>NW_025421341.1:33659080-34335660 GCF_011764305.1 Mustela putorius furo | reverse complement strand
GATTAAAGAAAAATAAAGAATTACAGAATGCTCAGGACATCAAAGAAGTCAAGCAAAATATCCTGGCCCTTTTTGCAGGCAAAGGAAACCAGAAAAAATGGTGCAGAAATTACAGCAGGACGTGGACATGGAAGATATTTCTTAAAAATCTCACTAACCATTTCTATTACCTGCTTAAAAAAAAAAGATCTTATTTATTTGACAGACACAGATCACAAGCAGGAAGAGAGGCAGGCAGAGGGGGGAAGGAAGCAGGCTCCTGGCTGAGCAGAGAGCCTGATGCAGGGCTCTATCCCAGGACCCGGGAATCATGACCTGAGCAGAAGGCAGAGGCTTAACCCACTGAGCCACCCAGGCACCCCCATCTATTACCTGCTTTTGAAAATCTCCTTAGGAGACTAAATAAGATCACTCAAATGAAAGGTAATTAAAATAATTAAAAATACATCTCCTCTACATTGTTATCTGCAAAACATTAGATACTATGGATGTTAGACTGCATCTCCACTGTTAAGCCTTCACTGACAGTTACATTATTAATTTTTTTTAATTTATTTATTTGAGAGAGCTAGAAAGCACAAGTGTGCACACTGGGAGAGGGGCAGGGAGGGGGGAAAAGGGATAGGCAGACTCTGTACTGAGCGTGGAGCCTGATGCGAGGAGATCCCATGATTCCGACTGAGATCATGACCTTAGCCAAAGTCAAGAGTCTAATGCTCAACTGACTGAGCAACCCAGGCAGCCCTGATAGTTACAATTATGTAAGTCATACAAATTCTCTTTGTAAATACAGAAGTGAAGTGTGGACATAAAATGGTCCTGCCAGGGGTGCCTGGGTGGCTCAGTGGGTTGAGCCTCTGCCTTCAGCTAGTGTTGTGGTCTCAGGGTCCTGGGATCGAGCCCTGAGTCGGGCTCTCTGATGGGCAGGGAGCCTGCCTCTCTGCCTACTTATGATCTCTCTCTGTCAAATTTTAAAAATCTTAAAAAAAAAAAAAAAAGGTCCTGTCATTTGGATAATGGCACTAGGCAGTATTTATGTAAAAACAAATGACACAAATTCATGGCTACTGATATGTAAAATAAATTTTCTTTGCAGTTTAAATAAAAAAGAAAAAGTAGGGGCGCCTTGGTATATCAGTCATTAAGTGTCTGCTTTCAGCTTGGGTCATGATCCCAGAGTGCTGGGATAGAGCCCCACATCGCTCTCCCTGCTCTGGGGGAAGCCCGTTCTCCCTCTCCCAATTCCCCTCTGCTTGTGTTCCCTCTCGCTGTGTCCCTCTCTGCCAAATAAATACATAAAAATCTTAAAAAAAAAAAAAAAAAGGGTGAAGACACAGAAATACTTATCAAAAAACCATCCACAAAGATGGTTTAACCACTGAATCTTACCAAACATTTAAAAAAGTTAATACCACTTTGGGGGCACCTGTGAGGTTGTCTGTCAAGTGTCTGCCTGCCTTCACTCAGGTAATGATCCCAGAGCCCTTGTGGCGGGCTCCCTACTCAGCAGGGAGCCTGCTTCCCCCCCTCTCTCTGCCTGCCTCTCTGCCTACTTGTGATCTGTCAAATAAATAAATAAAATATATATTTTTTAAAAAGCAGTAGTACTACTTTTTCACAAACTCTTCCAAAATATAGAAGAGGAAACATTTCCCAACTCATTCTTCAAGGCCAAACATTACTCTGACACCAAAATAAGACAAAGACATCCCAAGAAAGAAAAAATAACTTACAGACCAAAATCTCTTATGAATATAAACACAAAAATCCTGACCAAAATACCAGCAAAACAAGTCCAACAACATATAAAAATGGAATTATTTGCCAAGTAGGATTTATGCCAGGAATCCAAGAGTGGTTCAACATCTGAAAATCAATTAATGTAATATACCATATTGATAGAAACGAAACAAAATAGAAAAATGATCATCTCAACAGACACAAAGCATCTGACAAAATCCAACATCCTTTCGGATAAAAATGCTCAACAAAGGAGGAACAGAAGGAAACTTCCTCAGCCTGATGAAGGATATCTGCAAACAAAAACAAAAACAAAAATAAAAACCCACAGATGGGGTGCCTGGGTGGCTCAGTTAAAGTTTGTTAAAGCAGCTGCCTTAAGTTTGGATCTCCCTGGGATCCCCCTGGGATTGGGCCCTGTTCAGCGGAGAGCCTGCTTCTCCCTCTCCTTCTGCCTGCCACTGGGCCTACCTGTTCTCTTTCTGTCAAATAAATAAATAAAATCTTAAAAACAAAAACCAAAAAACCCACAGGTAACATTAAATTTAACGGTGAAAGACTGGATGCTTCCTCCCCCAAGATCAGAAACAAGAAAAAGATATTTAATTTGCTATTTCTATTCAACATTGTATTAGAGGTTCTAGCCAGGACAGGTGAGAAAATGCAATAAAAGATTAGAAAGGATGAAGTAAAACCATCTCTATTTGCAGATGATGAAATTTTGTATACAGAAAATCCTAATGAATCTGTTAAGAAATATTAATAAAGCAGTTCAGCAAGATTGCAGAATATAAGCTCAATAAACAAATATCAATATCTATATACTTGCAATCAACAATCTGAAAATGAAATTTTGAGAATTCCATTTTAATTCCATTTCTCTATGAGAAAGCTCATAGAGAGCTTTCTAGGTGACACTGGGCTCGTGCTGGAAAGGACTTAAGAACTTTTTGATTAAAAAACCAAAAAACCCCAAAATACTTAGTAAGTTTAACAGAAGTAATATAAAAGCTATATTCTAAAAACTAGAAAATACTGCAAGAAATTCAAAAGGATCTAAATAAAAATCATCCCATGTTTATGGATCAGAAGACTTAATACTGTTAAGCTGGCAAAGCTCCTCAAATTGATCTAAAGAGTCAAGGCAATCTCTGTCAAAATCCAAGCTGGCTTCTTTCTGGAAACTTTAAGCTCATTCTACAATCCATATAGAAATGAAAGAGACCCAGAAGAGCCAAACAATCTGGAAAAAGAACAAAGCTGGAGGACTCACACTTCCTAATTTCAAAACTTAAAGCAACAGAATACCAAGATGGTGTATTAATAGCATAATAACAGATGTATAGACCGTCTGGATAGAATTCAGAGTCCAGAAATGAAACCACATGTTCATGGTTAACAGATTTTCAACTAGAATGTCAAGGCCATTCAGCAGACAAAGAACAGTGTTTTTAACAAATGGCATAGGACAACTGGATAGTTAGTCACAAGCAAAAGAATTGAAGTCAAATTCATACCTCATACAATTAACAAAAACTACCTCAAAATGGATCAAAGACCTAAATGTAGCAGCTAAAATCACAAAAGTATTGGAAGAGAACACTGGAATAAATCTTCATGGCCTCAGATTTGTCAACAGTTTCTTAGATATGATACAAAAAGCTCAAACCACAAAAGAAAAAACTGAGCTTCACAAAAAGGAAAAGCTTTTTGCATCAAAGGAATGTAATCAAGGAAGTTTACATCAAGGAAGTAAAAAGACCACCCAAATAATAGGAAAAAATATTTTAAAATCATGTATCTGATAAGGGACTTACAATATCTAGAATAAAGAACTCTTATAACTCAGTAAGACAAACAACCTAGACTAAAAGCAGGCAAAGGATTTGAAAAGACATTTCTCCAAAGATAAACAAATGGCCAATAAACATGAAAAGATACTTGTCGTTTGTCACCAGGGAAATGCAAACCAAAACGACAAGCTATCACTTCACACCTACAAGGGTGGCTACAATCAGAACATCAGATAATAAGGATTAATGAAGATGTGGGGAAATTTGAATTCCCATATATTTCTGGTGGTAATGTAAAATAGTACAGCCACTTTGGAAAAGTCTGGTAGTTTCTCAAACCATTAAACACATAGCTCTCATATGGTCCACCAATTCCACTCTTAGGTTTATACATCGACATAAAAGCTTGTACATGAATATTTATCTATAGCAGCAATATTCCTAATAGCGAAAAGACAGAAACAGCTCAAATGTCCCTCAACTGAGGAATGGATACACAAACTCTGGTAAGCCCACACAGTGGAGTATTAGTCAGTCATAAAAAGGAATAAAGTACTGATTCATATTACAGTATGAATGAACCTTGAAACTATGCTATTTCAAAGAAGCCAGTCACAAAACACCACATATCATGAGACTGTATGTATCTGAAATGTCTAGAATATGCCAATCTATAAAGACAGAAAGTAGATTAGGGGTTAAAGGGGCTGGTAAGAACAGGGCATAGATGTGACAGCCAGAGAGTATTTTGGGGGGCCTAGAGCGTACTGAAAATGTTAAAATCCGCATGGTGACAGTGCACATATCTGAAATACTGAAATTACTGAATTATCTACTTTAACTGGTTCAATTGCATGGTATGTCAGTTGTGTCTCAATAAAGCCCTCTTTAAAAAACTTTTTTTGGGGGCGCCTGGTGGCTCAGTCAATCGAGAGGCTGCCTTCAGCTCAAGTCATGATCCCAGGGTTCTGGGATCAAGCCCCACATCGGGCTCCCTGTCCTCTTCTCTCTCTGCCCCTTCCTTTCCACTCCTACTCTGTCTCTCACTTTCTCTCTCTCAAATAAATAAAATCTTTTTTTTTTTTATGACAGTTCATGTAACATTAAGATTTACTTATTTTATTAACATATAATGTATTATTTGTTTCAGGGTAAACGTCTGTGAACCATCAGTCTCACTCAATTCACAGCACTCACTGTAGCACATACCCTCCCCTCTGTCCATAACCAGCCACCCTATCCCTGCCCCCATCCCCTGCAACCTTCAATTTGTTTCCTGAGATTAAGAGTCTCTTATGGTTTGTCTCCCTCCCCAGTCCCATCTTGTTTCGTTTTTTCCCTCCCTTCCCCCGACGACCCCCCGCTCTACCTCTCAAATTCCTCATATAACTTTCTCTAATGATTTCGCTTGGCGTAATATCCTCTAGTTCTATCCACGTCGTTGCCAATGGCAAGATTTTGTTTCTCTTGATGCCTGCATAGGATTATAAATCTTAAAGAAAACAAACAAACAAACAAAAACCAACTCTACAGTCTTTATTGTTAGATAAGAGGCCAAAACCAGACACACAAAAGACAGCCAGAGAAGTCAGAGATCTGGAAGTCATCTATGCCTTTGTTTTTGCCTTTATCCCCATATTCTTATCAGTCACCACGTTCTATGATGTGGACTCTAGGAACAGTCTTCTGACAGTTTTTTCAGGGCTCTGGAGCCAAAGATCCATGGGTTCTAATACACAGCTCTACTTTCAACTCTCAGCTGGACCCAAAGCAAGCTAAAACTAAGTTCCTGAACATTTTTCCTCTTTGGAAGAACAAAGAAGCTTTTAACAATGGTTGTGAAGATAAAATGACTTAACACACGAAAAACTGTGGTCTGGTGCTTGACACAAAGCAAGCACTCAATCATCAGTGCTATCTTCAACTCCAACTTTCCAATCCCACTACCACCTTCCTCTCCTTCCCCTGGACCACGCCACCGGCCCCTCACAAGTACCCTGCTGACCTCCAGTTCTGTTCCTTACAAGTCCATCTTCCGTTTAGTTCTCAAAGTAACTAATATTTGCTCCTGCAAATCGGGCAGTGTTATTTCCCAGATGAAAACACTTCAGTGTCCCACTCTGTTTTACACACCTCTAAGTCCTAATCTTTAGTAAGAGTATATACAACCCCAAGCAACACAGACCATACCCATGCTTCTCTCATACCTCATACCACTTTTTAAATTCCCCCAAACATACCACAGTGTTTCTGCATTTCAGTCCTCTGCTTACACTGTGTCTCCTCGCTCAAAAAACCCCTCTAGTCTCCAAAGTCCAAACAAGCTTTTCCTTGTTTAATTCTGTTGTTTAATTTTCCCTCCCTAATGACTCAGTTTAAAAGTTACCGTTTTCTAGGAAGCCTTTCCATACTTCCCATGTGGATGGTGATTCTCACAAGCAGAAGAACCCACTGGAGGCTTTGTTCAAACACAGATAACTGGGTCCCATCTCCAAAAGGTTCTGATTTAGGAAGTCTGGGGTGGGACCTAAGAATCTGCATTCCAAACAAATTCCCATGTGCTCGCACCATGAGAACCTTTACTCCTCTCGCTACACTCACCTCTTTGTATTCACATTTCCTATTTATATGTTGCTATCCCATGAGCTCCCTGAAGACAGGGGAGCACACTGTCTGACCACAGATCCCATGTAGAGTTACTTGGACCCTGCCGTTACCTAATTACTCCTATTCCATCATTAATGCCATGACTTTATGGTCACCAAAGGCTTACTATCTAGCAGCCACCAGCTCTGCCTTTGTCCCTCCCGATCCAGACAATCACTAAGTCTTGCTGGTTGCCTGGCTTGATCAGTCAGTAGAGCACGTGACTCTTGATCTCTGGGTTGTGAGTTCAAGCCCCACACTGGGCATGAAGCTTACTTAGGAGAAAAAAAAAAAAGAAAGAAAAAGAAAATAGTAGTCACCCTCAGTACTAAAGAGAGTACACAGCTTTACTGCTATTGATCCTGCCAGCATCTACCTAAAAACACGAGCAAGTAGCTCCTCTGGCTGGTGTCAAGGCTTTACCTTCATCTGAGCCAGCTGCTGCTGCTGTTGCTGCTGCTGCAACCTCCGGAGAGCTTCTTGCTGCTGCTGCCTCTGGCGCAGTAACTCCTTCTGCCGCTGGAGCTCCAGCTCTTTCCTCTTTCGCTCCTCTTCTTCATGCCGGAGTCGGGCTGCCTCCTCTTCCATTCGCAGCCGGTTCTCCTCTAATCGACGCTGGGCTTCTTCTTCTTCCCGGGCCCATTTTGCAGCCTCCTCTTCCTTCCCAGAAGGAAAAATAAAAGAGAATAAAATTTAATTGTGTTTTTAAAAAGTCCAAGTCAGTTCTGAAGGTTTCTATCAAAAAGCTATAGAAGTAACACAGAAAGCAGAAACTGTTTATGATGACATAAGGCAGAGGTTACGTTTTCCTTTAAAAGGTATTTACAGTAGCTACAAAGGCTTGGCATGCTTACAGGATAACATTTCAGTTTATTTGCTAATTTCTTCATGAAAGTAATGCCATTTTGAACTTCTGTGGTAAGTACTGATCTCTTTAAGAGACAACCACCAACTGCAGCACAATCTTCTGGAGACTGTTCCTATATTGAGGGAGAGCTAGCTTTTCAGGGTGCTGAGCTTGAAAAGCTACCAGGACCTTGCAAGGACAGATTACAGATTAGCAGGAAAGTGTCAACCAGTTCTGGAACCAGAGCAACCTCGTAAGGCCACTTAATTCCATCCCTGATTCATATCCCCTTGTGGCCCCTAGGTCCTTTGGAACACCTCTCCTCAACCTATCGTCCATCCCTCTACTACTCAGTCCTGTACTTCAGCTCATTGTCCTTCTGCTTTTCTTCTTCAAAACCATTCCAATGTGCCCTCCAGAACTCTCCTCACCCTCCTTCAGAGTCCGCTTACTCTACCTACAATGTTGTATTTTTATCCAGATAGCCCATTCCCCTCATTTTCCAAAACTCAGGGCAGTATCAACCACTCTATGAGGACTTTCCTAGCCTTAAGGAGGTAGTCTTCCCCTCTGCCATTTCATTATGTCCAATACCTCACCCTTCTCTGTTTGCTCCTAGTCCACCCATAGCAACAACTATTTCCTATCCAAAAACCATTCCTTTCAGGCTTCTCCCTTGTGGTCAGAGGCTCTGTCACCTTCGACATCTACACTGCCATATTTCATTTTTTAAGCTTCCAATACAATGAGGGGCACCCATGTGATATGATTTAGGCCAAAGGGATGTCTGCCGGGAGGCTTCTAGAGAAGGTATTCTTCTGAAATAAAAGCAGCACAAGAGAAGGCTTATTCCCTTGCAGGCTGCATGGGGCATGGTTCCCAAAACTCCTAATCATGAGGTGAAAAATCTGAAGTCAAAGTAGACCCACTAGAAACAGTAGGCTAGAATTCTGCAGAGGACCTGGATCCCTTATGACATCGCTGAGTTACTACTGCCTTATCTCCTTGATATGGCATTTGTTATTAAACTATTTTTAGATGACTATTTTTGTTTTGGAGCTCAAAGCATCCTAACTGTGGCATTAATTTCTTGTACAATCATTACCAACATAGGCTGTGAGCTTAAGGACAGAAACAATTTAAAACTTTCATAGTCCACCAGGAAGTAAGTACCATAACTGGCATATAGTATGCCTTAACTAGGTATGTCAACTGTCAAATGAATAAGCCCAACGATGAGCTGTCATACAATCTACCCTTGAGGCCTATCTACCTCTAACAGTACTGAAGTTGCTCAAAGAGTTTCAATCAAGAATTTAGGGGGCACCTGGGTGGCTCAGTGGGTTGAGCCTCTGCCTTCGGCTCAGGTCATGATCTCAGGGTCCTGGAATCGAGTCCCACATCGGGCTCTCTGCTCAGTAGGAAGCCTGCTTCCTCCTCTCTCTCTCTCTCTCTCTCTCTGCCTACTTGTGATCTCTCTCTGTGTCAAATAAATAAATAAAATAAAATAAAAGAATTTAGGCAAAAGCAGGTAATGTCTAGCCTGTGTTGATCTACATGTGTAAGTGTGGACTGACCACAGTGATTTCACACTGTGAAATAACACAGTGATTTCACACAAAGAGTACAGTGTGTGGGGAGAAGAGCAATGTTTACAGTGACAGGCACTGCTGCAGCCAAGTGACCAAGGTCTACACCAGCAGTCATTAGTCCTGTTGATAATATGTATTCTTGATAGAGTGTGATGAAAATGGCACTTTGCCTCTTTGTGATCTACTTTCCAAACACCCATAACTCCAGTTTAACTGTGAGAAAAACATCAGATGAATTCCAAGAGAGAGTTACCCTATAACATATGGACCATTATACCTTAAAACTGCCAAAGACCTGAGAGACTGTCATTCAAAGAAGCTGAGGAGACAACTAAATATAATACTGTGGATTTGGGATCTGGGAACAGAAAAAGGACATGAGGAAAAAGTTGAGGAAATGTGAAATAACCATGGATTTTAGTTAATAATGCATCAGTAATGGTTTAATGTGACAAATATACCACATTAATGTAAGATAACAACAGAGGAAACCATATTATCATCCAGATTTTTCTGAAAATCTAATATTGCCCTAAAAATAAAGTCTACTAATAAAAAAAAATCTAAGTTCTTAAACATTACAAGGAAATGCTTTAGGGGTTCTGGCTGCCTGTAGTGGCAGAATGACCGGGCTGGACTAGAACTGCATAGTGCCCATTGTCACACAGCCTGTGAAAACATGAAGCAGCACTGACTGGCACTTTAGGAAAGTGAGAGTACCCTGAGGCAAAAGCAGTCAACCTGCAGGTCTCACATTTGGTTTTTTAAAGGGTAGACCTTCTTTAGATTTCTCTCTGGTATTCTGGGGGGTTTTTGGTTCTTTGATATTTTGTCTGGCTTTTATAATTACCTGTGGAACAGTCATTACAAAAGTCGTAAGAGTCAGTTAGGTCTCTTCTAATAATTTTCAGTAAAGAGGTTATCCTCATATCCAAAACCTTTTAATCACAAATCCCTAGCTTCAAAGAAGAAATGAAAAGAGCAAACCATCTATGGTCACCTGCTTGCGTAATAACTCCTCCTGCTTCCGCCTTTCTTCCTCTTCTCTCCTCCTCTCCTCCAGTCTCCTAAGAGCTTCTTCTTGCTGTTGTCTTTCTTCCTCTTCTCGCTGTCGCCTTAATGCAATTTCTTGCTCCCTTTGGCGTCGCAGAGCTTCCTCCTAAATTAAAGAAGGAAAAAAAAAAGTGTGTGTTGGGGGGAAGAAACTCTGAATCCTGATTAATATATCTCATTATAATTTGAAAAGAAACAGACTGTGCTGCTAAGGTTCTGTAACAGAGCCTTCTTCTTTTTAAATATAAAAAAAATACAACCAAGGGTCTAGAGTAAAAAGTAAAAAGAGCTGGGAAGTAGACATATCAACAATTAAAATAATTTGTATTTAAAGTATTAGTAGTGGGACACCTGGGTGTTCAGTCGGTTGTCTGACTCTTGATTTTGGCCCAGGTCATGATCTCAGGGTTGAGAGATTAAGCCCCATGCTGGGGGCCATACTAAATGTGGAGTCCACCTGAGAGTCTCTCTCTCTCCCCCTTCCCTTCCTCCTCCCTGTCTCTAAAAATAATAATAATAAATAAGATTCTCCCTCTCCCTCTGCCCCATCCCTGCCACTCTCCTACTAATGCATACACTCTTTTCTCTAAAAAATAAACAAATAAAATAAAATAGTAGCAGTTAAATAGCACTACACTGAGAGTCTATCCTAGTTTCTACATTAGCTATTGCACTTACTAATCAACCCCAGAAAGGGCTACATGAGGCCTGAGGCTTGGTTTCCCTTTGGTACCATTAGTCCTTATCACCCCTTCCCCCCACTCCGCCCCACCAAAATCAACTGAGAACCCAGTACATAGGTCAAATCAACACAGCAACCAGAAATGGCCGGTGTGGTAGAAGTAAGTTCTCTAGTCAAAAGTACTGAGCAAAGCTGTGTATTCTAGAATGTGTTCTGAAAAACAAAGTCTCACATGTCAAGTATAAAGAAAAGGGTCTTGGCTGCTGGGATGTTTCAGTCGGTTAAGTGGCTACCTTTGGCTCAGGTCATGAGCTCAGGGTCCTGGGATGGAGTACCTCATCGGGCTCCCTGCTTGGCAGGGAGCCTGCTTCTCCCTCTCCCTCTGCCCCTCCCCACCGCTTGTGATCTCTCTCTCTCTCTTTCTCTCTCCCTCCCTCAAATAAGTAAAATCTTACAGAAGGGAGGGAGGAGTGTCTCACTGTCAAAATAATTTAGGAAATACTGAGCAACAGAGAATTAAACTGATTTCTTCACTGTACTACTTCTTAGAGCCATTACATGCTAGTGTAGAGAGAGCAACCCTAAGAAACATCAGTAGCTCAAAACTAATCTCAGCACGGACCCTTTTGTTTTTCAGAGTACTTCATGGGTATGAAATGTGAGATAAAGTGGACTTTGGGGCTATTACAGAGTGGACTGTTTCCACTGGGATTTATAAAAATTCCAACAGAAAAGTGGGTCCAGCATATTAACAGAGAATTCCAAAAACTAATATAAACAGCCAAAATGCATGACAACTATTCATCGTCACTGGTTATAAATACTTAAGCAAAAACCTAGTTACTTCCAAAATTTAACTGAAAATATTCAAAAGAAATCAATTCTAGTAATTTACCAGGACTGAAGCAACTACCCCCCAGGGGCCGCTAGGGTCACAGATATTTCTTCTAAAGGAATGTATCTCTTAATGCTCTAATCCCAATCCTGCTATTAACTCCCTCTCAAACTCGGACAGACCATCTCCCTAGAACCATGAACGCAGTCAGGGCTAAATCTGGGGTTCGTGTTCTCCGAGGTATACCTGTTTCCTTCGAGCAAGCTCTTCTTCCTCTCGTCTCTTCCTTTCTTCCTCCTGCTGCCTTCGAAGAATTTCCTCCTGTTGTCTCCGCAGTTCTTCCTGCCTCTTGCGTTCCTCCTCTTCCCGTTTTGCCCTCATTTCTGCCTCTCTTCTCTCCTGTTCTAGCTGTGATTATAAGAAAATACTCTTAGAAACCTGAAGCCAAGCACAGAAACACTCCAGCATCACTGACCAGTACCATTAGGAATAGCTAGAAGATGCAGACACTACACCACTCACAGTGGCTTGTACTTTGAATGAGTGAAACCAGCTCTGGAAGAACTCAGCTCTGGTATGTCGCAGCAGAACAGTGTCATGCTCTTCAAAACTGAATGGACTCTCCCCCAACATTTACCTACCTCCTCATTACCACACCCCATCTCTTAGACATGGGAGAAAGTGACCACCAGGAGTGTAACATCAGAATTTTCTTGGGGTGGCACTTTTGCTCATACCTAAAAGGATTTTTTGATTCGAGATCTATGTCTACAAGGTGTCTGTAGCAATGTTGTAAAGCTGCTAGTGTGAAAAATTATAGAATTCTTTAAAATTTGAAGACCAACCACTTAACAAATTTGTAGTTCCTGGTTACTAGTCCATTCTAGCACCTCGTGTCCATTCTCACTGCCACACGCAGAGTTCAGGCTTTCACTTTCTCTCCCGTATCTCTGAAAGTCTCTTACTTGGTTTTCCAGCATCCATTCTGCCCACATTCCCCAGCACATCTTAAGTTCCACCAAAAAAAATCCTTCCTGGCTAATCTATAACACCATCCTTCACCCTGAAATAAATTCTAAGCCTCTAACAGGACATGTGTAAGGGAACCCGTGACCAGCTTGCCTCATCTTGGCCTCCTCACTCATCACTTATCCCTCAGATGCACAACAACTCCAGGCCAGACCAAACTAGTTGCTTCCTGACCCAGTACATTCTCATGCATTTCTGAGCCTTTACAGGAGCTGTTTCCTTCAGCTGGGATAAAGTCTACTGTTCTTCAAGTGAAAATGAGTGCATGTACTACAGTCCATCAACAATTCATCATTGGATGAATTGTCATCCAATTCCTGATGCCCACCTCTCCAACTGCATGAGAACAGCTAGCCCATGTGCTTTCCTGACTAACCTGTAACTCTAAGTGTTACCTGCCTGTGTGTCACAGCCCCACTACTCACTCCCATGCATGTGAGCACACACACACACACACACTCACACATTCCAGACACAAAAGACTGCAAGTTCCTATTCTTCCCTCATCATCTATGCATTTCCAGCACAAACCACTATAGTACTAGAACACTCTCAAGAATTAGCTGAAATTATGGTCTCTCACTCATTTACGGAGACTGACCGTGACCATGAACCCTTTCTGGGCACTCTAAGGAGACAGTCACTAACTCAGAGGATAAGAACGCATTAGGTATAAAATAGGAACCAGATTCTCCCAGAGGTGTAAGAATCCAGAATCATTAAAATGACACGAAGTGCTGATAAGACATCTGCAGCTGGAAAGTACTAAAAACCAGAATTCAAGATTCCCTGCTCCTCCAGAAGATGTGAATGGAACATGGGATCTAATGTTAATGTTGAGCTTTTCAACCCCACGTCTGGGGAAGTAAGAAATGTAAACTGACATCACTATACAGATTCAATGTGGGAACTCAAGCCACAGATCAAGGGTTTGATAAATAACGTAGTATGTTTTCATAGGTCCTAGAATTTGTAATAAGTGTTTATACCATGAATAATGTAATTAAAGTATACATATGATCATAATCAATAATGTGTCAGCAAACCAATTTTAAGTGATTTAAACTTTTCATTTTCATTGTTTGAGGTCTTTTTTGACAGAAGAGGGAACAGTAAGGATAGAATATGAAATGAATGTGCTTCTCCAGCTAAGTAACAGTAAACTAATAGGAAAAAGTAGAGCTAGCCAGAGAGAGACATCAGTAAACAAATGTCTATATCCTACAGATGGAAAGCACGCACTGCAATGGAAAAAAGCATTTCAGACCTTTGCAGCTTTGGCCTTCTCCATCTGCTGAAGCTGTTCAAGGGCAGGTCCTGGAGTCGTGGTGTCAAGGGGAAGATCCCATACACTACCACCTTCCCAAACTATAAGACAATAAGGGGAAACGTGAAGGATATTGGAGCTTACATACATGATCACATATCCACAAGCATTAATGAAAAAAGCTATTTCCCTGTCCCCGAATGAGCTCCATCATGTGTGTCTGTGCTGCTTTTAGGTAGACTAAACTGCCAGCGGGCTCTGGTTTAAATCAATATCCTTCAACACATCTAGAAGGAAAGAAATTACCAGACATTTGCCAGGAAACTAATTTCATCCTCAAAAACTCTATAAGGAGGCACCTAGGTGGCATCCAACTCTTGATTTCAGCTCAGGTAATGATCTCAGGGTTGTGAGATTGAGCCCTGTCTCCGGCTGCACACTGGGCATGCAACCTGCTTAGGATTCCCTCTCTCCTCCTCCCGCTGCCCCTTCCCATTGCCCGCTTTCCCTCTCCCTCCTTAAAACAAAGAAAGATATTTGTTAATATCCCCCATCTTTATAGATGAATAAACTAAGGGTCAGACATAGTTTTATAACATTCCCAAGGAGACACACCAAGCACATGGCCATGCTAGGATTTAAATCCCAGTGTGTTAGATCCCAAAGCCCACAGTATTTCCAGTAGCTATACAACCTCTTATTGCACACCCAGTAGAGAGAGGGGTCAAGAGAGGTATATAACTATGAAACTCAAGAGCACTAAGTAGTTGCATGATAGTGTGAATATGTTAAAAGCCAGTGAACTGCTCATCTAAAAATTGTTAATGTTACATTATGCGAATTTCACTTCAAAGATAAAGAAAGAGGTACAGCTGGAGTTGGGGAGGCCTCTGGAAAGGCTGAGCAGGTCTCACAAATGACAATGGGTCCTGCTGACCTGCAAGGCACCACAAGGTCAGATGCAAAAGTATACAAATAGGTAAAGGCTTCTGAGTTTGTTTTCCTACTGCTAGCAAAAGGTTTGCTGATACCACTTGTCAGCATTCTCTATTCCCTATACTCCTATTTCCACATTATAAATCACTGGTTATATAAAACAAATGGACTATTTGTAAAGAGCCTTGATCATATCATACCCAAAGAAAGAAATCATTTAATAAGGTACTCATAAATAGTTCCCCCCAAATTGGAGAATATTTTCAAATCCTAACTGTAAATGACTGCCAAGAAAAAATACGGTACACAGAGCAGAGGAAATTGATGAGGGATGATTATCAGTCCTTTTCCTTCTATAATCCCCAGGATGAGTGTTAGCAAGAGAACTGCCACCTGAAAAGCTCAAGAGTGGGACACCTGGGTGGCTCAGTGGGTTAAAGCCACTGGTTCCTGGGATTAAGCCCCGCATCGGGCTCTCCGCTCAGCGAAGCCTGCTTCCTCCTCTCTCTCCGCCTGCCTCCCTGCCTCCCTGTGATCTCTGCCTGTCAAATAAATAAATAAAATCTTAAAAAAAGAAAAGAAAAGAAAAGAAAAGAAAAGAAAAGAAAAGAAAAAGAAAAGAAAAGCAAAGCTCAAGGCTGTTAAGAAAAAAATCCATCAGTGCCTATGGTTCCTGAGAACTGTCAGTACCAACTATAACCTCTTGTAAGGACTATCCACAGTTCAAACCACCTACCTCTGCAGGTATCAAACTTTAAAAACCTTAAGTGTTCCACCAATATCGACTTAAAAAAAAAAAAAATCCCAGATCCAAATCTTCTAGTTTGATGCAAAAATATCAGAGAATGAATGAGGCAGGATATTCACTTTAAAGCAGGCTTTTCTCATCCCAAAACTTCTGGGTACCTGCAGTGTTAAGCTACATATTAACCCTTCACTCAAAAGAATAGATGTTTTTACTTAAGCTTTTTTTATTTTTCTTTTTCCACTCTGGCTGACAGAAGAAGTCAAAAAACAATTCATAGGACTCTTCCACATTGGTTAGAGCAACATAAAAAGAGTGGTTGATTCAATTTCATGAAATTTATCTAATAAACACTCCTAGCAAATCCTTAACAGTATATTTTCAATGATATGTTCAATCCTTTGCTGTGATCTTTAAAAAAATGAGACTATTTGTTAATATTCAATATAAAATGGCTCAAAAATGGGACACATTTTTTAAAAATTGTATTATAACCTAAGAGTCTAATCTTTGGAGCTACACTGAAAGCCAATCTAAATTTTTACCTGTAGGCTGTGAGGCTGTTGGCTGAAGCTCCCAGATAGAACCAGTATCTGGCACCGACACAGACCTAGTTACTGAAGGAATGATGTTCTGATCAGATATTCTGCAAAAGGGAAATAAAAAAATCAACTTGTTCTTGTCATTTGCAAAAATAGTTAAAGAGGAATTTCTACATGATTGGTAGGTTTTCCAGGCTATTTGGCTAGAAAACTCCTTCACTATTTTAACCAAAATGTAATATTTGTTTATTAGAAGAGGAACCAAGATAGAGGCCCAGGTATCACACTTCTGGAATCAAGGTATTAACAAATGTTGATTTCTAGATAATGCATATACCAATGGTCCTATAAAAAATTCAGAATATGTCCACAAGAGCAAAAGAGGCAGCCTGTTATAATCAAAAACCCACAGACCGTAAGTCTAAAGGTCTTCATTTTAGTTCTAGCTCTGAAGTTTTCTGTGTATTATGTCAACCGAGTTCTTTAGCCTCTCGGTGTATCAGTTTATCCATTTGTAAACTGGCATCTTACCACCTAACCTGCCCACCTCACTCGATGGGTTAGGACTTAAAAGACAAATGTGAAAGGTTTCGGTTAAATTGGACAGTAAGGTTTTTAAGAGAGTCATTGATAACTCTGAAGGAAATACAACATGTATTACCTTAAATGATAATCTGAAACTATAGAAATTTAAGACTTTTAGGCATAATTTCCTTTTCCTCAGACTTATCTTAATGGCTTTTGGGTTCTGGAACTTTTACTCTGTGTGGCAGTGTGACTCTCTTTCTTGAGCTCTCACGGGTGAAAGGAAATTAAACTTCTAGACTACAGTTTTTTTGTTGCTGGTTCTGTAAAAATACACTGCTTTTCCAATGTTCTCATTATTCTGTGGTTATTCCAAATTTATCCTCTATGAGTAAAAAGACCAAAACTGCTTTACTGCCAGCTTAATTACAATTTTTAAAAGCTATATTCTGGTTTTACACACAATATACACGTATGTGTTGTGTGTGGGTATTTTGATACCAGAGTTCACACATAATACCAAAATTTCCTTTCTTTTCTTTAATACGCACACACATATGCAATGTGACACATCATGGACTGACAACCAACCTCATTTTCAGAGCCTGGAACTGTTGAAGAAGAAGTGCCAACTGTTGCTGCTGCTGCGAGGATAGGGCTGCTTTCTGTTGTTGAGCCAAAACCTGGGCATATTGTTGTCTTCAAAAAGTAAAATAAAGTATAACCTGTCTATGTACATTTAGTACACTTTACTAAGATACCGAAAGACAAAGGTTGGTCTACCCCCCCAAAAGTACCATTAGAAATAGCTATCAAATAAGTTTTAACAATATTTCATGATAAGAATAGTTACATAGAAAATTCTCTACTTCATTCTAAAAAGAACTGTGAACTTCTAGATAACATGCTCAAAGAGGACAGCAAAAAAATTGTAAAATGTCAAAAGCTGTCAAACTCTCTGAAAATATCAGAAAGCAAGTGAAAAATAAAAGAGATTTGAACTAATAGTTACTTTCACATGAAACACTTTTTGCAAAAATAAAATCACTTGTATAAAAATTCTCAAAATTTATGTTTCAACTTGGAAAATTTTAGGTTAAGATTTTTTTCTACTGGATCAGAGGTAGACAAATATCTATTAAGAGCCAGACAGCAAGTATTTTCAGCTTTGCAGGCCACATGCAATTATTTAATTCTCCCACTGCACTGCAAAAGGAGCTGTAGACAACACACCAACAAACACTTGTGGCTATGTTCTAATAAAATCTCGTTAATGACAATAGGGATCAAACCAGTTTGCCGATCTCTGTACCAGATGACAGCAAATCTTACTTCTTCTACTAAAGTGACACATAATCTAAGTAATTCTGCTATCGTTTCACAGCAATGCTAACAGCATAAATGTTTACTTCTTTCTTGCCCTCTCATCTATGTTTTTTTCCTCTGTGGCATTCAAAGTTGAGCCATTTAGGAGGCATTTAAGTTCTTAAAATGCTTGTTGTTTCTTGCTTTAGGAGCTAAAGAGCTTGTGAAATTATAGTTATGTGTCATTTTCTGCAAATTTCTGGTATTTAAAAAGACCAAACTCCAAATATATATTGGTAACATGCCACTAGCTAGGTGACTGAAGTATCATAGAAACTTGTAGTCCTCTGCTGTAAAAAGTAAAACTTAGGAGATTATATCTAAAGGCACCTGGGGAGCTCCTGGGAGGCTTAGCTGAGCATCAGACTCCTGGTTTCAATCCCCACCCATCCACCCCTTACCCCTACACTCTCCCTCCCCAACTCTGCACTCAAGAGTGATTCTGTTTGTCCCTCTCCTTCTGCTCTCCCCCCACTCGTGTGCATTCTCTCTCAAATAAATAAAATCTTCAAAAAAAATTTTTTTTAAGTAAAGGCATTTTGCAGTGTACCCTACTGCATTACTGCTCTTACTGTATTAAGAACTGCTGGTACTGAAGGTGCTGCATCTGGTACAAGGCCGTGAGCTCCTGTTGTCTGGTCAGTCGTTCCTGGTCCAACTCTCCCTAGTGAAGAGGTAGGGGAAGAAATACCACTGAACAAATTGCAAAAAGCTTAAAAGCCATTTACTACATATTATCTGAAAGCAAACTGAATCTTAGACCTTGACTTCCCACTCTACCTTTATGCCCCAAATGCTCAACTATTACAAAAACTCTTAAAGAGCTAACCATTGCCATCTAGTGGGAAAAGATGGTGTCTGCATTATAAGAGATTCCCTTTGGGGGGAAAGGGGTCCTTACTTTAGCTGCTGTTCTCTCCTCCCACCCTTGAAGCTGAATGTTGTACTGTACCCAAGAGTCATTACTATAACTAAAAAATGTATTATTTCCCAATGTTAAAAGTGATCTGTAAACCTGGAGATCATGTAGAAATCAGAGAAATGGGGTAGAACTTTCAGAAAGGAATAAAATTATCTGAAGTTAATGTGGTAGGAATATGACCAGGGCCAGTAATGAATATAGAGAGCAGTGTAGAAGTATATTTTGTTAAAGATGCTGACAAGTTTTACATTAACAGAATATGAAAGAGCTTGCAAAATTTTAACTCCCCACCTCAAAACTAGGTGTTTCTATTGCTACTAATATACCATGAGTTAGACAGGTACCTGGGTAGCTCAGTTAAGTGATGGCCTTTAGCTAAGGTCATGAGGTGGTCCATGGCTGGGATCCAGCCCCACATTAGCCTCTCTGCTCAGCAGAGAGCCTGCTTCTCCCTCTCCCTCTGCCTGCCACTCTGCCTACTTGTACTCTCATTCTCTCACTGTCAAATAAATAAATAGATCTTAAAACATAAATGTATGTGTATATATATAATGAGTAGGAAAAATTGTTTTTTAGTTTGTGTTTCAAATGACATAGCTGGAATTTAAATTCTGAAAAGTTAAAATTGGGAAATTTTAAGCCTTCGGCTCAGGTCATGATCCCAGAGGCCTGGCATCAGGCCCTGCATTGGGCTCCCTGCTCAGCAGGGAACCTGCTTCTCCCTCTCCCACTCCCCCTGCTTGTGTTCCCTTTCTCACTGTGTCTCTGTCAAATAAATAAATAAAATCTTTTTTAAAAAGGTGGGGGGGTGACATAGATTAGGGCAAATCATTAGTGAATAGTTTATATCTTTACCATACACAGATTATGCTTTGGAATGAAATACTGGATATACAATTTCTTGGGGTGGAGATCACTTGAAATTCAGAGACATTTTTCTTTCCAATTAAATACTGGAGGATGGAAGCTACACTAGGTTAATCTAAACTTTCTACATTAAAACCTACATT
Source organism: Mustela putorius furo (assembly GCF_011764305.1). Taxonomy (NCBI): domain Eukaryota; kingdom Metazoa; phylum Chordata; class Mammalia; order Carnivora; family Mustelidae; genus Mustela; species Mustela putorius. Next base: position 34,316,131 of record NW_025421341.1, on the reverse strand, counting down.
TCAAGGTATATTCATCATCAATGTGAGCATTACTCAGGGCAACAGCAGTTAACAGCTGACAGAAGCAGAGTTTGCCATGGTTCTTCCCCTAAAAAGAAGTCAGGAAATGGGCTAGGGCAAACATGCCAAGCTCCAAGGTATGCACTTCTAGCTCTGAAACATGCACGATAACTCATACCAATTTCAGAAAAGGGAAATAAACTTGGTATATAAATAAAATGTTTATACAATAATACACAATTAATTTTTCTTTGGATTTATAACAGAAATGTCAGAAATAATTCCCCTCACCTAGGAATCATCACTGTTCTCCAAATTACAGGTGGTCTCAACCCATCAGTGGACAGTGACATCAATTACTGGATCAAGATCAGTATTTATATAAAAAGAAGGGAGGAAGGCAGGGAAGAAAATATGTGCATGGCACAAAATCTTTCGTCAAATTTGTTTCACAAATATCCATGTACAGTTATGAATGTACAGAGTACTGATGTAAAACCACTTATTTTACTATGGGCTGTGGCCAAACAATTTTATTGGCCATTGTTCTCACCTATGAATCCCTATGACCGTAAGAGAGTTTGTGTCCCATTTATCTTCACCTCGCAAGAACCTACCACAAGGCTAGCACAGGCCCTAACTATGTAGCTGCTGAATAAATCAAAGGTATATGTCACTGCAGTGATCCAGTATTCACACTAAAGGTGTTTGACTATGGCCACTTCTGACTGTGGCAGCCACCCAAGACTCCAACCTAGAGAAGAAAAGCAAGGCACAGATCCGAAGCCCTCCAAAAGGAACTCTACAGGGAGAGGCCCAGAGACAGCTGCAGAGAAGTAAGATTTCCCCTTCAAATGCATTCCAGTGCCAGTATACAAGGGAGGTTACATTATGATCCAATTTTTCGTTAAAAATACTAGTAACTTGGGGTGCCTGGGTGGCTCAGTGGGTTAAAGCCTCTGCCTTCGGCCCAGGTCATGATCTCAGGGTCCTGGGATCAAGCCCCGCATCAGGCTCTCTGCTCAGCAGGGGGCCTGCTTCCTCCTCTCTGCCTACTTGTGATCTCTCTCTCTGTCAAATAAATAAATAAAAATTTAAAAAAAAAAACTAGTAACATATTTTTTTTTAAAGTGTTCAATTCAAATTATTCCAAAGCACTAGAATTTTTTGTTAGCAACATTTATTTGCTTTAAGGTAAACCTAAAATTTAGGAACTTTTTGAGTCAGAAAGCAAAAACCAAACAAAGGTAAGGGAAGAGGAAGAGAGGAGAATGTGCATTCTAATTAAAAGCAAAAAAAAAAAAACACCCCCAAAAAACCCAACTCTAAAAAGTCAACTGAATTGAAGCACAGCGGGGAGCCTGCTTCTCTCTCTACCTACTGTTCACCCTGCTTGTGCACACTCTCTCTCTCTGACAAATAAATAAAATTAAAAAAAAAAAAAAAAAAAAAAAAGAAAGAAAGAAAGAGAAAAAGGAGAAACCAGAACATATAGGACCTGGTAGGCAAAACAGGGTAAGATGTTGTTTTTTTCCACACCTGCTGGAAATCTACTAAATAAAGGATTTTGTTTCTTTAGAATTTGGGCAGGGGTGGGGAGAATGGAAAGGTGGGGGGAGAGGGGTGAAAACAGGTATTTGAATTTTGGAAAGATGTTATAGCTGGGTATGCAGTCTGCAATTCAGACTGCCCACTGCTGTTTCAATTACTCTCAAAAGTGCAGTTTCTTCCTCATCAGATCCAACATCTGGGTTGTGTTTACAAAGAGAAGCGAGGGTTTCTGCAGCTAGTATGTATTCTGGGTGAGCTGTAAGGTACTTACCATATGAGGAGGGGGAGCTGGACCGGGAGAGAAAGGAACCCTTCCCCACATTTTCATGATATCACCAAGAGGCTGGAAGCTTTCATCACATGCTCTCTTCACCAATAAAGACATAGTAAAATAGCCCGCCTGAAACCATTCCGCCATCTCCTGATTATTGAAGGGACCTATAATAGCACCAATTAAACAGAAGGGCAATAAAAATCCTTTCAGACTGAAGAGGAAAATAAAATTATTACCTGAATCTGATCCTTATCCAGAGGTACAACTTATTTCAGGTGATACCCATCAAATTTTTTTTTTAGATATTTTAATGTAATCCATCTGCAAAGTTAGTAAATAGGCTTCTAACTAGTAAAATACAACAGAAATGATTTTGAAATAAGACTTCTGGGGATGGGGCACCTGGGTGGCTCAGTGGGTTAAGTCGCTGCCTTCGGCTCAGGTCATGATCTCAGGGTCCTGGGATCGAGTCTCCCCTCAGCGGGGAGCCTGCTTCCCTCTCTCCCTCTCTGCCTACTTGTGATCTTTCTCTGTCAAATGGATGGGTAAAATCTTTAAAAAAAAAAAAAAAAAGACTTCTGGGGATGCCTGGGTGGCTCTGTTGGTTAAGTGTCTGCCTTCAGAGTTCAGGTCATGATCCCTGGGTCCTGGGACTGAGTCCCACATCAGGCTCCTTGCTCAGCAGGGAGCCTGCTTTTCCTTCTACCCGCTGCTCTCCCTGCTTGTGTGTACGCGCGTGCTCGCTCTCTCTCTCTCTCTCTGACAAATAAATAAATAAATTTGGGGGGGAGGGAAGAAATAAGACTTCTGTCTTATTTTAAGGAACATAACTATCTCCATCTCACTCAATCTTTACAAATTCATTTGTCAGAAAAGTATACTAAAACTGAAAAGTATTTTTGTTACACTTTGCATCACTAAGGCATAAGGAATATAAATATGTAAGGCTAAATATAATTTCCTCTAATTTTCATTTTCTTCCAGATAATTAAAGGTTAGCAAAGTATAAATAATAATCTATTAAATTAAGATAACTTACAATTGATGTACCCAGGTACAACTAAATCTAGCTGAGGGTGGGGGTGTGATGACATTCTCTAGATGTTTTTACAATTAAAAATCAAACATTTTATATATAAAACTAACAAATACACTCTGATCCCTAACCATGAGTACCAATTACATGGGTCTAGGCAGTGGGAACACAATAGTAAATAAAACAAGTCCCTAGAACATCCAGTTCTGGAAAAATGGAATAGATGTACTTGTCCCTTCTCCTCCTGCTAAATCCAACAAAAGCCCTACATATTATATACCAGAGAAGACTCTGAAGAGTAGAAAGGAGTAGACTTCAGAGCAAAGAAAACTACCAGAGACAGAGGGTTATTACGTATCAGTACAGGGTCAATCCATCAAGAAGACTAAGAAGACACAGCAATCATAAATGTATACACCAAACAAACTGCAAAAATACATGAATCAAAATCTAAAAAAATTGAAAAGACAGAGAAATACCCAATTATACCTGAAGACTTCAACACCATTCTCATGACAACTGACAGAACTAGACAGAAAACGAACAAGATTATAGAGCTCAACAAAACCATCAATCAACAAGGTCCGACTGATTAATTTATAGAATGCTCCAAAGACAGCAAAATACAGTCTTTTCAAGTACCCACAGAACATACAACAAAAAGAACTATAGTCTGGGCCATATATAAATCCCAATAAGAACTAAAATTATATATGGTGTATTTTTCAACCACAATAAAATCAACCCAGAAATCATTAATAGAAAGGTAACAGGAAAATCTTGAAGCACTCGGAAACTTAACAACACACTTGCAAATTATCCACGAGTAAAAGTGGAAATCTCCTGGGGGCCTGGCTGGCTCAGTCAGAAGAACATATGACTCTTGATCTCAGGATCATGAGCTCAAGCCCCACTTGGGTGTAAAGATTACTTAAACATATTTTTTTCAAAAGTGGAGGTCTCAACAAGAAAAAAACAAAATACACTGGACTGGGGGGTGCCTGGGTGGCTCAGTCAGTTAAGAGTCCAACTCTTTTTTTTTTTTTTAAGATTTTATTTATTTAACAGAGAGAGATCACAAGTAGGCAGAGAGGCAGGCAGAGAGAGGGGGGTAAGCAGGCTCTCTGCCAAGGAAGTCTTTAACCCACTGATCCACCCAGGTAACTCCAGCGTCCAACTCTTGATTTCGGCTCAGGTCATGATCTCAGCGCTGTGAGATCAATCCCCATGCCAGGATCACATGCTATGCGTGGAACCTACTTAAGATTCTCTCTACCTCTTCCTCTGCAGCTTCCTCACCTCTTAAATAAAGGGAGGGGGGCGCCTGGGTGGCTCAGTGGGTTAAAGCCTCTGCCTTCGGTCATGATCCCAGAATCCTGGGATCCAGCCCTGCACTGGGCTCTCTGCTCCACACAGAGAGCCTGCTTCCTCCTCCTCTCTCTCTCTCTCTCTGCCTGCTTGTGATCTCTGGGATCTTCTGATGTCTGTCAAGTTAAAAAAAAAGAAAAAAAAAGGCAGGGGGAGGGGCAGCTGGGTGGCTCAGTCAGTTAGGCAGCTGCCCCTTTGGCTCAAGTCATGATCCCGAGGCTCCTTGCTCAGTGGGGAGCCTGTTTCTGTCTCTGCCTGCAGCTCCCCCTGCATGTGCACTCTTTCTCCTCCTCTCTTTCTAACAAATCTTAGAGAAAAAAAGAAAAAAAAAAGCATACTAAACTGAATGAAAATGAAAAGGTATGTCTCCAATTTGTTAAAGAAGTATTGAAAGAGAAATTTATGGTATTAAATGCTTACATTAGAAAAGTCTCAAATCAATACTATATAAGCACCCACCCTCAAGACCCTAGAAAAAGGAAAGCAAAATAAACCCTAAGAAGAAGGAAAGAAATAAGAACAGAACTCAATGAAACTGAAAACAAAAAACAGTAATGAAAAAAAAATCAATGAAACAAAGCTGATTCCTTGAAGAGATGAATAAAAATTAACAAATCTGTAACAAGACTGACAATGACAAAAGAGAAATGAACAAATTACCAACATGAGGAATAAAACAGGGGCTATCACTACAGAACTTGCAAACATCAAAAAGAGAGTAAGGGAATACTCCAAGTAACTCTACCCACACAAATTTGACATCTTAGCTGAAATGGATGAATTCATAAAACACAAAACAAAACAAAACCTACCAAATCAACCCATATTAAATCAGCAATTTTTTTTATTATTTTATTTATTTATTTGACAGTGAGAGATCACAAGTAGGCAGAGAGGCGGGCAGAGAGAGAGGAAGGGAAGCAGGCTACCGGCTGAGCAGAAAGCCCGATGTGGGGCTTGATCCCAGGACCCTGAGATCATGACCCGAACCGAAGGCAGCAGCTCAACCCACTGAGCCACCCAGGCGCCCCTTAAATCAATAATTTAAATAGCCCCTGTAACTATTAGGGATACTGAATTTTAATTTTAAAGTTAAAAAAACAAAAACAAAAACAGGGCATCTGGTTGACTCAATTGGTAGAGCATGTGACTCTGGATCTCAAGGTCATGAGTTCAAGCCTGCCCATGCTGGGCATAGAGCCTACTTTATTATTATTTTTTTCAATAGAGCCTATTATTTAAAAATAATCCCGAAAAGAAGTCCCCAGATGGTTTCAATGGAGAATTCTACAAAACATTTGAAGAAGAGTTAACATCAATTCTAAATAATCTTCCAGAAAATAGGAGAGGGAATAATTCCCAGTTAATTTTATGAAGCTAATTATTATCCTGATACTAAAATCAGACAATGAGGATACCAAAACCACAAAACAACATCCCTCATAAAGACAGACACAAGAATCCTTAACTAAACATTACCTAAAAGGAGCCAGCAATATATAAAAAGTTATAAATCATGACCAAATGGCGTTTATTCCAAGAGTACAAAGCTGGTTCAATATTGAATATGCAATCAATTTAATCCACCAAATCAAAGTTGCTAAAGAAGAAAAATAATAGGATCATTTCAACAAATGCAGAAAAAGCATTTGACAAAATCCAATACCCAATGAAACTCTCAAAAACTAAGGTACTTCCTCAACTTCATAAAGAGCATCTATAAAAAGCCAGAAGCTAACATTACACTTAATAATGAGCTCAGCAAGGTCACAGACTAAAGACAAACATCCAAAATTCAATTCTATATAGTAACAATGAACACAAAGACACTGAAATAAAATTTACAATTACTCAAAAAAAACCAAGGAGATACAAATGGATTAAAGCATGTACAGAATATATGCTGAAAACTACAAGTTCATGGATTGGAAGACTCAACATGAGAAAGCTATCAATTCTCTTCAAAATGATATAAAGGTTTAACACAGTTCCTATTAAAATCTCAGCAAGATATTTAAGTACAGATTTTTTAAATTTTTATATGGTAAATACAGGTAAGATTATTCTAAAATTCATATGGAAAAACAAAGGAACTGGAAAAGTTAAAAACTGTTTTGATAAAAATAAACTGGGAGAAAAAAAAAACAAACAGGAGGAACCAGTCTATCCAACTTCAAGACATATATAATTATATAGCTACAGTAATCGAGACTGTGATACTGGCGCAAAGACAGACACACAGATCAGTGGAATAGAAAAAAGAACACAGAAAACAGACCAACATAAATACACCCAAATGAATTTTGAGAAAGGTAATTCAAAAGAGGAAAGATGGATTTTCAACCAAACGTTCCAGAGCAACTAGACATCCATCAGCAAAAAAATAAACTTTGATCTAAATCCCATTCGTTATACAAAAATTAATAGATCACAGAGTTGGGGCTCCAAGGTGCTGCAGTCAGTTGAGCAGTCTTGGTTTTGGCTCAGGGCATGATCTTGGGGTCATGGGATCAAGCCCCACATCAGGCTCCCTGCTCCATGTGGAGTCTACTTGAGACTCTCTCTCCCTCTGCCCCTCCCCACACTCTCTCTCTAAACTAAATAATAAATAAATTAACCTTTTTAAAAAAATCACAAGACTTAAATATAAAACAAAAAACTATCAATTATTTTGGAAAGGACATTTTGGGATCTGAAGCTAGGAAAAGAGTTCTTCTGTCTCAGACTTAATACTAAAAACACAATCCATAAAAGGGAAAAATTAATCAACTAGACTTCATCAGTATTTAAAACTTTTCATCTGTGATAAAGAGATAAAAACAGGCTGGGATAAAGTATTTGCAAACCACCTATCTAACAAAGGACTAGTACCTATATATAAAGAAATCTCAAAACTCAAAAGGTTAAAAAAAAAAAAAAGCAGAGTCTAACCAGAATATGGGTAAAAAAACATGAAGAGATAGTTCACCTAAGAAAATAAACAGCCAATAAACATATAAAAAAATGTTCAACATCTTTACCCATCAGGGAAATGCAAACCAAATACTATAATGAGATATTGTATACTCTATACACTACATAACATGTGAAGTGGCTAAAATAAAAAATAGCAACATCATCAAATACTGTCAAGAATGTGGAGAAACCAAATCACTCATAGATTGCTGCAGAAATACAAAATGGTCAGCCCTCTGGAAAAGTCTGGCAGTTTCTTTAAAAAACTAAATGTGTCGTTACCATATAATCTAGCAGTTGCACTCCTGGATGTTTGTATCTCAAGGGGAATGAAGAGTTTGTTATAACAAAAGCCTACCCATAAATGTTTAACAGCTTTATTATAATAGCCAAAATAGGCGGTGCTTGGGTGGCACAGTCAGCTAAGGGTTCAAGTCTTGATTTCAGCTCACCTTATCATCTCAGGATTATAAGATCGAACCCCGCATCAGGCTCTGAGCTCAGTGAAGAGTCTGCTTGAGATTCTTCCTCCCTCCCCCCACCCCCACTTCCCCACTGCACATACTCTCTCTAAAATAAATAAATCTTTTTTTTTAAGATTTTGTTTATTTGACAGAAAAAGACAGTAAGAGAGGGAACACAGCATGGGGAGTGAGAGAGGGCGAAGCAGGCATCCCACTGAGCAGGGAGCCTGATGCAGGATTTGATGAGGACCAAGCTGAAGGCAGATGCCTAATGACTGAGCCACCCAGGTGCCCAAATAAATCTTAAAAAAAATAATAATAGTCAAAAATGGGAACAACCCAGATACCTTTCATGGATGAATGACTATACTATGATATATCCACATCACTGATGTACTCTCAGTTAAAAAAACAAAAAACACCACCCACTGACACCATGTAACAACTTGTATCAATCTTCTGAGCAGGATGCTGAGTGAAAAAAAAATTAGCTGGAAATGAATTCCATTTATGTAACATTCTTGAAATGACAAACTATAGAAATGGGGGTAGTGGTTGTCAAGTGTTAAGGAGTAGGTACCAATGGGAAGGAAATGCATATGTTTATCTAAGGGCAATATGAAATAGAAATGTTTTTAATCTTGACTATATCAAAGGCAATATGCTGGCTGGATACTGTACTACAGTTTTGCATGAGATTACCAGTACTGGGAAACTGGATAAGGAATACATAAAATCTCTATTATATCTTACAGCTGCATGTGAAGCTACAATTATCTTAAAGTAAATTTAATTAAAAAACACATCCATGTGTTTTGGGGTGGGGTTTTTTTTGTTGTTTTTTTGTTTTTGGTTTTGGTTTTGGTTTTGGTTTTTAAAACCATGTGTTTTAATTAAAACACAGAGTCCTCAACTTGGAAGCACACTTTGTCTCTCCAGCTGCAATCCCTAAAACATCGAATAAATGCTTCTGATTGTTTTACCAGAAACAAAACAAACAAGCAAACAAAAAACCCACAAATGCACAGTCCTGATCCCATGTACCTTACATTCTACAGGGATGTAAACAGATCATTAACAAATATATACAGAGCCAGGCAGCAACAGATGTTGCAAAGGAGAATAAAGGGAAAGGGTAAGGGGACTGAGTGTGGAAAAGGAGTTAGTATGCTGGAAAGAGGTCACAGGGTGTATTTGGTAAAACACTATCATGATACTGGTTAACACAGTCAACCAATTTCAAGTTATAAACAAAGATTTCAAAAGCAGAAATGAAGAATCAACAAATATCTTTTATAGCATTCCTCATTCTAATCTAACTTGTGCACCATCCAAATTTTTAAGGGATTAACATAAAATATGGTATGACCTTTTCTCCCACATTTTTAACAGATCTTTATCATTCATGGAATCAACTCCACTTCAGCAGAACATTGAAGTACGGTCTTCCAAGACTACTGCCATCACCTTTTTATGGGAGGGAAACTGAAGTACAAAGATGATAAGGAATTCACCTGCCTAGTTAACCAGCTGGGTAGCTAGAACTGAGGGGGTCTTGAGCATTTTGTTTACATCCCTATCATATTAGTAATCATTCTGCCTTATAGTCAAACAATTTTCATTGGACTGCCCTCCCCCTACACTGAAATTGTAAAGTACTATGGGAGAAACCTACAAAAATGCCATATACATACATACATGCATACATACATATATATATATATATATGTGTGGGTGTGTGTGTATATATGTCCTATAAAACTGGATTGTTTTCTACTATGTATGTGTGTGTGTGTGTGTGTGTGTGTGTGTCCTGTAAAAATGGATTGTTTTCTACTATTATGCAAACTGACATTAAATAATGACCATCTTACAGAATCTGGAGGTAATGGCTTCAAGTAGAATGGAACGAGCTACCTTGAATTTCTCCCTGAGGATCTTTGTAATACCACTTCTGCATTGCTTCGTGCATCAGCGGAACAGACACTCCCTTAGCTCTGTGCTCTTGCAATTTTGACGCCAGTCTCTCATCATCTAGTGCACTGTCTTGGAGATAAGCCACCATCTTCTCAGCTTGCTAATAGGAAAAAAAAAAAAAAAAAGGATTGAGGAAACAAATGATCCCAAATAAATACTAGAACATATAATAAAAATGCCTACCTTTTTTTGAATGATTTGGCCTGTGAAAGGTATTTCAACGCAAGAAACATAGCAGGCAACCATTTACTTCTTCCAACAAGGTCATATAGTATGTACTACCCCCATTTTATGGAGGGGTAAACTAAGGCTGAGAGAGGTCAAATCTTGCTCAAAGTTTCAAAACTTTTAAGCAAACCGAACAGATTAAAACACAAACTGGTATGGATGAAAATCCAGGCTTCTAATCAACACACTAATAAGATTACTTTTTAAACTAATAAGCCACTGGTCAATCCTGAAGCAAATAAACTAAACCTGTAAAAACATGGGTGTTAATACAACAAAGACTCAATTAATATGATTACAAATAAAATTTTTTATAAGTTTTACTAAGACACTGCCTTTTCTTCCTCTCCTTGAGCATTTCCTGCCACCAAAAACTACCCCACCCTGAAAGAGAAATTCTTCTACAGAAAACAAGCTATCATTTACTTTGTATACAACAAAGGTATATCTTAGGAAAATCTAGAGACATAAATAAAATGTTAAAATTCTGAGTTTAACTATTTTTCCAGTTATATTTTAGGCAAAAGATACAGAAGACGCTATGCCCATCCACAGCTGCTTGTATTTGCCATTTTTGGCATTCCATTAATTTCCAAAAAGAAAAAAGAAAAGCAAACAGCTAAGGGCAACCTCAGAAGAGAAAAAATAACCTGACACAATGACTACTACATAGCAGAAACTTATAAGCATGAAATGATTTGAAAGACAATTACTCACACAAAAAAATACGAGATTTACAAACAACTTTTCCAGTACATAAAATCTAATGCACAGAAGTTCCATTTCTAAATATTCATTTAAAGCTTCCAAATTTTATGGTAGTTTGAGAAAGAAAAAAAGGATTACAAAATTTTTACCTGCTCCAAATGTTTGAGACCCTCTTCATCATCTGGCTCTGTGGAAACACTGCCCATCCCAGGAGCACCTACGACCGGCGTTTCAACTGGCCGGAGGGCAGGACTTGGATTGGGAACAGGCGGTGGAAGTATGAGAAGAGGAGAGGCTGTATCTGAAGGAATCTGTGACAGGGGCTGCTGGACATCAGAAACTATTTCTAAAGGAAAAAAACATGGAATAAAGAGACTCTTTTTCAGATTTTATTTTTTATAGAGAGAGAGAGCAGGGGGAAGGGCAGGGAGCCCAGTAGAGTCTTATGAAGAATGTATCACCAAGTTGGGCCACTCACTAAATGGGCTCAACAGAAATATGGATCAGGAACACTGCAGCTACTTCTTATAGAGAAGTGTAGTATTTCTCCCTACGATGACAGAAGTACCTCTACAAAATGACACAACATAAGGATTAAAAAAGATATCTAGGGGCGCCTGGGTGGCTCAGTGGGTTGAGCCGCTGCCTTCGGCTCAGGTCATGATCTCGGGGTCCTAGGATCGAGTCCCGCATCGGGCTCTCTGCTCGGCAGGGAGCCTGCTCCCCTCTCTCTCTCTGCCTGCCTCTGCATCTACTTGTGATCTCTCTCTGTCAAATAAATAAATAAAATCTTTAAAAAAAAAAAAAAGGTATCTAGAAAGTGCCTGACTGGGTCACTAGAGCAACTGCCCAACAGCTACACAATTTCCTTTTGAGAGCAAACTATCAGCCCAATCCCTTCTTTATAACATGTCTCCACCAGCAGACGATTAACAAAGCACTGCAAATCTTCTCAAAAATATTGTAACTCATCATCAAAACTTTGATTAAGTGCATTGGCAATTATCTTGAATAAATACCTATTTCAGGTGATAATTAATGTATTTCAATACATTATTCTTTAGGATAATGAAGAGCATTTGGGAGTTTACCTAGACAGGTCAGCAAGTTCTTCTCAATATAAACACAGACTGCAAAAGAGGTTCTGTGTTGGTCCCTATTTCTAGCCTCTCAGTATGCAGGCTCTTAAGAAGGGAGGGGGATGGGAGTAATTAGATACAAATGCAGTTTCTCCTTTGAAACCTTGTTTGCTCAATTACAGACAGCTTCTCCAAATCCCTGCCCCTCTCAGGAACACTTTCCTCTCTCTGCCAAACTTCTTAAAAGAACAGTTGATCCACCACAACCACCACCACCCCTGCTACACTGTGACTTCCACTTCCAACCTCCAATACAGCTTCTCTCTCACAAAAAAGCAGTGACTCAACGTCCCCAAACCCAATGGCTTTTCCTAGTCCTCTCCATCTGACCTTAGCAGTCCAATCCTGAATTGAAACCTCCTCCCTTCCTTACTGTCCTTCACTATAGGCCACTCTTGCCTATGAAAATTTTCTCTGGCTACTCTTCACCTATCCTCTAAAAATAGGAATTTTGCCCTAGATGACTAATATGCTTTATCTCCCTTACAGACTATCAATCTGGAGTTTCATCTTTAATGGGTATCTACGAAGCTTTCTCAAAATACACATGTCTGGATTCCGTCCTATAATCTCCTAGAATAAGGTCCCAGGCATCTACATTCAAGAGAATGAACCACAAGTAATTTGGGGGCAGATCATAACTGAAAAATGACTACTACATATCAAACAGGTCTCAAAATGGACAAGTCCCACAGTGCCTGACAGAGATTCAAATATTTGAAATCACTCACTAAGCTTTGCTCTAGACATAGAACTCTAAAAAGATACCCTTAGTTTAAGCCCTATAAATATTAGTCTATAAGGCAAAAAAGATAATAGATGGTCTATTAGGCAAAAAGGATAATACACAGATCTTTATCATATTGTATTGCCATGTCAAGAACAGTGCTGGTTGTTTAAGAACCAAGAGAAGATCGCTAATCAGCTCAGGAATTTGGGGTGGAACAGAGTTCCAGGCACAGAGAGGAGCATGTGCTAAGGCATGGAGACAAAAGAACAAGGCCTTATATGGGGTGGGCCTAAGGGTCTGTGAGGGTGGGGAACAGAGTATGAAGGAGACAGAGATGGCACTGAAACTGTACAGAAAGAAGCAGGCATATGCCAGGTCATACAAGGACTCAAATGCCATGTTAAAGGCATGTTCCTATGGTGACTCAACCAATTAACCCTTCAACGTCAAGTACTACAATGTCATTTTTAAGTATGCACAAGAAGGAACATGGAAGTAAACATTAAAACTGCCTATTAAGGTATACGAGCAAATTAAAACAGTAACACTGGAGAAGGGGATATACTTTAAACTTATTCTTTAGCAAAGGTGGTAGGACTTCCACAGATCCATCCATGTTCTTTCTGGCCTCTCTTAGAACAACAGCAATTTGGTGTGCCTTCTGGACACACATCCAACCACTATATGTCTGATGTGGGGATCCAACTACTGCAGAGGATCCTAAACCCTGTCCGCTCAACCAATACCAAGGTGGCTGTGTCATAACATCCTAAGTAAGATTCCCGAGTTTCTAACTCTGTTTTGGTGAATTTGGGGAACGACAAAACATGGGAAGCAGCGTTTGAGGGGGTTCACTGGTAAAATAATCTATTCCAGTAATTTACCACTGGGAGAGGTTCTATAAGGCATAAACAGAATCCTATCTTATCAGTGATCACTGGCCTGCCTGAGCAGAATCCTGTTTCAGCTTGTCTACTCTCATAAATACATACCATCCCCTCTGCTGGGCACTTTGGTTGGTAGGCTAGTTTCTGTCTGATTCTCTTCCTCAGCTTTTTCCGTTTGTTCAGTTTGGGGTTCCTCTTTCCTCTCAAACTGTGGTGCTTCCTGAGGCTGATGGTCTGAAGGAGTACCTGGTCTAGCAGACGATGAGGAGGTCTGGGATATTTCCTCACTGGCTTCTGTAACATGAAGCATTCGTAAGTTAACAACTTGGGAAATTCTGAGTCTGATGAAAACAAGAAGGTAAAAGACAAAAATGAGCCTTACCTACTCCCACTCTATCTGTCTTCTCTCCCTCTTTCCTATTTGTCTTATCAGGTTCTTTGGCTTCTTCATTATGGCTGCTCTCAGAGTCAGAGCACTCCCCACCTTCCTCTACAGGCCGGAAGTCCATTTCCTGCTCTTCTGGAATTGGCTCTTTCTGTACTTTCTGTGTTAAGAAAATAAAGCCAAAGGTCAACAATACATTTGGCTCTGGTGGCAGGTCAATGCCTGTTTTAACATTTAAAACAAATTTCTTACCTTTAGAGAGAGGAACGCTCCAGAGGAGTCAAATGTGCCCATCTCTTCTTCAGCATCCTCTAAGCACCACTCAGGCAAGCTATCCCGGTCATCATCTATGCTTCCACTGCCAGAACGCACCCTTCGGTAACCTCGTTCATCATCCCGATCTCGAAAATCAAACTCAAACCTTCGCCGTCGCTCCATGTGTTCCCGCCAGCCTGCAGAACGAGGGCCATCTGGGATGAGGAGGAGGATACAAACCTTAGAAAATTTTTAGGACAGTACTTGAGAAAAAAAAAAATAAAATAGGAAATAAAGAAGAAAACTATGCCTGGCTGTGAATTCAAATGATCAACCTACTAAAGAGAAAATTAGGCAAAGTAAATGAAATTCAGAGCTCAGCATACATATGACATCACTAAGTAGCAACAGGAGTTATCGTTGGTGAGTACTGAGCCATATCAACTCCTCTAAAGCTCTGAAAAATAAATTTTAAACAAATTACTGTTAAAGGACACTTAATTTGAAGTATACACTTTGGATAAGCTTTAGGTATCTGACTGAAATGTCAATTAGCCATTCACATGGCATACTCTTAGCCCAGGCTTATAATGTTGGTCACCTTCCCATACTAAAGTCTATGCCTTCCCTCTGGCAGGCCTTAATACGTTTCTTTCTTCTCACAAAAATGATGTATACCACGAACTCCCTGTGGCAAATCCTAATATTAAATTTATCAAGCCTACTTGCAAGGGCCAAGATTCCATTTGTAATTCTGATTCCCCCAAAAAAGGCATGGAATTATAGCACTGACAGATGTCAGAGATTTTATATACCCCACTATCCTAATTTTATAGTTTAAGAAACAAAAACTCTGACAGAAGTAACTTGCATAGTGGCAAAGCAGAACAAGAATCTAATTCTGCATCTTCTACTGCTTTTTCCACAACAGCATGCTTACTTTCCTTTCCCTTTATTCTCATCTCTTAACTCTCCCTAGGGAGTTTTTATTTCTGTGTAATACCCCCAGGGACATTCCTAAATCCACCCTACCATACTGTTTATTACATCTACTTTCCAACAGAAAAAAGACTGCCTAAGAATAAAGGATGCCAGTTGAGGTATTTTGTTTTTTTAAGAAAGGGGAACTCTTGTTAATATCTGATAAACCCAAGTCTAAGAGAGTCTTTAAAAAAGAAGCAGGTTTTCAGCTTTCTCTGTGGGAGATACACAAAAGAAATGAGACAAAAAGTTCAATGTTCTTACTACTGAGGCCCAATTTGCTAAGACCAGCAATCTAAAACAAACCGAAAATAAGAAGGCAAAACACTAAAATGCCCAGTAGAGGCACCTACTTACAAATCACTCACAAATGAGTTAAGAAAACATTATTCCCATGCTCCCCCATTCTTCACTTAGAACTATTACATTGTGAAAACTAAAGAACTTTACACCCAGGCTGCTTAAATGCAAACCTAGAATCATTACTCAAAAGAAGTACTCATGACCAAATGTTGAATTCCAGAGTACTCTCTGTATTACTATCATTTCTGAAGTCTGCTAAGTATGCACCATGATAGGAATCTATCCTTCTAGGCATCTGGCTCATGTTTTCCTCTTACTGAGTTTCTTAAGTTCAGCTCCCAGAGTGGATGCTTTGCTGTCCTTAATCGTCCCATCTCCCATACATATCCAGTTTTCAGCCCTACTTAAAACAAATGTAGAAATCCCTAGCTTATAAAGACTAACCACTGCTTTTTAACGTCCTCCCAATAACAGAATAAAAGTTTGCTACAATTTTTATACCACAAAAATTAGTCAAAATCATTATATTTAAACTTTTAATCAAATCATAAAATAACTATAATCTAAGAAATGTTAAGAGTAAAACAACTGATATAATCAGACAACTTTTAAGAATGCTGGGTTGAAAAACTAGATGGTATTCTTTTTAAAAAATGCTTATTTCCAGTGTTTTTTCAGCCAGCCCTGTATATTATATACCCCAAACTGTCTTTTAAAAATATATCAGTAAAAAATTGGGGGGAAATTGTTAAGTTAATGACAAATAAATCAGACATGGAAATCAAATCAGAGACAAAGATTTTTAAAAGACAACATATGTCCAAATCAAAGTTGGGGTGAGGAGGGTCAGTGGTAGAAAATACATTAAAATTTTACTTTGTTTAACTAACTCCCTTTAATAGAATCGACATCAGACATTTGGCCTCACAAACACTGTTGGTCTTCCAAAACATTCACCTTGTTTGTTTTTGATCCGCTGGAATTTCTCTTCTCGCTCAGCCCGGACCCTGTCCATTCTTTCACTGAATGCTTGTTGGGAACATAGTCTACAAACCCTTTTGCTTACAGGCAAGCTCAGCACAAAATGCTGTGATACCTTGAAGAGAACTGTAACATCTGGTTGCCCAGCACACAGACTCATGAGAACTACCTAGATAACTGTGATGTAAACAATGCCCACTCATGACAGAAAACTCACCCAAGAGTCAGCCATGAGGAGTTGGCATAAAAGCATCAAAACTATATACAAAGATTAACTTCACTATGTGTCCACCGATCCATAAACCTAAAGCACTCTGATTGCTTTTATAATGTTTACTTGGGCTGAGATTAGTGATTTTGCTAATAACTTGATTTTAAAATATAAATGAAAACAGTTTGATTATGATTTTTTCTACTAAAAGTGAGCTTCTCTGGCATATGGTTGATAGCTAAAATAATGTTGTGCACATGAAATTCATAAGGCAAATATACACTCTTTGTGCACTCTGGTTCTGCATGACCCCACGATTCAAACTACAGTGGCATCTGATTATCATGAGGCATGGAATCAGCACTTTGGTAGGGGATGAACTTTGACACAAAGCACCAGTGTCTTCAATTACCAGCATATCTAATGTCAGGGAAGAACAGTTTGAAGCATTCTTAAGAGTCAAACAGAAGAACTTACAAAACCACTAATCACTACTATTCTCTCTCTCTCTCCTAAAGTTAGGACAAAAGAATGAACTTATGATTATGTTTTTGACCTGGGCTTAGAGTTTATCCTTCAAATAAGCATAAATCACTTATTCGGGACCAAAAAACCCTGAAAGAATACATCTTTTATTATACAGGAAAAGCACCCACTTTAGGGAAAGCACATATTCCTCAGTGAGCGTATAATTACATATTTGTAAGTTTTAAAGCATGCTGAAAAAATACAACAATTCGGTGTCAGATAAAACTGAAGGAGACCCTCTCACGGTTTTGCAAAGATAGGTGCTTTCCATTAAACCACACTACTTGCTCCAGAAAAATAAAAATGATTTTCATCAACTGAAGAGATATGGGGGAATCTTCGTGCTGAAATTTTTTTGTATTGATAAGAGTGTGATGTGATGATGCAAGTGTGTGACATAAATAACTAAGTCCTCTTTTTTTTTTTTTTTTACTTTACCTATTCATCTTTCTTGCTTGATTGGTAACAATGTCCACTAAATACTCCCTTATTTTGTTCCCTGCACTCACTCAGTAGGAGCCTTACCAGGGCTGTGGGGCCGCCACCTCTCTCCGTCACGTCTCGGTCCAGCTAGTCGCCAACCTCCATCTTCATCTTCTCCATTTTGTTCTTCTCTAAAAATACGCCAGTTTTCACTTTCTGATCGTATAAATTCATGCTTTCTTCCCACAGATGTTGGTCCACCTTCCTCAAAATTTGGTCTCCCTGTAATGAAAATAAGGAAACATGTACCTCAGCCAATACGGACTCTGAAAACAGACCAGACGGCTCAGATCACGCTTTTGTGCAGACGTGCCTACCCCAATGCTCAGGAAGCATGAGTAACAGAACTGCTGTGGACATAAACATCTAGTACTAGTCATAATTCTTAAAGGCAACAGTCACAGACTGGGCAATTACTTTTTATTTTTTTTTTAAGATTTTATTTATTTATTTGACACAGAGATAGAGAGTGAGCACAAGTAGGCAGAGCGGCAGGCAGAGGGAGAGGGAGAAGCAGGCTTTCCATGGAGCAGGGAGCTGATGCAGGGTCTCAGAGCTCTGGGATCATGGCTTGAGCCAAAGGCAGATGCTTAACCGACTGAACCACCCAGACATACCTGGGCAATTATTTTTTAAACAAATAATGTGTGCATTATAAAAAGGGGATGCAATGAAAAGTTAACCAACCTACCTTACCAGCACATACTACTTTTTTAAAAGTCATACAAGAATTTTCAATTATATGATGCATCTTTACTTATTTAATTAACTTCTACTGGCAATTTGCCCAAATAGAGTATCTATAAAATTCAACCTATATTTTATTATAAAAAACACAGTACACTCAAAAGTAGACAATGTGAACTATAATTTTTTCATTTTCATTTGCTCTAACATCTATTACATTATAGGCATAAAACAAATTGCTTTTGGACAGAATGCAAAACTAAGTTATGTGCAACCTAATGCCAGTCAAGGGTTCCATTAATGATGAAAGAAAGCCTGGTATACTAAGTGAACTAAATTGGTACTTTCAAAAGATAAGATAATTCCGAACTGTGCAAACAAATTATTTCTTTACTCACCATCCCACATGTGCTAACATAAACAATTCAAACAGATTATATAAAATCTCACATTAAATTAGTTAAAAACCCAGAACATACACTGGTATCTTCCATTTATGACCTATGGTTAACTATACTTCAGTGACAACCTCAATTCCTTGTACTAAACCACCAAAAAAGTGAAAGAAAGTTGTACAGTTGCATCTGAAAATGAGGGAATTCTAATTTCTGGTCATCCTCTTAAGTTCCACTTCATATATTAAGATTCAATATCCTTTTTGCCCAAACACTTACTAGGTTATTACCACAAATTATTCTATTGAAAGATAAAATATCTAGAAATCTGCTGGGCAAAATGCTACCTGCTTTCTTATTACAGCAGGCAGCCTCTAAGATAGTCCCCAACAAGCCCGGCCTCCTGGCTATTGTGGAATCCCTGCACCTAAAGTGTGGACTGCACTTACTGGCTAGCTCCCAACGAACGGAACACAGCAGAAGTGATAAGATGTCAATGCCAATATTAAGTTAAAAACAACTATGACTTCTATCTGGGATGCTCCCTCCATAGCAATCCAACTGCCATGTCATGAGGCAGCCCTGAGGAAAAGATCATATGGCACAGAACTGAGGCCTGCCAACAGCCACATCAGTAAGCATGGAAGTGGATCCAACCCCAGTCAAGCCTTCAGATGACTACAGCCCTGCTGACACCTGACTGTAGCCCTGCAGTCTCATAAGAGACCCAGGTCAGAGTCAATCAACTACGCTGCTTCTTCCTATCCCAAAGAAACTGAGATAATGCTTGTTGTTTTCAGCTACTAAGTTCTGAGGTATTTTGCTACAAAGCCATAGATAATAAAAACACTCATCTAAAAAAATCCATCCATCCTGCTTATTCTTCATAATAATCCTCAATATTTAATTTTTTTAAAAAGATCTTACTTATTTACTTGAGAGAGAGAGAGAGCATGAGAGGGGAGAGGGTCAGAGGGAAAAGCAAACTCCCTGCTGAGCAGGGAGCCTGATGCGGGACTCGATATTGGGACTCCAGGATCATGAGCTGAGCTGAAGGCAGTCACTTAACCAATATCCTCAATATTTGAAGTCATCTTGGGGCACCTGGGTGGTTGAGTTAAGTGGCTGCCTTCAGCTCAGGTCATGATCCTAGGGTCCTGGGATTGAGCCCTGCCATCAGGCTCCCTGCTTCCCTTGCTGAGCAAGGAGACTTCTTTTCCTTCTCTTGCTCCCCTTCCTTTGTGCGTACATGTTCTCTTTCTCTCTGTCAAATAAATAAATAAATAAAATCTTTAAAAAAGAAATTATTTGGGGGACCTGGGTGGCTCAGGTGGCTCTGCCTTCAGCCCGGGTCCCAGGATCCCGGGATTAAGCCTCATGTAGGGCTCCCTACTCAGGCAGAGCCTGCTTTTCCCTCTCCCACTGGCCCTCTTCCTGCTCATTCATTCTCTCTGAAATAAACAAATAAATAATTTTTTAAAAATATTTGAAGTTATTTTTCCTATTTTTGTAACTGAGAATACTGAGGCTCAAAAGAACAAAAGAGAACTGTCCAAAATCACACTATTTAAATGGTACAGAAAGGATTCAAATGTTAATCTCCTCATTCAACAAATATTTATTGCACATTAAGTGCCAAGTTTTATGAAATCAAATACAGATATATATCTGCCCTTGGGTTCAGAGATCTTCTAGGTTCTCTTGCTCAGAATAAGAAAGGCAACCCGCTTTACAAAGTACCACATCTACTATATGAGTTGGTGAAATATGTAGCTATACTCACAAAAAAGAAGCAAACTTAAGGAAACCCCTAATACGGAGATAATACGGAGGCACCTGGGTGGCTTGGTTAAACATACAACTCTTGATTTTGGCTCAGGTCATGATCTCAGAGTTCTGAGATCAATCCACAACAGGATCCATGCTCAGCAGGGAGTCTTTGAAATTCTCTCTCTCTCTCCCTCTTCCTCTGCCCCTACCCATACCATGCTCTCTGCTCTCTAAAATAAATCTTTAAAAAAAAAAATCCCTAATATATATATAGATAGATAGAAACATATATAGATAAATGATGGGAAATGGCTTTTAATCCACATAATCAGATATGTGTCAGGTACCATGCAATGATTTGGGAATACAGTAGTAATCACATGATGGATGCACTAGATGAAACACTCACTTTCTTTCACCTACTTTTACACTAAGCCTTTGAAAAACTAATGAACACAGCAAAGCAAGAGAAAAAGCAGAAATTGCAAAATGCTTAACTCATCAAAACTGACCACTATAATTTTTTTGTAACAGATGATACACTACAAAATATTAAAATTATTAAAAATAAAAATACTAGTAATCCTGGGGCACCTGGGTGGCGCAGTGGGTTAAAGCCTCTGCCTTCGGCTCAGATCATGATCTCAGGGTCCTGGGATGGAGCCCCGCATCAGGCTCTCTGCTCGGCGGGGAGCCTGCTTCCCTCTCTGTCTGCCTGCCTCTCTGCCTACTTGTGATCTCTGTCTGAGACATAAATAAATAAATAATCTTTAAAAAAATACTAGTAATCCCTCAATCTTAGAAACAGAACTCTATCTGTAGTTAGCTTTTATTTAACTTTATATTTTTTTATAGTTGCAATCAGTATACCTACTATTTTCATAGCAAGTACTTCTCTGTGATTATACATCTTCCCAATCATACAAATGGGTACATACCAGGTATACTTTGCAGCCATAGTGTAATCCACTAGATTATTGCCCACTGGACATTTACTTTATAACCAATTTTTTGTGGACTATATAGATAGTTAGACAAGAAATACTTTTCTGAATTATGTCTTCTTAAAAAAAAAACCTCAGGGCCCCTGGGTGGCTCAGTGGGCTCTCTGATCAGCAGGGAGCCTGCTTCCCTTCCTCTCTCTGCCTGCCTCTCTGCCTACTTGTGATCTCTCTCTCTGTCAAATAAATAAATAAAAATCTTAAAAAAAAAAAAACACACCTCAAAAGAGTGCAATTACTAGGTCAAAAGACAGACTTTGTCCACTGCCTCTTTCCCTGAAAAAAGAGGGTCAGATCAACACACCATTTCACATTATTGATACTAAGTGCTGATATCCTTTCAAAACCTTTTTACTACTTTAATAGTTGTAAAGTGCTAAATTAATGCAGCTCAAATATGAATTTTTCATATCAAAGATATTTCCTGTTGTTTACTGACTTTATGTCCCTTTGTGTAAACTGTTTATATATCTTTTAAACTAACAGCTTCTTTACCTTTGGACCTATCAGTCCTACATGTATTTTTCATATTAGTACCTAATAAAAAAATAAAAAAACACAATGGGGCAGGGGCACCTTGCTGGCTCAGTCGGAAGAGCATGTGACTCTTGATCTCAGGGCTATAGGTTCAAACCCCACACTGAATGTAGTGATTACTTAAAAATAAAATCTTAAAGAAAAATTAAAACAGGAAAAAAGAATAGGGCAAAAATAGGGAAAATACAGGAAGAAACAAAATCTCACTTTTCTACTTATTAAAAACCATCTTGTAATTTTCAACAATTTTCATAATGTTTGAATGACTATGCCATACCTTGTTCCAAAAACGATTTGAGACTGGTATTTTGAAGATAAAGAAGAGCACAGTACTAAACAAAGAATAAAAATCTTGCATTCACTACACCTGATTTTACTTCTGGCCCCAACCAATTCTGATTTATATATCCTGGCTTTAAAAAAAACGAAAGAAAGAAAGAAAAGATCCAAGGGGCGCCTGGTGGCTCAGTGGGTTAAAGCCTCTGCCTTTGGCTTGGGTCATGATCCCAGGATCCTGGGATCGAGCCCCGAGTCAGGCTTTCTGCTTGCAGGGAGCTTGCCTCCGCCCCTCTCTCTGCCTGCCTCTCTGCCTACTTGTGATCTGTCTGTCGAATAAATAAATAAAAATCTTAGGGGGGGGAAAAAAAAGGCCCAATTCCCAATTTAAAAGTGTGTGTGCGTGTGTGTGTGTGTGTGGAGGTAAGGCTGCCTGAATTTCCCATTCTAGCTCAAAAATCTTGTAACAAAGTAGTTCAAATTTTGTTACTGAGTGCTCATTTCCTCAACTGTAATATAGTTTTTGATATGTCACATATTACATAATTAATAACTATAATAGAAATATTAAGGTAACAGGGCTCCTCAGGCGTTAAGCATCTGCCTTTGGCTCAGGTCATGATCCCAGTGCCCTGGGATCCACCCCTGCTTTGGGCCACACATCAGGCATCAGGCTCCCTGCTCAGAGGCTCAGCAGGAAGCCTGCTTCTCCCTCTCCTACTCCCCCTGCTTGTGTTCTCTCTCTCAAATAAAAATCTTAAAAAAAAAAAAAAAAGAAGATTGAAATGAAAACTTCTCCAGTAAACCAAAAAAAGCCAGAATAACATAATTCTAATGCACCAAACATCCCATATTAAGTGCAAGGTATATGGAGTTCCACCTCAGGGGGTCAGTGTCATTTTCTTTTTCACTCTTTTTTTTAAGATTTTATTTGTTTATTTGAGAGAGAGCACAGAGGGAAAGGGAGAAGCAGACTCCCAGCTGAGCAGAGAGCCCAATGTGGGGTTCGATCCCAGGCCCCTGAGACCACGACCGGAGGTGTAGGCAGATGCCCACCTGACTGAGCCACCTAGGTTCCTCTCACTCATTTTCACAAGAGAAAGATGAAACTAATTCAAGCACCTTTAAGTGGACTTCACTCAACTCCTCTCCCCATTCCCTTTATGAAAACTTTTTCCTGCAGTATAACATTCTTGCCAAAAAGTACATAAATCACAAATGTACAATTCCAAAAGTTTCAATAAAGCAAATATATTCACATAACCAATATTTTAAAAAAAGAAAAAATCTGGGGCGCCTGGTGGCTCAGCTAATTAAACTTCCAACTCTTGATTTCAGCTCAGGTCTTAATCTCAGGGCTGTGGGTTCAAACCCTGCACTGGGCTTCACACTCGGCATGGAGCCTACTTAAAAAATAAAAAATTAACAGAAATAAAAATTTAAAAAATACATCAAGAGCACTCAAAATTCTTGATGTCCTTCCAGTCAACCCTTCCCAAAGTAAGCACTATTTCTGACTTTCATCTCCAAAGATTAGTTCTGTCTGCTTTTTTAACATTTTATGCAAATGAAATATTCCTTTATGTCTGGCTTCTTTCACTAAACATTATGGGAGACTCATCCACAATGCTACAGAGAACCACAGTTTGTTCTTTTACACTGCTAACGGAATCTCACTGTATGGACAGACCACAATATATTATTCTGTTGCTGATTTAGGCTGTTTCTAGTTCTCTGCTGTATCAATTGTGCTGCTATGAGCGTTCCTGGATATGAAATTTAGTAAAAGGTTGTATTTCTGTTGTTCTATGCCTAGAAGTGAAATTGCCAGGAGTAAAATAAGGTATTTTCAACTTCAGTAAGCACTACCAAATATTTTCCCATAAAAACAGTACTAACTTTACCATTTTTACCTGTTTTACTCAGACCTCTAGGATACATTAACATGAGTGCTTCCTCTATAGACAAACACAATTAAAGATGAAGGATTAAAAATAAAGGAGACCTTGACACAGCATCTACCCTCCAGGTCCATAGCTCAGAGACAAACATGTAAACAAATGCATCCATTTATCTCATCTAATCATCATTTTAACCACAAAAATTAAGTTAAACATTATCATCTCTATTATTCCTGTAAGGAAAGGGATACCTGTAGAGGGAGTTTCCCAAGATCACACAGTTGAGTAGTGACCAAATCAGAAATAGAACATGGGTGTTCAGAGCACCTGGGTGGCTCAGTCATTAGGCATCTGCCTTCATTTTGGGTTATGACCCCAGGGTCCTAGGATCGAGCCCCACATGGGGCTCCCTGCTCAGTGGGGACTCTGTTTCTCCCTCTCCCACTGCCCCTGCTTGTATTCCCTCTCTCACTGTGTCTGTCAAATAAATAAATAAAATCTTTACCAAAAAAAAAAAAAAAATTAAACTCCTAATCCTGGGTTTACTCACAAATTTAACCCACTGAAGAAGCAAAAATTCCAGAAAAACTAATGGAGAAAGAAGCAGCTCTGAGATCAAAGTCTAACAAACTCTAAAATGGCAACAGACATACTACACATGGCACAGCTTACAGATAAAGACTACCAACATCTCTATAAGGGGAAGATGGGACTAAAGGTATTAATATCCCAACAGAAATCATGTCAAGGGGCGCCTGGGTGACTCAGTTAAGAGTTTGTTTTCAGTTCAGGTCATGATCTCAGGGTCATGGGATTGAGACCCGAAATCAAGGCTCCCTCCTCAGTGGAGAGTCTGAGTCTCCCTCTACCTCTGCCCTTTCCCCCTGCTTGTGTGTTCTCTCCCAAATAAATAAAATTATGTCAAAATATACAGCTCTGAAAAAATTTTACTTCACTATAAAAATTTTATTCTAGAATTATTTTGAGGGGAAAAAATAACTTCAAGCACCATCTAATAAAATAAACATTTCCAACTACTACTAAACTTATACTGCATGCAAGAACTGCTCTAAAACATCAAAGTACATCTTTTACTACGTAAACGATTACAGTATATTTGTATTTGTGTATATCTGAGTGGGGAGTGAAAATGTCAGAGATAATTAGATCTATATGATTTGTTTTAAAAAATATATATACATTTGTGTATTACCAATATAATTTAAAATAAAAGCTAAATATCAGAAGTCATTCCCAGGCTACTTAGAGGATGCTACCTAAAGTTCCCTTCATGTCTACAAACTCCAGAATTCCACAGTGGCCCATGAGGAACATCCAAAAGGCCATTCTCAGCATTTCAAACCAAAGTCCTCCTCCTACCATAATACCAGCACAATAATCAAGTTGAATAACCAAGTATTTTAGTTTACTTCTTAAATTCTTAACAGAATAACTTGTAAACAAGACTGAAAGTAACTTTGAACTAGAGAGTAACTTTGAACTTCTTTGAACTAGAAGCACATATTACGCTGGCATGTTTTCTTTTATCAGGGAAAAGGGTCTAAGGTTTTTGTAGAGTCCTAAAGGTATCTATGACCTTCAACAAAAGATAAACACAAATTTAAAATGTATTTTCTTCTTTTCAATGTAGCAAACATGACCGTTTTATAATCAAACTATATCTATATAATACATGTTATGTTCTTATATCAACAGTAACTGAAAATGTATAAAAGGTGCTAAAATGTAAATGTACAACATACATAAACATTTTCCCAATGGCAGTAAATACTTGGTTGTTTCTGACTTAATGTATTAAGTATGAATAGGGTTCTTCTAAAAATAAAATAAAATTAAAATGTAATATTGGTTTTAGTCTGGTCTAATTGAGTAGACTTCCTAAGGAGAAAGAGCAGTAAAAGGGCACCTGTGTGCATGTTTGACTCATAGCCAAAAACGGTGTTTATGGAAAACTTCAGATGGAGCAAAGAGGCACTCAGCCAATAAAATCTACAGCTGTGAGACTTGGAACTTACAAGTGCCCAAACTCCAAAAGCAAAAGTGGAATTATGGGACAGACTTTGAAGCTTGTTTATGTGCAAATTTTTCTAGGAAGAAACTTTGTATTCCTCTATTCAGATATATAGTCTCTGATCAACACTAAAAATATTTTCTAACACCAGAGAAAGTAGTGAAAGGAAATCCCATCCAGTTGTTATTTACTTTCTTTCCCTATAATCATTTGTAAACAAAACTCACCATGGCTAGGAAGGAGAAGTTTAAATCTTATATCCAGAGATTTGTAACTTTTTTCCCCATCCTAATTCCTAAGAGGTTAGAAACTGCTCCACTCATTAACATTGTTCCCAAAAACACAACAGTTCCTGGCTGGGAGACACACTGGAGGGGCTGCAGCATATCAAAATCTCCTTGAAAAAATAACTCTTGTGCTTTGAATATACCCCATACCCTACAAGCCTCATGTACAGTCATCTGATGGTTTATACCCAGGCACTGCCTTAGATCTCTGGGGAAGAAGAAGATTAATAGATGGACTTGATGCAGAACTGGAAAGGGACTAGGCACTTTCTAAAGAAAGCGAAGTACACCATGTAAGAAAGAACAGAGGAGACAGGGCTAAAGTTGCAAAGTTGGGAGATTATTCATGCACACAGCAGGACACTACACTCCAGCTACAGCATTTGTTATTCTCAAGTACAAGTTGGTATAGTTACAGACTATATACTAGATTACTTTAGCCAGAGAGAAAATCAAACACCTTCAGGGACAGAGATTTGAATTTAATGAAGAACAATGTATTTAGTCTTGGCACCTTGCTTAATCAAAATTTTTAATAAAAAATAAATCAGAGAACAGATACCTAGCATTTATGTTCATTCACAGAAGAAATGTTTTAGAGCCATCTCCAACTCTAATCAGTAACTCTGTTTAGATAGAAGGGACCATGTGTTTTAAGGTGAAGTTTACATACCATCTATGCCAGTATCAGTTACATCTCAACTAACCTGGTTGAGGTTTCAACCAGAAAGAAACTGAACTGCTCAGGCTATTAAAATGGGAGTACTATGCTCCTCAGTGGACACTCCAAAACCAGTCTACAATATCCATATAATTAGCAACTAGGAACGAGTCTACAGACCATAGCAAGACTTTCAAATTGTAGAAATCAAGAAACCAGAACCCTTCTTCCCTTAAGACATTTCTTTCTTGACAATCATTTTGCCAAATCATTTTTGCCTTAACATATTCTGAAACAGAGTATACTATGGAAAGAGGCTTCTAAGTTTGTAAAATCCTTCACCATCTTGGCTAATTATAATGGTGATGCAGGACACATGGCAAATACACTCCCATGCTTTCTTAAAGGCGGTGTCACACTGTATTTCCTCTGGCTTTTTTACCCCCGCA
Source organism: Mustela putorius furo (assembly GCF_011764305.1). NCBI lineage: Eukaryota > Metazoa > Chordata > Mammalia > Carnivora > Mustelidae > Mustela > Mustela putorius. Next base: position 34,288,691 of record NW_025421341.1, on the reverse strand, counting down.
ATCCATCAACTGTCAATTGATATAAAGTATAATTCCCTACCAGTGTGCGTAGGCAATAAGCATCACATCTCAAGTCCCTATTTTATGCTTTTACCTTCTCTAGTTCTGAAGGTCAAAGTTTCCTATGTTATGTCTGAACTTGTACTAAGATGTTTGGCATTCATAAAACAAAGAAGGAATTAATATTTTTCTTAATTGTGGGGGAGGGGAAGGAATCTACAAAGGCGGATTTTACCTTCTAAGTAGCATTATATTGGTCTACATTAATAATTTTCCCAGCAGGCCTTCTTCCATGATTTTACTTTGAACAATCACAGCCTTTGTTTCTCAGATCCTCTTACATGTGACATTTGATCAAAGTTTTAAAATCAGCAACTAATGGAGGTGGAGAAAAGTACTGCTCAGTAAAGGCATTACACAAAGCCAACCCATAGCTCATTTCAAGGTTGCTACAAGCTGGATCACAGAAGTTTTCTAGCTGAACACTATTTAGATGTTAAGTTAAATTTTCTGTACCCTGAACACTTCATCTTACTGCACATAACCATATGCTTCTCAGAAAATCATTCCCTAAACGTTACTAAAGCATGCCTTAAGAAAATTCTTCAGCTCCTTCACATATGTGTGTTTTTCAAAGACAAGTGCAAGGTACCAAACAATTTTTATTCTTACTTGAGATCTCTCCACATAGCCTTTAAAAAAAAAAAAAAAAAAAAAAAAAAAAAGCCTGCGTCCTTGCCCCTCCTCCCCAAAATTCAGGTAACTAAATTACATACATTACCAGTTCTAGAATTAGTGGCATTCTAGTGAGGTGGAATATGAAAAGAAAACTAATAAAATCAATTAATTAATTCATGCCTAGAAGTCCTCACCCAAGGAAAATCTTCCCCAAAGAAATGGAGAAAAAATTTTAAAAAGAATAGTAAAGGCAGTATCTCACACTTCAACATGCTATATAAGGAAAGACGGCTGAAAGGAAATCTTGCAGGGAATTTTATCCCTTTGAACTTTCAAATAAACTCTTAAGTAAGATTATGCAAACTTACTAAAGACCGGTCCTGATTAGAGGGAAAAAATGCACCCCTTCTCCAAGTCAGTTCTGGAGGCTTTCTCCAGAATTGTTAAGGTTTGTGTTGGGTAAAGAAAGACTTCCTAACAAACCAGCATTCTTTTCCACATGATCAGAGCTAATTGGCCCCCCTGCAGACTAAGTGACCAATCACATCAGCTTCAGTTGAAACTAGCCCCCACGACATTATAAACAGAGGAATGTGAACTGTAAACCCAGTCCAAGAAGAGAACTTACAAGCTAGACTTGTAGATTAAAGTTACCTTATCAAAAAACAGACTCCGCAAGTTTCCTCAAGACCTACCTGTGCAAACACAAGCTGACCCAGCAAAAGAACTGGTGAGTACATAAAATAATATTCATTCTTATTTCTTTCCTTAAGGGGAACAGAGAAAGAAATTGAGTGGCAAATAGGGACAGAGCCAGACATCGCCAATAGATTTTTAAAACAAAGATACTACCTCTAGAATCATACATTAATTTTCTTTATGCTTTTTCCTTAAATTTTGAAAATGGAATTAATAGCCCATCTGAGAGCATTACTAGAAATTTTCCTGTTTTATTAAATGAATACTAATTCCGCATTATAATATGGAAATCAGTAGAAAGGAAAGGCCCTAGAAAAAATACAGTGGCTTTTTTGTTTTTATCCCCCTTCCTTGGCTTTTAAATATATATATATATCTTTCTTTTGGAAGGGATTAAAAAAACCAACATGAGTGTACAAGAACAAATGAGCCCCCCCAAAATATATTTTTAAGCCATGAAAAGTGATGAATACTTAATTTTAAATGTCTTTTTAAAGCCAGAACTACTACCGAAATTAGTAGATGCTTCTACAAATAAGAAATTAAAATAGAAAAGAATCTCTGAGCTTATATAAGAGAGTTAGAACTCACACTGTTTGCCCCAATTATAGAGGGTAAGAGAGATGATTCTAAGACTCTAAACAGTTTTTACACCAGTTATAAGCAAATACATAGTAATACTGTGATCATTTAACATTTGTATTTATAGCCTATTATCTTAACTGTTTAATATGAACTACAATACCACCTTACAACATGGCAATAGAAAATATGCAATTTTAAGTGCTACAAACCAAATGAGAAAAATGAATCCTAATTTTCACAGCCAATGAAGCAGCCAAACTATCATTTTTATAAAGTATTATTTTTTTCCACCAAAGTCTGTAAATGAGCAAATACTTTACAGCCCACACACAGAGATACAAACAAACCTTCCTAAGCTTCAATTTTATTTTCTACTGGGCTCAGTTTGTGAGAACCATATAAATACAAACCAAAACAAAAACACATTCAACGGATATTTGTACACCTATAAAGATATGAAAATTACTTGGAGAGAAAATCTACACGTATCAGGCAACAATAATGTAATTTTTAAATACCATACAAGCAAATGTAAAACGACATAGGAGAAAAAAGAAAAAATATCATCTAGAAAACCTCTGTCAGTTGAGGGAAATGAAATTTTTAAACTTACAAAGTTTAAAGAGAGCATGTTACTTAATTCCCTTTCATCTCTCTCTTTTTTTAATATAAGAAGGCTGGCCAAGGAGATTGGGTGCCTTGCCCAGCTGACACGGCTGTGGAACCAACAGAGCCAGAGCAGGGTCCGCTAGATTTCCCACCTGATGTTCATTTACTAACCCATAATGCTTACATGAATGCAAAAATGAATCCATTAAATGGAGATCAAAATCTTATTCTCTCAACTACTCCACCCCACCACACAACCTAAACAAGATTGGCATGTACATAAAAAGGAGAATGCTTCACTGTTTAGATATTAGCCTTGACATTCCTGTTCACAGGCTTTTCCATGTATTTAGTTAGCTGCAAGAGAAAAAAAGAAATTGTTGAAGCCTATAGTGACTGTTACAAAGCTGTAGGTAACAAGTAATAACCCTCAAAAAGCCCAAATGATAATACTTTTGTTAGCTATAATATATACAGAAAGGCTATCTCCCTGAGTAATGAGTTTTAGAACTTAATAAAGTAGGTTGAAAATCAAGAGTCAAGGAACTTTCCCTCCTAAAAAAAACTACCATGAAACAATCAGCAATTAGTAGCATTCACCAGGACAGTGGTTCCTTAATTGCAGTAAGCGCTAGGGTACAAGGTAAATGATGGGCATTTTCACATAGGCAGGAAGCAACAAACAACAAAGGTGAAACTAATATAATGTTACAAACCAATTTCACCTCAAAAGAAGAAAAAAAAACCGTAAAGGACAGTGCAGTGGTTTACAATCTTTTGAAGGCAGACTATTATCATTCCTTATTATATCTTCTTCAAGTGTCAAAAATGCATTTTCTTTTATAAAATTAGTATGATACGTTCTAAAAATTACTTTCTCACCTGACAAAATACAAATTTGGAAATGCTATGTAAGAAGTCTCCTCTCCACATTTTGCTTTAATTTGTACTGGTTTATAATATCCAAAAGATTAGACTATGTAGTAATTGTAGTTGTGCCGATCTTCAAATTTTATGTCTTCTTTAACTGAAAATACATTTCTTATCTACAAATCACAGGTCTAAACCTAAACACTCCTAAAGACCAAATATTCTGTAATGACTCTTAAACAATTAACTAGTCAAATGGAATGTAGTATTATTCACAAAGGCTAACCAGGATCAAAATGTCTATTTTTGAAGCAAAACATTACTGACTCTGAACTCTGGACTTGGTATGGAATTCATTAACACTTACTACCTTTGGGATCCTAGGAAACTCACTATGCTTCAGTTTATCTGTAAAATGGGAATTAAAATGGTACTTACTATTTCAAAAGATAAGGAACATTAATAATAATAAAGCAGCCAAGACTGAAAGGTTACTTTGCACCAGGCATTGCCTATGGGCTTCACATAAGTTAACACAAGTAACTGGTATAATTCCTGCCACATAATAAGTAATACATACTGGCTAATATTTTTAATCATTACTGTCATAAGAATCATGTATGGGGTTAACAATGATTTAAGACAGATACCTGAGATAGTTATGGGGACCAGAAGAACATCTACTAGCAATGCTAAAAACATGGCTGTCAAAGACTATCTTATGAATACAAGGTCAGTCATCTTGGGAAAGATTTTTTCACCAAACTTTCTAAATAGCTTCTTGTAGTAAGAAAATTAACCTGTAAAGTTAGCCAGATGTGGATAATAATACAAATAATCTAAGGCCCCCATCTACCTAGTGTATGTTTCTAATCCTTGGTGACATCATCTAGAAAACGGGACAATAATGTCTATCTTGCTGGGGCACGTGGGTGGCTCAGTCAGTTAGATTTCTGAATCTTGATTTTGGCTCAGGTCATGATCTTAGGATGAGATCTCTCTATTGAGACTCACCTCTGGTGTGGGGCTCTGCAACCATGGCAGGGGAGGGGGTGGGGTCTGCTTGAGGATTCTCTCTCCATCTTCCTTTATCCCTCCCCCCACTCTTCTCCTCTCTCAATAAATATTAAAAAAAAAAAAACTATCTTGCTGAGATACCAAAGAATTAGAGACAATGCAATATAGAAGGTACCTAGCACAGTGCCTATGAAAATTTTACTATTGCTGTTGTTGTTTACTTTCAAAACAACAGATAAGGTCTCCTAAAACACTTAAAAATCTAACAAAATGAGTCATTAAATAGCTGTGCTGAGAAAAAAAAAAACACAAAAGATAATGACCACTCGTTAGAATAATGAATTATAAAGCATTAATGACTTTATAATATGAAAATAAAATGGTTATCTCTATGGCTACTCTAAATACACTTTAACCATTATCCCAGTGTTCCATGAGTAATACAATCTGAAGAAAATACAAGAGAATGTCTCTAATATCACAATACGTGTTAAATTAGCCTCAGGGGAGGAGGGAAAGTATATACCCAGCTGGCCAATGTCCAATACCAGTATCACAAGAAGGCCCACAGCCCCAAAGTCTCTCTCTAGAATGGGAAGGACTCAGCAAGCCCAAGCAACACGCTCCTCCAAAAGCCTCTAGTCTTTAAGTGCCATTGTCATGCAAAAAGTAAGGAAGGGAATACACAATACTCTCCAGAGCATCTATTTCTGAGGGAAAGCAGCTAGGCAGAGTCAAATGTAAATTCCTAGCACTGGCCTCTGGCAAAAAGAAAGGGAAAGCATAGCTGCATCTTCCATTCTGTTCCTGTGAGGCTCCACATAAAAGTCTTAAGACACCTTTGATATAAGCAAGAATCAACACACAGAAAGCATACCTTAGACGACTTCTCAACACACAGAGAAAAGCATACCTACTGTTTTATAGTTCAACTGTTTACAGCTAAAAACTAATTACATTAATTACCTTTTAAAAATTGCCATGGGGCGGTGCCTGGGTGGCTCAGTGGGTTAAGCCTCTGCCTTTGGCTCAGGTCACGATCTCAGGGTCCTGGGATTGAGCCCCGCATCAGGCTCTCTGCTCAGCAGGGAGCCTGCTTCTCCCTCTCTCTCAGCCTACCTCTCTGCCTATTTGTGATCTCTCTGTCAAATAAATAAACTAAATCTTTAAAAAAAAAAAAAATTGCCATTTGGGGACACCTGGTTGGCTCAGCTGGTTAAGCGACTGCCTTCAGCTCAGGGTCTTGATCCTGGAGTCCTGGGGATCAAGTCCCGTATGGAGCTCCCAGCTCCACGGGGAGTCTGCTTCTCCCTCTGACCTTCTTCCCTCTCACGCTCTCTTCTCACTCTCCCTCTCTTTCTTTCTCAAATAAATAAAATCTTAAACAAACAAATAAACTTGCCATCTGGGGGATACCTGGGTGGCTCAAGTCATGATCCCAGAGTCCTGGAATCAAGCCACAGATCAGACTCGGGGAGCTTGTTTCTCCCTCTGCCCCTCCCCCCTTCTTGTGTGCACACACACGCATGTGCTCTCTCTCTCGCTCTCTCCAATGAATAAATAAAATCTTTAAAAATGTTTTAAAATTGCCATTTGGTGCCTTAATGGTTATTTTAGTTCATTAAACTTGAAGCTTTTTTTTCTGGCTTACTTACTCTCAAAATTAGTGTTATTGGGACACCTGGGTGGCTCAATCGGTGAAGCATCTGCCTTCAAATTAAGTCAGGATCCAAGGCTCCTGGGATCAAGCCCCACATCAGACTCCCTGCTCAGCAGGGAGTCTGCTTGCTTTCTCCCCAATCTGTCCCAGCTTGTGCTCTCTTTCAAATAAATAAATAAAATCTTAAAAACAAAACAAAAACAAAAAACTCGTATTACCTAGGAATCTCCACCTAGAATCTCATATTTTTCCAAGAAAATAATTTTCTCCTCACCCCACAATCTAATCAGAATCTAGAATATTCAGAGGATGGCAATCCATTAGACATGGAAAGAATCCATGAAAATGGCTGCAAAGTGACAAAAACAAAGCCTATTCATAAAACTTTGAAGAGGCTAATTAAAAAGCATACATTAGAACTATGGATCTCTAAAAGTTTAGTCCTGTCATAGGGCAGAGTTCAGCTTCAAAACATCTGCAGGCAGTTTAACAATACATTTTCAAATGATTTCTAGTTATTTACACAGAGGAGTACATACATCTAACTTATTTCTTTTAGTCATGAATTATCCATAATTATTAATTATGAAAAATTGTTATTTACACAAATATGTTTAGTCAAACCAATAAATACTTTATGTCTGGAATTGAGCAAGAAAGAGACAAGGATGTCAAAGAGACACAAACCATAACACCAACCTTCAGTGATTTTGAAATATACTTGGAAATATTAAAATGCCAAACAATATTTTAACAGTCATTCAAGGAAACAATAACAGACAGCCTAAGGCAAGCCATGATAAGGTAGCAACTGAATGGCTTAGTCAATAAATGCCCCCTTCTGTGATGAGCAAAGAGAGAGAGCTGTCAGACTGGGAAAGTCTGCCCAGTAGCCAGGGAAGCATTCCAAAGAGAGCAGCAAGTGAATGAGGTCTCAGAATTTATTAGTATTAACTGTAAAACAGTTAAGAGCTTACTAATTTATTCTTGGTTTCAGATAATTACAGTCTGAAATGGATGGCAGTAACTGCAAAGTTATTGCTCCTCTTCTAACTCAGAGCTACCGGAGGATGGTCACCAAGGACGGCCATAGCACACTTCAAATGGATGGTGCTCAAAGAGGTCTTGCATATCTGCGAGATGCTTGGGGAATCCTAATGGACATGCGCTGGCGCTGGATGATGTTGGTCTTTTCTGCTTCTTTTGTTGTTCATTGGCTTGTCTTTGCAGTGCTCTGGTATGTTCTAGCTGAGATGAATGGTGATCTGGAACTAGATCATGATGCCCCACCTGAAAACCACACTATCTGTGTGAAGTACATCACCAGTTTCACAGCTGCATTCTCCTTCTCCCTGGAGACACAACTCACAATTGGTTACGGTACCATGTTCCCCAGTGGTGACTGTCCAAGTGCAATCGCCTTACTTGCCATACAAATGCTCCTAGGCCTCATGCTAGAGGCTTTTATCACAGGTAATTATTTTTGTTCTTTAAAAAAAAAAAAAATTACAAGTGGTTTGGGAAGGGGATTCAGTTATAAGCAACCGTGCTGTAGAATAATTTAATTTGCATTATTAGCAGGTAATGTCGAAGATTGAAAAAGAAAAGTCTAGGGCCAAATGAGAGGTGACATTATAAGAAACCTGACTCTACACTTAAATTTTACCTGTTGGAACTCCTAAAGAAAAAAAGGACCATTATGACACTAACTTGCAGCAACATCTTACACCAAAAAATATTAACAAGAGGTCTAAAAGGCATTTTTCAGATAAGCTAATTACTTCGTCAAATAAGTGGATAAATATGTTAAATGCATATTTTGACAATCATTTTACCTAACAGAGAAATGTTGATTTTTTTTTTCCCTTTACTGGGTTAGAATATCCTCCTCTGAGTTTATCTGTTCAACATTTATTCTTCATCAGTGATCCTAGAGCACAATAGTCAGCATTATATTTAGAGATCAAGTAAGTATACACATCCTTACTGGAAATATGGTTACAAAGATTATGAAATTTTATTTATAAACCCTGATAACACATTAGACTTTCCTCTAATTAAAGTAGGGCTAGTGTCACTTTTATAAGTGATATATATATAGTTTAAAAATCAAAAAACAAAAAATAAGACCTGACTTTAACACATTACACAATAATATTCTGAAAAAGTTAAGTGACGGGCCAAATGAAGAACAATCTGGAATGAAGTCCAGTGTGCTGCCAATTGGCTCTATAATTTGTAACAAATCACTTAACTTCCCTACAGGAATTCTTAAACTAGGTCAGTCATTAGATAAAAGTTAGAGGATCCATGAAATTAGGAAAAACTTGAATCTTTTTTCACTAGCGCCTAACTGAAAATCGTCATGTCCTTCTACTACAAACAGACAACAACAACAAAAAAATAGTATCAGCAATACTGGTAACTCTGATACAAATAGAAATCACAGATATTTTCATATCCCACTACAGTACTTCAAAAGTATACTATTAAACCCGCCACTATATTTTATTGTTTAGTGCATTAAAAAAGCACATATAGTACTATAATTTTTTAAATGTTCAACTCAATTTCAGTGTATTTTGCTACCTTCATATATGTATGTTATGTTTATGCACTTAAAGCATAACTCTGAGAAGAGGTCCACAGATCTTTCCAGCCTGCCAATAAGATCTGAGGCACTGAAGTAGTTAAGAAATCCTGACCCACAGCTTGGGGGCACACAGAAGATGCACTTTGGAAAAGTACACTGAAATCACCACAGAGCCAGAGCCTTCTAAAATAAAAAGAGGAGGGAAGGTTATATAAGTTTCAAAGATTAAAAAACTGCTCAAAATGTGTCACGCATTCTACTGTCCCCTCCCTACGCCAAAATCATCCTATTCTCAATCTAATTTTTACTTCAATTTGAAACAATATCATTACAAATGAAATTCATTTATTTTCTGTTACTTTTTTTTAAGTGGGGGCAGAAATGTAATAAATGACCATTCTTACACTTTATAAGAAATGAGAAGACGAAGTTACACTTCTATGTAACAAAATGAATTCTGCTTAACCCTTTTGAAATCACAGCTTTTAAATAAGGATTTATGTACATTGTGAAAAATTCTTCAGGCAAATGAGACTACCCAAATCAATGTGTTCATCAATTCTTGACTCACTTGGAAGGCATGGCATCAAAAAATGTATAACTATTTGATACATCCTTCTCATTCAGAAAAGGTATTCATATTTTAAGTGTTCGTTCTAAAAAAATTCAATGATTTCTAATTTAGGTGCCTTTGTGGCGAAGATTGCCCGGCCAAAAAATCGAGCTTTCTCAATTCGCTTTACAGACTTAGCAGTAGTAGCTCACATAGATGGCAAACCTAATCTAATTTTCCAAGTGGCCAACACTCGACCTAGCCCTCTGACCAGTGTCCGGGTCTCAGCTGTACTCTATCAGGAAAGAGAAAACGGTGAACTCAACCAGACCAGTGTGGACTTCCATCTTGATGGCATCAGTTCTGAGGAATGTCCATTCTTTATCTTTCCACTAACCTACTATCACTCCATTATACCATCAAGTCCTCTGGCTACTCTGCTCCAGCATGAAAGTCCTCCCCACTTTGAATTAGTTGTGTTCCTCTCAGCAATGCAGGAAGGCACTGGAGAAATATGCCAAAGGAGGACGTCCTACCTACCCTCCGAGATCATGTTACATCACTGTTTTGCCTCTCTGTTGACCCGGGGTTCCAAAGGTGAATATCAAATCAAGATGGAGAATTTTGACAAGACTGTTCCTGAACTTCCAACTCCTCTAGTCTCCAAGAGCCCAAACAGGACTGACCTGGACATCCGTATCAACGGACAAAGCATGGACAATTTTCAGATCTCGGAAACAGGACTGACTGAATAAGATGTCTTCATTACACCCTATTTTTTAATGTATTAAATATACGCAGCCAGTTATGCAGCTACTTTTTCTTCATATCTCATGTTTTCTCTTTTTTCAATGCTGATTACATCTCTCCGATTACATCATGGTAATCAAGCCTGTGTCCATAAAAATGGCTGAGCTAACAATACACATTCTGGAAATATAACATTCTACCTTACAAGTTTGTATCTGTGGTTATCTGCTGAAATCAATGCATCTCAACATGACAGATATTTATACAGAAATATTGGTGGATTTATAATAAAGTGGTATGATACCACTAATGAAGGTAAAACAGGACAATTAAGTTTAACACAGCCAAACTCTAAAATCAACCACAAATCTCTCATTTTCATCTGCAAGTTGAAGCAGCAGTCTAGTCTTAAACCTAGCTCCCTGGGTAGAATGATGATTTCACAATATTTAATGAACATCCTTCTAAAACTGTTATTTTTTCAAGACAACAAGATCACTCCTCTGGTTCTTCATACTACAAAACTGGAGTAAGTATTACCCCCTTAATTTTTTGACATCTAAGAACAAAAATTTACACACAAAAAAACCAGCAAAGTATAGATTTATACATAGCTCTAAAAGCATTTCAGCATGATACTCAAACACATGCACATGTTCATGTATTTGTGGTAGAAACTGATCAGATCAAGTAACAGATCCAGCCTGAATGAAACCAATAAGGTGGTATTTTTGTAAGGAGATGCAAAATTCTATCTACTGTAAAGCCACCTTGCATAAAAATCAAATAGTGATTTAAAAATTATAATCAATGATTCATTTGAATGGCTTCTGACCTAAGTAAAAACATTCCCTTCTTACCTATGATCTATACAATGGTATAAAAAAAATGACACCCTAAGTAACTCATAAATGCAAATATATTTAAGTTTCTATAGTTATAAAGGTTTAGTTACATATCAAATAGGAAAAACATCTCCAATAGATAAATCAAAAAATTGGGCAACAAAGTATTTTCAAACCCAAATTCCTGTTTCCAACTTCAAATAGTTTTTTCTACAAACACAAAATGAGTGTTTATTCACCAGTAGGAGGTTGGAATAGATAAACTCTATTATTTCTTACCAAGTCTAATACTCCATGAAAATTATGCTCTCTCTGTTTCAATTTTTATTTTACATATAGTTAGATGAACTCTTCCCCTTACCTCCAGTTTAATTTATAACCATTCTCTGCATACTTTTAATTTTGATTAAAAAAAAAAAAAAAAACTGTCCTTAAAGTAAACAAAAACCAAAAAAGCTTACCCTATCAGAATTCAAGTAGATTCATGGCTGCTCTTCTTTTCTGAATTCCCCTTATTCAGGTTTAGTAGGAAAAATGAAAGACTTAACTCTCCCCATTAATAACGATCCAGCCAGGAATCATCCCATGAAATAAACACGAGCCTAGTAAAGGCAATCAGTTGTGAAGAGTAGGACGGAGCAGCAAGTCACATTTTTCTACTCTTTGATGAAAAGGAAAAGAAAATAAAGTACTCTGGAGTGCTCTAAGAGCAATAACAACAAAAAAAATATCAAGGACACAGAAACTTAGTAATTGTAAACTTTTGCTGTTTAAAAACTTTAGGCATTCTTAAACACTAGTCAGACCAATAGAATTTTTTTCCAACCCAGAACTGTCGTTAACACATACAGACAGCACGAATTCTTATTTCTATAATAAAGGAACCAGATTCATCTAACCTGTAAAAATAAAGTAGTATCAAAGATTTACATGGTATGTTTTTTCCTAAGAGCTGTACATCACTTACACAGATCACAACTCCACTACTTAAGTGAAGCTGCTCAAAGTAACAGAAGGAAGTGAGCAGATCCAGGAAAAGTCTCTCCACAGACCCAGCATGTTCCCCATCCAAGTCACAGAACTCCCAAAGTACACTATGTATATATAAGCTCTGAATCTGAAAATTAGATGTGACTTCTCTACACACACCCAAAACAACTGTGTTGATATACTAATGCTACTTAATAAATGTTTTTCACAAGTAGACAACTAAGAAATGCAATCAAAAACTTCTGTCTAGGTAGTTGAAAGCTTCTGAAAGCACTGTTCATGATTCTTTCACTTACTTCAGAGAATCACAGTTTCTACATTAAGGATTAAGTTTTCTGCTAAGGTATCAGTATCCTTTCAGGAGAAGGGAGTGCAAACGCAAAGAGGGGTAAGTACTGGGAGGTGGGAACAGCAGCTCTAACTCCTGGTTCTCTGGCTCACTAACCTTGGAGCCCAGTGACGCTATCTTGGACACATGACTAGGAAGACCACGTTGGAATTAACTTTACAAGTGCTTTAGGAGGGCGCCTGGGTGGCTCAGTGGGTTAAGCCTCTAACTTCATCTCAGGTCATGATCTCAGGGTCCTGGGATTGAGTCCCGCATCAGGCTCTCTGCTCAGCAGGGAGTCGGCTTCCTTCTCTCTCTCTCTGCCTGCCTCTCTACCTACATGGGATCTCTCTCTCTCTCTCTCGATCTCTCTGTCAGATAAATAAATAAAATCTTAAAAAAAAGAAAAGAAAAAAGAAAAGATGCTCAGGAAACCAATACAGATAGCATGACAATCCCAACAAACTAGACAAGTAATTACTAAAAATCATAAGGCCTAGATCTATGCACGTATAAGCCTATAATACCTACTGCTAACAGCAGTCTTATAACCAAAAGCTGCTATGTCTACTTTAAAGAATTTCACACACATGGGGCACCTGGGTGGCTCAGTGGGTTAGGCCGCTGCCTTCGGCTCAGGTCATGATCTCAGGGTCCTGGGATCGAGCCCCGCATCAGGCTCTCTGCTCGGCAGGGAGCCTGCTTCCTCCTCTCTCTCTCTGCCTGCCTCTCTGCCTACTTGTGATCTCTCTCTGTCAAATAAATAAAAAAATAAAATCTTTAAAAAAATAAAAAATAAAGAATTTCACACCAAAATGCACTAATTGGTATCACATTGGGCTGAACCTAATGGTATCAACTAGATCAATTTTTATTTCTTAATGATCTTCCAATTTCACCCTCACAAAATCATACTACAAGATTATTACCAGAACTGATCTCTCCCTCCCCAGCCATCAATTCCTACTGAATAGCAATTATAATTCTAAGGTTAGAGGCCTTCTCCACCTCCACATTTCTCCCTTACTGTGTTCACAGAAAATATTCAGGATTCTTGCCCAGATGTCTGTAAACACACCCATTTCTCTCCAAATAAAAAGTAAATATATGATATGAACCATCTCTAATTTTAAAATCAACAAAGTCATTCTGGAAACTTTGGTATTCTGGAACATTTAATACTTAAATTATCTTAATTTGATGTCATAGCACATCTCACAACTGACCAAATATATCACCCTGTCCCAACCAAATTACTTTAGTACTGCCGTTCTTGAAGAGTGCACAATACAATTATGAGATTTCTTTAATCTACAAATATTTTCAACAAAAGAGGATTACTTGTAAAAAGAAAGCCTCAGAATTATCAGCATAGTTAATACAACTTGAAGTGAGCATCTTGTCAAGAAACATTCAATAAAATCCACTATGATTTATTTGAATATATGTATGTGAAACTTGCCCTGATATTTTAGTAAGAAAAACTTTCCTTATATTCTTAACCACTTCACATCAACTTGGCTTTATGGAACTCATCTTTTAAAAGATATACCTACAGAGGCAAAGGGAAAAAACCCTGTATTTTTAAGAGTGGTTGGGGAAATAACCCAAACTGAATATAGTTAAAATAACGATGAAAAAGGAACTTTACACTCTATCCAAACCACCAAAGTATGACAATGTGTCAAACAGTTAAAATCAAGCTATTGTCTTAACAGGGAAAACACTGCTTTCCCAGGCAACCCAAGTCATTTTCAGACAACTCTATCAGGCCTTAAGATTGTGTCAAGTTTCTGCCTCCTTAAACCTGCCCTTTATATTCATACAGATCAAGTTCAATTCCTCTTTTATGACTGTTAAGTAAATATTTGCAGAGAGTAACCCTAAAAACCCTCCTCCCCAATCCGTCCTGCCCATATTCTTGTCTGCTATGTAAACAGCTCCCCTTTCCCTCATGCATCCCCCATCACAGGAGGTCAAATGTGCCAAACATCCTACTCCAACATATGGATCCCTTCCAGGTGTGGCCCCAGTACTGCACACAATACTTAAGCTGTCCTGTGTCAACATAAAAGACAGCGGGCGTCCCTAGCGCCTGCCTCATGAGGACACTTTAGTCCTAGTAAATGCTGCGCTCGGCACCATCCTGCTGCTGGTTTAACACTGAGCCCGTAGTCAGCTGAGAAGGCTGTGCCTTTCGCCAGCAGAATGCTATGACACCATTACTCCATATCTTCATTTCTAGAGTTTATACTAGAACTGCTTGCCATTTTCTGCTGTTGAACTTCCATTTGTTTTTGTTTTTGTTTTTTTTAAAGATTTTATTTATTTATTTGACAGACGGAAATCACAAGTACACAGAGAGGCAGGCAGAGAAAGAGAGGAAAGGAAGCAGGCTCCGCGCTGAGCAGAGAGCCTGATGCGATGCTCGATCTCAGGACCCTGGGACCATGACCCGAGCCGAAGGCAAAGGCTTTAACCCACTGAGCCACCCAGGCACCCCTAAACTTCCATTTGATTAGATCTGATCTCTTGTTCCATCTTAATTCTGATCTCAAGTGCTACTTGTGCCACTCTACAGCTAACCCTCTAAATACCGAATGATTTGAAAATCTGATCACACACCAACACTGTCATCTAAAGAAAAGGAATATTTATATAACACCTAGCACAAGGCCTATCACAGGAATAGGAATTCAGTAACTGTTGAACAAATAAAGAGGAGTCCATACACTCTTACTTAATCCTAAAAATTCTGTAAGGCATTCTACCTCCATTCATTATGAGACTACTAAATATCTGAGAACTTAGATTACTGGTGATCTTCTGACCTGAAACCCTATATTCTTTAAATTACCCCTCATTATCTCTCCTATTCACTGGCAAAAGTACTGTATCAGACATGGATGGGAGCAGAAGTACTAAAAACTGTCCCAAAATAATATTTATCCAATAGTCTACAATACAAGTAAAGCCATTCAACTAATAGTAAGTTATCTACCCAGACTTCTAAATTTCGTGCTATGCTCAATATAAATACAACTGACCATTCCCGATGTCAGGTTAATGAGAAATTTAAACTACTGATCTGCTAAAATGAATTTGATATGAAAGCAGTGATGCAAATTTGACTGTTTTAATTACTAGTGTTAAAAAAATTCACAAATCACCCTGTGATATTTACATACTTAACACATTTTTGAGAAATGTTTATTCTTGTCAGATATAATCATGCTGTGGACAACTTTTCTGGTACTTCTGGGAATTTGGAACTTGCATGTGGTTTTTATAACTCCAACATTACTGTGAATCAGCATTTTTTTCCTCTCAGACATTAACACCTACTGGCAGTTTGGAAGGTAGTACCTTTAATCAGTCAGAAAGCCCATCTTAACCTTTAGATTCTTTAATTCTTTTTTTTTTTTTTTTATTTAACAGATGGAGACCACAAGTAGGGGAGAGACAGGCAGAGAGAGGGGGAAGCAGGCTCCCCACTCAGCTGAGAGCCTGATGTGGGGCTCGATCCCAGGACCCTGGGACCATGACCTGAACCAAAGGCAGAGGCTTTAACCCACTGAGCCACCCAGGCGCCCCAGATTCTTTAACATAAACCACAATCACTGAAATCATGTTCTCTTACTATGCATCTTTTAAGTCAGTGGCTACCTTAACTATAATTTATTTTGACTGCTCTCATCTCAAAACAAGAAAAAAAGACAAAAAGATTATACGTCAAAAAAAAAAAATCAGATGAATAAAAAACGAAAGTAACTGGGATGCCTAGGAGGCTCAACCGACTGAGCCTAGGTGGCTCAGTCGGTTGAGCCTCTGCCTTCAGCTCAGGTCATGATCCCAGGGTGTTGGGATCACATCCCACACTGGGCTCCTTGCTCAGGAGGGAGCCTGGTTCTCCCTTTGCTTACTGTTCCCCCTACTTGTGCTCTCTCTCTCTATCTCTGACAAATAAGTATAATCTTAAAAAAAAAACAAAAACAAAAAAGAAAACACTAGAGTAAGAATTATTCATGCTCCCTGATACAAAAACAAGCCTTCTAGCATTTTCCTTCTTTCTTCTCACCCCATGAGATGTATCTACATTGGAAAAAAGGAGTTAAGAGACTGAATTTCAGTTCACCAGACAGTCTTAATAGAGAATATATGCCTCACAAAGAACACACAAACTTAAAAAGTTAAACCATGTAAATCCTAATGGTTATGTTCATTACCCCTGGTTTCATACAGAAGAGCCCTTAAATAACCATGGAAGTACAAATGCAAGTGATGCTACAACCCCATCTACTGGAGAGATGCAGGTAATGGAGTCAATTTTCAATAAATGTATCTTTGAGCCTTGTTACCAACTATTATCAATGAAATCCAGATAAAAATACTTCAAAACAGTAAGCAAGCCTTACCTACATCTTTTCGTCCTGGTTTTTCAAAACGTCTGTCACCTCTAGAAAAGATAAAATAAGTTTTCAAACAAGACTTGAGAGTAATATATAGATTTCCCATCTATGACACCCACTGCCCTATCTTGGTCCAATAGCATTGCTTTCTTTTCCAAATTATAGAACAAATGCATGGTTACTGCCTAACATTTGGAAAATACAGAAGAGCACAAAGATGAAAACAGAAATATCCACTATCTCACTTACCAAAAGCTAGATTCTATTGACCCAGAATTGTTCTTTTTATAGAGATTTTTTTAGATACATGATTTATTTTAGATACACGCTATACATAGTTTCATATACTGCTTTAAAAATATATTTCCCTACATCATTAAATATTTTCAAAATCATCCTAACTTTAATGATTACATAAGCATTCCACTGTGTGGATGTACCATCATTTAAGAAACCACACTGATATTAAGCTGTCTGGCTTGTTTAGAACTACATTATAAACATCATCACAGTAGACATCTTTGTACACATAACTTTGTGCAACTGCCCTCTCTCATCCAACAGACATCACATAAAGTCATAAAGAACAGAGACGATGCTTTGACTAACAGCAACAAACAATAAAATGTCAATTTTCAATGCCTCCAACTGAATGCTAAGCAAACAGCAAATCTGATTAGCTATGAAATATCCATGCTGGCACTAACAAATGAACCTATTTATCTAGAATGTTTCTTCCTTTAAATAAGGATCATTTATATAGCTTGATACTCAATTAACAGCATTTTTTAAATGAAACTGTGTAACTATACACAGAAGTACCTCCTCTGTAGAAAGCAGAAAAACACGTTTTTTTACACCAAAGAAACCTTTATACCAAGATCTGGATCTTTTAGTTACCTTTCCTCCCAGCTCTGTGACCTATGCATTTCCCTGCCACCTCCTCGACCAAACACACCCTCTACTTCATCAAAGCTTCTTTGGTAGAAACCACATTCACCTCTGCCTCTGCCTGAAAATAAGAAAACAGAAAAAATGATACTCAGATGTCAACTTTGGAACATATTCAACACCAAAGATTAATCTCTGAAGTTCTGTCGCTACACAAAGAGAAGATCTATATTTAAACATTTAGCAAGGCCTGATGGATCTTTACCTGAGAAACCAATAATGGCACCGAAGAGGCTACACCACAGGAGGTTTAGAGAAACAAGTTAGAAAGGGATATAAGAGTCCCAGTCCCAGGCCTGAACAAGAAACAGTATCAACGTTCAGTTCTTTGACATAAAAGTTCAACAGTAAAATTCTAAAAAGATCAATAAACTATTACTACAAATTGGATATTTATTGGATTGTTTTCAACAAAACTGAAAGATTTAGAGAGCTTGCAAAGACAGCTGATAAAGTATAAAAGCCAAGCATAAATGTTAAAATAATTTATCTAACTCCACAGAAAAGCTAATTTCATAGGGTTTGTTACTTTGTGAACTAACCCATAAAGGATATTCCACAGCAACAAAGGCACTCTTTTCCCCTCTGCTCAAATCTTCAAATAGGAAAAGTTATCAGGATCAAATATGAACCAGAGGGCTGGTGAGAATGTGCCAAATGCAGGGAGGTACTGAGAGGCTCTAGGTGTTCAAGGATAAACTGGCTTTTACTGAAGGCAATGTGGTTAGATCTATCAAAAATTGACTCAACAATTCTAACTACAACTTATCCTAACAGAAATACACAAATATGCAAATAAATATATATTAAGGAGTTTGTTGCAATGTAAAACACCAGAAACGACCTAATCAGTAAATTAATTGTGATAAAATAATTTGGGAGAACACTATGAGGCCACAGAGGATAAAATGCTGACATTGAAAGAAATCTACAACGGTCCTGTTGAATGACAAAAGCATGCCAAAGACCAATACTTAAATAAATAACTCCACTTAGGGCACCTGATTGGCTCAGTGGGTTGAAGTCTCTGCCTTCGGCACAGGTCATGGTCTCAGGGTCCTGGGATCGAGCCCCGCATCGGGCTCTCTGCTCAGCGGGGAACCTGCTTCCTCCTCTCTCTCTGCCTACTTCTCTGACTACTTGTAATCTCTATCAAATAAATAAAATAAAATCTTTAAAAATAAATAAATAAATAACTCCACTTATACAAATGATAGAGCTGCAGTTAGAGTCTGGAAGAATGTACATTCAATTGCTGATCTGGGGACAGAAAGCAAATATGAACTTTTAGCTTTATACTTTCTGTGCAATGTGAGGTTTTCTCAGCTAAAATGCACATCTATATTCAACACACAGGTCAGAAAACTGGGAAAGGGTGGGGAGTCCAGGGCTGTACTTAGATGAAATCTTAGCCATCATCCATAGCGTGACTTCTTTAACAGTATAAACCCACCCAAAGAAAAATGATGATGGGAGCACCTGGGTGGCTCAGTCTTTAATCGTCTGCCTTCGGCTCAGGTCACGATCCCAGGGTCCTGGGATCGAGCCCCGCATTGGGCTTCCTACTTAGTGGGAAGCCTTCTTCTCCCTCTCCCACTCCCCCTGCTTGCGGTTCCCCCTCTCGCTGTGTCTCTCTCCATCAAACAAGTAAATAAAATCTTTTAAAAAAAGAAGAAAAATGAGGACAAATCTTGAACAAAAGCATGAATGCATTCCAAAGCTAAAAACAACTGAGTTAAATAATTATTGCAAATATCCAGCAGGATTTCTATTTCTTCCTTAAAGTTTATCAAAACCTCAGAATATAGTTGTACCTTATACAACCTTATTATGAAACACACACAATTGTATCTGGGTAATCTTAGGAACAATGGGCACCCTTTTAACTAATCCAGATAATCCAATTCGTCATCTATAAAATGGAAGTGAGGACTAGGCTTGACCTATAATAATCTTAAAGTTATCTTCCAGTTTTGTCAATCTAAATATACATCAACTTAAGGTTAACTCCCAGTTCCAATACCTCTCTCCTTAGGATATGTACACATTTTATCTAAAATCCTGAAACAGGGGCGCCTGGATGGCTCAGTGGGTTAAGCATCTGCCTTCAGCTCAGGTCATGATCCCAGGGTCCTGGGATCAAGCCCTGCATAGGGCTCTCTGCTCAGCAGGGAGCCTGCCTCCCCCCCTCTCTCTGCCTGCCTCTCTGCCTACTTGTGATCTCTGTTTGTCAAATAAATAAATAAAATCTTAAAAAAAATAATAAATAAAAATAAAATCCTGAAACAGTACAACACAAACATAACACTGTGGTGAATTCCCACAATGATGATTTTTTAAGGGTGAAAGTCCCCTCTTCTAAAGAGAACAACTTTCTCGGGTAAACGATTAAGTACATGACATCCTGAAAACAAGTTTTATTTTGGAAATATGAATAGAAAAAACAGCCTTCAGGTTGCCAGAAGAACAAGCAAACCACAGACAAAATATTTTCTGCCAGTTTTAACTAGCATTGGTACTGGTCCTCAAGGTATCAGACTAAAGTTTTATGAGTGGGCACACAAAAATAATCAGATTCTAGAGCTCTCCAGTTTGTACAACATAAAGAACAATCTCCAAAGTACAAGGACCAAAATCATCTATAAATAAAGTTCTTATAAAGAAAAAGCAAGTATACATAACATGATGAATCTTTCACACAGCTAAGTATTTAAAGAACTGCCCTACTGTCTAAGATTTCATCAGATTACTTTGGGAGAATAAAATATACTTCCTCTAAAAATACACACACACACACACACACACACACACACACCCCACTTCATTTTAATGCTGATGAAAACAAGTGGCTGACAACTATGTAGATTTGCTGTATTATTAAACATCTTAACCAGATAAAATACAAAGATGACAACTTTGTTTCCTCGCTCATTTGTTTGTTTAAATTTTAGTAGTTCATGGTATTTAGAAGTCTAGAAGTCTGAATTTTCACATCAAAGTTCCTCAAGTTAAAAAGAGCCAAAATAATCATCTAATTTTAGCTCTGCCCATTCTAAACAAAGCCATAATAATCATTACTTAGCCAACAAATTAAAATAAAGTACTAAGTGAAAAAAAAACAAAACCAGATAATGGTCTTATGCAATCATTAGAAAAAGAAATCACAGTTCAGACAATAGTATAGAACTGTTTTTCCCTAGGTGCGCCTGGGTGGCTCAGTGGGTTAAGCCTCTGCCTTCGGCTCAGGTCATGATCTCAGGGTCCTGGGATGAAGCCCCACATCTGGCTCTCTACTCACCCTGCTTCCCCCTCTCTCTATGCCTGCCTCTGCCTACTTGTGATCTCTCTGTCAAATAAATAAATAAAATCTTTTTTAAAAAACTGTTTTTCCCAAAGTCAGTTCATTCATTCAGCTAGTTTCATGCCATGTGTTCACATCAATGTCAATTAAGTCACTACTTTTGTCACAGTATCTATCTTGCACATGCCCTGTTTAAATTCTGATTGCAGGATAATATGTGATAGCCCCCTACATCAAAGAAATCATAAAACAGGAGGAAATTTATCAATCTTTGTTTCTCAACACAGAACTTTTTAAAGACTGTTTGGATAGAGTGGTTAGTATTTGCAGCACACAAAGTTGGTGATGCCTTGAAGTACATAGAACAGCTGGCTTGGGTGCCTGTAGCCCTGTTTGTTAAGTAAGTAACTGCCTTCGAATCAGGTCATGATCCCGGAGTCCCGGGAGCCTGCTCCACATGGAGTCTGCTTCTCTCTCTGACCTTCTCCCCTCTCATGCTCTCTCTCAAATAAATAAAATCTTTAAAAAATTTTTTCTTTAAATATACAGGACCAAAAACAAAAACAAAAAACAGCAGGTTTGTGGGGCACACTTCTTGAGTTATCATCTCAGTAGGACTCATGGCCCTAAAGACCTTAAGAGGCAAAACTGCTTAAGTGTGACCTCTCTTTCTGCTGCCAGCCCACCATAGAAAGTAGCAGGCCAGAGCCATCTCCAAAACACCACCACACCACCAAGATGCAGATCTCAGAAGAATTCTGGACCAATGGAACCTAACTACATGTGGAAATCTGCACGTAGAGCTTCTGAAGTACACACATGTCTAAATCTCACCACCCCGTATTATGTTGCAGAGGTATTTTCTAACAACTCTTTAGGCTAAAAACTGGTGTTCTAGAGACTGACAAATTCAGAAAGAAAAACCATGACACCTTGGTAATAGTACCTGGCCTACAGGTGCAGAACTTTAGTTAGCCTCTTCATTATTCACCACACCTGCAATCCCACATTCTGAACGGATGACTGAAAGCAAACTCTTCACAGGAATGCATAATCTCATATAGTCTCTGTAAAGATTAGATGTAAATGACTCTATTCATAAGGCATAAATTTAAGAAAAAAGAATTTAGAGGGGTGCCTGGGTGGCTCAGTCTCTGAATATCTGCCTTCAGTTCAGGTCATGATCCCGGAGTCCTGGGATCAAGCCCTGTACTAGCTCCCACAAAGCTCCCTCTCCAACTACATCCCCCCACCCACCCTGCCGCCACTGGTGTTCTCTCTCTCTTTATTTTGTCAAATAAATAAAATCTTAAAAAAAATAATTTAAATATTCCACACTCTTGATCATGTCAATCTAGGTGGTATGGTATGTAGAGACAATGGCATCTAATTTTGTAGATACCCAATTTTTCCACTTCTAAAGCACCTCTTCAAAAACTTAACAGGATACGTTTAGGCTACTGCTATGACTTAACCACCTTAAGAGAGAAATGCTAAATATTTATATTACAAACATCTTTATGTTACAGAAAATCAGTGAACACAAAACACAACAGACAGCAAAAAAAAAAAAAAAAAAAAAACCCAAGTAATATCAAAATAATAATTCTTCTGAGATATATCTATAAAACCATAGGTTAAATAAGTGACTGCTTATTATTTCTGCTCTACCTCTAAAACAGCCCAAGTACTGATGAGGCAGCTTTTCCTAAAGCCTCCCTTCTGGCTGGGGATACTCCTGGCACACCACCTTATACAGAAATCTTGTGTCCTAGAGGCCTACAGGGACTTCAGTGCCTCACCAGCAGCCAAGACACTTCTGGGAGCTATGGTAAAGTGCAAGGTTCCCTGGGCATGAGGAATACGGATAAAGTTCTGCCAAAGTTAACTAGGACCATCTCAAATCCTTCACACTCAAGAATTACCCTTCTCTGCTCCAAATCAGGGGTTGTGGAACAGATACCCTGAAAAATGGTTCAGAAAACAAATGTTCAGGACACTTAGCATACAGTTAATGTCAAAGAACAGTTTTTTAAAAATCAAGTATTAAAATATGTTTAAAGTGACTTCTCTCTCCCTCTGTTATCACGTTTTCCACATGAATAAGCTCACCTCGCCCTCTTGAAGAACTTCGACCTCTAGGAGCCCCCACCACTGTTCCTCCTCCTCCTCGTCCTGTCAATCGCAGGACAGCAGCACTATTTACAGACATGGAAAAGTTTCTCTGCCAAAAAAAAAAGAAGAAAGAAAAGAAAAAAGAAAAAATGGATGAAACAGATCAAACCATATGTTGCTCTTCCCCGTCTCCCATTCAACTATAAAATGGCATCTCATTAAATACAAGCAATGGGAAACCGTAACTACACCACATCCTAAGATGATCCAAAACCTGATTTTACCTGTAAATCTCAAATTAACATTTCAGATCAACAAACACAAACCACCAATGCATTGTACTATACTAGATTCTGTGAGGAAATACTAAATAATCTCTAATGTATCCAGAAACAAATGGGGTAAATATGCACTGTAATAGAGAAAACTTTTAGTAAAAGAAATCCGGTTTGAAAGGATTCTTTAACTAGTGAAAGGTATAAACAAGAGATGATCACAAGAAATATGAATCAAGAGTAGCATGGTAAGGAGAAAAATCATCATTTTTGCCTTATTCTGCTCACTAACATGAATTAGCAACTCCAAGTAGTATTTAACAGAACGACAAGAATCATAAATAAATAAGTGCCAAATAAGAATCTACATAAATAAGATCAACCATCTTAACGGAGTGGGGGAAAGGAATGCTTGAAAAAAATGAACAAAACCCTATTCTCTCAGTCATAAGCCTGAACTTGCATCCAGAGCCAATCTGGATAGGGCCAAATGCAGTAAGATAGTAGTGAGTGGGAAACCTTCAAATATGACCAGGAAGACACAAGAATACAGGAAGCCCGGGAGCTAAAAATGTTTAGTTGACACTTCTGGATAAATGGAATACAAAGGTCTTGGGAAAAGAAGAGTAAGAAGTGATTTTTAAAATCTTAAATATGATTTATAAAAATATAAAAACCCTAGCTATTTGAAGGAAAAATCTGCAGTAGCATTTTTAAACTCAGAGAATGTTGGAATATATGCTTATTTTAATACTTTCTGTACCCTTAGAATCTCACAGACATTTGTGTAAAAATGCAGAGCTGTGGTACATGAAGAAAATTCAACTTGTGCATGGCTGCAGCTAAGGATCCTCGTTGCAGAGGGGCAAGAAGCGAGGCTTAAAAGTTGGATAGAAAAGCAGCAGGGTGGCTCAGATAGTTAAGCATCCAATTCTTGATTTCAGCGCATGTCATGATCTCAGGGTCATAAGCAAGACTATAAAGTCCCAAAATCTAGATTGATGCATTCTAACACTGGAAAAACAAGAGTCCAGAGCTAGCCATATTATGTATGCCAGGATCCCATGCAGATGAACATATTACCAAACATGTATAAAATTCAAATGTACTTATCAATAGGATGTAGGGAAACTTGCATATGCTTTCCTCACACAAAGTAGCTGAAAGTGCAAACTTCTATCATATCTGGAAGACAATTTCTTCCATCCAAGTACTAACCAGGCCCGACCCTGCTTAGCTTCCGAGATCAGACGAGATCGGGCGCCTTCAGGGTGGTATGGCCGTAGACTGGAAGACAATTTCTCAAAGTGTATTCAAACGTCTATACCCTTTGACACAATTCTCTTGTAAAACATGTGAAAAATCACAAAAGCAGAAAGATGTTAAACTGCAGAATGGTTTGTAAAATCAAATTTAGGAACCACCTAAGTATCAATCAATGAGAGCTAATTTAAAAATCAGGGGGCACTTGGCTGGTCAGTGCATAAGAACATGCTACTCTTGATCTTGGGGTCATGAGTTCAAGCCCCACCTTGGGCACACACCTGACTTTAAAAAAAAAAAAAAAAGGCCATCTACGTGTCGAATTCTATGCAGCTATGCAGTTGTTTAAAAAATGAGGCAACTCTATTTACTGGGTTGAACTCACCAATATTCCTAATATTCAACCATTCTTATCCACAAAAACTGCAATTTCATATGGTCAACCAAATGCATAAAGTTATAAAGCATAGCAGTAGTAAGGAGCACAGAAAGACCAGATTGTCTGAAACTGAATTGTGGTTCCTTTACTCCACTTCTCTGTGCTTATTTTCCTCATCTAGATAAAGTGAATAGGAAAAATATTTACATCTACTTAATGGGTTGGTGCCAGCAATTAACATATGATGTGACAAGTGCTTACAACAGTGTCTGACACATTAAAAGCTGAACAAGTATTTGCTATCATCTCCTCAATACATGTTTAGGTGAAAACAGTGAAGTGTAGAACTATGTGCACAGCATACTGTCATTTATGTTTATGCATGTATAGGAATAAATATATAAGTAATTACAGAATTATTAACTATCTCTGGGAGGAAACACAAAAAAATTGAAACAGTGGCTACTCCTGAGGAACAGTAGGTAGGTAGAATCAGGGTGATTCACACAACTGCTTTTCACTATATGTGCTTTTTGAATTTTTTATATATATATATATATATATATATATATACACATGTATCATCTATCCAAAAATAAGTAACTTTCTTTGATGTCAAATAAATAAAATACAACAATCTAAATAAGGTAGCAGTTATGTCATGCTTCTCAAACTGAGAAATATATTCAAGGCAAATGCCAAACCAAAACAGTGACGAGATGTTTAAGCATCAATTTTTTTTTGTTTTTTTTTTTTTTAAAGATTTTATTTATTTATTTGACAGAGAAATCACAAGTAGATGGAGAGGCAGGCAGAGAGAGAGAGAGGGAAGCAGGCTCCCTGCTGAGCAAAGAGCCCGATGCGGGACTCGATCCCAGGACCCTGAGATCATGACCTGAGCCGAAGGCAGCGGCTTAACCCACTGAGCCACCCACGCGCCCAAGCATCAATTTTATTTTAAGAAAACTTTTTTCCAGGGTGCTTGGCTGGCTCAGACAAAACAGCACATGACTCCTGATCTCAGGGTTGTGAGTTCGAGCCTCCAATTGGGTGTAGCTTACTCAACTGAACCACCCAGGTGCCCTTATTCCAGCATATTTTATAAACAAAGAACACCAAGTGTCAGGAAGTTCAAAATGATACATTTTTAATGAGTCCAAAAATGGACCTTATGATCTTCTGTAACTACCATAATCACAGTATCTATCCAGACCTTATTAGCACTTTGAAATAAACCTTCCCATTATAAAAGCAGAATGAAGATTTACCTCCCTAGTCATTCCAAAGTTACTTTAGTTGTGTAGGTATTAGGGCAAACCTAACTTGACTCCTTCAAATTGTTCAAAGAAGAGTTCCCAGCAGCACTCTGCTGAATAATCTCTGATTCTACAAAAAATTTGGCACTTACTAATTCTAATTTCTTAGAAGTGTTACAGGATGTTTCTGGATGAATCAATTACTCATTCTACTGATTAAAATTTCTATCATGTTTTGGTAACTAAAAGCAAGTCCTCCCTACTATATTAAAAAGCTTTCCTGGCCCATTTAATCTCTAAGAAGTCTAGGAAATAATTAAAAGGAAACTAAAGAGAAATTATTAAAAATATACATAAATACCTTAAAAAGTTGCAAGACAATCACGAAAGATAACAATTGGTATACTAAGGCATTAAGTTCAATTTAAAAAATTAGGAAACAGCCTAGGATTAGGGTTAGCTTACATAAATGCATACAGAGACTAGAAAAAGACTACTATCCAGAGAAAAATCAACAAAGACAAGAACAAAAAAATACAAATGCAAATATCTGAAAAACATCACTACACTGGGGAAAGAAATGCAAACTAAAACAATAGAAGAACATTTTGGGGGCGCCTGGGTGGCTCAGTGGGTTACACCGCTGCCTTCGGCTCGGGGTCATGATCTCAGGGTCCTGGGATCGAGTCCCGCATCGGGCTCTCTGCTCAGCGGGGAGCCTGCTTCCTCCTCTCTCTGCCTGCCTCTCTGCCTACTTGTGGTCTCTCTCTGTCAAATAAATAATAAATAAAATCTTAAAAAAAAAAAAGAACATTTTGCCAAATTTGCAGAGAATTTTTTCAATAAAATTATTCAATGTTGGAAGTGCAGAACAATGCTTAATGTACATTATCAAGTGTATAAAAGGGGGAAAATAGGGGCGCCTGGGTGGCTCAGTGGGTTGGGCCTCTGCCTTCAGCTCGGTCCTGTAATTGAGCCCCGAGTCGGGTTCTCTGCTCCCCAGGGAGCCTACTTTCCCTTCTCTCCCTGCCTGCCTCTCTGCCTACTTGTGATCTGTCAAATAAATAAATAAAAATCTTTTTAAAAAAAATACTTAAAAATGGTTTAAAAGGGGGAAGACATATTTAATATTTCCTTGCAAAAATATATGATGGGGGTGCCTGGATGGCTCAGTGGGTTAAGTCCCTGCCTTTGGCTCAGGTCATGATCTCAGGGTCCTGGGATTGAGCCCCACATCAGGCTCTCTGCTGAGCAGGAAGCCTGCTTCCCTCCTCTCTCTGCCTGACTCTCTACTTGTGATCTCCCTCTCTCTGTCAAAAAATTAAATAAAATCTTAAAAAAAAAAAAAAGTCTTGCATCTCTTTGGTTAAATTTATTACTATGTAATTTATTATTTTTTATTATATTGTAAATGAAACTGTCTTAATTCCCTTTGAGGATTGTTATTTTTAGCATATAAAAATACAACTGATTTTGGAGTGTTGATGCTGTCTGTACCCTACAACTGTGCTAAATTCATCTATCAGTGCTAACAGTTTTTTATGTGTAGGATTTTATGTTTTGGATTTTCTAAATGTAGGGTCATGTCACCCAAAAAATATAAATAACTTCTATTTCTTTTCCTGTTTGGATACCTTTATGTCTTTTTCTTGCCTAACTGCTCTGCCTAGAACTTCCAACACAATGCTGGGAATCAGTAAAGGCAGGTAACCTTTTCTTGTTCCCAATTTTAGGGGAAAAGCTTTCAGTCCTCCACAACTAAGAATGATATTAGCTGTGGGTTTTTCATAAATGCCCTTAATCCTACAGATAAAGGTCCCTCAGTTCTCAGTACACTCAAGTCCCTGAGGTCTCAGTTCACTCTAAGTTTTATCAAGAAAGGTGATGAATTTTTCAAATAATTTTTCTGTATCAACTGAGATGATCAAGTGGTTTTTCCTTCATTCTATTAAGTGGTTTATTACAATGATTTCATGTTCTACCACCTTTGCATTCTGGGGATAAATTTCAGTTGGTCACAGTGTATAATCCTTTCAATATGCTATTGGACTCAGTCTATATTACTATATTTTCACAACTAGAGATACACAAGAAAATCAGACTACAATAAAACATACTAAACGTTAACAAGTAATTTTCCCTACATGGTGAGTTTATGGGTAAGATTTTCTCCTTTATACCTTTCTGTATTTCCTACAATTACTTTTATTTTATAAATAAATCTTTATTTAAAAAATTTATATAATTATATAAAATATAAAGATTTCTAAAATAAAATAAAGATTTATTTATTTGAGGGTCGACTGGGTGGGTCAGTTGGTTAAGCATCTGCCTTCGGCTCTGGTCATGATCCTAGGACCTTAGGATCAAGCCCCATGTCCAGCTCTCTGCTCAGTGGGAAGTCTGCTTCTGCCTGCCACTGTGCCTGTTTGTGCTGTCAGTTACTAAAGTCTTTAAAAAAAAAAAATTTATTTGAGAGACAGAGAGTATGAGTGGGAGGGGCAGAGAGAGAGGGAGAATGAATCTCAAGCAGACTCCACACTAAGCATGGAGCCCAATGCAGAGCTCAATCCCAGTACCCTGCGCAAGCGAGGTGCCCCTGAGTACCTTTCATTAAAAATAACAGTAAGATTTTTATTGATGTTAAGGGAAATATAAAGAAATTATAAAATCAACATGAAAGTCAAACAATCCAATAAAACAATGGACAAAGAACATTGGCAAATCAAAAACCATAATGGCAATAAGGATATGAAAAGGTGCTCAAGCTGCTAGTGACTAGTGAAATATAAAAAACAATTACCACAACCACTGTTTCAGCCAAACTTTAAAAACCAAGAGCTGGAAGGCTGCATAAAAATGAGACCTCCTGCACCTGGGTGGCTCAGTTATTAAGCGGATGCCTTTGGCTGAGGTCACGATCCCAGGATCCTGGGATTGAGCCCCGTATAGGGCTCCCTGCTCAGCAGGAAGCCTGCTTCTTCCTCTCCCACTTCCTCAGCTTGTGTTCCCCCACTCACTGTGTCTCTGCCAAATAAATAAATAAAATCTGTAAAAAAGAAAAAAAATGAGACCTCTCATATGTGGCTGGTAAACGTGCAAAATGGCTTAAATCACTATAGAAATAAACATAGCAATACCCACGCTACAGGGTGTCTGGGTGACTCAGTTGGTTGAGTGACTGCCTTTGGCTCAGGTCATGATCCCACAGTCCTGGGATGGAGTCCCACATCAGGTTCCCAGCTCCACGGGGAGTCTGCCTCTCCCTCTGACCTTCTCTCCTCTCATCCTCTCTCTCACTGTCTCTCTCTCAAATAAATAAATAAAATTTAAAAAAAAAAAACCCCACATTACATTATCTGTATCTGTGCAGTTAAAAAAACACCAAGAACTGGGGTGCCTGGGTGGCTCAGTTGGTTGAGCCTCTGTTACTTGGTTTTAGCTCAGGTTGTGATCTCAGGATGTGGGATCAAGCCCCATGTCAGTGTGGGGTCTGCTCAAAATTCTCTCTCCCTCTTCCTCTATCCCTCCCCACAGTCACACATACTCTAAATAAAATCTTAAAAAACACAAAGAACCAAACACAACAAATTCAATTTCAAAACACAGGTCTAAGAATGATTATTGCAGTGTAATTGGCAAGAGCAAAATTTCAAGCAACCTAAATATATAACCAGAGGAGAGTAGAAAATCTAGGGATTTTCTCACGTATGAAATACTGTACAGTAGGGATGAACAAAATAAAGCTATGTGTATCAAAATAGATAAATCTAAAAATCATTATTGATGGACATCTGTGTGGCTCACTCAGTTGAGCTTCTGCCTCTGGGTCAGGTCATGATGCCTGGGTCCTGGGATAGAGTCCCATATCGGGCTCCTTGCTCAGCAGGGAAACTGCTTCTCCCTCTGCCTGCTGCTCCCCTTGCTCGTGCACGTGCATACTCGCTCTCTCTCTCCCTGACAAATAAATAAATCTTTAAAAAAATAAAATAAAAATAAAAATCATTACTGAAAAAAAAAAACAAGCTGCAGAATAAAAACTACAGTATGCCATCTTCAATATAAAATCCATAACCCTACAAGGACACCTGGCTGGCTCAGTAGGTAGAGTGAATAACTTTCCATCTCAGGCTTATAGATTCAAGCCTCATGTTGGGTGCACAGTTACTTAAAAATAAAATATTTAGGGGCACATGGCTGACTCAGCCAATAGAGCATGTGACTCTTGATCCCAGGGCTATAGGTTTGAGTCCCACACTGGATGTAGAGATTACTCAAAAAAAAATCTTTAGGGGCTCCTGGACGGTTCAGTCGTTAAACGTCTACTTTCAGCTCAGGTCATGATCCCAGGTCCTAGAATCGAGCCCTCTATCAGGCTCCCTGCTCAGCAGGAAGCCTATTTCTCCCTCTCCAGCTTCCCTGTGCTTGGGTTCCCTCTCTCGCTATCTCTCTGTCATAAGTAAATAAAATCTTTAAAAATAAAGTCTTTAAAAAATAACAATGATAAAATAAAATCTTTTTTAAAAATTTTAAAACCCAGGCACCTGAGTGGCTCAGTAGGTTGGGTGCCTGCCTTCAGCTCAGGTCATAACCCCAGGGTCCTAGGATCAAGTCCCACATGGGGCTCCTTGCTCGGTGGGGAGTCTGCTTCTCCCTCTGCCTCTGCTGCTCCCCTTGCGTATGGTCTCTTGTGCTATCTCCCTCTCTCAAATAAAATACAATCTTAAAAAAAAATTTTATAACCCTATAAAATGAAACTTTAATGGCATATGGATACATAAACATATAATGAATATATTCAAACACAAATGAGAAAAATAATCCAATTCAAAGTAATCTCTGGGAAGGAAAGAAGGGAGGGGTACACCCACAATATGAGAAGTCTTATTTCTTAAAAAAACTCACAAATGTGTAATAATTTTAAGATTCACATATCTCAATTATAAATATACTGGGATTTATAATAATATTCTAAATACTTGTCTGTTTGAAAGACTTCATAGTAAAAATATTTTTAAGAAAAATTAAACCAGGGGCGCCTGGGTGGCTCAGTGGGTTAAAGCCCCTGCCTTCGGCTCAAGTCATGATCCCAGGGTCCTGGGATCAAGCCCCACATCAGGCTCTCTGCTCAGCAGGGAGCTGCTTCCTCCTCTCTCTACCTGCTTGTGATCTCCGTCTGTCAAATAAATAAATAAAATCTTAAAAAAAAGAAAAAGAAAAATTAAACCAAACTATTGCCATACATCAAACCTATTTGAAAAGGAAATTGGCAAATGTTCTGGAATTAGACAGTTATGACGGTTATACAACTGGCCAAACTGTATACTTTGAAAGAGTGAATATTATGACATGAATTATGTCTCAAAAAAACTGCTTTAAAAAACAAAAACAGGGGCGCCTGGGTGGCTCAGTGGGTTAAAGCCTCTGCTTTCGGCTCAGGTCATGTTCCCAGAGTCCTGGGATCAAGCCCCACATTGAGTTCTCTGCTCAGCAAGGAGCCTGCTTCCCTTTCTCTCTCCCTGCCTCGCTGACTTGTGATCTCTGTCAAATAAATAAATAAAATCTTAAAAAAGAATAATAATAATAAAATACAAAATAAAGAACAAAAACAAGGGATGCCTTTGGCTCAGGTCATAATCCCAGGGTCCTGGGACTGAGTCCCACATTGGGCTTCCAGCTCAGCAGCGAGAACGCTTCTCCCTCTGCCTGCTGCTCTCCCCACTTCTGCTCACTTGCTCTTTCTCTCTCTCTGACAAATAAATAAATAAAATCTTCAAAAACAAAAACAAAAACAAAAGTAATGATGATTCTCCTATTAAAGTAGCATTCCATAGGCACCAGAGTGGTCAGTTAGTTGAGCATCGGACTCTTGGTTTCAGCTCAGGTCATAATCTCACCTTCACAGGATCAAGCCCCACGTGAGGCTCCACACTCTGTGGAGTCTGCTTGGGATTCTCTCCCTCTCCCTCTACCCCTCCCTACTCTCGTGCACTTACGTTCTCTCTTTAAAATAAGTAAATCTATAAAATATAAATGAATCAAGAAAGTGGCATTCAAACATTCCAACAAAGTTCTTATTTTTTCCATTTTACTACAATTACTTTAAAATTTCTTGAAATCAGAGGTGCCTGGGGGGCTCAGTGGGTTAAAGCCTCTGCCATTGGCTCAGGTCATGATCCCAGGATCCTGGGATAGAGCCCAGCATCGGGCTCTCTGCTTGGCGGGGAGTCTGCTTCCCCCCCTCTCTCTCTGCCTGCCTCTCCCTACTTGTGATCTCAGTCTGTCAAATAAATAAATTAACTCTTTAAAAATAAATAAATAAATAACAAATTTCTTGAAATCAGAAACT
The DNA here is from genome assembly GCF_011764305.1 of Mustela putorius furo. Taxonomy (NCBI): domain Eukaryota; kingdom Metazoa; phylum Chordata; class Mammalia; order Carnivora; family Mustelidae; genus Mustela; species Mustela putorius. Next base: position 34,256,216 of record NW_025421341.1, on the reverse strand, counting down.
CGTATTTATCTTTGGAAATAGCACATATAGACATAAGACATAAGACATAGACACATAAAGACAACACAAAACCTACTTTTCAGCCAAAATCTAACTTTCTCACAATATCATAAACAAAAATTGGTGACAGAAGAGTACATTTCGAGCTGAAGATCTATATTTTTTTCCCTTAGTGGTAGAATGCATTTCTAAGCACAACCAAGTGGGATTTATTCCTGGGCTGCAAGGGTAGTTCAATACCTGCAAATCAATGTGATATACTACACTACTAAAAGAAAGGACAAGAACGCTAAGATCATCTCAATAAATGCAGAAAAAGCATCTGACAAAGAACAGAACCCTTTTTTGATGGAAACAGCTCACAGTGCAAAGACAGGGAACTTACCTCAATATCATAAAAGCCATATATGAAAAGCCCACCATATATGAAAAGTGAGTATCATTCTCAATGGGGAAAAACTCAGAGCTTTGCCCTTAAGGTCAGGAACATGGCAGGGATGTCCACTATCATGACCGTTGTTCAACACAGTACTAGAAGTCCTAGCCTCAGCAATCAGACAACAAAAAGAAATAAAAGGCATCTGAATTGGGAAAGAAGAAATCAAACTCTCACTCTTCGCAGAAGACGGGATACTCTGTGGAAAACCCAAAATTTCCACACCAAAACTGCTAGAACTCATACAGGAATTCAGTAAAGTGACAGGATATAAAATCAATGAGCAAAAATCACATGCATTTCTATATACTAACAATGAGTTAACAGAAGAAAGAGGAATTAAAGAGCCAATCTTATTTACAATTGCATCCAAAACCATGAGATACCTAGGTATAAAACTAACAAAAGAGGCAATGGATCTGTGTTCAGAGAACTACAGAATGCTCATGTAGAAACTGGGGAAGACATAAAGAAATGGAAAAACATTCCATACTCATGGACTGGAGGAATAAATATTGTGAAAATGTCTATGCCACCTAGAGCAATCTACACATTTAATGCAAGCCATATTAAAACACGATCAACTTTTTTCACAGAACTGGGACAAATAATCCTAAAATTTGTATGGACCAGAAAAGACCCCAAATACCCAAAGAAATATTGAAAAAGAAAACAAAAACTGGCAGCATCACAATTTCGGACTTCAAGCTCTATTATGAACAAAGCTGTAATCAAGACTGTACAGGGGCGCCTGGGTGGCTCAGTGGGTTAAGCCGCTGCCTTCAGCTCAGGTCATGATCTCAGGGCCCTGGGATCGAGTCCCGCAACGGGCTCTCTGCTCAGCGGGGAGCCTGCTACCTCCTTCTCTCTGCCTGCCTCTCTGCCTACTTGTGATCTCTCTCTGTCAAATAAATAAATAAAAATCTTTAAAAAAAAAAAAAAAAGACTGTACAGTACTGGCACAAAAACAGACACACAGAGACACAAAGGTCAATGAATGGAACAGAAGACAGAACCCAGAAAGGACCCTCAACTCCATGGTCAACTAATCCTCCACAAAGCAGGAAAAGCATATCCAATGGAAAAAAGGCAGTCTCTTCACCAAATGGTGTTGGGAAAATTAAACAGCCACATGCATAAGAATGAAACTGGACCATTTCCTTACACCATACACAAAAATAGACTCAAAATGGATAAAAGACCTAAATGTGAGACAGGAATCCATCAAAATCCTAGAGGAGAACATAGCTAGTAACCTCTTCACCTTGGCTGCAACAACTTCTTGCTAGACACATCTCCAAAGGCAAGGGAAACAAAGGCAGAAATGTACTATTGGAACTTTGTCAAGATAAACATCTTTTGCACAGCAAAGAAAACAGCTGACAAAACCAAAAGACAACCAACGGCGTGGGAGGAGATATTTGCAAATGTTGGATCAGAAAAGGCCTAGTATCCAAAGTGTACAAAGAACTTATCAAACTCAACACCCAAAGAATGAATAATCCAATCAAGAAATGGGCAGAAGGGGTGCCTGCATGGCTCAGTGGGTTAAGTCTCTGCCTTCGGCTCAGGTCATGATCTCAGGGTCCTGGGATCAAGCCCCACATCTGGCTCTCTGCTCAGCAGGAAGTCTGCTTCCCCATCTCTCTCTGCCTACTTGTGATCTCTCTGTCAAATAAATAAATAAAATTTAAAAAAAAAGAAATGGCCAGAAGACATGAACAGACATTTCTCTGAAGACGACAACCAATGGGGCGCCAGGGTAGCTCAGGTCATGATCCCAGGGTCCTGGGCTCCCTGCTCAGAGGGAAGCCTGCTTCTCCCTCTCCCACTCCCCCTGCCTATGTTCCCTCTCACTGTGTGTGTGTGTGTATGTCTCTCTCTGTCACATAAATAAATAAATACCTTTTTTTTTTTTTTTTTTAAAAAGGAAGACAACCAATGGCCAACAGAAACATGAAAAAAACCTCAACATCACTCGGCATCAGGGAAATACAAATCAACACCATGATTAGATATCACCTTACACTGATCCGAATGGCTAAAATTAACAAGTTAGGAGACACAACAAATATTGGTGAGGATGTGGAGAAAAGGGAACCCTCTTACACTGTTGGTGGGAGTATAAGCTGGTGCAACCACTCTGGAAAACAGCATGGAGATTCCTCAAAAAGTTGAAAATAGAGCTACCCCATGACCCAGCAATTGCACTACTGGGTATTTTCTTAAAAGATACAAATATACTGATCCAAAGGGGTAGCTGCACCCCAATGTTTACAGCAGCAAAGTCCACAGCAGACAAAGTATGGAAAGAGAGCCCAGCTGTCCATCAACAGATGGATGGGTAGAAAATGCAGTATATATATAAAATGGAATAGTACTCAGCTACCAAAAAAAAAAAAAGAAAGAAAGAGAAAGAAATTTTGCATTTGCAACAACATGGATGGAACTAGAGTGGATTTGTGCAAAGCAAAATAAGTTAATCAAAGAAAGATGATTATCATATGATCCCATGTGTGGAATTTAAGAAACAAAACTAGGACTGCTAGAGGGGAGAGTGGTGGAGAGATGGGGTAACTGGGTGATGGACAGACATTAAGGAGGGCATATGATGTAATGAGCAGTAGACGACTACTGAATTACTGAACTCTACCTCTTAAACTAGTAATACATCATGTTAATTAATTCAATTAAAAAAAAAAGAAGAAGAATGGGGGCACCTGGGTGGCTTAGTGGGTTAAGCAACTGCCTTTGGTTCAGGTCATGGTCCAGGGTCCTGGGATCGAGCCCCACATTGGGCTCCTTTCTCCCTCTTCATCTGCCTGCCACTCCCCCCTGCTTATGTTCTTTGTCAAGTAAATAAATAAAATCTTAAAAAAAAAAAAAAAAAAAAAAGAAGGCATTGGTAAGAATTCAGGTTACCAATTATTTCTGAAAAACTATTATTATTCTGAAAAGAAGGCCCTACTTCCCAAAAAATACCTCTCTACTCAAATAAATTATAATGGATGATTCCCATTGTCCTTAAGGATCTAGAAACATTTCCTTGCTCTATGTAACACTCAAAAAGCTTCAGGACTAAAGCAGAATCTCGCCAACTGTAAGAGGCATCCACACTTCAAGTGAGCAGAAAGAAGAAAACAGATCTGTGGGGATGGAAGGCCTGAAGGCATAAGTAGTAACTTCCGATTCTCATGACTCAGTGGAAAGGAACAAGGGTTTGACCTAAGGCTCAAAGGTAAGCACAAACCTGTTCTTCTTCTGTAAAGGGTACAAGAGCCAACGGAGGCAGGGGCTCCTCCTGTAGGATAGGCAGAAATTCTTTATCCAGTAGGTCTGAAGGTATCTGTATGACCAAACACAGGACCATGAAATTAATGCTATCCCTCCAACTACAAAAATTATAAGAAAATATACCCTTTTGTCTGCATCTTGGTGATTATAATAAATATGGAGTAAAGCTTCTTCAACCACAATTACCTTCAGTAGTACTTACATATTCTGAGAGGGTCAAATATTAAAAACCCCAGTCACCTTCCTCTTCCTCTCATCAGACCACCACTTTCAGATATGATATACAGCACTAACTCTGGTATTCCAGAGTACAGAGTAGAGGAATAAAAATCCTTACGTTTAACTCAAGGCCACAAGGTACTAATGAGAGTTTCATCAACAATTCCATCTGTCCTTAGCAACCATCATTAAAATTTGAGATTCCGGGGGTGCCTGAGTGGCTCAGTGGGTTCAAGTCTCTGCCTTCAGCTCAGGTCATGATCCCAGGGTCCTGGGATCGAGCCCTGCATCAGGCTCCCTGCTCAATGGGGAGCCTCCTTCCCCCTCTCTCTCTGCCTGCCTCTCTGCCTACTTGATCACAAGTAGATCTGTTTGTCGAATAAATAAATAAAATCTTAAAAAAAAAAAAAAAAGTTGAGGGCGCCTCGGTGGCTCAGTGGGTTAAGCCGCTGCCTTCGGCTCAGGTCATGATCTCAGGGTCCTGGGATCGAGTCCCGCATCTGGCTCTCTGCTCAGCAGGGAGCCTGCTTCCTCCTCTCTCTCTCTCTCTCTCTCTGCCTGCCTCTCTGCCTGCTTGTGATCTCTCTCTGTCAAATAAATAAATAAAATCTTTAAAAAAAAAAAAAGTTGAGATTCCGCAAACCATTAGTAAAAGTAAAAACGAAGTATATTTAAAAAATAGAAAATATTAGCTCTCACTAGTCAGACAGTAAGTACTTTACACTGTTTGAGTTTTGATCCGTTATAAGTGACACAAACATGATATATTTTAAGACATCTCTCAACTGAAAACGGTCTATATTTAATACAAAAAGGGAAAGAAGAGAATGCTCCTCTTCTTACTCCTAACTTCTAAATGAAGAGTAAGAGGTGCAACTAAGAGAGGTGCAGCCATTAAACTGGGATAGAAATGGACATGAAGGAGGCATTAAAAGGAAATTAAACAAAGTATTAAGTGCTGAATATTCCCTGTTTCCATGAAGTTTTCTACTCCTGTAACAAAATCTTAGATCTTCTCTAAAAAATACTGAGCTCCTTACACTTAGAAGATTCTCTGTCAATGACTGCAGGTTTCAAAGCAGGGAAACAAAACCAGAAAAACTATGGGTACTTCATCTATCAGTGTATCACTGTACATACCCTAAAACCTCATTCATAATTCTGAACTCTACTTTTCTCTTACCTTGTTATCTTTAAGGAAAAGTGCTAACATTTCTTCTCGACCATAACGATAGTCTGCTAACTTATACTTCGGCAAAGCTGGAGAAAGAGGAGGGGACGTGATACTCCCACCACTGGACAGAGCCCGGAGCCTAGAATAGGAGAGACATAAAAAATAAAATGTCAAATATTCTGGCACTAAGAACTTCTATTTTTATATACTACAAAAGTGTTCATTTTAGTTCTTTAAAAGAGCAGAAAGAAATCCCATTTTCTCAAGGTATCCAAGATTTTAGCTTTAATACAACCTGCTGTCATAGCACATTAAGAGAACAGTTCATTGAGAAATAACCAGACGACCATGCGGTAACTCCTTACTTAAAAGGTTATCATGGCATGTCCCTGAGAAGTCTGGCAGTGAAGAGGTAACTATTTCAAATCATAAAAGGAACAGAATTAAAACAGAAGTGAAATATCACCTTATACCTATTAGATTAGTAAGAATTAATGAATCTGACAATACCAATTAATAAATCTGGAATACCAGTTGTTGGTAAGGATGTAAAACAATGGAAATTATCAAGCAGTATTTGTGGGATTACAGTGGAACCACCACTTCAAAGAATGATCTACTAATGTTTAAAACATTAGTATCTGCTAAATAAGAACGTATGCTATACAAAAGAAAAAGCAAAACACAGAAGCTTACAACAAAGATATACAAGCAAACCTGAAAATAAATTTATACTGTTTAAGAATACATATAAAATATAGTAAGTATAAAAACAAACATGAATTGACAAATACAAAATTCAGGATAAGGTTCTATTTGCAAAGGAAAGGAAAATATAAAGGCTGTTTTAATTATACCTGCATGATTTATTTTCTCATTCATGCTATACAGAAATGTTTGTTACAATTTTATACTTTTATATCCCTATAGTATTTCACAATTCATTTTTACTGGAAGCAATGATCAGTATGTTGAATGTGAAAATGCACTGAAGCGTTAATACAAGAAAAAAAATTTTAAGCCGTATTTACTTCTAGGAAAAAATAAAAATATACCCCAAGAGGAATGGAACCGGGAAAGAAGGAGCATTTTTATAAGATGCTTTTATTTAGAGAGGGAAAAAAAAAAAAAGGTGGGTGAAACTCAGCAAAAAATGGCCATAATAAAACCTCACTGCAGCACTGTGTCAAACAGCAAGTAGCAAAACCACTACCAGCAGGAGCTCCTTATCTGAGGGCTGCCTGAAGTTCTATAAAGTAGTTAAGTATCAAGGGTAAAGGGGACCAAGGTACTTTTACTTCAGTAGTTTAGCCTAAAGGAAAATTCAATTGAAGCATTAAAATATATTCCCCAAATTGTTCAGCTTTATTCACATACTCAAAAAAGGGAATGATCCACACATTTTTAAAAAATATGAAGGAAAGCAGAACATTACTTGTATATTAGTAAAAAAAATTATATGTGCATAAATATAAAAAAGTGTTTATATGTACAATACGGAGAAAAGGGGGGATGTATTAGTACACTCAAGATTGCTAGGGTCTTTTTTCAATGTTTCTATCTTCTCTTTCTACTTATCTTTTCTTAACATTTTATTTATGGACGATTTTGAACATACATAAGAACATCAAGAATTACATAACGAACTCCTACATAGATTCACCCAGCCCCCATATCAATAACCCATGGCCAACCCTGCTCCTTCTACCACTCCATCTAACCCTCCTCTGATACTGTTTTCAAGGAATTCATATGCTTTCAAAAAAAATTCTGAAGAAAACTTTCCAAGATTTTGGGGGGACTTTATTTTTTAAAGATTTTATTTATTTGAGGGAAACACAGCAGGGGGAGTGTGGATGGGGAAGAAGCAGGCCTCCTGCTGAGCAGGGAGCCCCATGCAGGACTTGATCCTAGGCCCCGGGGATCATGACCTGACCTGAAAGCAGATGCTTAACTCGACTGAGCCACCCAGGCGCCCCTGGGGGAAATTTTTGAAGGGAAGTTTTGTCATCAGTAAATACTCTGGAATGTCCTCTCCAAAAGAATTTTTTCTAGTCAGGATTTTGCTGATTTTTATCTCTGTGATACACCTTAACATGTTTCTCTGTTCTCTGCATTTCATGTACATTGGTGACTGGATGTAAAGACCTGATCTGATCTGGAAAGACTACTTCCATATAGTGGTATGTTATGCCATTTGGAAGCACTTACTGCCTGGTTTGTTTTTTGAGTCTAGCAGTCCCTGAAGACCAATGCCAAGGTGCCTAAGTTTATTCACTAAGGTTACGAAGTGATTTTATTCCATTATTCCTTCTTTATTAGCTGGAGTATTTCTATAAGGAGAAATTTCTCTCTTACTTATTTAGTATTGTTACCGAATAGTATAGTTCATACAGGAAAGAAAAAAGTCTTGATTCTTCTAATTAGTTTTCAAAATAGGGACTTAATTCCCTAGCATCTTCCAATGATAATGATAACAAATAATTTTAATTAAGTTATTTCACTGCAATTACTAACAGTATTCAAATTCTCATCTTTCAAGTAGGCTACGTACCTAATGAGGGGCTTAAACTCATGACCCTGAGATCAAGAGCCACATGCTCCACTGACTGAGCCTGCCAGGTGCCCCTCAAACTGTCTCATTGTTGACCAGCAGGAGACTCTTCAGGCATGCTCCTAAATCCTTCTGACACACCCCAACAGTCTTTAACAGCTTTTTTTCTGTTATGTCAATATGTTCTATATTCTAGGCATAGCTTGTATTTCTTGCCTCAGGCCTAGAATCAACCATTTCTCCTGGGAGCCTGATTCTCCTTAATGCATATTAAAAATGCAAACTGGGTGCTAGGAGTGCTTATTGCTACTAGGCTGGTCTTTTGTTTTCTTTCCAAATATTGGACATAGCGGTCATTTAGTCCAACTCCTGTAAGACAGGTTGGAACAACCAGGGAAGAAAACAACATGAAACATGAAGAACCACTGCTAGAGGGCCCTCCACAAACTGCTCTCCACCAAATTCATGTATAGCTGGGCTTTTTCCTGAAAAAGTGGAATTAATATCCGCTGAGAACTGAAGCTGGGAATTTTACATAGGAATTACTTCACATCATTTCATTTCAGCTTCACAACTCCAGGAACAGATGAGGGTTAAACAACTTGCCCACACTCAGCCAACAAAACAAAGTCTCAAACCTAGGTTTTCATGACTAAAAAGATCAAAACTCCCAAACTTTATTTAAAATAGGCAAGGTTGGGCACCTGGGTGGCTCAGTGGGTTAAGCCGCTGCCTTCGGCTCACATCATGATCTCAGGGTCCTGGGATCGAGTCCTGCATTGGGCTCTCTGTTCAGCGGGGGGCCTGCTTCCCTCTCTCTCTCTCTCTGGCTGCCTCTCTGTCTACTTGTGATTTCTCTCTGTCAAATTAATAAATAAAATCTTTAAAAAAAAAATCTATAAAATAGGCAAGGTTTGGGAGTGGCTCAGTTGGTTAAGCATCTGCCTTCAGCTTTAGTCATAATATCGGGCTCCTAGCTCAGTGGGAAACCTGTTTCTCCCTCTGCCTGTGCTATCTCTCAAATAAATAAAACCTTAAAAAAAAATCAATCAATCAAATAGGCAAGGTTTACTTTGCCAAACATTAATTTTAAAACATACATTTTTTTATTTTTTATTTTTTTAATTAATTTATTTTCAGCATAACAGTATTAATTATTTTTTCACCACACCCAGTGCTCCATGCAATCCGTGCCCTCTATAATACCCGCCACCTGGTACCCCAACCTCCCACCCCCCCACCACTTCAAACCCCTCAGATTGTTTTTCAGAGTCCATAGTCTCTCATGATTCACCTCCCCTAAAACATACATATTTTATTATAAATTATTTTAGGGGCGCCTGAGTGGCTCAGTCGATTGAGCATCCAACTCTTGATTTCGGCTCAGGTCATGAACTCGGGTTCACCACAGGCCCCTCACAGCAGGCTCCATGCTCAGCAGGGAGCTGGCCTGAAATCCTCCTTCTCCCTCTCTCTTTGCGCCCCCCCCCACACACATACACTCATACTCTCTAAAATAAATAAATAAAATCTTTTTTTTAAAAAAAGAAACTATGTTAAAGTAACTTTCTTATACTAAACCAGTATGCTTGCCACTCCTTCCAACCACTAGAGGGCACATCTTAGACAATCTTTCAAGTGAAAAACATTCCCGTACTGGCAAATAGACACAATGTCTCTTTAGAGACTTTCCTTCTCCTGGCTCAACATTAATTTCTTCATCTGCTCCTCACAAGGTTTCAAATCCACTTATCACCCTGGTCCCTTCCAATGGACCCTACGCCCACTGCCCAAGGACTGAATGTCCAATGTCAAGGACTGAGTATTTCTTATAAGCCCCAGATCTAAGAGTAACATAACCAGAGTGCATTCTCAAGAGATTCCTCCAGGACTGTGAAGAGAACGAACTAAGGCAAACTGAGAGTAATTCGAACTAAGATAGTAGCTTCAATGAGGAGATCTGTGCTCTACTCAATAATCAGCAAATCCTGTTCCAAGTCCCTCTTCACCTACAGATATTTGTAAAAGCTAAAAACACACCTGGGTAACATCCCTCCCTAAAAACCCACCAATGATCTTTAACCTCTCTTCTGACACTGAGTTGTTTAAAACCCCTTTAATGCAGCATCCCCTCTAGCTATGCACTATTGCTCATCATTCCTCTTCATTTCAGAAACATCTCCACATCCATACTTGTGGTCACTTCAAAACCCAGAGCAAAAAAGAAACAAAAAAACAATGGCATAATCTGGCTTCTCCCCTACAACTCCACTGCTCCAGTGAAGTTCATCAATAACCTCACACAAATCCAAGGGACAATTTCCCATCAGTCACCTTCTTCTTTCTGGTCATACTGAGATCTGTTTAACACAAAAGGCCCAGTTCTAATAGAGGCAGTAGTAACTGATGGGTAGCATTAGAAGACCTTCTAAAATCCAGGACACCCCCAAAACTTCACTTATTATTGTTCCAAATCCAAACTTCAGTTTATGAAGGCAATCTGGAGTATCCATGTAGATGTGTGAAAGTATAGGAGTCAAAAAATATTTCTGGGTAAGCTCCTGATTCTCAACTCCAGCTTTGACCTCTTCCCTAGAGCTTTTAAGTCTTCCATATGAGCCTCTCAGCTTTTGCTTTAACATCACCCAAACCTTACTCATCAGCTTACTCATCCCAAACCCCTTCATCACCTTAAGGTAGGTAAGGACATCACCATCTACTCAACCACTGGATTAAGAGTCTGGGAGTCATCCTTTACTCCTCACCTTCTACCATGTCCCATATCCAATTACCACATCCTACCAGTTTTAGATCCTAAATCTCTCAAGCCATCCTATCTATCTTACTATCCACACTTTTCTTTCTTACCTGGACTGCTACAACAGCATCCTAAGTGATATAACTAGTCATTGTTCAACCTCCACACTACTACAAATACATCTAAAATGCAAACCCAAATAAAATGTTCCCTGATTAACAACTCTTCATTGGCATGCAACAATCAAATAAAATCGAGTTTCTTAACATAGAAAGGATGCCTCCAAGCTCATCTCTCCCACACTTCACAGTATAGTAAAGACAGTGTCTCAGAATTCCTCTCTTAAACTTGCTGTTTCCTGCCCCCTTGTCTTTACACATGCCTTTTCTGCTATCAGGAAAATTTTATTTTTTCAAGCCATTTTCACTTGTAGGGAGGGAAGACTGCTGGGGGAACAGAGAGGTTAAGTGCAAGAAGGAAAAGGAAGAGTCAAGTCAGAATGAGGAGGATGAGGAGTTGGAAAAGAGAATGGTACAGGGAAGAGAGCTCAAAATCCTCAATACCTGTGCTAGACACAAGTACCAGCTCAGCCTTCATGAAACTAACTGGCTAGTGGAAGAAAAAGCCAATAAAAAGTCATGCAAATAGACATAAAGCTATTGAAGGATTTTGGAGAAAACCTGACCCAATTTATATCTTAAGATTGCTCTGGCTGCTGAACAATGAGAAGAATGAAAGCCAGAAAACATCAGGCCACTCCTGTGATTGTTTATGTCAGAGATGGCGGTGACTTATAATAGGGTGACAGCAATGCAGGTGGAGAGAAATGAACAGATTTGAGATATGTTGGAGATGAAACAGAAATGGCACTGGAATTGACTAGATGTAGAGATACAGAAGTAAAAGAAATATCCAGAATAACTCCAAGACTTTGGGACTGAGCAAATGGGCATACTGTGGTATTTTAAGATTAAATAAATCTAAAACAGAAAAACTCATGAGCTCAGTTTCAGAAAAGTATGAATGATGAGATGTCTATAGGCATCAAATAAGCAGATGAATACTATACTTCGCTATGCTTCCTTCACACGTCAACATTATAGTGAAATTACTGTCAGCTTCCACACCACATAATTCAAAGGCAGGTACCATGTCCTTTCAACCTTGTTGCCTCAGCACCTAACACAAGACATAGAACATAGGAGGCATGTGAGAAATATTTTCTAAACAAATCTTAATATTCTCTTCTAAAATATACCCTGGGGGTGCCTGGGAGACTCAGTCAGTTAGGCATCTGCCTTCAACCTAGGTCATGATACCAGGGTCCTGGGATCAAGCCCCATGTCAGGCTCCCTGCAGCAGTGGTCTGCTTCTCCTTCTTTGCCTGTCCCTGTTCACATGTGTGAGCACCCTCTTTTTCCCACCTCTCTCAGATAAATAAAAATAAAATATTAATAAATAAATAAATTACACCCCTGGATAATACCAAAATTACTTATCCCTTCAGACAGCACAAATATCTTTCACTCTTTTTGGAAAACTGGGATAATTAATGCATCCCATTCTTCAGAACTTCTCTCATTTTCCCCACAAGCCCATGATACTTAGTAACCCAACAATAACAGGTTTTTCTTCTTTGCCCTCATTTCTCCCCACCCCCATGAGACTTGAGTCCAATATTTACTAAGTGCCTATGTTTAGTACACAAGGGTAAACAATGGGCTTACCAAAATTGAGAAATACAGTGCCTTTCTTATGTTCTTTTCTGAGTAAGGTAAACACAGAGACACAACACAAAAATGTAACTATTTTAAAACAGGTATAAACAAAATGCTTTGTGGGAAATAAGTGCCTCACTTTCTTGCAAGGAAAAGACCTAGAAAAAATTTCCTTAAGACCAAGGAGATGAGATAGAAGAAAACCAGGAGATTCCTTGGCTTCTTCCCCATAAAGCCAGGTAACTATCTGCACTTATTCCCCCTACGATAGATTCCTTTATCATCTACATTTATCTATTTACAATCCTCAATGTAAAAATAAAAATAATCCCCCCAAAACAAGTAAATAATGAATTTTTTTTTAATGTCTTTAAGTATATATATAAACATTTGCAGGGAAAAAAATAGGATACAAACCAAAATATTCACAATGGTTCTTTGGACGGTAGAATTAAGGACAACTTATGTATTTTCTTTTTCTTTTTGTACTACCATTTCCTCCACGGTTTTCTAGAATAAGCATGAATTACTTTGTTACTGAACCAAACAAAAAATTTTTTAAAAAATCCAAAAAACCTAAATCTACCAGATTTAAAACAAAAAAATTTTTTTTTCATTTTTTTGTAAGGTAGTACTTAGTGTTTTGTCAAGGGTGAAGTAAACAGGCATGGGATGGGAATTAAATTCACACAACCCTTCTGGTGGTCAATCTGTCCACACATCATCCAAAGCCTTAAAACTGCAATTTTTGTTTTAATAATTCCACTTCCAAGGAATTACTCCAAAATAATCAGCAGTACCAACAAAACTGTTCAAAGATATATACACACACATATTTATAATAGCAAAACATTAAAAATCAACTTTACTTTCCAACAACTCATTCACTCAATGAACAAATATTTATTGAGCACCTACTATATAATGCAGGCACTGGAGATACAGCAATGAACAAACTGTACAAAAACTGAGACCAAAGTACCTGCCCTCTGTGGAGCTTACAGTCTAGTGGGAACTGGAGGATGGGATTTAAATCATAAAGAGAATAAGTGAGTAAAATAGTTGCCACGTTCCATTTAGATATAGACCATTAAGAAAAAATTAAGGGCGCCTGGGTGGCTCAGTGGGTTAAAGCCTCTGCCTTAAGCTCGGGTCATGATCCCGGGGTCCTGGGATCAAGGCCCGCATCGGGCTCTCTGCTCAGCCAGGAGCCTGCTTCCCTTCCTCTCTCTGTCTGCCTCTCTGCCTACTTGTGATCTCTGTCTGCCAAATAAATAAATAAATAATCTTTAAAAAAAAAAAAGAAAAGAAAAAGGAAAAATTAAGCAGAGTAGAGAGATAGGAAATGAGATGGTATTATATACAGATGGGTCAGGAGAGGTCTAAGGCAGTAACATTTGAGTAAAGACTATTGTTTTATTTCTAGAAACTATTTACTCCTTCATTAAATCTATCACACCTTTTTAAATTGCTTTAGTGTTATATAATACATATTTTTATTCTAAATATAGAGATAAGCTAAGACCTAATGACCCCACATCCTTACCTTAAAAAGTCTATGTATATGGTCATTCATGGTCTGTCTCTACCACGATTTTCAACATTCTCCCATCTTTACTACTTCCCCAAGGATCAGTAAATCTGTTCATTTCATCCATTTCTTATTGAATATTTGTTTTTACATCATAATAGAAATAATTATCTTAGTGAACAGAATAAAGCATCACTGAATTCATTTCTGTATGGTTCAGAGCGACACTCTAATGGAATGCAATCACTCTAAATTTTGATTCTCAAGTGTTCCGGACACAGCTCCTTACTTCAGGTTCCACAATGAATGCAATGTTACATGCATGGAAACACAGCAGCAGCTTCTACTCATACTGCAGCTTCTAAGCTCAGGGTTATCTGAGTTACTTAAGGGTCTCATGTATTCCCTTTCCCAAAAGAAACAAGGCAGTATGCCTATTTAGACCTCCAGAACTTAGTTTAAAAGCATTCCAGGTGAGTAAGGGAAGGACCCTAAGCTCTAATAATGCCTGCACAGTAAAAATTCAGTAAAGCTACTGTTTAAGCATGGGACTTCTACTAAAGCTACTTCAGTTCAAATTCTGTATAAAACCTGGACTGATCAAACAAAACTTCAGAGTACCAATGAAAAATGTGTATAGTGCTACTGGTAGACTGGGTCAGTGACCCACTGAAACGACTCCGGAAACTCATGGTTTAGGGCAGAGGCCAAATAGCTTTTTTCTGTAGAAGGCCAAAGAGTAAATATGTAAGCATTCAGAGCCAGATGGCCTCTCCTATGACTACTCAACCTTGCCACTATGGTATGAAAGCAGCCAGATAATACGGAAACAAATGGGTATGTTTTATGTTCCAATAAAATTTATTCATAAAAACTGTATTTATAGTCTCACAGACCATAGTTTGTCAATCAATGATACAGGGCATCAAGCTAAATGTGTACTAACTTAACTCTAGAACATCTCCAGCAGTTTTTTCTTTAGGCTGAATTCCTAGTGTTGTCTCTTTTTCTCAAAAGGCGGGAGAAGACAACTTCCTTAAATTAGCTGACAAGTTTAATCATGTTTTTACAAAGAAAAGTGTGTAAATACAAAAGAGAAGCGGTTACAAATTCTAGACAAAGGCAGAAGAGTTACACATAAAACAGTTCAACAAGTGAGCTATATAGATTTAAACCCACCTTATAACGCTAATAAGATGTGAATTAAGATTTAGCTATAAGAATGTTCATCAAAAATATTTTTATAATGAAAACCTGAAAACAGCCTATATATGCTACATCTAGAAGGCTAAGTAAATGATGGTACATCATACAATGCAACCATTTAAGATCAAGAAAACATTTATTTAAAAAAAGATACTTTAGATGTGGCTCTTTTTTTAAAAGGTTACAAAGCTGAATGTACAGTATGATCCCATTTTTGTGAAAATAAATGTACACATACACAAATAAACATACAGAAAAACCACCCACAGAGATAAACTAATCTATTTACAGTAGTTATATCATGGATGGTAAAATTATGGTGATTAGATCTCCCTCTGGCTCACTTGTAATCTCCAATTTCTTCAGAAACATATACTGATATGGCAATAAAACTATTTTTAAAACACAAGCTAAGAACTAAAACAGGTACAGCATTACTTAGGTCAACATTTCCAAAATAATTCTCAAAGTAGAAAAGCTGCTTCAGTTCCTAGAACTTCAAGTAGTGACTTCTCCTCAGTTTCCAAATGCTAGCTATAAGGGCCAAACAAATTTAGGAATTACATATAAAAAGAAATGCATAAAATAAGTTAATAAGTGTCTTCAAGCAGAGAGTTACTACAGAAGTCTGCACCATTTTTCACCTAAACAATCAAGAATATTTAAGACACCATTCCAGTTTATCTATTTTATATACTGCCTCTGGCCCAAGATTTGAATAGAAAAAGCAACTATTCATGCCACTGACGAGAGGATCTTCAATCACCAACATTGGGGGGAAAGGAGGAAGAGAGGGGGAAAATCACACTACAATGTGATGGATCTCAAAATTCCATGAGAATTCCATATTCAGGGTCCAAACACATCTGTAAGAGACTCAAAAGTCAATTAATTGTTATTATGGCAAATGCTATCCCAACCTTAAATGAGCTACAATTAATAGCCAGTATAATTCTGGACCACTGCCTAGACCATCAATAAAATACAATTCAAATAATAATTCAATAAAAACTATGTTTTCAAATAAGTCTATGAATAGCACTCACGAAACAGCATTGTAGCAGAAAACATATACAGATAAAAATGTTACGATTATAGGTGAAATTTTATATGCACTTAGACAAGGGCTCAAAAAAAAAGGGCAAATAATTTGCTAGAGTGGTAGGATTGCAAGAAGTCCATTATCATTACATAACCATTACCAGTGCAAAACCAGACCAAGAAAATCTTGTTATCATTACAAAGCCAGACCAAGAAAGCTTTTTTTAAATACAGAATGCAGACACTAACCAAACATAATTTATTCCTAGAGAAGCTAAGTTGTTTTCAACTAGGCACAAAAATCAAAGTCTCAAAAACATACACATTTACAAACCACCCAATATCTGTACAAATACTTTACTACTGTACTAGTTGTACATCCAATATCAGATAGGATATGAGATTTTGAAAACTCACCATTCAGGCCCAAAGTTCAGTGTCTGCGTTTCCGCTGCCATTATTTTCCGGTATCTTTACAACAGATTTTTATATGTGGAAAAACCTGTTAATGAGAAAAATATCTCCATCCAGTTAATCAAGAGAAAATACAGAATTCCAGCCCAGAAACTATATCTAAGGTGTTTTACTTATTCCCTGGCTCCATTTAACCAGAGCCAACAGAATATTTTTTAATCCCTATTTATAACAGTATAACAGGAAAAGTAAAATTCATAAATCCCCTTACATTTCAATTCACCATCTTCTTATGTTTATCTGGGGGAAAAGGGGCATGGTATAAGATGAACCCAATGAGATAGGTGGGAACAGACCAGGCAGGACATCAGGGACCAAACTAAGGACCTTCTTCATTAGCCATTGAGCAATAGGGAGTGAATGAAGGTAACAGATTGACTTTTTAATATATATTACTCCCTTGCAACAGTTCTCCCATTACCATGAGGTATGTTAAAGATTCTTAAAATAAGCATCCCCCCTTCCTATTTCACAGCTTCCACAACTCTCCCCACTTTCTGCTTAGCATTTTATACACTAGTGATTCTTTTTAAAAAATTATCTTGAGAGGCGCCTCAGTGGCTCAGTAGGTTAAAGCCTCTGCCTTCACCTCAGGTGATCCCAGGGTCCCAGGATGGAGCCCCACATTGGGCTCTCTGCTCAGTGGGGAGCCTGCTTCCCCCTCTCTCTGTCTCTGCCTACTTGTGCTCTCTCTTTCTCTGTCAAATAAATAAAATCTTAAAAAACAAAAAATTATCTTGAACCATCAAGTTAAAATAATTTGCTAGTAAGTTTCATTAGTGACCTTTCAAAAACCATTATAAAATATCAGAGTTTAAAGTGAAGTCAGTCAGACAAGAAAAGATAAATACTGTAGGATATTATTCATATACAGAATCTAAAGAAAAACCAAACTCAGAGAAACAAAGAGTAGAGTAGGTAGTCACCAGAGTAGTAGAGTAGGAGTCACCAGAGGCTGAGAGGTGGGGAAGATAGGGAGCTTTGTGTTCACAGGGTACAAAGTCCCACTTCTAGGGATCTTATGTACAGCAAAGTGATGACCATATTATATACGTGAAAGTTGTGAAGAGATTAGATCTTAAATGTTCTTACCACAAAAAAAGAAATAGTAAGTATGTGATGGAATGAGGTGTTAGCTTTATGCTATAGTGGTAATCATTCTGCAATATATAAATGTATCAAATCAATACACTACATGCTTTAAACTTATACAATGCTATATATCAACTCTATCTCCATAAAGCTGGAGACAGAATGGAAAAAGAATATTACAGCTTAAAAATGAAAAAATGTAAGTATTGTATATATACTGTAAATATCTCCAAGATAAATTCACATCACCCTTTTATTTCTGTTTGTCAGATCTAAAAAATATTAAATAGAAAAAATGCCTCAGGGCATCTGGCTGGCTCAGTACAGCATTCAGTAGACCAACCCTCTTCTTGATCTCAGGATTGTGGGTTCAAGCCCCATATTAGGTATAGAGATAGCTTAAAAATATTAACTAGAGGGGTGCCTGGGTGGCTCAGTGGGTTAAAGCCTCTGCCTTCAGTTCAGGTTGTGATCCCGGAGTCCCGGGATCAAGCCCTGCACTGGACTCTCTGCCTAGCAAGGAGCCTGCTTCTTCCTCTCTCTCTGCCTTCCTCTCTGCCTACTTGTGATCTCTGTCAAATAAATAAATAAATAAAAATATTAAAAAAAAATATATATATATATATATAAACTAGAAATTGGTCAAAAATGAAGAAAAGGCAAAGTAAAAGTACATTAACATCCATAATCAGCTATTAATTTATTTGCCTTCTGGGAAGAAAAGAAAAGGGGAAAAAGCTCAGTGGGTGGGGATAAACATAAAAGTAAATAAAATATAATTTATCTGCCCTTCTCTGGAAGGTTTTCTAGCCCCAGTTCAACTCTGAGGGTTCCATGGAGACACCCATATTCTAACTTAACTCTGAACTGCTACATGGCCCCACAAGCTTCACACCAGACTCAAGCTTGAGATCAACTTAGTGCCCTCCTCCACCTCTTAAGTAACTGGTGATTCTATTTAAAACAAACAAACAAACAAACAAACCAATAACAACATCACAAGATACATGGTATCCCACATTTTAACCTCTCCCAAACTGGAATACATCTTAATTAGTGTCCTGTTACCACTGCTCTCAGCCCAAAGAAAGTTGTGCCACAGGTGTCACTGTCTGCCCGTAGTAAACTTAGTTATAGCTGTTTACTAGCATCCTTTCAACTGCATTGTTGTTAGTATCCGATTTTAAACTGCTTAAAATGTCTCCCAAAAGATTATAATATGGTTCTAAATTGAAATGAAATGCAGTATATAAAAGAAAGCAAACAGCAATGGGATATTAGTGAAATAACTTTTCACCATCAGAGAAGTGACTGTAAGTGCTTTACAGAACCTGAGGAAAAGAACCAAAAAAACCCACACACAGATAAAGCTTGTTCTCGTTTGCTGCAGAGACTGGGCAATGCACAACCCACATGTGGCCATCTGCACCAGCTGCAAAAGTACTTAAAGGGGGAAATTAAACAACTTGGACTGGTTTTAAGAACTTCAGAAGCAAGAAATCACTGAATTTTACATTGATAAGAAAACAACGGAGCAGTCCCCTAAGAAACATTTCATTATTAACACCCTTAATAACATGACATAATAGGGGGAAAAGGGGAGTAAGGAAACTTCCATAATCCTAAATTTTTTATTATTTAGAAGAGTCAGACATAATATGCAGAAATTTGAGGAGTACCTTAACCAATATATTTCACTTCTATTGTCTCTTTGAAATATACACAAAATATATACTATGTAATAATAATCTATTACACTTAAATAAATTTAAAAGAACTTTTTAAAAAATGTAAAATAGGGGCGCCTGGGTGGCTCAGTGGGTTAAAGCCTCTGCCTTCGGCTCAGGTCATGATCCCAGTGTCCTGGGATCGAGCCTCACATCGGGCTCTCTGCTCTGCAGGGAGCCTGCTTCCTGCTCGCTCTCTCTCTGCCTGCCTCTCTGCCTACTTGTGATCTCTGTCAAATAAATAAGTAAAATCTTTTTTAAAAAAATGTAAAATAATGGGGTGCCTGAATGGCTCAGTGGGTAAAGCCTCTGCCTCAGTTCAGGTCATGATCTCAGGGTCCTGGGACCAAGTCGCGCATCAGTCTCTGCTCAGCAGGGAGCCTGCTCCACCACCCCCACCCTGCCTCTCTTTCTGCCTGCTTCACTGCCTACTTGTGATCTCTGTCAAATAAATAAATCAAATCTTTTTTTAAAAAAATGTAAAATAATGGACACCTGGATGGCTCAGTGCATGCAAGTCTTGGAGCTCCTGGGTGGTTCACTCCCTGAAGCTCTGACTTCAGCTCGGGTCGTGATCTGAGGGTCCTGATATCAGCCCTGAGTCAGGCTCCCTGCTTAGCAGGAAGTCTGCTTCTCCCTCTCTCTCTGCCCACCACCCCCCTAGCCCCCAGCTCATGCTTGCTCACTCATGCATGCCCGCATGCATGCGTGTTTGTGTGCCACACACTGGCACACACCTGCACACACACTTGCTCCGTCTCATAAATACAATCTTAAAAAAAAAGAACATCCAACTCCTGATCTTGGTCATGTGTTGGAGCCCCACATTGGGTGTAGAGATTACTTAAAAAATAATAATTTTAAAATGTCTTTTGAATCTGAAAATATAAAATAAGTGAGCCATTGCAGACAACTGAAGGGAAAAAAAAAATAAAAATTTTAAGTAATTAGGCACGCCTGAGTGGCTAGTGGGTTAAAGCCTCTGCCTTCAGCTCAGGTCATGATCCCGGGGTCACGGGATCAAGCCCCACCTCTACTCAGCAGGGAGCCTGCTTCCTCCTCTATCTGCCTGCCTGTCTGCCTACTTGTGATCTCTGTCAAATAAAATCTTTAAAAAATTTAAATTTAATTTAAAAATTTTAAATAATTAAAATCTTTTTTAAAAGGGGGGGGATACCTGGGTGGCTCAGTCGGTTAAGCATCTGCCTTCAGCACATGTCATGATCCCAGGGTCTTGGGATCGAGTCCCACATCGGCTACCTGCAAAGCAGGGAGCCTGCTTCTCCCTCTCCTTCTGCTTGCTGCTCCGCCTACTTGTGCTCTCTATCTGTGTCAAATAAATGAAATCTTAAAAAAATATATCTAAATAATTAAAAAACTCTGTGGCAGAGCTTACGTCATAGTATGAGGATTTCTTCTTCAGTAGTACATAAAGAATCTCACAGCTGATGAACACTTGGATTCAATTAAATTATGGTACATTCCAACTGAAATGACTTGTCAAGGTAGTGATGATCAGACCCCAAGAAGATGCCCACTGTAAATCAATACAGGCATTCTGCTTACACATCAGTCCTGTGGCCATATTTAGCACAAATCAATTCAGTGTGCTTTTAAAAAGTAAGTGGACCTACTTGGCTTTTAAAGAACTGCAGAGGCTACATCAACCATAAGACTTCACTGTAAGACAAAACATCCTGAGGGAGTGTTTTTACTACCATTTTATACCCCATCCAGCCAAATGTTTTATACTCAAACCCCCATGGGACTTTGACCATCGGAAAACAGCTCTGAATTTATAAAGCAAGCAGATTTGAACCAGACTCAATTTACAAGGCAAATGACTCTCCAATAAAAACTGAATTATTTGGGGGCACCTGGGTGGCTCAGTTGGTTAAGCGTCTGCTTTCAGCTCAGCTCATGATTCCAAGGTCCTGGGATCAAGCGCTGCAACAAGCCCTGCACTGGGTTCCCTACTCACCGGGAACCTATTTCTCCCTCTCCCTCTGCAGCTCCCCCCACCCGCCACTTGGGCTTTCTCACACACGCTAATAAAATATTAAAAAAAAAAAAAAACTGATTTGATAGTTGTGAAGATATTAAAATCACTTAAGAGATTTTTTTTTTTAATTCCCCCTTTATTACTTTAAGGAAACACAGGCCTCAGAAGCAGAAAGGTCCATGGCCACTAATACCATAAAGGATGCAAAGGAGTCCCTAGAGCTGTGTAATGCCTAACCTTTCCAACTGCAGAAAGCAGGACTAAATTACAGGAGAAGCCCTAGACTTAGGCAGAATCTAAGGAACAAGCAAGGAAATCCTGTTCTGGTCCTGTTTACCATTCCACCTATAAACCTTTCAGGTAGTGCCAAACTACCTAACTATAGTATACAAATTATTAAATGCTATTTTTTTAGGGGCGCCTGGGTGGCTCAGTGGATTAAGCCTCTGCCTTCAGCTTGGGTCATGAGCTCAGGGTCCTGATATAGATAGAGCCCCGTGTCGGGCTCTCTGCCTCTCTGCCTACTTGTGATCTCTGTCTGTCAAATAAATAAATAAAATCTTTTTTTTAAAAAGCTATTTTTTTAATGTCCTGAGCTGGAAACCTAACTACCACTTATAACATGGTTTCCATAAGATTACTTCCTAATGTAAAATTTTCTCAAAAACTCTTAAGAACCAAGAATAATAATCTGTGATTTAATTATCACTAAAGAGACCTATATTACTCAGAATGGTGTTCTACCTGTTCTCTTTTATGAATTAAAACAGGAAATCTTAAGAGTCATGACTGTTGAAAAAATCTCATTTAAATGCTTACAGTATTATAATCTTTAATTCTGAATTCCCCACTTCAGACTGCTCCTTCTACATTCATTTAAATGACACCAGTTCTAATGTGTTTATATATGTACTAGAGAGATTGTCTTACCCAATGCCTCTGAATTATAAATTAGTCAGAATGGAAAGTGGGCCTATTTCTCAACTGTTCTTTCTAAGGATGCAAGGAGGTCCTGAAATGCATAGGTTCAGCCTTGAGCTAAATGTGGTCAACTCAAAGCCCCAGGAGACTTTTGACCATCAGAAAACAGCCCTGAATTTTTACAAGTCAGGATTTGAACCAGACTCTGGATGCTGTGCTCTTCTGCCTTTCTAGATTGCCTTTTCTCAAAACTCTTCTCCTTTTCCTTCCATGACCAATAATGTACTGGTACTGTTTTCCTACCTGTGTTTCCTTCCTATTTAGTTGCCATTCCCTAAAAGTTTCTCTTTTCTGACTTCCCTCAGCATACCTATGGTTTAACTATAAATTCTGTTTAGATACTGTCTTGAACCTTTTTTTAATCTACGATGGTATTCTCTACCACAATGGTAGAACTCTGCCTACTAAGTCACAGAATAAGGAACACATGGAGATTGCTGTTGTCATCATAACAAGAGCAAAGAAATTTCCAGACTGTTTCAACACCCTGGGAAGGGCCCCCCAACCACCCTCGCCCTGCTGTGAATTACAGACTTGATTTTTTTCTCCCATGACCTAGAAGGCATTTTCAGTTCCCTGCTCCTCCTAGATATCTACTTCATCAACAACTGATCAAGGTACCCTAGTTCTCAGAACTCAGTGGTCAGCTAGGCTTAAAAGCACAAAATCATCTGCAACTTCTTCCTCCCTGCTTCCTTATACCCTGTCATTTTGTCTCAAATTAGGTCAGTTCCTCCTTCAAGATTCCTCTTGTACTCTCCTTTCATTATAGTTAAGCCTTTGTTAACTCATGTTTGGATTATTACAATAAAATTTCTAATTTAATTCCTGATCACTAACTACTCACAACCAACAAGATTATTCTTCCTAAAGCACCATTCTGGTCATGCCTACCCCCTATAAAACGGTCAATATGGTTGACGCTTGTGTGGGTATGCGGCACCTGTGTGGCTCAGTCAGTTAAGCCTCCGCTTTTGGCTCAGGTCATGATTCCAAGGTCCTGGGATGTGGGCCCTGCATTGAGCCCTGCATGAAGCCCCGCATCAGCTCCCTGCTCAGCTGGAAGCCTGCTTCTCCCTCTCCCCCGGCCCCCCTCCCTGCCTGTGTTCTCTTTCTGGCTCTTTCTCCCTCTCAAATAAATAAAAGCTTTAAAAATTAATAAACTGGGACGCCTGGGTGGCTCAGTCGGTTAAGCCTCTGCCTTCAGCTCAGGTCATGATCCCAGGGTCCTGGAATCCAGTCCTGCATCGAACTCCTTGCTTGGCAAGGAGCCTGCCTCTCTGCCAACTTGTAATCTGTCAAATAAATAAATAAAATCTTTAAAAAATAAAATAAAGGGGCGCCTGGGTGGCTCAGTGGGTTAAGCCACTGCCTTCGGCTCAGGTCATGATCTCAGGGTCCTGGGATCGAGTCCCACATCAGGCTCTCTGCTCGGCGGGGAGCCTGCTTCCCTCTCTCTCTCTGCCTGCCTTTCCATCTACTTGTGATTTCTCTCTGTCAAATAAATAAATAAAATCTTTAAAAAAAATAAAAATAAAAAATAAAAAAATAAAATAAAAATAAACCTACCATGTATAGCAAAACTCCTGGTATTTTAGGTCCCTAGCAATCTGATAACCCATACCTTCTCAATTCAATCTCCTACTGTTTCACCTCCAAACTCAAGGCCAAATGAGAACTTTTCTACTCTCCACAGCATTCTCTTTCATCTCTTCATGCCATTCCTTCACGCCAGGAGGACTGCCTTGTCCTCCCTCTCTTACAGTGGCATGCATAAAACCAAGGTCTATTTAAGTATCTACTCCATTTCCTCAGCAGCAGCAGCACTGGTCCCTTTGGAAAGGAAAATCTAAACAAAGGATGCAGAAATGGAACGGGACCTCCAGGATTCTATACTGAGGTGGAATGCTTTTTCAATCTGCATGTAAGAACTGAAAGTAAACAGAAATTAGAAAAATAAAATCTGGGAGGAAAGACAATCGTGGTTTTGGTCAAAATGAAAGCACCTGGGGAAATACCCCAAAACACCATTAATAAAGACTTTATTCCACTACAGAGTCAGGGGGAATGAGAAAACAGATTTGGATGTAAATCTACATAACTATAACCAAAAATTGAATGAAACTACCCCAAAGCAGAAGTCAAGCAAGGACAAGCTCAAGGGACAAGAACAAAGCTCAGCAAACATAATGCAGGAGAATACTGGCAAGAAGAGAAAGATTAGAGATCTCTAGCACTAACTTTGCATCCTATCATGGACTCTCACTTTCTCCACATTCACTGAATTTAAACAGATAGGAGAAAGAGCCAGGATATTTGGGGAGATTATCCATTTATTCAATACAGCTAAAAACTAAAGTGAAGATTGGTAAATTCGTGGCCATATCATAGAAGACTTTGTACACTATATCCCAAGGGCAATGAAAGGCTATAAAAGATTAGGGCAAGAAAATGTTTAGGATGAAGCTGGTATTTCATTTTTTTGTTGTTTTTGTTTTGTTGAAACTGGCACTTTAGGAAGATCATTCAAGACACCAGGAGGAGGACAAATTAGCAAGAGCTAAAAGGAAAGGAGAGGTGTTAGAAATTCAGCAGATACTGTGGAAGCCAGACCTACATACCTATAGAGAGACAGGTGATAATAACAAATAACTACATTCGCTGATATAAAAAGATGCCAACAACGTATTAAGTGTTCAAGGCAGGCTATAGAGTACAGACAATATAACATTTGACACATTCTAAAATATATTCTTAGTAGGTATACATAAGGATGTCCCAAAATGTTAATATTTACTTCTGAATGGTAGAATTATATATAGTAATTCTCCTAGTAAGTTTCTAATTTTTTTATACAACAAAGATAGTACTGGCACAATTTTTTTTCTAAAGTTTCTATAGTTCAAAAGTTTCAAACACTGAAATCAAAAAAGACAAAGACTGAAAAGTCTTCACTAGCTCCCACAATGAAGTCATTGGTGATCTGAAGAGTAGTTACAGAAATGTGGTGAGGGGAGGCACTTAGCTGGCTCAGTGGGTTGAGCATGGGACTCTGGATGTCAAGGTTGTGAGTTCAAGCCCCACATGAGAGGTGCAGTTTATGTACATACATATACCAGAAAACATGTGTAAAAGCAGAGTATTAATAGAGACAAGAATAAACCAGACTAAATGGTCAACCTTGCAAAGGAAAAGAACAGGCAATGAATGGAAGAGAATAAAGTTCCTGATTGTGCCTACCAACACAGCTACCACTGTGCAGGGAAATGTACTGGTAACCTCAGAGGGCTAAAGAGAAGGCAAAATTATCAAGGCAGGATGGGCTTCATTTACCTTAATAAAGCTGAAAAACAGCCTATGAACAGTTTAACATATGAAAAGGTTTAACACAAAAAAATGACACTTTTTTTTTTTTTTAGAGATTTTATTTATTTAAGAAAGAAAGAGAAAGCACAAGCCAAGGGGAAAGGCAGAGGAAGAAGCTGACTCCACGCTGAGATTTATCCCGGGACTCTATCCCGGGACCCTAGGATCATGACCTGAGCTGAAGGCAGACGCTTAACAAACTGAACCACCCAGGCAACCCCAAAAATGACACTTCAGAAACTTCAATAAAAGTTCTTGGAAAGAAATTAAACCATGAGTCTGGGTCAACGGGGGAAAAAACTCAGTGGTTATGGAGATGGAACAACAAAAAGGATGAATAACCAGATGGGACTTTCATTCATCTCATGCCCAGTGATAACAATAACACATGACACAATGGAGTTAGCAGTCCTCAAAAATCCTGAGACAAGTCCTGGTCCTAGCGTCTCTGAAATATAGAAGCACCCTTTGAGGAAGGAGCTGGAAAAAGACATAGTGGACATAATGGTATAAAGTGTTTCAGATAGAATGCATGCAAAATACTGTTAGTTCAAAGACCACCCTATTAGCATACCTTTCTCATACCTAAGCAACTATGACAGAACAGAAGGTAAGGCTCTCATCTCCCTCCTCTAACCTTTTCTCTCCTTTGGCTACTCCAATTCTGGGATAAGGACCTCAGACATAGATCTACCCTCAAATTTTTGAGAGCTGACTTAAAAATAGCTACATAATCTATATAACCACTCTTTCAGACATTGTCCATTACTCAAAATTCTTTGTAAGTGAATTCAACTAATATATTCCCTCTATGATTAACACTAGGAAATTGGTTTTCTTTGATAAATTGCATCCTATACTTAACAACCAATACACTATAACCTGGCCTTTTTGTCAACATCTTAACAACTCTATACTAAATTAGTCCCCACTAGCAATTATTTTATCTCTGATTACTAGTATAATTATTTTCCTTTTTCTCTATGTATTTTTCTAGTTTTCCTGGGTTCCTCAGCTCCTCTTTGGGACATCTATCACTCTATATGCATGTGAGTACATTTTTAAAAGAGGAGAGGGGCCTGGGTGGCTCAGTGGGTTAAAGCCTATGCCTTCGGTTCAGGTCGTAATCCCGGGGTCCTGGAATTGAGCCCCGCATCGGGCTCTCTGCTCAGCAGGGAGCCTGCTTCCCCCTCTCTCTCTGCCTGCCTCTCTGCCTACTTGTGATCTCTCTGTCAAATAAATAAATGTTTTTTTTAAAACCTTTAAAAAAAAAAATTAAAAAGAGGAGAGAGAAGACATCAACCCAGTTCTTTTTATTGTTGGGTATGCAACAAAGAAAAGGGAGACCTTGGCCTCTCAGCTCTTAAGTCTACCATTTTCTCACAATTTGGCCAAGTGTCAAGAAGCCAGACAACTTCTAGGCACATGCAATCACTACTAACATGAAGGAGCTGCAGATCTATGTAGTTTAAGTTCTAACTGGAGAAACATAGCAAGGAGAAGCCAAAGCAGAATCAGAACCCAGCACAGCAGCTGACAGCTCGACTCTGAAAGTGTTCCCTGTTACGGCTTCTAGAAGTCGTGAAACCTGATTAGCTACCACTACTAACAATTCAAAACATGTACTCCTTTAAAATCTCATGAATCTTTCTTATAAAAACTGTCCACTGCTACAAATCTCCATCTCCTGGATGTAAAATTTGGCTCCCCCCAAATTATGGCAAATCTGGGATGAAGTCCAGGCTGTACTATCCACATCTGACAAAGACTACCAGAATGAACGCATGAGAAACTGAAACTCCCCCCACATTTCCTTAACTCCATTTTCCCAAAAGCAGAAAAAAGAGCTACTCTTCTAGCACTCCTCACACACACAGTCTCAAATAAATGAATAGTTCTACCCCCATTCCAGCAGCAAGCTATTTTTACCTTAGTCAGATCTGGATTAAGATAACACAAGATTAATAACTTCATTAGTGCAAATTAGTTCAACCACTTCAGAAAACAGTCTGGCAATATCTTCAAAATCTCAATATATGCCTACACCATAATGCCATAATGCCATAATCCCATAATGCACTGCTAGATACATATTCAAGGGAAATTTTTACCAAAAGACAAAGATAAGATATTCACAGTAGCTTTATTCATAATTACTAAAAACTGACATTTGGCTACTGTGTTCATCACCACAAATGATCATCCACAGATGAACGAATAAACAAACTACAGTGGAGCTTCAAGGAGAAGGTGGTATGCAAAGAGAGCACTGAAGCTCTGCACCCACTCCCACATACCTGCCCTCTGCATCTCTTCCATCTGACTAAGTTAGGTAACATCATTAACACTAAAACAAATGGACGCCATGTGCCTCCTGGCGTGATGCAATGAGAAGAACACAGCAGTATCTGTTACATTCCTGACAATAATGCATAAACTGAAGCTCATCTTGAAAGAACATCAGATATACCCAACCTGATAGACACAAAATCAATTAACTATACTCTCCAAAAATATCAGTCATAAGAGTCAAAAAAAAAAAAAAAACAAGGGGTGCCTGGGTAGCTCAGTGGGTTACGCCTCTGCCTTCGGCTCAGGTCATGGTCTTGGAGTCCTGGGATAGAGTCCGGGATCAGGCTCTCTGCTCAGCGGGGAGCCTGCTTCCCCTTTTCTCTCTGCCTGCCCCTCTGCCTACTTGTGATCTCTCTCCCTCTGTCAAATAAATAAATAAAATCTTTTAAAAAAACAAAATAAAAAACAAAAAACAAAAAACAAACAAAAAAACTGAAGAATCATCCCAGATTAAGGGAGACTTAGAGATATAAAGACCAAGTGCCTGTATGATTCTTAACTTCATCTTGAAACAAGAAAAATTATGCTATAAGAAACATTAAAGAGACAACTATTAACTTGAATAAGAGTCATGGGTTAGGTAATAATACTATATTAATGTTAATTATGACTGAAATTTATACTGTGATTATGTAGGAAAATATTCTTATTCCTAGAAAATAACATTGAAGGGGCACCTGCATGGCTCACTTGGTTCAGTGTCTGCCTTCGGCTCAGGTGGCAATTGTAGGGTCCTGGGGTTGAGCACCACACTGGGCTCCCTGCTCAGTGGGGAGTCTGCTTCTCCCACTCCCTCTACCTCCCCACCACTTGGGCACGTACCTGGGCATGTGCTCTCTTTCTCTCAAATAAATAAAATCTTAAAAAGAAAAACAGAGGGCACCTGGGTGGCTCAGTGGGTTAAACCCTCTGCCTTCAGCTCTGGTCATGATCTCAGGGTCCTGGGATCGAGCCCCATGTCATGCTCTCTGCTCAGTAGAGAGCCTGCTTCCCTTTCTCTCTGCCTACCTCTCTGCCTACTTGTGATCTCTGTCTGTAAAATAAATAAAATCTTAAAAAAGAAAGAAAAGAAAAAGAAAAACAGAAAATAACATTGAACGCCTTCAGCTCAGGTCATGCATGATCCCAGTGTGCTGGAATGGAGCCCTCCCCTCTCCCTCTGTGTCCTCCCCTCCGTTCGTGCTCACACATGCATTCTCTCACTCTCAAATAAGTAAATAAAATCTTTAAATTTTAAATCTTTAAATTAAAAAAAAAATTTTTTTTAATTTATTCGACAGAGATCACAAGTAGGCAGAGACAGAGAGGAGGAAGCAGGCTCCCTGTGGAGCTGAGAGCCAGACGTGGGGCTGAGCCAAAGGGAGAGGCTTTAACCCACTGAGCCACCCAGGTACCCCCCAAAAAAAAATTTTTTTAAGTTAATTTTAAGATTTTTATTTATTTGAGAAAGAGAGAGAGGGGGAGATAGAGAAGCAGGCTCCCTGCCAAGCAAAAAGTCCAATATGGGGCTCAACCCCAGGACCCTGGGATCATGACCTGAGCCAAAGGCAGACGCTTAACCAACTGAGCCACCCAGGCGCCCCTAAAGTCAGTTTCTTTTTGAACATTAACTTCAGTTTAAAAAACAATTTTAGGGGCGCCTGGGTGGCTCAGTTGGTTGGACGACTGCCTTCGGCTCAGGTCATGATCCTGGAGTCCCGAGATCGAGTCCCGCATCAGGCTCCCAGCTCCATGGGGAGTCTGCTTCTCCCTCTGACCTTCTCCTCGCTCATGTTCTCTCTCACTGTCTCTCTCTCAAATAAATAAATAAAATCTTAAAAAAAAAAAAAAATAAAAATAAAAAAAATAAAAAAATAAAAAACAATTTTAAGGGACACATGGGTGGCTTAGTCGTTAAGCGTCTGCCTTTTGCCCTGGTCATGATCCCAGGACCTAGAACTGAGCCCTGTATCTGGCTCCCTGCCCAGCACAAAGGCTGCTTCTCCCTATCCCATACCCCCTGCTTCTGTTCCCTCTCTCTCGCCATGTCTCTCTATCAAATAAATAAAATCTTAAAAAAAAAAAAATTTTTTTTTAAGGGAGTACCTGACAGGTTCAGTCAGTGAAGTATGCAACTCGATCTCAGGGTTGTGAACTCAAGCCTCACGTTGGGTGTAGACATTACTAAAAAAAAAAAAAAAAACTTAAAAAATATTTTAGGGGCACCTGGGTGGCTCAGTCGTTAAGTGTCTGCCTTCAGCTCAGGTCACGATCCCAGGGTCCTGGGATCAAGCCCTGCATCAGGCTCTCTGCTCAGCGAGAAGCCTGCTTGTGTTCCCGCTCTCACTGTGTCTCTGTCAAATAAATAAAATCTTCTTTAAAAAAAAATTTTTTAAGGTACAAAAATAAAAGGAAACTCTACTCCCACCTATTATAACAGAAAACACTTTTTCCTTTTGCACCCATCTGATCTTCATTTTTAAACATGCAAAATTTTTTTAAGTGGACTCCATGCCCAACATGGGCTTGAAATCACAACTCTGAGATCGAAAGTTGAATGCTCTGATTGAGCCAGCAGGTACCCTAACATGCAAACATCTTAAGATCTTATTTAGTTATTTGAGAGAGAGATAGCAAGAGAGCACAAGCAGGGGGAGAGGGAGAGGGACAAGCAGACTCCCCGATGAGCACAGAGCCCAATGCCCGGCCTGATTCCAGGCCCCCAAGATCATAAACTGAGCTGAAGTCAAATGCTTAACTAACTGAGCCACCAAGGAACCCCAAATTGCAAACATTTTTCAACCTTTTAAAAATATACATTTACTGGGGCGCCTCAGTGGCTCAGTGGGTTAAAGCCTCTGCCTTCGGCTTGGGTCATGATCCCACGGTCCTGGGATTGAGCCCCACGTCACGATCTCTACTCCACAGAGAGCCTGCTTCCTCCTCTCTCTCTCTGCCTGCCTCTCTGACTACTTGTGATCTCTGTCAAATAAATAAATAAATAAATACATTTACTGATGTATAAATACATTTATAGATGACAAAACTTAAACACATTTACTGATGACAAAACTTCATGAAGCAAAATTAGACTTCAGTTATTCATTTTATTACTAGACAGTTAACCCTAGGAAAAGGAACAAAGAATTTTTTTCTGAGAAAGTGATAAAAAGTCAAAAGAATTATCTACATCTATCTGGACCACACATTATATATGAGACTTTGCAAAATACTATTTATTTCTCTCTTTTTATGGCACATGTTCAAAAAAAATTATAGATGTTCTACTGACTTTTCTCCTCACCCTAAAAGAAATTTAAATTCCTGATACACAGTGTTGTGACAAGCACTGTTATCCAGCAAAATATGAATCACTCACTACCCATGCCATGAAACTAAGGTTAGCTTTATGCCTAACAACCCCAAAGCAAAAACAACCCAAATGTTTATCCAAAGATGAATGGATAAACAAATCCTGTAGTAGTCACACCCAATATCCTCAGCAACAAAAAGCTAATTACTGATACATGCAGCAACATGAATGAACCAGACATTATGCTGAGCAAAAAAAGCCAGACCCAAAAAGAATACATACGGAATAATTCCATTTATGTAAAATCCTAGAAGAACCAAAATTAATCTAGTCACAGAAAACAGATTCAGTAGTGGGGGAGAAAAAATGACTATAAAAAGAAGACGACTTCTACAGGTGATGGAAATGTTATATATCTTAATTGTGGTGATGGCTACACAGGTACATACATTTATCAATATTCATCAAAATGTACACTTAATATGGAGTGTACTTAAAACAAAGGCATTTTATTCTATGTAAGTTATACTTCAAAAAAAAGGTGAATTTTAAAAAGACTAATAAGCTTATTAAAAATAGACTGCCTCCCTGAGAGAATAATACATTCCATGATTAACATTTTATATTTCTTTTACATTAAATCATCCTTTTTTTCAAAAAAGATTTTATTTATTTATTTGACAGAGATCACAAGTAGGCAGAGAGGCAGGCAGAGAGAGAGGGGGAAGCAGGCTCCCTGCTGAGCATGACCCTGAGATCATGACCTGAGCCAAAGGCAGAGACTTAACCCACTGAGCCACCCAGACGCCCACAAAATCATCCTTCTTTAAATTGATTGAAATAAACATTAGGGACACTTAGTTGGCTCAGTCAGTGGAGCACGCAACTCTTGATCCCACGGTTGTAAGTTCAAGCCCCACACTGGGTGTAGAGATTACTTAAAAATAAGATCTTGGGACGCCTGGGTGGCTCAGTTGGTTGAGCAGCAGCCTTCGGCTCAAGTCATGATCCCAGGGTCCTGGGATCGAGTCCCACTTCGGGCTCCTTGCTCCACAGGGAGCCTGCTTCTTCCTCTGACTCTGCCTGCCACTCTGTCTGCCTGTGCTCGCTCTCTCTCTCTGAAAAATAAATAAATAAAATCTTAAAAAAAAAATAATAAGATCTTAAAAAAATAAAATTTTTGATAAAATTTAAAACTAAGGAAGAATGTCTAGAACTGTGCTATCTTACATAGCACCTTTTCGCCGCAGGTGGCTATATTTAAAATTAGTAAAATTTAATTCAGGCTCCTCAAGGGGAAAGAGAAAAGAGTGACTTTATAGTGGACAAACCTGACAAGAAATCAAAGTCAACCATACATCAAGGTAACATTAACAGTGATAAATCATACTGATAGTATGTGCCTTTAAATGACTCAATGAAAATGGCACTTACAGGGCACCTGGCTCAGTGGGTAAAGCCTCTCCCTACAGCTCAGGTTATGATCTCAGGGTTCTGGGATCAAGCCCCACATCAAGCTCTCTGCTCAGCAGGGAGTGGCTTCCCCCTCTCTCTCTGCCTGCCTCTCTGCCTACTTGTGAGGTCTCTCTGTCAAATAAATAAATAAAATCTTTTTAAAAAAAAAGAAAATGGCATTTTGCTTCTATGGTCTTCTTCCCCAAGATCTTAACCCCACTCTTATCATGAAAAAAAACATCTAAATTCCAATGGAGAGGCATTCTACAAACACACTTGACCAGTAACGCCTCAAAACTGTCAATACTGTTAAAAACAGGGAAATCTGAAAATTTTTCACAGCCAAGAGGACCCTATGGATACATCGGGCTCTCTGCTCAGCAGGGAGCTTGCTTCCCCCTCTCTCTCTGCCTGCCTCCCCTTCTCTCTCTCTGCCTGCCTCTCTGCCTACTTGTGATCTCTCTCTCTGTGTCAAATAAATAAAATATTTTTTTAAAATAAAATAAAATAAAAATAAAGATTTTATTTATTTGTCAGAAAGAGAGAGAGAGGTGGGGACAAGCAAGGGGGAAGGCCAGAGAAGAGGGAGAAGCAGGCTAAGGAATTTGATGTGGGACTCGATCCCAGGACACTGGGATCATGACCTGAGCCAAAGACAGATGCTTAACCAACTGAGCCACCCAGACATCCCTAAATACTTACAAATAAAATAAAGACTATCATTTTTTTTAAAAAGACTACTATAAAAATAAGGTAATAACTCAAGAGTTTTGTAGACTTAAAAAAATGCAACTTTGCTCCTCAATCACACTAACCACATTTCAGGTGCTCAAAAGTCGTAAGCAGCTAATGTCTACTAATATTTGATAGTACAGATTTACAGAACATTGCCATCATAGCAGAAAGTTTTTAAGATAGCGCTGACATAGAAGACTGATTTTATAGGACTACTAAAGAGAACTATTTTATAACTAATCACAACTTATGAACAAATCCGTATCTATCCAGCACAAAAAACCCTCACTGAAATCTAAAAAAAACTTCAATGATATATTTACTCCAGTTTCTATTTCAAACTATTACTTATTTTTCTAATGCTTTAAAAAACAAAAACTAGGGGCGCCTGGGTGGCTCAGTGGGTTGGGCCTCTGCCTTCGGCTCAGGTCATGATCTCAGGTTCCTGGGATCGAGCCCCGAGTCAGGCTCTCTGCTTGGCGGGGAGCCTGCTTCCCCCACTCTCTCTGCCTGCCCCTCTGCTTACTTGTGCTCTCTGTCAAATAAATTTAAAAAAATAGTAATAAAAAATAAAAATAAACCCTATGTATCATATGTAAATAGGACATTGAAAACTGTTCCATTTCCAAGAGTAGCAATTCAAGGTAAAGTCTTCTGAAACTCATTCAAGGTATTCATAATGTCAAAACTATTATTTTAACAATACTAAGATATTATTTGCACTTTTCAGTGCTGGCACTGCACTGATCATGCAAAGCAGTCGAAGAGAAAATGACACCCAGACCCCAGTATTTAGCAGGTATTTTTTCAAAAATGAACAAATTGACACTGTCACTTCAAAAACAAAACAAAAACAAAAAATATTGTACTTGTTGCCAATAATAAAATTTGAGCTTTTCGGAATTTTGGAAAACTATTCACCACCATGAGTTTGATGGGTTTTCCAGTACTGAAGACTTTCCCAATAATTAAAGGCTTTCCTGATGGGTAATGATTTATATGAATGCATTTTTTGATATTGTGTTATATAAAATATTCCTTTAAGGTGGGAAACAGACCAATGCTTTTTAATGTAACAAAATATAAAAGGTGCATTGATATAATTCAAATTTCATGTTGCAACTAACCTTTAAAAACTACTACCTGTCCAATTTTGGTGTACAAAGAGTATCTGCAATTACTGGAAAAGCTCCTAAAATATTCCCCCCTTTTCCAACTAAATACATATTTCTGTGAGGATGAATGTCCTTCCTATACTTCAACCAAAGTAATAAACAGCAACTGACTGAACACAGAAGCAGATACAAGAATGCAGCTGCCTTTGGGGCGCCTGGGTGGCTCAGTGGGTTAAGCCGCTGCCTTCGGCTCAGGTCATAATCTCAAGGTCCTGGGATAGAGTCCCCCAACGGGCTCTCTGCTCAACAGGGAGCCTACTTCCTGCTCTCTCTCTGCCTGCCTCTCTGCCTACTTCTAATCTCTCTCTGTCAAATAAATAAAATCTTTAAAAAAAGAATTCAGCTGCCTTCCATGAAGACATAAAAGCATTTTGCAAGAAGTTTGTAAAGCCATGATACTCTTTTCACCAAACTTAAAAATATTTTAGTAAATGGGTGTTTTGGGGATGCCTGAGTGGCTCAGTCGGTTATGATCCCAGGTCATGATCCCAGCACCCTGGGATAGAGTCCCACATCAGGCTCTTAGCTCGAAGGGAGCCTGCTTCTCCCTCTGCCTGCCATTCTGCCTGCCTGTGCGCGCGCGCGGTCTCTCTCTGATAAATAAATAAATACTTTTTTTTGAAATGGGTGTTTTTCATTAAAAACATATTTATAGGGGCGCCTGGGTAGCTCAGTTAAGCGCCTGCTTTCAGCTTGGGTTGGGATCCCAGGGTCCTAGGATAGAGCTAGAGCCCCACATTGGGCTCCCTACTAGGCAGGAAGCCTGCTTCTCCCTCTGCCTCTACGCCCTGCTTGGGTTCCCTCTTTCGCTGTGTCTCCCTCTGTCAAATAAATAAATAAAATCTTTAATAAAAATAAAAATATATTTATGTTAACATGTAAAGAGATTACCATTACTTTTAAATGAAGAAATCATTTTAAATTTTTCAACATAATACAGACACACAAAACTAAAATCAAAAACTCTCTGGGGTACTCTACCTTTTAAAAGGATAAAGGAGGGACGCCTGGGTGGCTCAGTGAATTAAAGCCTCTGCCTTCGGCTTAGGTCATGATCCCAGGGTCCTGGGATCGAGCCCCGCATTGGGCTCTCTGCTTGGTGGAGAGCCTGCTTTCTCCTCTATCTGCCTGCCTCTCTGCCTACTTGTGATCTCTGTCAAATAAATAAATAAAATCTTTTTTAAAATAAAAAATAAAAGGATAAAGAAGACCTAAGAGCAAAAAGTTGAGAATCCCTATCTCAGAGAAAAAGGAAAAAAAAAAAGACAAAAGAAATATATAAATTAACTTAGGACAAACATACATATCCTGAAAAGCATTATCAAGGGGCATAAAATACCACTGACAACAAGAACACCAACATTCAAAATGCAACACTTACTTAAAAAGTATCTAGGTCTCAAAAATGTATCCCCCCCCAAAAAATAAAAATAAATGTATCTTTTCCAAGGACAGAGAGACTTTTCACATTTTGAAATTTACTTATATCATTTTCTGATTGACTTTGCCACTGGGCTATAAGCCCCATGAAGATAGGTCCTTGTGTGTTTTGCTCACCACTATGGCTAGCCCAGGACTCATCACAAAGCAGCTATTCAAATATTTGTTGGCTGGAGAACAAAACAAAAAAGACTTACAAAGAAAACTCGCTGATGTCTCTATTCAGATTACAAAGATGAAATTTTATAATCAAAATGTACCTATTTACATAGCAATAACAATCATAAAAGCTACCATCTATTGAGAGCCCATTTACTGGGTGCCAGGCATTACACAGGGCATTTAGACTCTTAACTCACAACCACTATAGGATATACTTTACAGCTAAGGGAAATAAGGCTACAAGAGGTTACCTTATTTACCTCAAGTTACAAGTAATAAATTAACAGAAAATTAAACCTACATTTCACTGCCCTTTTTAAGATTTTATTTATTTATTTGACAGAGAGAGACAGCAAGAGAGGGAACAGAAGCAGGAGGAGTGGGAGAGAGAGAAAGCAGGCTTCCTGCTGAGCAGGGACCAGGATGCGGGGTTTTGATGTGGGGCTTTATCCCAGGCACCTGGGATCATTATGGTAGTTGAAGGCAGATGTTAATAACTGAGCCACCCAGGCGTCCCCATTACAATGCTTTAAAAGGCTACAAACTTTTAACTAAGTAATGATACAGTGCTCGATACTGCTTGATTACATTTTCCTTTTTCCTCTATTTCCAAATTTCAGAGGAATTAATTTTGTGGAAGTCACTTTTTCTCCTTTTCCCAATCTCCCACTCTGTTCCACTATTCTTCAACTTCTAACCCTCTGCATCACTCAATTAAGCAATATAGTAAGCCCTCCGGGTAGGGAAGAGAACCGATCCTCCTAAAATACTATCAGAAACTTCATTAACAATGGCGGAGGGACCTCTGGGATGGCTCAGTCCCTTAAGCGTCTGCCTCTGGCTCAGGTCATGATCCCAGGGTTCTAGGATGGACAGAGTCCTGTATAGGGCTTCCTGCTCAGCAGGGAGCCAATTTCTCCTTCTGCATGCCACCCCCCCCTGCTTGTACAGGCTCTCTCTTTCTCTGTGTCAAATAAATAAAATCTTTTAAAAAAAAAATGGTAGAAATAGTTTCAAAGACTAAAGAATAGTGTCAGATTACAAAACATAAAGTAAAGCTCTCTGACCCACTGATCTACAGGATGGCCTCATATCCAGTCCCTCAACTGACCATGGTTTGGACGGTATCACCTCAATTCTCAAGTTGCTAATCATGAGAGCCCCTGGATGTGACCATGCCTTCAAGGCCTGAGCCATGATTTACCATTAGAAAGTTCCAGGACAGCACCTCTGCCAATTCCTGTCAGTAACCACAACCAAAGAACCAATACAGAAGAGACCAGAGTCCCCAAGACTTTCTCCAGGGCCAGGACAACTTGAATAAAAGGTGCTTTGTTCCCAAAGAACATACTGGCCATGATATCACAGTAAGAAGAAAATCTGTTAACTGTCATTCTCTCCATAGCTTCTGAACAATATGTAAACATTTCTAGTTTTTCCCCTTTTGGTGAAAGAACAACAAAATTAGCAACTGATAAACTATTCCAGAAAAAATTACAACACCACAAACATTACCATGTCATTTGATAATCTCATCAACAAGCCAATGTTTTTCAGAGAGGAATCCCCAGAGCCTGTGGAAGTTTTACACAGATTGTGTGGAAATCTTTTTAAACCGCAGAAAGCCTTAACTCAATTAGCCTGAATATACCTTACCTCAAAATCCAAATTAAAGAAAACATACAATATAAGAGAAGACTATTCTACCTTAAAAATGAACTCAGCTGCAATCTGCTAAAGAAACCCTGGCTGAAAAAAAGTATCAGAAGAAGTCACATCCGTGGCCTGTCATTGGATACATACTCTATAATACATAACTTTTATTAGTAATCCCTAGGCTTTGCATCAAAAATCTCAATATACCAACACACTAACAAGATTTAAGTCATAAAAAAAAATTAGATATCACCAAGTACATACAAGCTATAAACAAAAATAAACAGGGCTTCAAAATGCTCCATTAAAAAAAACTTCAGTATTACCTAGTAATTCTAAAATACAAAAACACGTCAATACAAAAGTTTATACTATATCTCACCAATTCTTTCTCAACAGTGAAAAATCCCTGCTATAATTCAAATAATGTGAATACATGTTCACATGTAGGAAGGCCCACCCTTGGGCGCCTGGATGGCTTAGACAGTTGGGGATCTGCTTTCCACTCAGGTCATGATCCTAGGGTCCTGGGATCAAGCCCCGCATTGGGCTCTCTGATCATCGGGGAGTCTGCTTCTCCCTCTCCCTCTGCTGCTCCCCCTGCTTGTGCTTTCTCTCGCTCTCTCAAATAAACAAATGGAATCAAGGAAGGAAGGAAGGAAGGAAGGAGGGGAGGAAGGAAGGAAGGAAAAAAGAAAAGAAAGAAAGAAAGAAAGAAAGACAGACCCAGTCTTCAAACTCTCCATGGCTTCCTAATACTCCAGGGTGCTTAATACTATAAAAAGTACCCAGAAATTAAAATTTATAAAAGTGATCAATAAAAAATAATCAATGAATTTTTCCAAAAACCAAGTCTCTCACTTTCTTATGTTCATTTGCTAAACTTTTATCACAAACACTCCTCTGAACCCCTAAATCAAAAACATTTGTTAAAATATTGCACTAGAAAGTTCAAACAAGAATGCTCAGTGAGACCTACTGGGCCTCACTGACCAAAAGATAAGCATATACTTGAACTCTTCAGGACATATTAACTGAAACTGCCAACCTAACTACAGGAAATTTTTCTAGGAAAGGAAAAACATCCAGAAGGTTCTGTGGGTTTCTACCTAGAAGAGCCAGCACTACAACTTCTCTGAGACCTGCATCCACTCATAGAAGTGAGATTTTTCAACTACATTTGTATCTCCAGACTCCAACCCTAAGGCCATACTAACTGGACCAATAATAGAGAACTGAACAAACTTCAACCAATCAAGTTTTCTCTCCCAGGAATCATGCAACATGGGCAATGAGCTAGTAACCAGCTGGCTAGTGGCACTAAAGCTTGAGTTCATATGTGGCTCCAGGAATAAAGTGGTGATTTTCTTCCCATGTGTTAAAGCAGAAAAAGGCCAGTTTGTGAAAAGACAATTAAAGCAGGCTAAAAAGAGACAAGAGAGGACAATGACTAGCCAGCAGAGAGTTAAGTACTATCCAGACTGTCTTGGCTCCTGAATGTTTTCCAGTTTCTGGTTTGTGTCCTTCATGAAAGCCAACAGTCCTAGGGTTCTTTAAGATACCTCCTTTTTCCTGACCCCAAAGCATTCTTTTTCCTGCTTCACACCATCAGAAAATCATTACAACAGTTTAAGACAAAAATTCCATACCAGGATCAGTGCAGAAAGGGCATGATTATTCTTACGGTTCATAAAAAATCTGAGCAGTACCTGAGAAGTTGTTTTTATCACTATCTATAACCTCAGGAAAATACATAGGGCAAAAACCCCTGAAATGTTAAATGCAAAAATTATGTTTATATAAGCCCTCAGCTCTGTGCTTCCCTTCAACACTCACCTGTTCAAAAGTTCTGCTGGTTCACAGCAGGAGGTGTGAGCAGATTTTGTTCAGGTCCTTTTAACACTGCAAATAAGAAAAGTATTAAAATAATTGACCCAAGAATCAATCTCTTAGAAAACTTTAAGAACATAATTTCTTATCATGAATAGTTTTACAGGAAAAGTTCCAAACCTGGTTATAATATTAGAATCAACGTTATGTGCTCATAAACTGCCACTTTCCTAACATTTTTAAAGGTTTTCTCTCAGTAGCTCTGGAATGGGACTAAAAAACACGTTTTTAACAAACGTTCTAAGTGATTCAGATGAAGCTAACAAATGAGGGTTTAGGAAATACAGGGTTTAGGAAAGTGATTACTTAGGGTTTTCATTCAAAACCACATTACAGGGCTTTGGTATTAATTTTTAAGCATACCTGATAGAAAAAATGACAGCCAGCAACACAGTAATACAGGTTGTATCCTATGCAAATAATCAGGGACCCCAAGAAATATAACCACTGCCAAAATGCCCAAGGAGGAAAGCTCCAGGTGTGCTTTCCGATACAAAAATCACAACTTCTTTTAAGGCTCTACTGAGACAACATCTTAAAAATCCACAGGACATTGATATTTCAAGTGACAAGGAGTGGACTGAAACAGTAGCTTCAAGTGGTTTCTCAGATAAAATCAAATAATGCTTTGAATGCTGCTATGAGTCAAAAAACAATAATTACAAATTAAAGTTGATAATTTTATTAACAGCAAAAAAGCACTGTAAGCCAAGTCTGCCTTTTGATTTAATTTTTCAAAAAAAGCAGCCATGTTATTATAATGTCCAAAAGGTCAATCAACTTCATGCACTTAAGTCTATTCTTATAAGGGCAGGCAAAGGAAAAGAGGGGAAGAACTAGGTAATAAAGTTCTCTAGGCCTAACTCAAGAGAACAAGCTCAAGAGTATCCCCCATTACACATATAAATTAAGTTCAAGTTCTTTGTAGTTAATGAAACTCTGTGGTTAACAAGAAAATATAATATTGTGTACTTTAATTACCTGAAGCAGATAGGTACATAACAGATTTAAAATATTTTTATAAACTTAATTGTGGCCACTTAAGGGAGGTTTTTCAAACCTCCTCCATCTCCTCCCTCAACCTCACACAAAAAATTATGAGCAATTCAGGGTGCCTGGCTGGCTCAGTTGGTAGAACACACTGTGACTCTTGATCTTGGGGTCATGAGTTCAAGCCCCAAATTGGGCACAGAGCTTACTTAAAAATATATACACACTCGGGGCACCTGGGTGGCTTAGTAGGTTAAGCATCTGCCTTCAGCTCGGGTCATGATCTCAGGGTCCTGGGATCGAGCCCCACATCAGGCTCCCTGCTCGGTGGGGAGCCTGCTTCTCCCTCTCCCACTCCTCCTACTTGTGTTCCCTCTCTCTGTGTGTGTCTCTCTGTCAAATAAATAAATAAAATCTTAAAAAACAAAATATATATATATACACACATATATGTGTGTGTGTATATATATTCATATATGTGTGTGTGTATATACACATATACATGGGCAATTCAACAAAGGTATCATTCTGCATTCCTGTATAATTAATTAATCTACTATATTTCTCAGTCGCCTTCATAAAAAATGAAAAAATGCTAATCAGGTCAAGAAATATTAGGACTCTGTAAGTAAGCTTGCCTATGGAGTGAAAATCTACTTATATTTTTAAAAATGTAGCTTTTCAAGACATTAAAAATGAGTGAAAATCCTAGAACTTTATCACCATAAAATCCTAGGAGGGTTAAAAGGGGAAAAAAAGGTTTGGGTTCAGAGTTTTACAACGATGACCAAATAACGTTAAGGCAATTCAAACTGCTAAAGGAAAATGGACACTTAACTTGCCTCTAAAATACCCGGATTAACACCAACATAGGCTGTAGATTCAACCTAATGAGACTGGTCCCACTATAATCTATAAGAAATAGAATAAAACATAAAGTACTGAAAATTTAATTAGCAAGAGATAATGGAGAACTACAAATCAAGTCAGTCTTTGAAAATTGTACAAATCAAAGATCTTTTTTAGAATGACAAGGGTAAAAGGGACAGGAATAATCTTTTCATCCAAAGGTCCTTCCAGACAACAATCACTATCAGCAGTGTCATCTTCCAGTGTGAAAGTCAACACATACACACACACACAAAAAGACACATGAAGTATGAAAATGCAGAGTCATGAGAACAAATGAGCTGATCCGACATCAAAGAATACGGAAATGTCATTTCAAAAATTCAATGAAGGAACAAGAAGGAAAAAGGCAATTCGTTAAGATACCACTTCATCCCTATCACTGCTATGTCTCCTTTTAGACAAGGAGCTCCACTCACACCCTGAAGCTGTAATTCCTCTCTTCTCATGAGTTTCAAGCAAGCTATGACAAATTATTTTTCATATATGCAACTTGACTCACCAGCAAAAGCATTTCAAAACCAAGATATTAAATTCCTCAGGTGAATTAAAACGAAAGAAAACATTTTTGAAAGCTCAGTAATAAGCATATGGA
This sequence comes from Mustela putorius furo, assembly GCF_011764305.1. Taxonomy (NCBI): domain Eukaryota; kingdom Metazoa; phylum Chordata; class Mammalia; order Carnivora; family Mustelidae; genus Mustela; species Mustela putorius. The sequence continues at coordinate 34,213,992 of NW_025421341.1, read as the reverse complement.
GATAAGCTGGAGGGGAATCGGAAAAAAATTTCTTTCCATAGAAAAAAGCCTATTAGGTATCAAAGAACTGGAGAACGAATCTGAAAAGTAAAAGTGGAGAAATAACTCAGCACAAAAAGTTCTACAGATGTAAAATGTTACAAAAGACATACAAACAAATTAGTGAAAGAGACCCTGAGAAATTAAACTCGGCTGGGCAGAACAGAATTAAGAGAAATTCTCAATTCTTATTAATCAGATTAAGAACAATGTAAATTAATTTGATGATGCAATCATTCTTCAGGTTATATTTCTTAATGGTGTGTCTAAACTTCAAAGCAAATTAATTTCCTTACATTTTCAAATATTCAGAAGTATTCCAAAGAGTCCCTTCTTTGAAAACAATTCTTTTAGGCAGTTTATCATCCATCTCATTTAAAAAGTTTAACAACGATATTTCATGACAATTTTCTGAGATATGTTATATGAACAGCCCGAATTTTTCCAAACTGGGGTGGAGTGTGTGTCATACAGAAAGAAGAGGATCTGGGCATACTGGCCTAAATCTCCAGAATTTGATCTCCCTTTCTAACAGTCACAAGAGGTGCAGAAAAAATTTCTAAGTCCCTGACTAAATAACTGAATAACCCCTCTCATCTTAGTTCCCATGAGTAGGGTACACATATTCTACTAGCCTCCCTCAACCTTGTGCCTCTCTGGCCAAGCTAGCCTCCATATTTTCCCCAGCACCTGACCTGCTCCCACCTCAGTTTTTGCCTCAGTATCTTTGCCCTAGCTTTCCTAGCCTGGAGCATTCCTTCTCCATATAGCTACAGGAATAGCTCCTCAACCAGTATCAGGTCCTTCCTCAAACATAAGCTTCTCTATACAGCCTTCCCAGAGCTCTCTACTTAAAATTAACACCACCACCCCCAAATTAACCCCCAAATCCCTATAATCTTATTCCCCTGTCTCATTTTTTTCCCCACATTATTTACCACAACACTATATATTTCACCTAAGGTTTTACTTGTGTAGAAATCAGTTCCACTGAGAAAGGAATTTTTGGTCTGTTTTGTTCCCAGCACCCAACCGTGTAATAGTTTCAACAGTTGTCACATAAATGAATGAATGAATGAATGCATGGAAGTACATAGTCCCTTCTGCATCCTCAGCCTTCAACTCTAAAACGCTCTGTCAAGTATAGATAAGGTGTAAAACCATTTCTTTTCCTATAAATCACCACCATTACCAGTGTACTTCTTGGTGTTAAATGTAAAGAACTGTGTGACATTTTTCCAGATACCCGCAACTTCTAAATTTTTTTCCTAGTGTCCTCTACTGATGTCAACATCTGATGCAACAGAAAAGTACATATTCCATCCAGTTTGAGCACTCCAAAATCTGGCACACTAATTGGTAAAACACATAAAATCATCAATGAAAGACAGAACACATTTATGCTCTAACCAAAATGGGCAAACTCTGTAAGGCTAGAACTGCAAATATTAGATGGATGAAAGTTAATGTACCAAAACGAAAGACAAGAGAAAATTGTTTTAAATCTAAGAAGTCATTAGATTCTAAAAAGGAAACACTACAGGAGAGAATGTCTTCCCCGAACATAATACTGGGAATCCAAACCGCCTAAAATTCAAGATACGGAACACTGGGTAAGAAACCTGTTCACAGGTTTTCACCCCATCCTCCATTTCTTCTAAGTTTAATTGGAATACTTACCTTCCTTACAGAGAAACTAGGTGTGCTTAAGTGCTCTGACTTTAAGGGAAAGGAAAAAAACAAAAACACAGAGCTACATAAATGCAGATCAACGTTATTGCTTCCCAAACACAATCATACAAGCTGCTTCTTTCATACACCCTTCTGTGGTAGAAAACATAAATCTGATTTATGTTTCAGTCACAGAACTGAAGTATTCAAAGTGCTTCGTGGGAAACTGCTGATATGTAAAGACTAATGTCCATTTCAACCTGACGTGAATGTTCGGGTTCCAAAGCTGCCTCGGGCTCGACTTTCCCGACCTCGGTCCCAGGTTCAGATCATGACTCCACCTTGTCTCAGGCCTGGTCCAGACCCAGTCCTTTCGCCATGGAAGGAGTCTCCCCAGTGCACTCGCTCGGTCAGGAAGGCAAAGGCGCACCTCCCGGAGGCCAGGTGTGGGGAGGAGGGCCGGCCGAAGCAGCTGTCCGGCCGAAGCAGCTGTTACCCGGGACACCCCCGGCTGCGCGGGTGGCCGGCCCGAGAAGCAGGTAGCAGAAGGCAAACCCTCTGGCCCTGAGCAAATCGGCCTGACACTGCCCACCCCACCACCCTCTTCCCCTCCTCGACTCCCCCTGCGATGCCAACGGGCCCTGGAGGAGGAGGCTCCCCGGTTAGGCGGCCGAGACGCGCCCGGGCCCGGCATGTCCCCCGCCAGGGAGGAGGCTCCCTCCGGCCCCGCACCTGACCTGTCCCCTCGCCTGACGCCCGAGCCGACCGCGGCCACTGCCGGGGCGGCCTGTGGGTGTCCATGCGGCTGGGCCGGGTCAGGCCGGAGCGGCGAGGACGCGAGCGCGGGTGGGAGGCCCTGACGGCTCCGTGTGGGGTGGCGGGAGACCGCTGAGTTGGGGCGCGGAGCGGAGCCGGGCAAGGGAGTAAGACGGAGTGGCTGATTACCTGCGGTCCGGGACAGGGAGTCTCTCAGAACCCAAGTCAGTCCTCAGCCTCAACAACACAAGATGGCCGACACGTCGCCACGCACATCACGTGACAGCGTGCCCGCTCCGTCACGCCCCTTGCTCCGCCCCCGCCCCGCCTCGCCTCCCTACCCGCTCTTCCAGCCTCCCACGACATCCTTCCTTTCCGCTGCCTTCCGCCCCTATTCTCCGGACACGCGCCCCTACCCGAGCCCCGGATGCCAGGCTGGGAGAGGGCGGGGCCGCAGCAGGGCGCAGGCGCCTATGGGTGCCTGGGATGGGGCTCCCTGCCTGCCCTTGAGTTGAGTAGAGTTTGTGTCCAGAGTTGGAGTCTGGCCAGACGCCCTGTGACTCACCGTCCTATGCACCCAATCCAGATCCCTTTCGCTGTTCAAAAAGCTCTTCATCAATTACGAGCTGATCTTCAACACTAGAACTTTTTCACCCAGCATTTTCCTGCCCGTTTACCATCCTAGGGAAAAGGGGGAAACGACGAAAGCTGAAATTGAAAGTGTCTCTACTTGTTAACGGTTCTGGTAGAACTGGGATCTCATTCTAGAGTCTTGAAATAGGACAGCTGAGAAGGACCATACAGCTCCAACCCCCTTCTGGTACTGTATTAAGGGCTATAACCCTTTTGCCTAAAAATCTCCCTTGTGAGGGCTGCCAGATAAGATACAAGACACTAGAAATACTGGGGACATGGGACATGGGTTGAAAAGTTATTCGTTGTTTTTCTGAAATTCGGATTTAACTGGGCATCGTATATTTTTACTTCTATATCTGACAACACAACCTTTCTCAGTTTGTCCTATTCTTCTTGTGTATCCAACCCTCTCCCCTTTTCACAAGATCCTTCTCAACAGCTTTTTTTTTTTTTTTAAGTAGGCTCCACACTGGAGCCCAAGAAGGTGATCGAACTCATGACCCTCAGATTGAGACTTGAGCTAAGATCAAGAGTCCCTCCGCTTAACTGACTTAGTCACACAGGCTCAGTTTTGTTTTTGTATTTTTTTAAAGATTTTATTTATTTTTTTGGCAGACAGAGATCACGGGTAGGCAGAGAGGCAGGCAGAGAGAGAGGGAGAACCAGGTTCCCCACTGAGCAGAGAAGCCCGATGTGGGGCTCCATCCCAGGATCATGACCCCAGCCGAAAGCAGAGGCTTTAACCCACTGAGCCACCCAGGCGACCGTAGGCTCAGTTTTTTTAAATACTCAAAAGTTGGGGTGCTTGGCTGGTTCAATTGGTAGAGCATGCCACTTTTGATCTCGGGGGTTGTAAATGCAATCTCCATTTTGGACATAGAGCTTACTCTAAAAAGTTGAAAATAAGAGCACCTGGGTGACTCAGTGGGTTAAGCCTCTGCCTTTTGCTCAGGTCATGATCTCAGGATCCTGGGATGAAGCCACACATCAGGCTCTCTGCTCAGTGGGGAACCTGGTTCCCCCCTCTCTCCTCCTGCCTCTCTGCCTACTTGTGATCTCTCTTCAAATTAAAAAAAAAAAAAAACCTTAAAAAAAAGTAAAAAATAAAATATTCAAATGTCTTCCATTTTGAAAGTTAATAGTAAAAACTACAATTCCCCCACCAACAACCTCCCTACCTCTCTCTTCCCTTTCAAACCCAAACTACGAAAAAGAGTTGTTTATATTCACCCAATTTCAATATCTGGCAAGCAATCATCACACACCACTGTGGCTTCTATTCTCTTGCTTGCTCTCAGATACCTCAACCTACAAGTTGATCTCTGGAGTTTTTCAGTTCTGACCATGATATAGTACTTTTCCCATCTTCAATGTGACTGGCCACTTCCTATTTTCTGCAGTACTTTATTCCCTTGATCTTTATGTCCTCAATGCTTAAAATGTGGTCAATGAGCCAGTAGCATTAGCATCACTTCAAAGCTTGTTAGAAATGCAGAATCTCAAAAGGACCCTTCACAATCTCATTCTGCTGAACTCTAGACCCATATCATCCCCTTTCCCTTCCTTTTTCTCCTGAACTTACTGCTTCAGATATGCCCATATTTAAAGGTCCTTAAGGATGCCTGGGTGGCTCAGTCAGTTAGGCGTCCTGCTCTTTTTTTTTTTCTTTTAAGATTTCATTTATTTATTTAAAGAGAGAGAGCACATGAGCAGGGGGAGGGGCAAAGGGAAAGGGAGAAGCAGACTCCCTGCTAAGCAGGGAGCCCAACATGGGGCTCGATCCCAGGACCCTGAGTTCATGACCTGAGCCGAAGGTAGATGCTTAACTGACTGAGCCACCCAGGTGCCCTAGGCATCCGACTCTTGATTTCAGCTCAGGTCATGGGATTGAGCCCCCATCAGGCTCTGCACTCAGCATTGAATCTGTTTGTCCCTTTGCTCATTCCCCTCACCCCCACGCTCACAGGCTCTCTCTCTCTCTCTCTAATAAATTAAACAAATAAATAAATAAAATATTTTTTAAAATAAAGGTCCTATGATATAGTCAATGCACTAACAATTATGTACATTCAAACTTGATTATTTTACATTTGATCTTCAGCTGCACTGTAAATAGGGTACTGCACTGTAGTCTCCATATATGTTTATTACTTTCCTGTAATATTTAAGAGTTACTTAAAAGTATACAAAATGTACAGTTACTAAAACAGCTAATTTTTCCTTTTCTCTCCCTTTGAAAGGAAGGGGCTCCAGTTGTTCCTACATGGCTAGAACCATAATAAACAATGTACCAGTGATTTGTAACATAAGTATTGCAGTATGTTAGTAACAATCTTGCAGGCTTGTTTTCCAAAGTTCATTTTATTTTGATCAGTTCAGTATATTGCACTAATTGTTTTAGGTATTTTCATTATATGAAATCTACCATGTGTCAGAAATGATTTAATCTATTTAAGTGTTGAACTGCTAGCAGAACTTGTACATTTACAGTAATTCAGAATTAGTAAGGAAAACAGTTCACCAGTGTTTAGTTTTATATTGAGGTGCTCAGGTTGGAATAAAGTGGTATAAAAAAAGCAAAAAAATAAAAAATAAAAAAATAAAGGTCCTCAAATAAGCCATTCTGTTTTAACCTTTGCTAGTGTTATTCCCTCTTGTTACAATGATTTTCCCAACACTTACCCCGCTTGCTGCCAATCTGCATAACTCCTGCTCATCTTTAAAACCCTAAATCAGGGGCGCCTGGGTGGCTCAGTGGGTTAAGCCTCTGCTTTCAGCTCAGGTCATGATCCCAGGGTCCTGGGATCGAGCCCCACATCGAGCCCCATATCGGGCTCTCTGCTCAGCAGGGAGCCTGCTTCCTCCTCTCTCTCTGCCTCTCTGCCTACTTGTGATCTCTGTCTGTCAAGTAAATAAATAAAATTTATTAAAAAATAAATAAATAAATAAAAGTCTAAATCATATGTTATTGCCTCTGTGAAGCTTTTTTTAATCCCCTCCCTTAGACCACTGACCTTGCCCCTTGAGCCGCTATTTTTAAGAAAAAGAAAAAAAAAAGCAATACTGGGGCGCCTGGGTGGCTCAATAGTTAAGCGTCTGCCTTCAGCTCAGGTCATAATCTCAGGGTCCTGGGACTGAGCCCTACATCAGGCTCTCTGCTCATCTGGAAGCCTGCTTCTCCCTCTCCCACTTCCCCTGCTTGTGTTCCTTCTCTCACTGTGTCTCTCTCTGTCAAATAGATAAACAAAAATCTTTAAAAAGACTTTCATTCTCTCTTGTAATCCTGAGGATGGCGGATGGCACTTTGGTGCACTAAGAAAGCCAACCAGGCACCTGGAAGAAGTCCTTACTTCCTCTAAATTCCAACCAGGACTTTCTAGCCCAGGCTGATTACTGAGCCCATGCCCCCAACCAGCTTGTCATGCCCCCTCCACCTCTCTGATGATGTGCCACCAGTGTCTGTAATTTTATATATTTTTTATTATATATATAATTTATATGTGTCAGATATAATTTAAATATATGTATAATTAAGGTATAATTTATATATAGTAAAATTAGCATTTGTAGTGGTATTCTGCAACTTTTGACAAATGCATACAGGTGTGTGTAATACCACTAAAATTAAAGTGCAAAATAGTCCCACCATCCACTAGAGTTCCCTCAATTGTAGTCAGCACTAACCCCCACTCTTGGCCCCTAAACCACTGTTATGTTTTCTGTCCGTCTCCTCCTCCTCCTCCTCCTCCTCCTCCTCCTTCTCCTTCTCTTCATGAGTAGCATTTTATTCCATGTATTTGCTTATCCATTCCCGGGCTGAGGGACATTTGGGTTGTTTCCAGTTTGGGAAGATTATTAATAAAGCCATTATAAATATTCAGAAGCAGGTATTTGTGCAAACATAGGCTTTTAATTCACTTGGATAAATACCTCAGGATGGGATTAGTGGTTATGTGGTGTTTTTAAGTTTATCAGAAACTGTGCAACTGTTTTTCAGAGCATCTTAGCCACGTTTTTAGCCCCAGAGTAAAAGCTTCTAGAGAGCAGGAACCAAAACTAAAAGAAGAGAAGAGAGGGAGGAGGACAGGGAAGGAGTAATTGACTTTACATCCTCAGCAGCTGACATTGTCCTAGCATACGGTAGACACTCAGTAAATACCTACAGAATCAAATCAATTCTTTTTTTTTTAATATTTTATTTATTTATTTGACAGAGAGAAATCACAAGTAGATGTGGGGCAGGCAGAGAGAGAGAGAGGGAAGCAGGCTCCCTGCTGAGCAGAGAGCCTGATGCAGGACCCGATCCCAGGACCCTGAGATCATGACCTGAGCCGAAGGCAGCGGCTTAAACCACTGAGCCACCCTGGCACCCCTAGAATCAAATCAATTCTTGATTATCTACTCTGAGGAAGAGTGCCTTCCCCTCCTGGTATTCATTCTGTTTTTCCAATGTTTCATGAAATAGTGGTTTTAAAGTTACAACAGTAGACTGATACCCACTCTAGTTAGGAAAATAACAAAGTTTCACCCGTGTTGTATCATTGATAGAAACAGAGAAGGTTAATAATAATAGATCACTGGGGGACGGGGGGAGGGGGGAAAGAGTACGGAGTTTAACCAGAAGCAAGTTTAGTAGTTTAGTATGTAACAAATACTGGTGGATCCACTGCCATAGATTGTATTTTTCTAAAAATGGCAACACCAATATTGTCCATCCAATATACCCCTCTCCAACCTTGCCACTACCCTCTCTAGAGGTAGAATCTAATTCCCTTCCTCTGGGGCTATTATATATAACTGATAGAATATGGCAAAAGTAAAAGGAGGTGACTTCCAATGCTAGATCACAAAGGTGACAGAGCTTCTACCTTACTTGCTAAAACAGTCTCTTTTGAAGCAAAGAGCTCCCAGATAATAGATCCAAATGGTCTGAGGTCGCCGTTCTGTGAAGAAGCCTAGACTACAAGGAGTGGTCCATGTAGCTCCCCCCCACAACAGCCCCAACTGAAGTTTCAGGGGTCTGAGCTACAGATCTGAGAGTCCTCCATAGAGAGGATATCTTTGAAATTGTGGGTTATCACCTACAACCAGCAAATTGCAGAAAGGAAACAAAAGGAGATAAGAAAGACTCTTGGGAGGAAAACACGCAGCTGGTGGCAGAGAAAAGTTACAGGTAGGACCAGGTTAGGAGCAGGAGCCAGTCTCAGAACAGAGGCAGGAAGAAATTGATTGGCAGGGCCCAATCTACAAGATGGTCAAGGAGTCTGGGGTGGGGGGAATTGAATTTGGTGAGTAGAATGGTCTACAGAGCAGGAGAATAGAATATAAGGAAAGAGTAGGAGATAGGGAAGGGAGGAGGCAGAAGTTTGGAAGTGGATGAAAAGGGAGGATGGATTTGTTGGTGAAGAGAGCAATGGCCACCCAGATTGGGACCCTAACTAAAACTGTTACATTCATAACTGAAAACCAAAGGGAAAACACACGTAAGAGAGTGGGGGAAGATACAGAGCCAGAGAGCTGAGCAAACGTCAGGGAAATGCTGCTCAGATAACTATGGAAACAGATCCATTTTTATGTTTGAAAACATTTTTATTATAAAAGTACTTGCATATTTTAAATTCTACTCTCATTTCTAACCTTCAGATGTATACCAAGAAAATTAAATCATAATAATCTGTCTTGGAATGTAATAAAATAAATGTATCCTTTCACATAAATGTCCCGTAACATGTCCCAAAATGGTTTTTTTTTTTTTCCTGTTTTCTCTTGACTCTTATGCATATTTAGGATTTCATACTGCAGCTGTCCCAGAGGGTTCCCACACGGATGTACAAACTGCCCTTCTCAGTTTCATGGTGGCCAGACAGTCTCCTCTCTTTTTCACTAACTGTTATAAATAGCAGTAAAGCAATACATGCTTATGGTTTTTATATTTTTAGAATGCAAACACATATAAAGAAGAAAATTTAAATCCCCCCAAGTCCTATTCAAGACCCTCAGGTTGTCCCCTACTGAGGTCACACGTTCGGGTATGGCTTCCCCCAAAGCTTTGGATGCATAGACAAATATGATGTCCTTCTCCATTCTCAGCACCCCCAAGTGCTGAGAATATGATGGTTGCCCCAAATCCACTTGATCTCTGACCTCATGCACCTTAGTCTGCGTGGGCAGAACCATGATTTTGTATCTCTCTTGTAAAACAAACAAAACAAAAGCTCTATGCCTGCTGCTCTGACCCTAACCTTTTTCCAAGAAACAGTACCCCCTGGCATCCTCCACATGTTTTAAATGACTCCCTAGCTGTGTTCATTTACATGTCTGTACCATAATACACTTAATCGACCCCTGCTGATAGACATCCTGATTGTTTCCAGCAGTTTTGCTATGACAAGCAAGGCAGTAATGAGTATCACTCTAAATACACCCCTGTTTGGGCGCCTGGGTGGTTGCATTGGTTAAGCATCTACCTTCCACTCAGGTCACGATCCCAGAGTCTTGGGTGTGAGCCACACATAGTACTCCCTGCTCAGAGGGGAGCCCTTTTCTCCCTCTCCCCCTGCTTGTGCTCTCTCTCTCTCTCTCTGTCAAGTAAAAAAATAAATAAAATATATTTTTTTAAAACTTGTATACCCTACCGACTGAGCCAGCTAGGCACCCCCAGAGTGTGACTTCTGAAACTAGGTTTTTGGGGGTTTAAGATTAATTTTATTTACTTATTTATTTGACAGAAAGAGGGCACAAGCAAGGGGAGCTGTAGGCAGAGGGAGAAACAGGCTCTCTGCAGAGCAGGGAACCCGATGTGGGGCTCGATCCCAGGACCCTGGCGTCATAACCTGAGCTGAAGGCAGATGCTCAACCAAATGGGCCTCCAGGCGCCCCTGAAGCTAGAGGGTTTTTTGTGTTTTATTTTTTTAAAGGCTTTGATTATTTATTTGACATATAGACAGCAAGAGAGGAAACACAAACCATGGGAGAGGGTGAGGGAGAAGGCATCTGGCTAAGCAGGGAGCCCAATGTGGGATTTGATCCCATGACCCCGGGATCATGACCTGAGCCAAGACAATGTGGCTGATCTCTGGTCTCTTGTATCCCTGTTTGAGGAAGGCCAGCTGCCATGTTGTGAGGACATTCAAACAGCCCGGTGGAGAGGTTCATGTAACAAGTGACTCAGTCCTCTGACCAACAGGTAGCAGCATCTTGGGAACCCTATGATGGAGCCCTCTCGAAAGGGGATCCTCCAGCCCCTCATGAGCCTCAGATGACTGCCCCTCCCACTGATGTTTTGCAGCCTCAAGAGAGACACTGTGCTCAAACCACCTGGTAAACTGCCTCTGAATTCCTGACCCTCAGAGACTGCATGAGATGGTAAATGTTAATTACTGTGTTAAGCTACTAAGTTACGGAATGATTCATTAAAGCAAAGATAAATACAATTTTAAGGTTTTTTAAAAAATATTTATTTATTTATTTGACAGAGAGAGAGAGAGAGAAAAAAAAAAAAAAGATAACATGTGGCCTGATTCCAGGACGCTGGGATCATGAGCTGAAGGCAGACAGTTCAGTGACTGAGCCACCCAGGTGCTCCTAAAATTTTCAATGTTAACAGTCTACCAAGTTGCCTTTCAAGAAGGCAAGAGCAGCTGTGCACCTCTACCAATCCCATGATACAGAGTACGGAAAGTGACTGGTTTCAGGAAGGATGCAGGGTAGGGGAAACTGACCCCTGAAAAGGTCTATCTTTAGCACTTCCCTAAGTTGTAGAACCCTAAGTTGCCCCCCAGGACCTCTCACCAGCACAGAACCCTGAGGATGTCTATGGAACCACTGTTGCTATAATTCAGCCCCGCAGGCAGAGATGTGGCCAGAATCTGGTCTGGTGGGCAGGCAAGGTCAGCAGGCAGAAATCTGAGCAGGGGCAAGGCCACATATGTCGGGTCATGTGATCCAGCAATCCAGCCTGGAGGGCTCAGCAAGTGGCAGCTGCAGGGGGCGTGGCAGGTGAGCAGGAATCTCCCTAGGCTGGTGGGGTCAGAAGCCTCAAAAGAACAGAGAAGCGAGAAAGAGGGCACCTGCGCTTGGGGCCAAGGCAGCAACCAGAACTGGGCAACCTGGCCTGGGATCCTTTGCCCAAGACTCAGGAGGAAACAGGATTGCAGTTGTACGAGGTGGAAGACAGAGAGGGAGCCAATCACGTCCTGGGCACTGATAAGTACCAGGCTTGGAATCGGCCAGGTCAATGATCATCATCTGGGTTTTACAGGGGGAGGACTGAGGATCAGAGAAGCTAAACTACTAGCTTCCATCTGACTCCAAATCCCATTACGTCACACAGCCCCCAGGGCAGAGGGAGAACTGGTTTGTCGATTTGTTGGGTTTCCCTATTGCTCAGTCAAAGGAGGGCCTTTGGAGAGTAGACTCATCACTTTTCCATTGAGAAGGATGTCCCCACCATCTCCACTATCCTCACTTTCAGAGCTCTTCCCTCAGGCTGGGCTTCCAGGTCAGGGTGTTTAGAAGGTCTCTGAATCGGTGATAGAGGTCGTCCTTACCCATCTCTGCTGCGACAAACCCGCTTTGTCCTTGTGAAACAAATAGGCAGAGGAGCCTGTCACGGGCCGGGCAGCATGCTAGGTCTACCTCGGTGGGTAAGGCAGAGTTCCTGCCCTTCAATTTGATTGTCCAAAGAGGAAGAGAAGTGAAAAGAAGGGTATTGCATAATGTCATAAAGAGCACAGTAGGGAAAAACGAAACAAACCCCAAGGGGCATCTCACCTAGCCTGGGCCATCAGGAAAGCTTCCTGAAGATAATCCCTGAGCTGAGTCACCAACAATGAGTCCTTTGCCAGGGGAAGGGAGGGAGGGAGTGCCAGGTGGAGGAAATAGTCGTGCCTAGCTCTCAGGAACCCCACTTTCTAGGAACCCCTAGGTATCCTGTGTACCTGGGGAGTGGTTTGGAAGGAGGGATGGAAGGGAGGAGGGGGTAAGCAATGGGACAGGACAGGTGAGTAGGGACTAGATCCCCAAAGTGGGGGAAGCAAAAATTGAAGTAGAGATGTTAGAAACCAATGTTATCCTAACTGCAGAGTGGCCCGTCTGGGCAAATGGGAGCAGGGAAAGCAGCCAGGAGGCCATGGCAGAGACCCAGAAAAAAACCATTGAAGGCCATGGCCATGGCCACAGAGGGGAAAAGTGGGAGCTGTGGGTGAGAGGCATGAAGAGAACAACATCTAGAGAACTCTGTGATCAAGGTGGGGCAAATAAGTCCTACCCCTGGTCTCCAGCTACATGGTCCAATTATATGTCCTTTTTTTTTTTTTTTTAAGATTTTATTTATTTATTTGACAGAGAGAGAGAGTGAGAGAGCGAGAGCAGGAACACAAGCAGGGGGAGTGGGAGAGGGAGAAGTCCACTTCCCGAGGAGCAGGGAGCCAGATGTGGGGCTCGATCTCAGGACCCTGGGAACATGACCTGAGCCGAAGGCAGACGCCCAACGACTGAGCCACCAAGCGCCCCTTATTTGTTCTTTTTGTCTTCAGTTCTTCTCTGTTACATTTTCTATCATTTGCAGTCACAAGTTTTTAGCTCTTACATGGGCTTAGCTGTCCAGAGAGGACAATGGATGTTTGAAGTAATTATACTGAACAGGGACTCAATCGCCAGGACCTTGAGATCATACCTGAGCTGAAGGCAATCACTCAACCCACTGAGCCACCCAGGCACAGTTTCAGATTTGCAGAACTTGGGAGAAAATAAACTTCCCATATATCTTTCTCCCTGCACCTCCCCCTTCCCATTACTAACACCTGGCATTAGTGTGCTATGTTTGTTACAGCTGATGCGCCGTAATAATATCTTATCATCAAGTAAAACCCATAGTTTATATTAGGGCATGCTCTTTAGTGTTGTGCATTGTGTTTTGACAAATGTGTTACGACCTCTAGAGGATCACTACAGGACCACTAAAATCCCCCATGTTCCACCTATTCATCCTGCCCCCTTTCCCTCTCAAGCTTTTTTTTTTTTTTTTAAGATTTTATTTATTTACTTGACAGAGATGACAAGAAGGCAGAGAGGCAGGCAGAGAGAGGAAGGGAAGCAGGGTCCCCGCCAAGTGAAAAGCCCAACTTGGGGCTCGATCTCAGGACCCCAGGATCATGACCTGAGCTGAAGGCAGAGGCTTTGACCCACTGGGCCACCCAGGCATCCCTCAAACCGACTTTTTAACTTCAGTTTTCGTAGTTTCCTTTTCCAGATGTCATAGTTGGAATCATACCATGTGTAAACTTCCCAGACTGGCTTCTTTCACTTAGCACTAAGCATGTTAAGTTTCCTCCATCGTTCTGTAACTTGACAGCTCAGTTTTTTTCATTGTTAGTATTTCTTTTCATGGCTGAATTAGTATCTCGTTGTACTGATGGACCTGTTTATCCATTCACCTACTGGAAAGCATTTTGGATGCTCCCAAGTTTTAAGAAATAGCTGCTAGAAACATTCATGGCAAACATTCTACATTTTGTGTAGACAGAGAGAGGTTCCCAGCTCGTTTGAGAAAATGCCAAGAAGCACGTTTCCTGGATTGTTATGGTCAGAGCGTCTCCATCTCTTTTTTGTGCCCACTTCCTCACGTAGGGAGGCTGGAGGGTGACCCTACCTGGAAAAATGATGCCAAAGAATCATAAGTCTTGGTTTTGGGGCAAAAACCGCAATGACGGGGCACCTGGGTGGCTCAGTGGTTTAAAGCGTCTGCTTTCGGCTCAGGTCATGATCCCAGGGTCCTGGGATCAAGCCCCGCATCAGGCTCTCTGCTCAGCAGGGAGCCTGCTTCCCTTCCTCTCTTTCTCTGCCTGCCTCTCTGCCTACTTGTGATCTCTGTCCATCAAATAAATAAATAAAATCTTAAAAAAAAACCAAAAAACCCGCAATGATCCTCCCTGGGGAGCTATGGGTGTTCTCTTTGGAGAGAGGTTCTTACTCAGATCCCTAATGCCCCAGAATCTACATAGGAAGGTGGGAGGGCTCATTGGCCCTCATCAGAGTTTCAAGGGATCTAGGAAGCAAGAGAAATTAAGCTTCAGATTTTACCTGTGGCTGAGAGAGTCCTCAGTGATGAGAAGGGGAAGAGCGGCAGACTCACAACCTCAGTATATAGAATGCCCCTGAGGAAAGCTGACTCTCTAGTTACCACTCCTTTTCTCCTTTTTAAAAAAGATCTTATTATTTATTTGTCAGAGAGAGTGAGCGAGTGAGTGAACAGAGAGCACAAGAAGGGGAAGTGGCAGGCAGAGGGAAAAGCAGGCTCCCCGCTGAGCAAGGAGCCCGAAGTGGGAATCAATCCCAGGACCCTGGGATCATGACCTGAGCAGGAGGCAGATGCTTAACCCACTGAGCCACCCAGGCGTCCCTCTAGTTACCACTTCTAACTCTACTCCCAGGAGTTGGTGTCAAACAGGAGCCTGGGCTGGGTGTGGCCCCTGCAAAAAGTGTCCTCCTCTCTCCCTCCAAATCGAAGAAGACTAGAAGCACATGGCTGTGATGGCAAAGTCCACTTGCACAGTTTATTTAAAAAGAGACAGCTGTAAAGTAGAAATGCAGATGTTTTCCTGTGGTAAAGACAGCAGTTACAAAAGAGAAGTAATAAATATGACGCTAGGAAGTATTTGTAAAAATACAGCAAACCCCTGGTATTTGCGAGCCATCCCCAAAACACCTAACATGAAAATTTGCACGGAGGGTAAGAACAGCATCACCTCGACATCTTGGGAGCAAAAGCTGGAAACTGGCCAGATGAGCACGGTCATGACCTTGGGATTTTGAAAAGCTCTGGATTTGTCACTTGGGAAGGTAGGGGTCTGCTGGATTAGAATTTGCATAGTCAGACTTAACAGGGATTCTTCTATGCATTAATATCACTTCTGATTATTTTCCTATTCTTACAGGTAAGTTGCACAGTATTTAAGAGTATGAGGAAAGGCTGAAATGAGAAGACACGAAGGGAGGAGGACTGAAGAGGGTGGGTCCGTGGGGAATGCTAAGAGACAGGAGACAGGTGATAGGAAGGAACAGAATATTCTATTTTTCTACTGTTTTGTCACCTCAGTAGCATGCCACTCCCCCTGTTGAAGAGGGGACAGGCAGTGGCCCAGCCTGGCTTGCCTTCAACCTCACCATCATCAAAAGACAGAAGACGCAAAAGCAACTGGCAGAATCAGGCTCAGAATGGAAACAGGGAAGTTGGATAAGAAACAAAGCGAGGGTCGGGGGTGGGGAGGACCCAGAGAGGAGAGGGGCAGAGAATCACCCAAGAAAATGGGGGTAACATTAACATCAGAGCCCTCCAGGGACTATCTCCTCTGAGGACCATCAAAGAAAGAAATATCTGCACAAATTAACACTCTCTGATACAAAGTGGCAAAGGGACAAGGAAAAAGTACAAACTGCCAAGTAGAGGCACAATCTGGCTACACAGGAAGGAGGGCAGGAAAGAGAAGCAAGGACCCTGGGACCCTGTGGGAGCCCCTCCCACACAGGGATGAGAGCCTCTCCTGCCCCCCCATGAGGCTGTGGAGTTTGCACTGGGTGGTGGGTGTGGAGGCTGGGTAGGGGTGGGCGTGGCAGGGGTGAGGGTGCCCAGCCAGCTCTCTCAGGGGCATCTGTGAGGCACTGTGTGGATGGAGGTCAAGGTTACTTGACTATGTGCTGAAAGCAGCCTTGAGCTCCCGGAAGGCAGCTTGGCGGAGCCTCCTCTTCTCCTCCTCCCGCTTCCGCTCATCTTGCTCGGCTTTTAGCTCAGCTTCAAACTTACTGGCACAGGACAAAGCTTGGACCTGCAGAGAAATGGCAAACACAAACCAATAGACTGAGGGAGAGGAGGAGAAACTTGGGAGATGGAGCAGCTCATCTAACAGAACTCAAGCTGGCTAAAGCCGTGTGACACGGGAACCCAGTCCTGCTGCGGGGCAGGACCCCCTCATCCCCCAAAGCAAAGACTTGTTTTCACAAGTTCTCTCAGTCCACTACTGATGATGCCATCCTTCATCTGCCCCTGTGTTATATACATGGTTCTACTGCCAGGGCTGGTCTTTCTACTTCACTTCTTTTCCCGGACACTGTTTCATATCCTGCCTATTACCCACTCCCATGTCAACCTTACATTTCACAATAATATTGTTTTGTTCTAGGGGGAGAAAACAAAAACCAAAACCAATGAACTCCCTGCTGGGATTCTGATTCCAACTGCCTCATTGTGCCAGTGGCAAATGGATACCTTTACAATAGATCAATCATTCTGAATTGACTTCCGAGTATTATGTGTTTTGGGGGATGTTGTGAATGGGATTTAGTGCCAATTCTTTAAACTTTTATCTGTAATAATATCATTATCAGATACATCCATCTTAAAACCCTGTATTCTGGAACTGATTCCTCCCCTGCCCCCCACTAGTCTCTCATCAATTTGGTAAAATTCCCAAACACGCTGGGTGTGCACGTTATTTTAGTAAAGATTGCCAAATTGCTCTCCAAAGTAGCTGTTCCAATTTACACCCCCACCATCATGGAATGTTGAGTACTCATTTCCCCACAGCCTCGCCAACGTTTATCAGTAACCTTTTTCCTGTTTGCCAATCTGATAGGGGAAAAAACCCACAAACCTGGCACCTTATTTCCTTTTTGCTGAATTACCCCTATCCCTGGGGTTTCCCACTTCTCCATTCTTTACAAATTTAGACTTAGTCCCTTGTTACATATTTTTCAGTTACTTAGTCTTTTGCTTGTCTAACTTCAAGGTTATCTGAGGCCATGGGAATATTTAAATTTTGTTATCATCATAATCTTCAACCACTTCCATTTTGGCTTTTGTCTATCTCTCCCTCCTAGCAGGCTCCACACCCAAGGTGGGGCTTGAACTCAAGACCCCAAGAACAAGAGTCACATGTTCTACTAACTGAGCCAGCCAGGCTCCCCAAGGCTTTTCTCTCTTAAGTCATGTTTAAGGTCTTCTATATTCCAGGGCTCTAAACCCATTTTCCTCTCCTATTTTTCTGGTTTTACTTTCCTATTCAGCTCTTAAAGTCACCTACACTGTATGTTAGTGAAGGAATATTATCAATTATAAGGATTTTATCTCAGTTTCCTAAGTGGAGAGCCAATTTTCTCAATGTCCTTTTACCAAATAGTCCATCATTTTCCCACTGATTTGAAAATTATCTTTGTATGTACTAAATTCCCACATGAAGGTCTGTTTTTACTGTTTTCTATCCTGTTCCACTGATTTAATTACTGCACCTGCACTACATTATTTAATATTACTGCTTACAGAATGCCTTGACATTGAGGAAAATATTCCATTATGTTGACTAAGCACATTCTTTTCATATTTTTATTTTTTAAAAGATTCATGTATATTTTAAGAGATTTATTTATTTGAGAGAGAGAGAGAATGTAACCATGCACGTGAGTGGGGAGGAGGGCAGAGGGAGAGGGGAAGCAGACTCCCCACTCCCTACCCGCCCCCCAGCACAGAGCTCAATGCAGGCCCATCCACAGCCCGGAGATCATGACCTCAGCTGAAATCAAGAGCAGGATTCTCTGAGGTACCTGGGTGGCTCAGTGGGTTAAGCCGCTGCCTTCGGCTCAGGTCATGATCTCAGGGTCCTGGGATCGAGCCCCACATCGAGCCCCACATCGGGCTCTCTGCTCAGCAGGGAGCCTGCTTCCTCCTCTCTCTCTGCCTGCCTCTCTGCCTGCTTGTCATCTCTCTCTGTCAAATAAATAAATAAAATCTTAAAAAAAAAAAAAAAGAGCAGGATGCTCAACCAACTGAGCCACCCAGGCACCCCTAACTATTTTTTTTTAAGTAGGTCCATGCCCAGCATGGATGGAGCCCAACATGGAGCCTGAACTCATGACCCTAAGATCAAGACCTGAGCTGAGATCAAGAGTCAGATGCTTAACTGTCTCCATCCAGGTGCCCCTCTTTTCGTATTTTTTTTTTAAAGATTTTATTTATTTATTTGACAGACAGAGATCACAAGTAGGCAGAGAGGCAGGCAGAGAGAGAGGAAGGGAAGCAAGCTCCCTGCAGAGCAGAGAACCCGATGTGGGACTCGATCCCAGAACCCTGGGATCATGACCTGAGCTGACGAAGGCAGAGGCTTTAACCCACTGAGCCACCCAGGCGCCCCCTCTTTTCGTATTTTTAAATGTCTTATTATGAATGAGTTTTTTAAAAAAAAAGATTTTGTTTATTTATTTGACAGAGACAAAGAGAGAGATCACAAGTAGGCAGAGTCAGGCAGGGGCGGGGGGGGGGCGGGGTAGGGGGTTGGGAAGCAGGCTCCCTGCTGAGCGGAGACCCCCCCCCCCCAATGCGGGGCTCAATCCCAGGACCCTGAGATCATGACCTGAGCCAACGAAGGCAGAGGCTTAACCCACTGAGCCACCCAGGTGCCCAATGAATGAGTATTAAGCTTACCAAATGTTTTGAGATGTTTCACTGAAAATGATCACATTTTTCATATTTGATACCGATGACATTTTTAAAACTTATCCCTGCAGTCTTAACATAAACTTCAAATGTATTAAGGTCCCCACAGCTATATTCATTACATTAATATTCTTTCTGATGTGTTTTTATCTGATGTTATCAGAATCATGATGGCTTTAGAGAATGAGGTGATACAATCTTTCTCAGTGTGTTTTAACTAGTTTGTGACATTGAAAAGAAAGTGTAACATTGAAGAATTAATCCCTAAATTCCCCAGCACTTAACTGGGGTTTTTTTTTGGGGGGGTGAGGGGAGTCAACTTACTAAATGTTTTTACAGTTCATCACATTGTCCACATATTATCTCAAATTTACAAAAAAAAAAAAAAAAGCATTCCCTTTCATTGAATATTTAATGATTTTAAGTCAATGTGTCCTAACCACTCGCTTTTTTTTTTTTAAATTTTAGGTAGGCTCCAAGGCCAACATGGGGCTTGATCCCTGTAACCTACAGTTCCACCTTCTACTGACTGAGCCAGTGGGGCACCCAAATCTCTCACTATTTTTAACTAGCATGTTCCTGGGTCCACCATCTTTTCTCCATCATGAGCTTCAACGTTTGGGTGTCTCCTTGTATGTTCTACTTCTCTGCCAGTGCAGCTGAGATTTATCTATTTCCAACAATGCTCTTTATCCTATCCTCTCTGGTTTTCAATCCATTACCTCCTTGGTGACACAATGCAGACTCTCACATCTCAATGAAAAATAGTAACATTCCTTCCTACATTCTCCCTGTACTGCACAGGGGCCTGTGTCTGAACACAGGATACCTCTGAAAGAATCAACCGCATAGGGGTAGGGACCAGGAAATTATGTTTTCCAAATTTCCCAGGTATTTCGTAAGCACTTGAGGCCCTGCTCTGTCTCTTCCAGCTCCCTACACTGGAGTCACTAGAAGACAGATTTAGTTGCCTACAGTAGAGCTCGGCTCACGCTGACTCTCATTAACCACTGTCCCTGGATTCAGGCTGAAAACTTGGACCTCAGGTCCCTTTGTCTAGCTCCAACACCTCCCCTCCTTCACCTTTTTTTTTTTTTTTTCCTTGTTTGGTTTTCAGGAATTTTACGAGCTGGCTGTTAAGTGTTAAAAATTAAAAAAAAAATACTAGAAGTTAGATTATATAAATCTATAATTAGATTAGAAAAAAGAGAAATACATATTACAAAGTCATTGCTTCCTAATTATCTTGCTACATTTTATTCTTTCTGTTTTGTAGGCTGTCTGTTTCTGTTCCAGGTGGGCAACAATGGATAATGCTACTTACAAATCCACCTTTGGCAACATCTTGTTGGAAGCTTGAAAGCAACCCCCACCCCCAGGGGTATTTACGGAACCCAACAAAGTGCTACAAAGCAGGGTTTGATCTATTGTTTCATTCACAATCTTTTCTAAAGAAAGTAATGGGAACGTTAAAAATGTAGATTAAGCTGAAAAATGTGTAGTATCTATAGCCTTTATACCATTTTAGAGCTCCAAAGAATTTTACAGAATATTCTTCTAGTATTGAAAACTATTACCAAATTTGGCAAGGGGGGCACCTGGGTGGCTTAGGTGGTAAGCATCTGCCTTTGGCTCAGGGCATGATCCCAGGGTCCTGGGGTGGAGCCTACATGGGGCTCCCTGCTCAGCGGGGAGCCTGCTCCTCCCTCTGCCTCTGCTCCCACAACCCATGCGCTCTCTCTTCTCTCTCTCAAATAAATAAATAAAATCTTCTTAAAAATTCGGCAAAACAGTTGCTCACATCATTGAGGAATGAATGAAATTGAGTTCCATTCACTTTTTCTTATGAATTAAGTTAAACAAAGTATCAACTAACACTCATGTAGGACCTAGATTCTTCTCTCAGTTGCAACCATAGGCTGGCAATGGACCCAGAGCCCAGAAAAAATTAAGGAAACATTCTTTGATAATCAACAGACCATGTGGAATTTATAATAAAAGTAGTGTACACTTTATTATTTGCAAATTGTGTGCTATCTATCATTTATATCATTAAAATTTATAAAAACATACGGATATATGTATATGCATACTCTGTTCAGAGAGCCAGTTGCTAAACATTCACCAACAAACCACTGTCTAAGCCTCAGTGTTCTCCTCTGCAGAGTGGGATGCTACCACCTCTTCCCCTCCCATGTGTTAGATAAGACATGAACCTAAGGTCCACCTGCCCACTACTGCTGGCCAGGTCAGAGGCGTAGGGGCCTTTGCAACTCCCTCACTTGGGGTCCTTCTTCTCCACTATAAAAGCTACCTCTTGGGGTGCCTGGGTGGCTCAGTCAGTTAAGCATCTGCCTTCAGCTCAGGTCATGATCTCAGGGTCCTAGATTCGAGCCCTGCTTAGCACGGGGAGTTTGCTTCTCCCTCTCCCTCTGCCCCTCCCCTTGCTTGTGCTCTCTCACTTTCCCTCTCAAATAGATACAATCTTAAAAAAAAAAGTTGGGACGCCTGGGTGGTTCAGTTGTTAAGCGTCTGCCTTTAGCTCCGGTCATGATCTCAGAGTCCAGGATTCAAGCCCTGCATCAGCCTCCCTGTTCAGCAGGGAGCCTGCTTCTCCCTCTGCCTGCTGCTCTCCCTCTGCTTGTGCCCTCTCTCTGGCAAATAAATAAATAAAATCTTTTTTTAAAAAAGTCTCCTTGATTCTATGGTCTGTGAGTGCTTTCTCGCCAATCACCCCACTCTGTGTCTTCATCATGTTTCCTTCTCTGGGGACCACTTCCCTGGGTTCTAAAAACACCGGTCTACTCTAGATTAAAAACAAAAACAAAAAGTTATCTGATTCCAAGCTACCGTTCCATTTCCACTTTATCTAGACCTCCTCTGCCAGCCATCTACACAAAAAAGTCAAGCTGTTTCTCCCCAGTTCCCACTCACCTCTTACCCTACTGCTATCTGCCCTCCACTAAGGAACCTGCTCTCTCAAAAGTCTCCAATGACCCACTTGCCAGAGCCAACACCCCCACCCTGGCCTCATCTGACTTCACCTCTTCCTGAAAGTGCTCCTGTCCTCCAAAATGGCATTTTCCCCCTGGGTTTTCTTGTTATCTCTGCTCACTTCCTTCCCCACAGTCAGTCTCCTCGAAATCTTGAGGTGGTACTTGGATCTTGTGAAGGCGGCTCCCCTTGTCTGTGTCGTCGGGTGTCTGTGAAGTGTTCATTTCCCCCTTCTCTCCTCCTCCAAGACGGTCCCCTGGTGCACGCCCCAAGGGTCTATGGAGACGCACCCCACCCTGACTCCAGAAGAAAGCCCAGTCAGGGTAATGGTATCCCAGCTCCTGTCAGTGCTTGGTGTGGCAACGAACATGTGTGAAAAGATCACTCCACGACCCTCAGTATCTAGCATCCCCATTCTTCCTAGCAGCAGAATTATAATCAGACACGTGGGTCCCTAGGAAGAAAGGCATTTTGGACTCTCCAATGCAGGTGTGACCAAGTTCTGTCCCACAGGGCACGAATGAGACTTTACAACAAACACTGTGCCCTCCGTTTTCTTCTTTTTTTTTTTTAAATTTATTTAAGCGATCTCTACACCAACACGGGGCTCCAGCTGATGACCCTGAAATCAAAAGTCACAGGCTCTTCTGACTGAGCCAGGCAGGCGCCCCCACAGTGTCCTTCAAACCAAAGTGCCTGCCATCCCCTTCCTCAAACCACTCCCACAGGAGGGGTGTGTCCCTGTCTCTATTTTTAAAATATCATCAATCCCTCTCTACACAGCTCCACAAGACTCATTCTGGTGGAATACTTTTTAAAATATTGTATTTATTTGACAGAGAGAAAGAGAGAGATCACAAGTAGGCAAAGACGTAGGTGGAGAGAGAGGGGGAAGGAGGCGTCCCGTTGAGCAGGGAGCCCAGTGCGGGGATGGATTCCAGGACCCCGAGATCAGGACCTGAGCCAAAGGCAGAGGCTTTAACCCACTGAGCCACCCAGGCGCCCCCTGGTGGAACATCTTACTATTCACCTCCCAGCACGGCACTCCTACATACTGAGACTGCTAGTTCCTTTGGGATTCTCTCTCCCCATCCCCACTCACTACCCTCAACGGACCTACAATTCTCCGGACATCTGTGGAAGCCTCCCTGACTCCAGCCTCTCCCCAGTGCCCAGCACTGGTCAGGTAGAGGCCCCCAGAGGGCCCCCCACACCTGCTGCCGTGGTTCCCTGGCAAGGCTGTGCAGAGCCCATTATGCTCCACGTTTTCCGGGGCCCTACCCTGGGAAATCCCAAGTAGGTCTTCGGGGGCGGGAGGGGAGGAGACCCAAGAAGCTGGTCTGCAGATTTTTCTGGTCTGGTGGTCAGCAGGCTGGAGAGGCCACCTTCAGGGGAGCTCTCCGTGCACCTGGATCCGGTATGGACTGGGGGCCAGCCTCCCAACATTTGTTACCCTCCGTGCCTCAGAGCCTTTGTGCTTGGGTTCCCACGGCAGGAACGCCCTCCCCTCCTTGATTACAAGGTGAATCCCCATTCATCTCTGAACATCTGTTGCCAATGTCAGCTCCTCTATGGCCCTCTCCCAAATCTGAGTGATGATTCCCTCGACTCGTCATTCATGCAAACATTTATTGAGGGCCATTACGTGCCAGGTCTGTAATTACAAAGATAACACACCCATTCTGCCTTTGAGTCTGGGTTGCGGAGGCAGACAGACAAGTTCAAAACATTTCATTGCTATTCTTTTCATCTTTTCTCTTCTTTATAAAAATTGTGCACGCACCTTATAAAACATTCCAAAAATATAAAAAAGCAGTCCCTTGGTCAGTCATAGCTATTACTAATACTCAGATATGTAATTAGCCAGGTTGGATTTAGTATTTAACAAAATTGGGCTGTAAACATAATGTTCTGCTTCCTTTGTTTCGTACATCTGTTCATACTCAGAGTGTGCAAACGGGCGGGCGTGCCACCAGGGACTCGATTCCCTGATAATGGAAGCTTTGGTTGATTCCAACTTTTCTCTATTGATGCTGTATAAAATCCCTGTGACACATCTACATTTATTTGCATGAGTGCCTCTAAGGGATAGAATCCTAGGGGCAGAATCCCATAAGTAAATGATACAAAGCACTCACAGCCAGCCCCAAAATGCTGTCCCTAAAGCTGGGACCATTTCTACACTCTCACCAAAAATGTCTGAGAATAGGGGAGGAGCAGAGGGAAGGGGAGAGAGAGGATTTCAAGCAGGCTCCATGCCTATCATGAAAGGAATAGAGTTTTCCAGAAATGGGCCTTTGGGTTGGGTATTTCAGGGAAAGGAAGTAGCAGGCACGAGGCCCCAGGGGTGAAAAGTCATGGCAGTATCTGAAGAAATGTGCTTGAGCGGCAAGGAAGGCCAGAACAAGGATCAGAGTCGGGTCATAAGATCCTTCGTGGTTTCCAGAGACTTCGTGCAGACTTTTTTTTTAAAGATTTTATTTATTTATTTGACAGAGAGAGATCACAAGTAGGCAGAGAGGCAGGCAGAGAGAGAGAGGAGGAAACAGGCTCCCTGCTGAGCAGAGAGCCCGATGCGGGACTCGATCCCAGGACCCTGAGATCATGACCTGAGCCGAAGGCAGCGGCTTAACCCACTGAGCCACCCAGGTGCCCCTTCGTGCAGACTTTTAACAAGAGCATGGTTTGCTGAGCTGCAGCAGTGGCCCAAAAAGTGTCATGCTAAACTTGGGTCTCAATGTCAGGCCCCTGCCCACAGCCATCACCCAAAGATCTCCAAGTGTTGGCTTATCGGGTGATGACTAGAGAGGACCCATCCTTCCAGAACCCATCCACCCCTCCTCTCTATTCCTTCTCTTTCAAGGCTGAGAATTTGTTTTCCTCATGAGACTATGTGCGCCGTCCTGGGGAAGGCAAAAGTTCTGTCTACTAGCTCCTTGTGAAGGAGCTGTATTTCCAGAGTTTACTGTGCCTGGCATCCCCAGAGCTGTGTTGAATCAATGCTAAGTGATGAAGGAAGGGCCAAACCACTTTCAGGATTAGACACAGAATGCTGGCATTGAAGATGCCATGAGTGGCTGGCCTATCCCAAGTTCTCAGATGACAGCAGGAGGAACTCTGGTGTCAGGGGTTCACCATGACTCACAGTCTGCATACTGGCAGAACGATGATCGACCCTGTCTCCAAGCAGCATCATGGAATGCAAGGAGCCAGTCCTACTCGGGGGCGAGCACGGCCAGGATGGTTGCCAGGGACACTGCGTTTCTGGGCAAGCTCCTGGAATAAGCCATCACTCCCCAAGAGGCTGGCTTCCATCTGGGATGGGAGGGAGTCCCAACAGCTCCTATCACGTACCCAGTGCTCACAGTGAGCCAGGCACTCGCTAAACACTTTTTTTTTTCTTTTTTAAGATTTGATTTATTTGAGGAAGAAAGTGAGCGTGAACATGGAGAGTTACAAAAAGAGAGGGAGAAGCAGACTCCCCACTGAGCAGGGAGCCTGACGTGGGGCTGGATCCCAGGATGCTGGGATCATGCTCGAGGCAAAGGCAGATGCCTAACCGACTGAACCACCCAGGTGCCCCTAAACACTTTCTATATGTGAGCTCATTTAATCCTCACGGTCATCCTGTTATCGCCTCCACTGTACAGATGAGAAAACTAAGGCACAGAGTGGTAAAAGGGTCAGTGGAGGAGGCAGGACCTGACGCCAGGCAGCCCTCCCCACTGCACCATTCTGGCTGACTGGGGATTTGGAAGGCTCTCTGATGTCTCTTTCTACAGGTGTGCTCTGGGGAAATGAAAATGACAGCACCCAGCCAGGGGTAGGCTCTCCGTAAGTGTCTGATGACGGGATGAACGTGTGAATGAATGGAAGCAGCCAGAAAGGCTCTGGAGCCATGCACTGGAGCCATGCACTGGAGACTGCTTCCCAACCCCCTACATCACTGTCAGTGGAGCAAATACTGGTTCAAACTCGGGCAGGGGGCAGGCCACCGGGGCTCCCTCCTCTGGCCCCACTGTTTGCTCGTTCACACACAGGCACTTAAGACATAAAGTTACAGGAAATTGCTCCATTAATTCAACTGCAGCTCGGGGCAGAGCTGCAGGGAGTTCTTCTGGGAGGTCTGGAACCTCGTATCAGCAAACCCATTTGAATCAGAAACCAGGATGGAACGCACGCACGTGCCATCTAATTGTTTTCCCATCTTGCTTTTTGTTTTCAGACTGCACGCAGATACACTCGTTCCTCTTCAATCACACATGATATACGCACTTAAGCTACTGCTGTTCTGCTTGTCCTGGGCGAGCGAATGAAGCAATCACTGACTGGGAGCTCGTGTCGGGCAGGGTGAAGGGACGGAAGACCGTCCTGCACAAGAAGGAAACACCCACCTTGGCTTCAAAGAAGTGCTTGGCACCTTTGACGCCCTCCTGGGCCACATCGATCTCGGAGAGCTTGGCCAGCGCCATCAGCCCGCTGTCCTCCTCCAGCTCCCCCGCCGCAGCCTTGTGGAATACGAGCAGGAACTGCAGGAAAGGGTTGATCAGAGTCCAGGTCAACCTCACGAAGACTTACAGTGATCCCCTCCAGCCCAGGGGAAAGGCATGATTGCCAAGCCTATGAGAAAGGGTGTCAATACGTGCGAGGGACCAATTAGATTGTTTGCTTTTGCTAGTGTTCTCTATTTTTTTTTTCTTTTCTTTTTTTTTTTTAAGATTTTATTTATTTACTTGACAGACAGAGATCACAAGTAGGCAGAGAGGCAGGCAGATAAAGAGGAGGAAGCAGGCTCCCCAAGGAGCAGAGAGCCTGATGTGGGGCTCAATCCCAGGACCCTGAGGTCATGACCTGAGCCGAAGGCAGAGGCTTTAGCCCTGTGAGCCACCCAGGTGCCCCTATTTTTTTTTTTCTTTTCAAGATTTTATTTTGTAAGTAATGTCTATGTCCAGTGTGGAGTTCGAACTCACTACCCTGAGATCAAGAGTCATATGTTCCACCGACTAAGCCAGCCAGGCGCCCCTCCCAAGTGTTTTCTAAGAGATCTTTACAGAAACTGGTATGTTTCAAATACTTGAGCTATCACTTACCTTTTCATTGTGTTTATGATCATTTTTTACTTCTAAAAATTTTATATAATTTATCAGTCTTTTTTTTCTCTCTCACAAGCATACCGGTGTTATGCTGAGAAAAACCTTTCTTGCCACCAAGGTTACAGAAACAATCACCTATGTTTTTGTCTCTTGCTTTTATGACTCCTTTTTTGTTAAACGTGTAAATATTTAATCTTTGAAATTTATTCTGATCTATCCCGGGAGGTTGATCATTAACCCTATTTTCTTCCAAATGGTTAGTTGGCGATCTCCACATCATTTATGGAAAAATCTATCCTCTTCCTCCAGATTCCAAATTGTGACCTGAATGCATTCATCTTTAAAGCCAATTTGTTCTAAAAAGCCTACCCAGGATATATCCCCCTACCCCTGCCACAGGACACATTTTTAAATAAATAAGCCAGGCTGAAAAGGCAAGTCTCCCATCTTCCAGCCCTTCCCCAAGATGATTTTAGACTTTTCCTTCTCTAAAGAATTTTGGCGAATTTATTTGTCAAATAACCATTGTCCAAACTTCTATAATTGTTTTTTTCCAAGTCAGCACTGAAAGAAGCCTTTCCAAGTTTTCGGTGCTATGTAAAACACATGGGTCTCCAGGGGAGTTTTGAGGTTTCAGGAGTTTTTTTTTCCTCCATATCCATCCCCTCTAAAAAATGGTTTCCCCAAGAGAAAAGGACATTACCTAAAGTAGACTGAGGGGGCAAACAACTTCAACGGGCTTTCCAAATTCCACCTTGGGTGTGTTTTCCTGCCAAGACTCTTAGTCCCTAGAGGGAAGTGTGTTTCGTTAGATGGAAGTCAGCCTCTACCACCACTAACCCCAAAATGTCACGCGGATAAGCCTGTCTTTGTAATTCTTGCAAAGCAAGGGATGAAGCAGGATTCTCCAATATGTAGCTTTGCGAAGGCTGCGGTGGGCCACTTGGCTCCACAGAAATGCCATGTTTGTCCACCTGCAACTTCAAACTTCCTCACTAGAGGCCGGTAAAGACTCAGTTTGCTGCAGACTAGCAGAGCCAGAATGTGGGCTCTAAGTGTTGGACAACAAGCCCTTCGGAGGGGAGACTTCCAAGAACAGGATGGAGGGCAAAGGGGCTACAGGGGGACGGTTGTAGTCAGGCTCTCATGAAGAGAAGGCAGCAGCCAAAATGTCAGCAATGGAAATGTGAGCCATCTGCAGAGGGAAGGGGTGAAAACCTGTCCCTCGGGACCCTGCCCGCCCTTAAAATATTTACAGCTTACAGAAACATCTCCCCCATGCCTCCCTGGCTACACAAGGTAAATACAAAACAGGCAGCCCCTCCACACTGGGAAGGCAGCTCTAGAAAGATAGAAAAGGGGGGTTACTCAGTCATTAATTATCTGCCTTTGGCTCAGGTCATGATCCCAGGGTCCTGGGATCGAGCCCTGCATCAGGGTCCCTGCTCTGTAGGAAGCCTGCTTCTCCCCCTGCTTGTGTTCCCGCTCTTGCTGTCTCTCCCTCTGTCAAATAAATAAAATCTTTGAAAAAAAAAAAAAGATGGAGAATGGCCCCAGCTTAGCAAAAATCCAAGTGACCTTGGTGGGGGGCGGGGCAGTGTCTCCTTATCCCTGAGATTCATTTTTCTCACATCTACAGTGTATGTGGTATTTACAGGCAGCTTAAAGTATTCCTCATGGATCTTTTTCTCCATGTGTGCTCACTTTCACTCTGCCAGCTCACGGAGCACCAAAGCAGTCCTGTCTTAATTTAGGGGTCCTTGGGGTGCCTGGGTGGCTCAGTGGATTAAGGCCTCTGCCTTTGGCTCAGGTCATGATCCCAGGGTCCTGGGATCGAGTCCCGCATTGGGCTCCCTGCTCAGCAGGGAGCCTGCTTCCTCCTCTCTCTCTCTCTCTGCCTGCCTCTCTGCCTACTTGTGATCTCTGTCTGTCAAATAAATAAATAAAATCTTTAAAAAAAAAAACAAAATTAGGGGTCCTGACGCCAGCCAGTTAAAGAAAGTAAAAAAAAGAAAAATCCAGCTCAACCTGTATATGTTCAGCCTTCCAGAAAAGCATGCCAGGCATTCCTATTTGATTTTATTGTAATCACCAACTCCTGAATGACAATTTCTCTGACTGCCCAGCCTTGTTTGTCTTCCTATTTATAGTCTACAAAGACTGGTATGTTGTGGGGAATTGGAAAGTGTCCTAGTTGTGACTATGAGCAAAGCAGGGAGGGGGGAGAGAAGAAGCAGAAAACAAAGAAACAGAGAGAGAGAACTAACAAGGCTAAAACAGTAATTTCAGGCACAAGCTAACAAACACATCTGATAAATTTAAAGAATTTCTAAATTTAATTTCTTTTTTAAGTAAGCGCTATCCTTAACATGGGGATCAAATTCATGACCCCAAGATCAAGAGTCGCATGCAGGCACCCCTAAATTAAAAAAAAAGAAAAATGTAATTTCATGGCCCTGACCGGTAATGCAAACATCTGCCCTGAATTGGCATTCTAAAATCACAAGTGACAGAAACAAACTTGTTGGCTTAAGCAAAGAGGAAGACTTTGTTATTTAAAAATGTTGACTTATTCTTGCAGGAATAGCCAGCTGCAGAACCAATTTGCAGTACTTCACCCCAATTTCAAATTCCCAGGACAGGGAATCTAGTGGACCTAGTTCCACCAGGGGTCCATCCATGGTCCAGTCAACAATGATGCTGATGAGCAACTTAACACCAGCCAGGGCCCCACCCAAAGGAAGGTAGGGTAGAAGGAGAATGGAACCCGTAATTCCCAGTACAGACAGGTATCCAGTAAACCCATCACCCACCCTTTGTACAAAACTACTGCACATCTGGCCTTGGAGCAATTTTTCTTTCTTTCTTTCTTTTTTTAAGATTTTATTTATTTATTTGACAGAGAGAGATCACAAGTAGGCAGAAAGGCAGGTAGAGAGAGAGGGGGAAGCAGACTCCCTGCTGAGCAGAGAACCCCATGTGGGGCTCAATCCCAGAACCCTGAAACCGTGACCTGAGCCGAAGGCAGAGGCTTAACCTACTAAGCCACCCAGGCGCCCCGGAGCAATTTTTCTTTAAGAGAGATATAATGGAGGGGCACCTGTGTAGCTCAGTCAGTTAAGCATCTGCCTTCAGTTTGGGTCATGATCCCAGGGTCCTGGCATCAAGCCTTGAATCAGGCTCCCTGCTCAGCGGGGATGTGGATGTGACTTGCTTTGGTCAAGTTAATCCAAAGAGAAATAAAGAGAATAGAAGCATTCATTAAGGACCTACTAAATGCCAGGCTGTGAGGAAAGAACTATAGAAGTAAGCAATTTTGTCTATCTGGCCCCCTGGCCCCCACATGATGATGATGGTGGGACCGTTGGCTATGATGCCCTGTGGAGCATAACAGGGACCCAGCCAATCACAGTCCCCTGATTGCAATGACTGGTCCAGGAGGTGGGGACAAGTCCCCAGTAGCAGCATTCAGAGGCCAGCTGAGGTCGGTTCAGGCCCCCACGGCTGCTAACCTGGGACAATGGAACCTGGAGCTGCTGGCAGCCATCTTAGCAGGCATCAGGGAAAACATGCGATGTGGAAAGAAAAGGTAAGGTTGACACAGAAGAAAGCACGGTTGAGCTCTGACCAGAGGAGCATGCTGTACTACTATGCCCAGCGCACCTCTACTTCTTCATCTCCTGTCTATGGGAGCTGAGAGTTTTTGTTTTTTCTTTTCCTATGTAAATGAGCTGGCATTCTCTGTCACTAGTTCAGGAGTTCCAACTGATACCAGCATGGAGAGAGAACTCCGTTCTCACAACAGTCCTGAGGGAAAGCTATTAACACAGCTATATTTTTTTAGAGTTTATTTGGACAGGCAATGGGAGCAGGGGGAGGGGCAGAGGGAGAGAGAGAATCTCAAGCAGACTGCCCACTGAGTGCAGAGCCAAACATGGGGTTCCATCCCATGACCATGAGATCATGACCTGGGCTGAAATCAAGAGTTGGAAACTTAATCGACAGAACCATTCAGATGCCCTTTAACACTTGCTTTTTTTTTTTTTTAAGATTTTATTTATTTGTCAGAGAAAGAGAGAGAGAGCGCGAGAGAGAGCATGAGAGCACACAAGCAAGGGGAGCAGCAGGCAGATGGAGAAGCAGACTCCCTGCTGAGCAGGGAGCCTGACACAGGGCTCAATCCCAGGACCCTGGGATCAACATCTGAGCTTAAGGCAGATGCTTAACCGACGGAGCCACCTAGGCATCCCAACACCCCTATGTTAAAGACAGAAAAATGGAGGCCCAGAAGTAAAATAACTCGCTCAAGGTATGCAGCTCTGTGTGGAGACCGATCTCTGACTAGAAGCCTCTTGTCATTACATAACCAAAGTACCAGCACGCCAGCGGCTCCCAGTACTGGTGGGAATCAGCAGAATGGGCTGCCTGGTTGGCTCCACTGGTAAGAGTGTACAACTCTTGGTCTTAGAGTTGTAAGCTCAGGCCCAACATTGGGTGTAGTAATTACTTAAAAACAAAATTTGAAAAAAAAAGAAAAGAAAAGAAAAACAAAAAACAAACAAACAAAAAAAAAACCCAGGATGTTGGGCTGTGAGTATTTACAGCAAACATATCACCACCTCCAAATCCTGCCCCTCCGGGCACAACTGCTACAGATGGGACCACAACGGGACTCATACTTCGGAGATTTCCAAACCTCTGATGTCCACTTGTGTGCATTTCTGTGGGAAATGGCCAAACATGCAGCCAAGAAAAGCAAACCAAGCATCTTGGGTTTGGCAGGGAGCGTGTCTTTGCTTGGCCAGTGACGTGCACAGCCCTCTCAATACCCTCTCAATTTCTGTTCCCCCCAGGTCACAATTTGCCACAGACGCTCCTTCCCTGGTATTGCCTCCAAAGCTTCACCCACGCAAAAGCTTTTCCCTTCTCTACCGCGGGGAAAGCTGGGCTGAAGGAGCCAGTGCCCAGCACGAATGAGAGGTGGGGGAGCCAGAGGGACAGCTGTGGAGGCGAGAACCGCAGCTGACGAGGGGAGGCCGTGGGCACCAAGCCTGCCACCCAGGTCCAGCCTTGAGCTGGAACCACTACCTGCACGCTAAGTCCTGACCGTGTTGGCCCTCTAACTCCTTAGCTCTGGAACGAGAAGCCTGGCCTAGAATATCCTGAGGGTTATGCCCAACACAGGTTTTCTGGGATCTTCTATTTCTGCATCTGCCAGCTCAGGAAAGGAAGAGAAGGGGCGGATCTGGAGACGACCTGTGGGCAGAGAGAGGCCAGGCTGGTTTCACCACAGCTGGGGAGGGGACTCACGGCTGCTGGTTCAGCCCCAGGGACCTCAGGAAGAACGTCCGTGGGCCTTAGTGAGCCTGGAGAGAAGACCTGTACTTGGGCAAAGCTCTCACCATCAGGAACCAGGATGCTGGAACTCCAGTGTTTCTGGAGTAACCAAGGTCACACACCGGGAAGCAAGGACAGTGCTCTCTAGTCCCAGACCCGGAGGGCCCCGCTGAGATAGGACAGAACGGGACTGCTAATGCTCGGAGCTTCGAGCCCGGATGTTGTCCCCAAACCTGTTCTGACACCAGCGCACACAGACACGACTGGAGGCTTCACAGTAACACCCAAGCACATAAGACATGGAACCCTTCCTTGCGGGGCTGCATCCCTGCCTTGGAAGAAACCCAGTGTCCTTGAGACTCTCGCCGCAGCCAGACACGGCCTTATCACCAAAGTTCTCGCACATTTAGAGATCAGATTTTGAATCTACTTGCACACTTCCAGAGAGTTCTGTACTTGGAAGTTTTGCCTGTAATTTTAGGGATTCTAAGGCCAAAAAGCCCATTCTTGGACTGTTATGGGGACACAAGGAGCTCCAGGAGCACGGAGTAAGAGCCTTTGTTTAATTGCTTTTTGATCATCTTTAAGTAGCTTATTGTAAAAGTTTAAAGTTTTAATATCTAAGAAAACATGAAACTATAAATCTACCAAAACTTTGCACACATATCCACTATTTGGTAAACATCCTTCCAGATTTCTCAACACCCAAACATTCGCCCAAAGGAGGTTGTCCTACGCACAGTGACTATTTGCTCAGCGACCATTCTCCCCATGAACCACGCTTCGCGAGCTTCTTAAAGAGATCTTTAAAAGAACTCTAGGTTGACTGTCCAATCAGTACTCTGGAAAGGCTAAAGCTACTTGTGTTCTAGGGGCCCTTAACGGTGGGGCTTCTCTCGGGAGCCCTCCGCACAGAGGCTCAGGGCCAAAGGGTACCTCGCGGAAGCTGAGCTGGCCATCGAAGTCCTCGTCCACCTCCTTGATCATGTTTTTCAGGCCCAAGTGGGTCTGGGGGGCACCCAGCTTCTCCATCATCAGCTTCAGCTCCATCAGGTCAATGAAGCCATCCCGTCCAGCATCATACCTGCAGGGGCAAAGGAAGGATGCTAACAAGGGACCACCATGGCTAGGATCACGGGACACTTGACCATGGGACACAGGATGACAGGACACTTGGTCATAGGACACCTAATTCTTTTGGCCTCATTTACTGGAAAATAATGCAGTCACCTGCTGCTTGGCAGTGCCCAGCCGGGTCACAGGATCAGAAGGGACCCCCTTCTTGAAACGCCTTTGGGCACTGCACAACATGATTCAAAGGGGATCTTGAACATAACAACACCGTTGTTGTTATGCCCTTTATCCCCTCAATGAGGCTGTAAGTTTCTTGAGGATGAAAAACATGCCCAGTTACCTTTATATCCCCCAGTTTGGGTCAGCAAACACTGACCAAACCTCCCGAGGCTGGGCAACAAGTCGCAGAGCGAGCCTGGGCATCCCTGACATTCTCCCAGAGGACAATTCCAAAAGCTGTCCGTTGGGTCCCATTTTATTTATTTATTTGAGAGCAAGAAAGAGAGCAAGCACTGGAGGGAGCAGGGGGAGGAGCACAAGGAGTCAGAGAAGCGGACTAGGGACCCCCTCGGGGCTCGATCCCGGGGCCCCTAGATCATGACCTGAGTCGAAATGGAGTAAGACACCCACCCAACTGAGCCACACAGATGCCCTTCTCCATTCATCCTTCTGCTTCTGGTCTCCTGCCCTGTGGCAGCTGGTCCCCACCCTTGCACGTGGTTATCCTGGCTCCAGCTCTCTGGTTTTATGCTTGACCCCCATCATGCTCATCCAGCCTTCAGGTCCAAACGGTCACATCTGTGCAAGTGACTTCCGAGAGGGGACCAGGCTCTGCCCCGTTGCCTGGATTTTACCACAAAGCCAGCATCTCTGTTGGGTGTTCCTCTAGCCCCCGCTGCCCGGAAACAAACCCAGCTTCACCACAGTGGGGGGATCCTGGCCCTGCCCTCTACCCCTTGGTGCCTGAGCTGAGGGGAACCTTCTTCAGCCTTCTTTTCTCTGCTTTCTGCCAAACTGTCCACCCACTACTTCTCTACACACCTGGGCTGTGACAAAGTTTTCTCACAGAACCCTCTTCCCCTTCTCCCTTCAAGTCCTTCCCATTTTCTGCTCCTCAGGGATCCCTTGCTCTCCAGGTAAGAACACCTTGCATTAAAAAGCAAATCAGTTCAGGGGCGCCTGGGTGGCTCAGTGGGTTAAAGCCTCTGCTTTCGGCTCAGGTCATGATCTCAGGGTCCTGGGATTGAGTCCCGCATCGGGCTCTCTGCTCAGCGGGGAGCCTGCTTCCTCCTCTCTCTCTGCCTGCCTCTCTGCCTACTTATGATCTGTCAAATAAATAAATAAAATCTTAAAAAAAAAAAAAAAAAGGCAAATCAGTTCATAGTAGCCAAAAGACGGAAACAACCCAGGTGTCCATTTTTGATGAACGGATAAACAAAATGCAGTATATCCATAATATGGTATATTTTTACAAGAGGATATTATTCATGATAAAAAGGAGGGAAAATCTGACACACACTACCTTGGGGAGGAACCCTAGCAACATTAAGGCAGGCCTGAGATAAGCTAGACAGAAAAGGATAAATACTGTGTAACTGTGAGGGACGCAGAAAGTCAAAACGGAGACAAAAAGTAGAAAACAGTGGCTACCGGGACCTGGGGGAGTGACTGTTTCATGAGTTAGAATTTCAGTGTGGGATGAGAAAAAGGTCCAGAGAAAGATGCAGTGATGGTCACACAAGGGGGTGAATGTATACCAAACGGCCCACCTACATAGTCAAGGAGGCAAATTTTACATGTATTTTCCCCACAGTAAAAAGAGAGAAACCAATCCAGCTCCTTCACTATCTATATCCCCCACCCCGCCCTCCCAACAACAAAAGCCCACCATTGTTGGCAGCCACACCACCACCCACCAAGGAATGCAGCCTGTGGGCAATCAGAAATCTAAGCCGGAGGGCTGGTGAAATTTTGAGGCCCACGTGGTCAGGCCAGGCCGGAGATGAGGCCCAGAACTCCCCAGCGTGCTCTGTTCCAGCCTCAGCAGCCGACTCATGCCATTCCTCCCACCCTGAATGGACATCCCACCACCCGGCGGTCCTCAGTGGCCTTTCTGTACCCCAAGCTCAGGGAGCTGCCCCCTTCCTCCTCTGAGAGCCAACAGCCCCATTGTCAGTCCTCTAGCACTCAGTAGATGCCGCCTCCCCCTGCTGGGTATTTCCTAAGGTAGCAGCTGTGTTCCCAAGATCCCAAATCCTGAAGGAAGGGAGCCACAGTCCTCCCAACCCTGTGACAGTCTTCTCCACTCCAGGCCGGCCCCACACATTGCGGGATGTGGGCCCAGTCAGTGGGGGGCACCCAAGAAGGTTAATGGACTTAAGACCCCATGCAAGGATGGGAGTGAGGGGAACTGGCCCTGGGAAACAGGCCACTGTCCTCCCATGATGCATTTCAACTTCCCAGAAACGTGCCCAAAGAGCAGAAAGAGCTGGGCCGTGGGTGTGGACATGACAGAGGAGGATATGAACCAGCACAGGGAAGAGCTTTCTGCAAAAAAGAGCCAACTAGAGTAAGACCTGAGGTAAGAAGAGCTCTTCCGAACAGGCTGGAGGGACACCCTCTGCTACAAAGAGTTCTAGTCAAAATAAACAGGCTTCTTTAGTGTGGAACTTTCCAGAGCTTTTTCTTCATATGGTCATCTGAAACCTACCGCAGGGAAACAGAGAACACAGACTCATCTGATCACATAATCCTCTGTGTTCGGGAACTTTCCACTAGAAGAAGGCACATCTTGGCAACCTGGTGTCCCAAGGAAAACGCTTTGGGAAATGCCTCTTGAAAGAATTCAAGGTTAGGACAGTCAGTTAAACTACGACGATGGTACCAACTATGCTGGGATTTTGAATAAATGTCCTCTCCCCCGTGCGTGTCTCACCCAAGTTTGCAGAGAGGAGGAGCATCGGCGTGCAGAAGGGCATGCATCTAAGATGGGAATCGCTGGGGGCAAAAGCAAAAAGGGGTAAGGTCTCAACAGGAAGAGAAAGGGGAGCAGCGGAAAGCCTAGGTACGTGGGGGTGGGGAGGGTCCCAGAACCAGAGAGAAGCTGGAAAGGAGGAGGGAAGAACAGGTCAGGTAACACATAGGAATTGGTCCTCACCTAGCAGGGGAAGAACGGAGCAGGGTTCGCTGCTCACATAACCTTCAGCAAGTATGGCCTCCCCCAGCACAGTGGGGCTGTTACTGTGGGGTCATGCTCAGGCTGAGAAGTCAGCCTTCTCCTTCTCTTCTGGGGTTCTGACCCACACGAGTCAAGATTTGGAAAAGGGATGCCTGGGTGGCTCAGTCGGTTAAGCTTCTGCCTTCGGCTCAGGTCATGCATGGTCCTAGGGTCTTGGGATTGAGACCCACATCCCAAGACCCACATGGAGGAGTCTCCTATCTTGGCTCCTTACTCAGATGTGGGGAGTCTGCTTCTCTCCCCCACAACTATCCTTCCCCCTGTGCTCTCTCTCACATATACTCTCTCTAATAAATAAATAAAATCTTTTAAAAAGATTAAAAAATAAAAAATAAGTTTTGGAAAAACTTTCTTTTAGGCCCACAAGCCTGAAACATTCTCCAGGGCTACGAAAAAGGACAAGTACTTCAGAGAGGGCCTCCACAAAGTCTGGAAACAGGTTAATGGAGTTTCTTTCTTTCTTTCTTTCTTTATTAAAGATTTTATTTATTTATTTGACAGAGAGAGAGGCAGGCAGAGAGAGGGGGGGAAGCAGGCTCCCTGCTGAGCAGAGAGCCCGATGTGGGGCTCGATCCCAGGACCCTGAGATCATGACCTGAGCTGAAGGCAGAGGCTCAACCCACTGAGCCACCCAGGTGCCCCAGGTTGGAGGAGTTTAAAGAAATCTTTCAACGGGCAGAAATCTTTCAGTGTGACAACTGTGGTTGGGTCAGGGCCTGGAAGAGAAGCCCAGGACCCCAGCGGGCAAGTCCCAGGGAGAGGGAAGGCCTATCTGGCTGGTACAGCGGGCCATCCGCCTGGCACAGGAAGAAAGCCGGCGTGTAGATGTAGAAAGGACATCTCCAAAGCCGAGCAGGGCCGGGAAGAGTGGGGTTCACTCCCCGGGCCAGCAGGGATAAGTCCAGGTGGGATCATGAAGTGACACGAGTGGTGTCCTCACCCCTCCCTGTGGAGCTGGGATTTATAACCGAGAAGGGCATCCCTCCCTCTTCACAGAGACCCTCTTTACAAGGGGTGGTCCATGGTCATTTCCTTCAGGGCCTGGCTTTGCAAGACAGGCAGGAAAAGCCTCCCAGGGCCCCTTCGTCATCTTTTCTGTTGTTTCTGTTCCTCTCAAAGCACCGTGGGGCTCAAAGTGCAGCTCAAGCTAACAGCTCCGACTGGTCAGCTCTGCGGTTCGCAGCGTTGTCTCACATGCCCATCCTTTCATCTTTACACCAGCCCTACGGAGAATTAACAGTAGCCGCCTGTGTTTCTGGTTTATCAAGCTCTTACTCCACATTGGGCCGTGTGCAAATCACCTCGTTTAATCTGATAGCTCTGTGAAGTGGTCATTACTCACCCCCCTGGATAGATGGTGAAAAGCAGAAGAGTGCCATGAAGCCACTTCTTGAGGGTGAGAACGAACCTGGGACTTCCCAGCAGGCGCCTTGCTTTGCAGGAATGGTCACGGACTGAGTCTCCACTACCTGCCCCACAACTCGGCAGGGGTGGGGTGGGGTGGGGTAGGGTCCCTGGGCAGAGCGCACACTCAGTGTCCCCAACAAACCACTCGTGGGACTGTCCGATTTACACCTTTTACAATTTATACCTGAAGACTCTGGCAGAAATGATAGGAGCCACATTGCTGAGTCCTGAACGTGCGTGGATTTTGGTCTCAAAGCATGGTGCAGGAGACCCCTCCCGCATGGACAGGCATTCATTTCGGACCAAAAGAATATCAAGGTTGCCGTCTTACAAACATCTGCAGAAACAGTCCCACCAGGCAAGTCCTTCACATAAGTTTCCTCTGATTTAACCTTCCAGCACTGCTCTGAGGGATGGAGGACTGTCCAGCTTGAGAAGACCCTGGGGCCCATCGAGATCAACCAGCCCAAGGTCACTAGGACACCTCGCCAGATGCCTGAGCCCACAGCCTGTGCCCTGGGCCAAGCAACCCAGTCACGAGAATTACTTTGGGGCAGGGGAGCGGGGAGATAAGACTTGATATTCAGGCAGTCCTAACAGAATGGCAAGGTTGACCCTCAAAGCAGAGAGAAGATTCCTGGGAAAGTATGGTATTAAAAAGACAAAGGGCTTTCTGAAGCCTACAGGACTTCATTATCACATCTCAGGGTGGGGGTGGCTGCAGGAAGCTGGAGGTGAGGCCGGGGAGCAAAACAGCCATCTGAAGTCAGCTCAGTGCCCTTGTGCCACAAGCAGTCCAGCTTGGAAGTCCATTAGACAAGGCCATGTGCAAACTGCCTAACTTACCCCTTTTCATGCCGGTGGGAAAGGTAAATGCATTTGGGTTTGTGTCCTGCATTCTGGAAACCTCCTTTGCCTCCTCCCCTGCCCTCAAGAAAATCCTTCCTTTTGATGTGGAACCCAGCCCCATGGAAAGGGTACGGCACCCCAGAACAGCCTGCCCAGGCCAGACCCACGACCAAGACACCTCCCGCAGGTCCCCAACCCCCGCTACCCGGGACAGAAAGCCTTTGACACAATGGGGTGCGGGACCCGGGGCTTCAGGGAAACTGCAGGCCCATCTGGCGCTTGCGATCTCCCTACAAGCCTGGCCTAAACTGCATTCCCTTCCCTCTATTTCAAACCATCAAAATATTCCCTTTCCCTCCCCACAGTTTTGGTCTTTCGAATGCCTGCAGGCTGCTGGAGTCCCCTTAAGCCCTTGGCTCCTCCGCTACCAACCTCTTAGCTCCTAATACCAGTTTTTTGCAATCAT
Source organism: Mustela putorius furo (assembly GCF_011764305.1). NCBI lineage: Eukaryota > Metazoa > Chordata > Mammalia > Carnivora > Mustelidae > Mustela > Mustela putorius. The sequence goes on along the minus strand of NW_025421341.1, from coordinate 34,174,948 downwards.
TTAAATTTTAACCCAGATTTTTCTTATTGAAGACAAGCCAGGATAGTAAAGAAAAACCATCCAAAAACTCCAGCCCCTGCACCCTTGTTTGCCTCCTGGGGTTTCCTTCTAGCCGTCCTCTGAATTGGTGAACTTCTCCCATGTTTTTTGCCTTAACAGATCCTCAGTCCCTGTCATCTTGATACTCTCCAGCATCTGCTGCTAGGGAGGGACTCTAGTCTCATCAGGCCTGGGGATAGCCCTGCAGACATGGCGGGCATCAACACCCAAGCCTGCCACCTGCTTGGGGAGATATTTGGCAGGGAGATAACACACCTACACTCCCCGCACCCCGGGCACCCCATGGGCAGCCAAGGAGAGGGAGCTATTTTTAAAAGGACTACCTGTCTGCAGCCATGAAGAGGGAGACGGCTTGCAGGGCCCCAGCTCTGAAGAGCAGCCCTCTCTCGAGTGGGCCTCACACAGCTGTCAACGTCTTCAGCATTCTGGGTGAAACCCAAAGGTACAGCCGGCCGAGGCCCCTTATGCAGAATCTCCTGGAAGCCCGTGCTCAGTGCCAGCCCAGCCCAGGCTGTGTGAGGCCCAGTCTCTTGCCAGGGCTTACTCTGAACGGCTCTGTACTGACCGGGGCTCTGTGCTGACTGGGCCGTCCCTGGATGGGGGAGTGGGTGGAGGGGAATGGGCTGAGACCCTTTACCCAGCATGCCCACCTCTGTGGTTACCCAGGGCCTGGGAAGGTGCCTGGACTGGCCCCAGCGTAGGTCCATTAGTAAAGGGGACAAGGGGACAGGGGCCGGTGTCCCGTGTCCACCGGGCACTTGGCCCCTCCGGGTTCCATGAATCACTTGCTCTCTCAGCTTCCACTGGGCAGAGCCCCTGGGTTTTCTTGGTTTTCCCTTCACCAGAATAATCCTGCCAATAAGGAAAAAAGAAGCCAGCCGCCTTTGTCTGCCAGAGGCTCAGCCATTAGAAACTCCCCAGGGATCCCAGCCGGGAGCAATGGGGGGGGGGGGTTCGCAGGAGGATGGCAGTGCCCCAGAAAATGTCTCAGTGTTGAGAGGCTTGCCTCTGTTCCAGTACACTGGAACTTCCCTGCTTTTCTTTTACACAGAAAGGCCTTGAATGGAAATCAAGCGCGGCCTTTTCCAGCAGGCAGGCACCAGCGACTCGGTGTGGTCCCCAGACCAAGGCCTCAAGGTCACCCAGGATTGTTAGAAATGTAGAATCCCGGCCTGCCCCAGCCAGGCTGAATTAAACACATACATTTTCACAATACCCTGTGGTGCCCAGGCACTTTCAAGTCAGAGAAAGACACAGTGTCAGACTATCCCCAAAGCCAGGGGCCTTTCTGGGGGCGCTCTGGTTCTCTGGGTTGGGTGTCTTGAACTGTGCCTTTCCAGAGGAGTCTCAGGATGGCCCAAGGTCACAGGACTGTCATTGCTCTTCCAAATCTCCCTCATTGCTCTGTTCTCTGAGGTTCTGGTTTCCTATCCTTGGAGGATCCTCTCTGGCTGCCAAGTCATGGGCTCTCCCTTCCTTCCTTCTTTCCTTCCCTCCGATTTGCTACAGGCTGGGAGCAGGCCCAGAAACCACATCTCCAAGTGTTACAAGTATATGCGAAGTAAGAATAAGCAGGCCCCCAGGAAGGCTGGGGGAGCAGGTACAACAACGCCACGGGGACTCTGAGGGTTAAGTCTGCATAAAAGCTTGAGCCCAGAGTCTTTGATTTCCAATCAGTTCCTGGCTCCCCATTCCATTCATCTGCGCTCCCTCACCACCTGGCTCCCGTCTACCTGGGGCCTCTCCAGAGCAGAAGAGCACAAAGACCGGTCCCAGCGGGCAGGCAGATGTACAAAGAGGCTGTTGAGCACTGATCTGGCCGGAACTTGGGCAGAGCTGGAGTGGAGGGAGGCGGTCGGCACAGAGGAGCAGGAACTAACAGGAAACAGAGTGCAGAGCCAAGAGAGGGAGCCACTGTCAGGAGTCCAGAGGTGCTAGGATGTCCCAGAAGGGGGTGGTGGTGGCGTGGAACCAACTCCCAGGGGGCATTCTGAGAGTTCTGTGTCTTCCTAAGGGCAGTGGGGGTGGGGGGGGATGGGAGCCACCTCCAAAAGAATTGGAACCAGAGAAGCGACATCAGAAGGCTGCTTCTTCAGAAAGACCTCTCAGCTCAGGGTATGGTTTGGACTTTTCCCATAAAAGGGGAGGGGGGCGGTGAGTGCAAGCTTTGTTATAGGGGCTCACTTTGAGCAAACATCCTTCCTTTTCTGGTAGAGGCCAGCCTCTCTGCGGGTGGTAGGAGGCCAGTGGAGGCTGGGTCCCTCCCACCCATCAGCCATGCCACCCTGCAGCCTCGGTTCAGACACAGTGTCCAGCAGTTCATAAAGGAAGGTGGGGAGGCAGGACAGAGAGGCATTGGGCCACCCACTGTGTGCGCCACACCTCACGAGACAGCAGAGGGGAGGCAGTGCCTTCAAGAGGACCCAGGACATCTATTTTGTCCCAAATGGATGGCAGGGGAGTACACGGCCCCTGCCAGGGACCGCCCTGTGGATTCAGGAAGAGTGGGCAGGGAATGATCTCAGAGTAGGGCTGCTCACTCTACCTAGGTCCTCCCCACCCAGTAGGGGCACACAGGGAGGTTTCAGCTACATGCAAATTCTCCCGCTGATGCCAGAAGCCCAGCGTGGAAACAAAGCAACCGGAATCCCATGACCATCCTCAAGGGAACATGCCAGTGACAGGGAGACAATAGGTCAGCAGTGCAAAGTCCTCTGGCCACATTGAAGGCACCGATGCCAAGAACCCTCTGGGCTGGTGAGGGCTTGGACTCGGAAAGTCTGACTCAGCAACACCAATGTAACAGGCACAGTCTGGTCCATTAGGGTTCGGGGGCTCCTCCCAAGGACAGCGAAAGACAGCAGTGGCCGGGAGCGTGTTCCCCAGGTCATGGTCCCCTGGTGCAAAGCCCTGGTAACACTGTATGATGTGTGTCTCCGGGTGAGTTACTCTAACTCTCTGGGCTCGCTTGTTTTTGGCTGATAATATGATAATATCTCGTTAAGTAAAAGACCCTAATCCTGGGGGTCTCCCCTTGGTTCTTCAGAAACGGGGACACCCTTGCTGGGCTTGGGTCAAGGGCAGGTGGCTGGGGACTCCATTTGGGAACAGGGAGTGGAGTGAGTGGATCTGGGAATTTAAAGTTCCAGGCAATCCATCCAGAAAGGAGAGGGAAGAGGAGCAGTGTGGTGAGGGCAGGGCTCTGGCGTCCCATAGGACGTCTCAAGTGGCATTTGGCCTCCCATGGGAAGCCTGCCCTGAGCAATCCCCAGTAGACGCAGCAGGGAGGCCAAAACAGTTCTTCTGAGCAGGAATGTCAAAATGACCAAGGGTCAGTTCTTTGCTGCAAGGGTACGGTCATGGGGTGCCTCCCCTCAGTTCCCAACACGTCCTATAAAAGTTCTGAGCGGCTGGGAACAAGGCCAGACATGCCCCTGGAAACTTAATTCTCCTTGGAATTCCCAAGAGCCTTGTGGATCTTGGGGGACGTTTCCCCCAAATGACCCAGGGTTTCCACACCAACTTGGTCAGGCCTGTGGCAGCCCCGGCAGTGCCCCACCCCTCCTCCACCCTCAAACCCAGGAGTCAGAGAGACAGACAGATGGCAGGGGGAGGCCCTGAGGGAAGTGGAGGCCCGAGGCCCCAGGCCCAACCCAAGTGGACGATGGGGGACTCGGCTGTCCCTCCAAACAGGAAGGAAAAAACACCAGGGCTGGCAGCCTCTGGACCCCAGGGTCTCCCATCTCCACTGCACTACTTCCCTGCCAGCCAGTCCTTTCCCTGTGTCCCTCTGCTGGGCTGGAACCACCTTAAATCCAGCAGCCCTTCCGGGGGCCAAGGGACCTACAGGCCCTCAGTGGAATAAACATGGGGCTGGTACCAGCAGACCTAATTCAGGCTCTGCCTGCATGCTGAGTGGTCACACGATCTTGGGGGCAACCTGAGAATGTGGTCACTTACCTGTTTCCACATCTCACTTACAGACGCCTGTGTCTGTGTGGCTCATGGTCAGTGGCACTGTTGGAAGGAATGCCCCACCACCACCACGGCCGAGGGCTGCAAAGCACCCCAGAGGCAGCACTTAGGGCCACAGGGCAGCAGCTCGAGGCAGAGCTCAGACCCCTCTTCAGAGGTCAAGGCAACCCTGCCCTCGCCCTGGGCTGCCCCTAAGGTGGGCAGCCGGATTACAAGTATTTAGCCACATTCAAGGATTGGTCTCTGCTTTCCCAGGGCAAACACCATGAAAGGGAGGGGAACGTCACGAGAATCAACCATGATTAAGTGCAATCGACTAGAAATTGGGGGGTATGAGAGAGTCGCAGGGAAGGGACAGGCAACAGACCAGTTAAGAGTGGAGCCAGCTGGGGCCAGCCTTGCAGTATCATGAGGAGCCTGAACCTTATCCCTTGAGCAACTGGGAGCTACTGAATGCTCTATGTTGTCCCCCACCACACACACACACACACACACACAGAGGGAAGCAAGGTAATGAGATTTGGGCTCTGGCAAAAGGTTACAACATGGAAGAGGGACGGGGTAGGCCAGCTGCCCCAAGCCAGGTGGTCAGGAAGCCGACAAAGGCTATGCCACCCCCGGCCCGGCCTGGTTATGCAAGGGAGGGCGTCAAGGATGGCTGAGGTTTGGAGCCTGAGATGATGGCTGGGGGTAGGGGCGGGAGGTGGTAATGACACTGAGAGGCTAGTGGCACAGGGAACAAGAGTATAGCCTTTCTGGGTTCGAAGCCCAGTTCCGCCACTTACATGATGTGAGATGCTAGGCAAGTGACCTAGTTTCTCTCTGCCTCAGTGTCACCATCTGTGAAATGGGGGATGATAAGTGTACCGACCTCACAGTGTTATGCTATGTAAAGGCTAAGAGAAGTGCCTGCACACCATAGGTACTCGACAAGTGGGGGCCATTCAGTGTTTTGGGGGGAAGCCGGTGATCAATAAAGCTGACCATTATAGGGTGGGGTGGAGGAAACATGAGACCTTTAGGGAGGGGACAGAGACCCTGTCATGGAGGCCAAGAAGGGCAGGGCTGGGGAGAATTGGGGTCCAGTGCTTCTCCAAGGCCAAGCAGAGCTCACCAGGTCCCCCTGGGCATAGAACTGGGACGGTCAGCAGCATGTCTTGTCAGTAGAGGGTTGATGCCAGGCCTGCTGTCCCAGGCCCAGCAGTGTTCCCTGAGCAGTATCGGGTGCCTGGAGTCCACCTCAGAGATGTCTAACCCCAGAGCTGACATCAGCTTCAGCCTCGGCCCATCCTTCCCACTGGGAAGGAGCAGAGGGGCAAGCCCCAGAGACACAGATTGTAGGTTCTGGACAATGTCCTCCTACTTCCTGCAAATATGACCCAAGCTGGGAGAAGGCAAACCATGGACTGCCCACCCCGAGGCAGCGATGCAGAGGGACAGATCACTCTTCATTTCAGAATCAGATAGCAATGACACTACTCTTCATTTCAGAATCAGACCCCAGTGCAACCGGAAGGAGTCCACCACTCCTGGCCCTGTTCCCCACCCCCAGCCCCACCCCCACTCCCAAGGCTCTGCCTGGCCTGGAACCAGGAACTGGCACAAGGAGGCTGCCACTGGTGCTGGCAACCCAGCCTTTACCTCCAAAACCAAAGAATTTACCTCCATCCTGCAACACATGGGGACAGCCAGGCTAACACTGAAAGACCATATAACAAGGCCTGGATACCCCTCCACGTACTCAACCACCCCTCGCACAAGAGAGGGGACCTTAGCAACATAATACGAGGGGCCGCTAAAAGAAAGGAGACACATCAACGCCTATGACTCCCAACCAAGATGGTGGCTGGCTCCACCATTCACTGCAGCATTCACTGTCTCTCCACCTGGAGACCCTTCTAAAAGGAGAAGAAATCAGAGATACAACAGCCATGATGATAAAAAGAATACAGGGAGCCTGGGGAGGGGGCTTGGGATCCCCAAACAGTCCTCAGAGACAAAAAGCAGACTAGGAATGTAATGGGTGATTCTGCCCAAGGAAGCCAGCTGGGCCCTCCAAACCCAGAGGCAAGGTGGCGGTGCTCAGCCAAGCTCTTTGTCAGGTGGAAGGGTGACCTGGGGCAAAAGTAGGAGCTTTCTGAAAGCTGGCCTAGCGGACAGCTGACACAGACACATCTCCCTCCCAACCCCAAATACACAATATTCTTAGCTGCCAGGGATCTACAACCACAGGCAAAGAGACAGATCAAAGGCGCTCTTGATTAAAATGGCAACAGCAAGTGTCCCAGAGCAAAGACCTCTACATTCAGGCCCAGAGCCCCTAGTAATGGGCTGCTTCCAGTCTGGTCTCCAGATCCCAAGCCTGATTCTGAAAGCCCCTCCCACACATACAAAAACAAAGACAGACACAAGAAAGCCATGGTCAGGGAAAGGCCCAAAAGGAGCACTCTTGGGCCCCACTCCTCCCTTCCAGAACCCCCACTTTGGCCAGGTGCCTGCCCCTCAGGGAAGGGCAGTCACTGACTGGTGGGCCCATGACCCAGTGCCAGCCCAGGGGATGCCAGGGACTGGCTTACAGGATCCGTCTGGGAAAGACCTCCTCATTGTTTGGAAGGCCCACAGGTCTTTCCTGCCCCTGACTTTGTCATGGCTATGTAGGACCTGGGGAGCTCCCATCTTGCCGCTGGCCCCCTGATGAAGGCAATACCAGGACTGGAGGGGTGCAGCAGGCCGGACCCATGGCTCGGACAGTAGCAGCCAAGCATGCCCAAGGGCCACCCTTGTCTTCTAGACTCCCCGTTATACGAGATGATTCTTCACCGATGAGCTCGGGGCAGGGTTTTCCATCACCTGAACCAAAGGCCTCCCGACTCACACGAAGAGAAAGGCACAGATAGTCTCAGCACGAGCCTTCAGGACTTGGTACCTAATCTGATGGGGGGGACCCCTTAGAAGAGAACACCATCAGGCTTCCACTCTCCAAGTTACAGTATCTTCATTATATTCCAAGAGATTCTGAACAGGGACATCATACTTCTACAACAAGTTTTTCCCTGTACTTGTGAGATTCTGGTCTGTTCCCTCGAGACCAGTGGGTCTCAGCTTCGGGGAAATGGGCCTTAAACCCCATGGAGAAGCCGGATCCCCTCAGCAAAGAAGTACCTGCACCTGGAGACATGATCTCAGGGGGCCCCAAGATCTGAGGTGAAGAGCTCCTCCTGCTCTAGCCACGGGGCTCAGGAAGGGCAGACGCCCAAGGCCAAAGTCTCTGCCACCCACTTAGCTTTGGCTTTTCCTTTTCATCTGGAGTTTTTAAGTCTTTCCAGGGCTTGTCCACAGCCTAGCCCAAACACCTTGGACCACCTCTCAGGAGAATTAACACCCAGGCAGCCCTTCCTAGGGAACAGTGTTGCACCGGGGACCCCAGCTGTGGGGGTGCCAGCTGCCGGCCCCCTCTGCTGGCAAAGAACAGGGTGGCCATTTGTGGCCAGGCAGGGCTCCAGGCTCTCTCCTCCGTCCCCTTCGGCTTTTGCCTCTTTTTCCCTCAGGCCCTGAGCCTGCTTCAGGAAGCGAAACCCAGGAAGGGCATGAGAGAGACCAGCCCAGATTCCCAGGGCTTGGGATTCAGAGGACTCCAGAGAGACTTAAACGCCTAGAACAGGGCCTGGTGAACTACAGCCTGCAGGCCAAATCCCGTTGCCCAAGTCTGACTGGAGCAGGGCTTACTGGTGGGTATTGTGAACGGCTGCTTCTGCCTCACAGTGGCAGCAGGGACCCGAGGACCCACAGGCCAAACACTTTTACTGTCTGACCCCTTCCTGAAGGAGTCTGCCCAGCAGGGGCCTTGAGGACACTAGAAGGTCATACAGTCCATCCCCTAGCCTCCCAAAGTCCCAGCCCAAGAAGTCAGACCACCTGCATCCCACTGAAGCCCCAGAGAAAAGGGCTGAACACCTTCCAGACAATTCTTTCCATTTCTCAGCAACTCCAACCACGAGAAAACTTTTTTCTCCACAATGAACCGAAGCTGGAGTCTCTTCTCTGGTGGGTCCCCACCGTGGTCAGGTGGGTCCCCACCGTGCTCCAAGCTGTCGGCCACCACCCTCCTTCTCGAGGACCCTCAATGCCTGGGCCTTCAGTGCTTCTCTGTCAAGGACCTGGATCCCCTCCCAGACCTGGCTGGCTGCACTTCCCTGGCTATGTGTCCAGAAAGACCAAGACCCCTTCCCTGAACGCAGCAGCCCAGGGCCCCCCAGCATCTTCATGGGAGGCTGCTAGGCCCCACGAAGTATCTTGCACAGGCGTGGTGGATGACTTTTCCAGGACCTGCATTCCTCCCTGTCAAGCGGCATCACTGAAATCAGGCTCCCTGATTTCTTAAGTTTATTTAAGCTTCTCAAGGGCAGTGACTCTTCCAGATCGGTCTGTATAACCTGGCCCGGCAGGTGCTTCGCTGAATGAATGGTGACGAGCTCAGCCACAGTAGGTTAAGAAGGAGGCTCACCATCACCATCGTCACCATCGTCACAGTACCACCATGGATTACAGTGAACGAAAGTATAGATCATGGGAGACCAGAGCTGGGAACACAGGGGAAGGCATCACAAAAGGTCACACAGCCTCGGAACCAATGAATCCACGTCTGGGGTCCATTTTCTTGGCAGGTTGCTGACCACAAGGCAGGTTCCATCCTGCAGGATGGTGTGGTCTTTGCCTCAACGACTCAGAGGCCCCTGCCCATGGGCCTTCCAAGGAGCACCTAGGACTTAGGACCAACAGCGCTCTTTGATCACCAACAATGAGGGACACAGGAACCGAAAGAGGCTCTAGGGGCCGGACTACATCATGCAGGGGACACGAGCACTGAGTGTGCGAGGGGGGAGCGTGAACGAGAGCATGCGTGTCAGCACATGCAAACGCACGTGCAAAGGTGCATAAAAGGCATAGATCTTCATGAAGCAGGAAACTGAAGGCAGACGTGTGCCAAACCTAGAGTCCTAGAGCAGGTGCTGGGCTCCTCCACAGAGCATCTCCCCCCTGGGTCACTGACTGGCCTGGCTGCCACAGCTCCCAAGACCCCAGCAGCTCAGCGCACGTTTAGGGACCCACTGGCTTGGCAGCATCCTGAACCAGAGGCAGCATAGCCCAGGGGAAATCGGACCCTCCTTCAACCCCACAGAAAAAGGGATTTTTTTTTTTTGTATCTTTTTTTAAGATTTTATTTATTTATTTGACAGAGAGAGATCATAAGTAGGCAGAGAGAGTGAGAGGGAAGCAGGTTCCCCGCCGAGCAGAGAGTCCGATGCGGGACTCGATCCCAGGACCCTGAGACCATGACCCGAGCCGAAGGCAGTGGCCTAAGCCACTGAGCCACCCAGGCGCCCCGAGAAAGGGATTTCTATTTACCCGCTGGACTCGGGGCCCAACAGGGCTAGAGTATACATGAAGTTGGAGTCCCCTAGACCTCACAGCTTTGAAAGGAGGCACCTGTAACCTGAGCATATGAGGGAGAAAGGGGAAAGGATATTTTTTGCATAATGCAAGATTTTAATAACTCACTGAATTTCAACTTCGATCGCTCCTGTTTCAAATCCCTCTTATTCAAATTCTCATTGCATGGGAAGGCTCCTTAAGGATGGTGAAGGAGGGGCGCCTGGGTGGCTCAGTGGTTTGGGCTGCTGCCTTCGGCTCGGGTCATGATCTCAGGGTCCTGGGATCGAGCCCCGCATCGGGCTCCCTGCCCCGCATCGGGCTCCCTGCTCCGCAGGAAGCCTGCTTCCCTCTCTCTCTCTCTCTCTCTCTCTCTCTGCCTACTCATGATCTCTGTCAAGTAAATAAATAAAATCTTAAAAAAAAAGAAAAAAAAAGGATGGCGAAGGAGCCTCCCCAGAGAGAGACCTGGGGAGCAGGGAAGAGGAAGAAACGCCCCGCAGATGTCTCATAGCCAGAACTGGGCACACCCTTCCAGCCCCCCATCCAAGGCAAGCCCAGGGAAACAACCGTACTTGAAGGGATCTAAGAAACAGTTCTAGTTTCCAGTCAAGGTGCCTTTTGTGCCGGAAACTGAGGCCTCAAAGCAGAAGCCAGCCAGAGTTCTGGCTGAATGCTCCCCAGGAATTCCAAAGAGCCCAGGGTTCTCACGCCTCACCCTAGGCAGCCAGAGTTTAAGGCTGCAAAAGCCAGTGGAGGTGAGGGAATGTCAAATAGAAGGCAGGTCACTATGGACCGAAGCAGCAATCAGGAGATGGAAGCTCTTGCCTTTCTCTAAAGGCGGAGAAAAGCACCGAAATTCGAGATTCCTTTTATTTTCATGCACCTTCCCCATCTTCCAAGTCAATTCACTCAAAAGATGCACCTTGGGGCGCCTGGGTGGCTCAGTGGGTTAAGCCTCTGCCTTCGGCTCAGGTCATGATCCCAGGATCCTGGGATGGAGTCCCAACTGGCTCTCTGCTCAGCAGGGAGCCTGCTTCCCCCTCTATCTCTGCCTGCTGCTCTGCCTATTTGTGATCTCGCTCTCTCGCTCTCTCTCTTAAATAAATAAATAAAATCTTTAAAAAAAAGATGCACCTGAGGGTGGATCCGCTGGTCCGCTCTCTCTCCTCCTCCTACCCTTCCTCTTCCCCCTCTTCCTCTTCTCCAGTAAACCTCCTCGACTTCATCTCTACAGCAAATGCCTCCCCTTCAAGTCTACACCCCTTTCTCCCTCCCTAGTTCCATAATATCCTTGCCCTTCCCCAGGCTCAGCCGGGATGGGCTCAGCCCTGATGTGGTGTCCGAAGGGCAGTTATGACATCACCAGCTCGGATGCTCCATAAAAGGACAGCTCTCTCAGAGCCAAATGCTCTTCTTCTCACCCTCTCTTTGGGGAACTGGAGATTAGAGCATAGCTACAAAGACATCACAGGCACATTTCCAGATTGCTGCATTTGGGTCCTGCCCTTCGGGGGCTGCCCCCCCCACCCCCATACCTCCCTCTGCGAGAGGCCCCTGGAGAAGCCTGGGGGGTAATTAAAGTTTCCTATCTAGCCTTAACCTCCACCAGCTCGCCTTACAGCCCTGGACACACACACACAGAGTCAGTTTCTTCTGGGCCTTCTCGCTGTTCATTTAAAATCAGGCCACTGTTCTCTTGGCTTGGGCTATCCAGTAACACACTTGGATATGAAGAGGGAACTTTCTCTGGCCAGGCGGATGATGGCTCTGGCTTCCCACACCCACTCGAAAATTCTCTTCCTCCTACAACACACCATTTGGGAGCCAGGCTCAGGTGTGCAGGAGGCCCTAAGGATACAAAGACAAGTGACTCCTCCAGCCCAAGACCCCAACACGCTCACAGCCTGGGGAGGACCCAGTTTTTTCCCCAAGCCTTGATAATGTAAGATATCCCTAAGCAACACTTTCTCTTCTCTTTTTTCTTTAGCCTGCCTTTCTTTCTTTCTTTCTTTCTTTCTTTCTTTCTTTCTTTCTCTCTTTCTTTCTCTCTTTCTTTTCCCTCCATCCCTCCCTTCCTTTTCTTCCCTTTCTTCCTTTCTTTTCCTTCTCTTTTTATTTTAGCGAAACACTTTCAAATAGGAAAATCAAATGTAGAAGATCAAAGCCCGTCCTGCAGTATCTACATGAATCCCGCTCTCTCTCTTTCTCTCTCTCTCTCTCTCACCCTGAACAAAAAGAATGGGCATGCTTTCTACCCATCAAGTCAGGTTCTGAGTGAACTAAAGCGACATCAGAGCCTGGATCTAGAAACTCAGATTAAACAGGAATTCGGCGGTTGGGTTTTTTCCACTAGTTTTGTGTTTGTAGTTAGATGGCCACTCCATGTCATTGGGATGGGGCTTTGGGAACACAGACCCTCCTTCTGCTGGGGGTTGGGAATCATGCTGGCTTTAAGGCTCTGACATGCCCAAATGTGGGGGCTTCTCTCTCTTGCCCCCTACTCCCTCCACTCTTAGGGCCACATGGACTGGGGAACTCTGCTCAATTGTAGTAACAGGTTGAACCACCACCACCACCACCACTTCACCGCCACTCGGACCCTCAGACTGTGATCTTGTCTGGAAATAGGATCATCACAGATGTAATAAATTAAACGCAGATGAAGTCATCCTAGATCAGGGCGGGCCCTAAATCCACTGGCTAGTGTCCTGACATCATCAAGATCAAGAACACTTGAGCAGACACTAGCAAGGTGGAGTTGTCCAGGCGCCTATAAAGCTGAGGGCTGCCAAGGCCTGCCAGTGACCACCACAAGCTACAAGAGGCACAGAAGAATTCTTCTCCTGAGCTCCATAGCTAGCCGAGCCCTGCTGACACCCTGCGTTCAGGTGCCAACCTCCAGGAGGCGGGAGAATATGTTCACACTGTTTAAAGTCCCGGAGTTACGGTGATCTGGTCCCAGCAGCCCTAGGATACTCCTCCACTCCCCCAGTAGTGGCTAAGTAACCCCCACCCACAGAGCCTGGAAAGGCAGTAAGGGAGGGCACAGCCCCCCACAGAACCACTCACTCAGCAGGCGGCCAGGCTGCTGCACTCCAGCTCCAACTGGAAGGGAAATCAACTTCAGAGGATAATTCAGACACTGCAAAGTGGTTTTGAATTTTTTTTTTTTTAAGATTTTATATATTTAGGGGCACCTGGGTGGCTCAGTTGGTTAGGCCTCTGCCTTCAGCTCAGGTCATGATCCCAGTGTCCTAGGATGGAGTCCCACATAGGGCTCCCTGCTCAGTGGGGAGCCTGCTTCTCCTTCTCCCTCTGCCCCGCCACCCCCAGCCTGCACCTTGTGTTTTCTGGCTCAAATAAATAAGTAAAATATTCAGGAAAAAAAAAAGATTGTATATATTTATGTGTCTAAGAGAAAGCACAAGTGGGGGAGTTGTCCAGAGGGAGAGGGAGAAACAGACTCCCCGGTGAGCAAGGAGCCCAACGGGGGTGGGGGGGCTCCATCCCAGGACCCGGAGATCACAACCTGAGCCAAAGGCAGACACTTAACAGACTGAGCCACCCAGGCGCCCCTGGTTTTGAATTATTAAGCAAAAGAGGACAACACAAAATTTGCACATCCACCAGAATGACAGGTGTGTGACCCTCTAAAACTGAGTGACACAAACCTCCAGGGCCCTCACCGTGGGCCTGGAATCAAGCTAACTGCTTCACATGCATGAGCTTATTTAATCCCCACAGTAACCCCATGAGGCCCATACTATTTCACCCTCACTTGACAGGAGGGGAAACTGAGGAACAGAGCTTTTTAAGTCACCTTCCTGGTAGCAAGTCGTAAGATCCCGCGTCTAAACCCAGGAAGCCTGGCTCTGCGTGCCTGCTCTTCCCAGCTTCGGTACTGCTCCTACAGTGGGTTAAGTTTGGAAAGCAAGCTGGGATTTTTAACACACTTTCGCTTTTATTTATTTATGCAAAGAAAAGCGAAGGAAAAAAGGGAAAGGGATGAAGAGGCCACGCTTTGACTGGGGGCAAAGCAGGAAATGACCAGCACCAGCAGGATGGATGCAGAGCTGACACCCTCACAGGGCAGGGAGGAGAGTCAGGGACGGGTCAGATGGGCAGGGCTCCTCCTGGCAACAAAGGAGCCTGGGAGACCCCAGTAAGGGGTTTCCTGGCCCTGCCCTCAGGGAGGGGACAAGGCAACTGCAGCTAGGGGTCCATGCAGGAGTGCGCGTGGGGTCAGAGGACCTCCCTATGCATAGTTGAAAAGTTGCTGGGGGTTTTTTCGTTGATTTTTTTTTTTTTTTTTTTTTTTTAAAGTCATGCAGGTCAGCAGGGAGAAGCACCCTTGAAAGAGGGCCAGCAGGGAATCAGGGCTGGGCCATGAGGATAGTCCATAGCCTAGAGTCACTGCCACATGCTGAGCCAGGTTGGAAGGAGCCAGGTAAGGAATCTCCCAACCTAGGGCCCGCTGACTCTGGCGGGGTAGGGACGGCTGCGTCCCAGCTGCCCCGGTAGTGGGAGAAACAGGCAGGCACTTGCAGAGGGAAAACCAAGGAGCTCAGAGACTGGCTGCTGAGTTTGTGGAAGCTCAGGGGGGTTGGGGCCATGCAATCTGTGTCTCTGGGGAGCATGGGGAGCCTGAAGCTGGGGCAAGGCACAGGGACACAGGGCTGGAGCCAATGTGAATGCCCGGTCTGCAGCAAAGGGCTCTCCCCTTCTAGATCACATGCCATCTCAGAAGGTCACCCATTCATCTCCCCAAAACCCACCGAAAGGAACAGCTGCCCCCATTCTGATGACAGGATACAAGTGTTTAAACAACTTCCCCACCACCAACAGTCACAGCTAAGGACCCTGGAATAAAGGGTCTATGTCCCCACCCTGCCCGCACTCCTGATGCATAACTGGGTCTTGACACCAGGTTCAGGGGGCCTTTTCCAAACACGTGGGAAAAGAATGGCAGCATTTTCCAGGGGCAGCAGCTACCTGCCCCTCATAGGAGGCCGTTGTGCCCATCTTACCAGTAGCAGAACCAAGACTTAGAAGGGTAATGAGGCTCGCCCAGGGTCACAGAGCCTAGGCCCCGGCAGCCCTATGTCTGTCGGAATCCAAAGGTGACACTATTTCCCCTGCCTCACTGGTGTCTCTGGCTATGGCTCAGCTGACTCTAACCAGAGGGGCTGCTCTGCCTCTCCAGCCTTCCGGACACAAGGGGGTGATTCCTAGGAAGGCTTCTGGGCACCAGCTTGGGCCTCAGACCCCACTCCCTGATGACAGGAGCTGCCCATCTGGGCACAGCTCAGTCATGGCCGGAGGGGAACAAAGCAGCAGGCCTGAGCCTGCCCACACTCTGGGTTCAAGATGACCTCTGAAGGTCATTCACAGCAAACCAGCACTTGACCATCCTCCCTCTGCAAGAGCCCCAAGGGAGCCTGTGAAAGCCAGTCTTCCCCACCTCCAAGCCCTGGTGGCTAAGGGTGGGGCACGTGGCTCAGGCCTGGCCAATGGCAGCCACAAATTCCCCGGGCCACAGCAATTGGTTCAGAGCCAATAAGAAACAATAGTAAAGCTAAAAAGAGAGACACACACACAATAAAGCCTTTGCTGTGGTTACTCTTGCCCTCTGGACTTACTGGAGCTGCTGTGGCCAGCCTGCCACCACCTGGCATAGTAAGCCACCTGAGAATGGGGACAACACAGAGAGGAAGCTGGCTTGAGAAAATGAGAAACAGCACTGATAGCATCATCTGAGCACCTTGTAGGTCCAACCATACCTGACACCAACTGCGAACCAATTAACCTCCCTTTTTGTTTACTCTGATTTTGGTTAAAGGTGACAAAAACCCCACAATTTCAAGGGGTGCCTGGGTGGCTCAGTCAGTTAAGCATCTGCCTTCGGCTCGGGTCATGATCCCAGGGTCCTGGGATTGAGCCCCGCATCAGGCTCCCTGTGGTCCAGAAACCTGCTTCTCCCTCTCCCTCTCCCACTGCGTGTGTTCCATCTCTCGCCCTGTATCTCTTTGTCAAATAAATAAAATCTTTTAAAAAACAAAACAAAACAAAAAAACGCAACCTCAAATTCTGCCTTATACCACAGGTCCAGAGAGCTAACATGTAGTGCCACACACAGGCTGGGACCCTAGACCACACACTGCTGTCCCTTTAGCTTGACCCTGTTTCTTCACGGATACCACCATGCCTAAAGACTCTGTGTGGACTCCCTGTATTACCCTTGGGCAGTGCATAAATAAACTTACCCTTTCAAAGATGTTCTGCAGGAAAAAAAAGCAAAAGCATAAATAAAGTAGCCCAAGTCACCTCAAAGCAACCTGAGGACGGTGGTCCCCAAGACACATCCCCCTCCCCCCAGTCCAGCTGGACTGTGAGGAACTGCTGGGACATGGGAGCAAAGGAGCCAGAGGAGCCTTGACGAGAAAGAAACCAAAGGGGACCCACAAACCATTCACCCACTGCTTTTCCATCTCCACCCCAGGCCAATTTTTATTTTTTTATTTGCCAAAACTCAGCCTTCCTTAATTACCCAAACTAGACCCACCAGGTGTGAACACCACAGGACAGTGCCTGGAAGCCAGGGAAATCAGGTTGTCAGGGAGGCAGGGAGGCTCCGGGTGCCAGCCTCGGCTGACCTCCACAGAGGCCGAGGCTGGACGAGAGCCCAGCCTCAAGAAGGGGCCAAGATTCTGGCCACACAGTGCTGGCCACAGAGCCTTTAAATAGAACCTCCACGCGGGAGGACAAACACATTCCAAGCACTTTTAAAAAACGCCCCAAGCATGACCTGGCCGGAGGCCTCTGCTCCCCCAGGCATTTTTCCGGTCTTGGTCCAATTCTGGACATAATATTAATAGCTCGGTTAGGAGCTTAGGGTGTACAAAATGCCGTATGGCCTTAAAAGGCAGGGACAATTACCGCCCTCACTCTACAGATTTGGAAACTGAGGTCCAAGGACCTCCCAGAATGCAAGGCCTAATACTGGAAGCTCTCTACGCTGCCTCCAATGCCCAGCAGCTCCCGGGCTCGGCCGGGCTTTCACCGCGGGACACAAGAGAGCCCCCGTCCGACCGGCTGCCAGGGGCTACGTCGGGTTCCGACGGGCGCCTCCTACCCAAAACGCAA
Organism: Mustela putorius furo; assembly: GCF_011764305.1. NCBI lineage: Eukaryota > Metazoa > Chordata > Mammalia > Carnivora > Mustelidae > Mustela > Mustela putorius. The sequence continues at coordinate 34,158,337 of NW_025421341.1, read as the reverse complement.
GGGCTAAAATAGATACGGCGACACGGCCAGGAGGCTCCCAGGACACACTCGCTCCAGGAACGTCCTGATCTTTTGCAACTAGTTTGACCAACTCTCAGTTCTCAGCCTCTGTGGGTACATCAGACCCTGCGCGGCAGCCAAGGATAACTTTCCTCCTTTGTTTGAAAAGATAAACAATGGGGCTAATTTCTCCCTTGGGCGGTAAAGTTAATGTTGGCAGGTGTGGCGCCGAGCGACTCGGTTTCCTAGAAGTTGCGCGGCGGGCACCTCTGGCCGCTAGGGGCGGAGGGGGCGGGACCGGCCGTCGGGACCCGGGAGCCTGGGGTTCAGGGGAACTTAAGAGCCCAGTCAGGGAGAGCTGCGGCCACTGCTCTCGGGGTCCCGGCCAGGCCAGGTTCCCCTCCCAACCCCACCACCGCCGCACCGGCACGGGCTCCCGGCGCGCAGGATATGAGGTGTGGGTTAAATGCTAAGGGCACCCCGGGTCTCCTAAATTATCCTACCCTGTCCCATCATAGCAGAGCGGGGACTCGGGGCCATAAAGACCCGCCCATCGCCGCCTTCCCGCTCCCCCCCTCTCGGGTCCCACGGCGCAGGGTCCTCCCGGGCGCATTGCGCAGGGCGTCGCGGGCGCTCACAGTTTGAACTTGCTCTCCAGGTCCTTGATGAGGCGGCGGCTGAACTCCGGGAACTCGGTGTAGGGGTTGAAGACCTTGCAGCGGCGAGGCCGCGCGGTGCCCTCGTTGATGTCCAGCCGTCGGGTCAGCTGCGCACTCAGCTCGGCGTCTGCGCTGGCGGTGGGCGCCCAGGCTAGGGGCTCGCACTCGGGTTCGGGATCCCGCGCTGCGAAAGCACAGGACGCGGTCTGGGGGCGGCCCTCCTCCGCCTCCTCCCACTGCAGTCGCCGCTGCAGCTTGCGCGCCAGCTCCTGGCTGGCCATGGCGACGGATCTGGGGAGCCGGGGACGCAGAACCAGACGTGGGGACTTTCGGACCGCGCGCTCCGAGCGGGCTCGCGGCTCTGCGACGTTCTGCCCAGGCGGCCGGAATCCGGCGGTTGGGTGGAACCGCGGGCGCGAGAGGGGGGCGGGCGGGGCGGAGCCGTGGCTTTAAGGAGGCGCGGCGGCTGCTGGACCTGCCCTCCCGGCCAGAGACCGCAGGTGTTCTCGCGTCCACCGGACGCCCACCCGGTTGCCTGATCCCCAGGACTCCGGACTGGAGGCTGACCGCGCCTCGGAACGAGAAGTGGACCCACTGATCAGCTCCGACCTTGCGGCCTGAGCCTGCTCGGAGGGATCCGGGGGACCCTGAGTTCCCTGGAGAAACGGCAGCAGGAAAGTTTCACGACCGTTCTGGCGGTTCCTCTATCGTTCCACAGATGTACCCCAACTGGAGGTGCTCGCGACCCAGGACAGGCTGGAGGTGGGAAAAACCGAGCGCCCCCGAGTGACACCCGCGCGCACCCATGGCTGGAGGTGGCACCCACGGGTCGCGAGGTCCAGGAGTGGGAGGTGCCCACAGGGAGTGGGGAGCTTAGTTTCTTAATTTTGGGGGAGGAGGCTGAGTTTCTGACATTCACTGAAAATAAATGTTGCTAAAACATACTAAAAAATACTAAAAACGAATAAACAAACAGACAAGAGAGCGAGCAAGGGTGACAAAACTCTGGCTCCCCAATAGGCAAGATACCCGCGTGGCTTCAGAGGATCCAGCTTTTTCTGTGAAACACACAAGAGAGAAACGGAAGCTCAAGAATAAATAAACAAAGCAGCATTTTTGACAAGCGGGTAAAACAAGCACAGTCGTCGTTCTCCTTAGGGAAGGCTAATACAGGCGGCTTATGACATCAGCCAAGCCTGCAAATACCGGTTGGCCCCAGCCTGGGCTCTTGTCTGCTCTGGCCACCTGGTTGGCCTGGGCGAGTCTGTGGCCCGGGCTGAGGTGTGAGGAGTGGGCGGGCGGTCTATCTATAGAGGACACATGAAAAAAAAAGTTATTTAGGGGTGCCTGGCTGGTTCAGTGGGAAGAGCCTCCAGAACATCATCATGGAGTTGTGAACTCCAACCACATGTTGGGTGTAGAGGACTCAAAGTAAAATAAAATCTAAAAAACAAACAAACAACCTAATAGCTTTGCCTTTTCTTTCACTTATGAATAGAACATACTATTGAAAATTCTCGTGTTACTTAGCGTGGGTTTTGAATGCAATTCAACTTTGTCGTCTAAGTGTTGCTAAAGGAGGAAGCACTCTTTCTTAACAGCTTCATTTAATGTTTGCATGTGGAAAACACCTGGAATACCATCACTGCTATCAAGGTCATAAACATATCCATCACCTCCAAAAGTGTCCTGTGTCCCTCTGGTTTTTGTTTGGTTTGGTTTTGTTTTTGTTTTTTGCTGAGAAAACTGAATGTGGGATTTACCCTCTGAGATTTTATAATCCATCTGTTACTACCTGCTCTGTTAGACAGTGGCTCTAATACTTCTAAGGAAGTATTTCTGGATAGTGTCATCTGGGTGCCACTTAAAAGGCATTATCATCGGGCACTGGGTGGTTCAGTCAATTAAGAGTCTGCTCTTGGCTCAGGTCATGATTCCAGGGTCCTGGAATTGAGTCCCGCATCAGTCTCCCTGCTCAGCGGGCAGTCTGCTTCTCCCTACCCCTCCTCTGCTTGTGATCTATCTCTCTCTCTCTCTCAAATATTTTTTCAAAAAATGCATATCACCTGCAAGGGACAGTTTGGGGCTATGCCCACGAGACACCCCCAAGCTTCCTTGCCACTGAGAAAAGGATGGAACACTTCCTAGGCTGTGGCCACCCCTGGCAGCAAAGCAGCCAATACCTTTGATGCTCCCTGACCAACACGTAGCCGTGCCGAAGAATGAAGTCTCAGTGTCTCACTAGTGACCTGAGGTGAGTCACGATCGCTGCCATGGCTTGGAGAAGCCCTGCTCCCCTTCAGCGTCTAGCTGGGTGCCTGACAAACACAAAACATGATTGCTGAATATGGGTCAATATCAACATTTACCATGCAAATAGGACCCATCTTTCGTAAAATAAAAAATTTTTTTAAGATTTTATGTATTTAGGGGTGCCTGGATGACTCAGTGGGTTGAGCCTCTGCCTTTGGCTCTGGTCATGATCTCAGGGTCCTGGGATCAAGGCCCACATTGGGCTCTCTGCTTGGTGTGAGGAGTGCCTGCCTCTCTCCCTACTTGTGATATATTTTTTTTAAGATTTTATTTATTCATCAGAGAGGGGGGGGCGGAGAGAGCGAGCACAGGCAGACAGAATGGCAGGCAGAGACAGAGGGAGAAGCAGGCTCCCTGCTGAGCAAGGAGCCCGATGTGGGACTCGATCCTAAGACACTGGGATCATGACCTGAGCCGAAGGCAGCTGCTTAACCAATTGAGCCACCCAGGCATCCCGCTACTTGTGATATTTTTTAAAAAAGAATCTTTTTTAAAAAAGATTTTATGTATTTATTAGACACAGAGAGAGGGAACACAAGCAGGGGGAGCTGAGGCAGAAGGAGAAAGAGAAGGAGGCTCCCTACTGAGCAGAGAGCCCAATGTGGGGCTTGATCCCAGGACCCTGAGATCATGACCCAAGCTGAAATCAAGAGATGCTTAATCAGCTGAGCCACCAAGGCACCCCAAGGGATTTGCCTTTTATGATGCAGGTAGGCTCAGGAATCACAAAACTGAACTCTATTGGTCAAGGCAGTCACAAGAGAGGGAATATAAATCTCCACCTCTCAGTGGAGGAGTGACAACATCACATCTAAGAATAGCAAGTGAGATGGGATACATACCGTTGTGGCCATCTTTGGGAAATAGAATATGCCTGTTCTCGCTCTGCAGATCCCTGCAGGACTGAGTCCTATCCCAGTTCTGTGGCATGTGAACAAGAACAGATATGTCTTTTTCAGGCAGATGGGCTGGCAGGGGTCTCCAGGCCCTCTGGGAAGGGCTGACCTGCGAGTTACAAAGAAGAGGGAATGAACTAACTTCCTGGAAGAAGAGAACTTCCAAGAGAGCAGAAAACTGGGGACACTTCCATCCCTGGAGGCATTCTGCCTCCTGCTTGTGCTTGCATTATCAACTTCCTTAACAGGTTAAAATTTCAGGGCTTTGATTTGTTTTAGAGGAATACGTTTGGGGGTACCTAAGTGGCTTAATCAGTTAGGCATCCGACTCTTGATCTCCGCTCAGGGCTCGATCTCAGGGTCAAGAGATCAAGCCCTGCATTGGGCTCCACGTGGGGCAGAGCCTACTTAAAATATATATATATATATTTTTTTCAGTTTTTTCTTTTTTTATTAAATTTTTTAAAATTTTTTATAAACATACAATGTATTTTTATCTCCAGGGGTTCAGGTCTGTAAATCGCCAGTTTTACACACTTCACAGCACTCATCATAGCACATACCCTCCCCAAAGTCTATATATATATATGTATATACCTTTTAAGTATTAAGTCATTTTGGGGATGCCTGGGTGCTTCATAGTTCATCACTTCTTTCCGGTAAGAAGTAATGTTCCCTGGGAAAGGCAGCTAGTTCAGCTCATAGCTCAATCAATCGTGTAAATGCTCTTTTAAAGATGACCACCACACTTTGGTCTTTAGCAGAAGAGTTTTATGTGTACATCCCATTTCATCACGTCAAATATTAATTTAAAAGACATGTATTGGGACACCTGGGTGGCTCAGTCCGTTAAGCGTCTGCCTTTGACTTGGGTCATGGTCTCAGGGTCCTGGGATCGAGTCCCGCAACGGTCTCTCTGCTCAGCGGGAAGCCTGCTTCTCCCTCTCCCTCTGCCTTTCCCGCTGGTGCATGCTCTCTCTCTCTCGTGCTCACTCTCCATCTCTCAAATAAAATAAATCTTAAAAAAAAAAAAAAAAGACATGGACTGAGCTCAATGAACAGAAAAGAAAGCCCCCAAATAAAGCCACAGTCCTATGGTCAATTAATCTATGACAAAGGAGGCAAGAACATACAGTGGTGTTAGGAAAGGACCTGTCAGTGCCACTAACTCAGGAAGCCGGTGGGTGAACCCTGGAGCTGCCACGGCCAGAGGCTTGGTGGGCTGGGAATCCAGAGGGAACTGGACAAAAGGAAAGGGTAGACCATGGCTGGGTTTGCAACACTGTTGCTGACCAAACTCAGATAAACTCATCGAAACTCATTGCGACAGACACAAGTAACTCAGAGGAGGTTTTGGAAAAGAGCAAAGGAAAGCTTCGTTTCAGGTGCCGGAAGCCAGGGGAGATAGCCGACTCAGGCTTTAACAAGCAGCCTCTCTGACAGCAAGAGGGACACCGACCATTTTGTAGGAGAGGTTCAGGGGGGTACGAGAGGGCAAGAAGAGTGCATATCATGGGTGAAGGGGGAATGTTCAGCCCTTGATCTTGGGTGGGGAAGGGGACTGTGGGGTGTGGTCTTCCAGGCGTTCCATTGCTATCAGGGCTTTCTGGCCAGGCCCTTAGAATGTTCCTGTCGTTGACAAAACCTCAGGGAAGTGTGTTGAGGTCTATCGTAGAGTGAGAGGGTTCACTGACAATGGAAAACAGACAGTCTCCATCAGATGGTGTTGGGAAACCTGGACAGCTACACGTGAAATAATGAAACTGGACCACTTTCTCACACCATACTTAAAAATAAACTCAAAATGGATTAAAAACCTAAACATGGAACCTGAAATCACAAAATCCCTAAAATAACACATGGACAGTAATTTCTTTGACATCAGTCATAGAAACCTTTTTCTAGGGGTGCCTGGGTGGCTCAGTTGGTTATGCACCCGACTCTTGGTTCTGGCTCAGGTCATAACCTCAGGGTCATGGAATCAAGACCCCCAGTCCGCTCCAGGCTCAACAGAGTGCTGAAATACTTCCTCTCTTTCTCTCCCTCTCTCTTTGCCCCTCCCCAGTTCACGTGCATGCACTCTTTCTCTCAAACAGATAAATAGACTCTTACAAAGAAAAGGAAGAAACATTTTTCTAGGTGTGTCTCCTTAGGCAAGGGAAACGAAAGCAAAATTAAATTATTGAGACGATACCAAAATAAAAGGCTTCTACACAGTGAAGCAAAACAAAACAAAACAAAACAAAAAGGCAACCTACTGAATGGGAAAAGACATTTGGAAATTATCTATCTGAAAAGGGGTTAGTATCCAAAGCACATGAAGAATTTATACAACTCAGGATGCCTGGGTGACCCAGTGGGTTAAGTGTCTGCCTTCGGCTCAGGTCATGATCCCAGTGTCCTGGGATGGAGCCCCACACAGGGAGCCTGCTTCTCCCTCTGCCTGCTGCTGGGCATGTTTGCTCTCTCTTGATCTCAAATTAATTAATTAATTAATTAATTAAATCTTTAAAAAATAAAATAAAAACAGGGGCACCTGGCCTGGCTTAGTTGTTAACTAATGTGATTCTTGATCTCAGGGCTATAGTTTCAAGCCCCACATTGGGGGTAAAGATTACTAAAAAACAAAAATCCTAAAAATATAATTAAAAACAGAAATACCATATGATTCAGTAATTCCACTACTTAGTATTTACCCAAAGAAAATGAAAACTCTGATTCAAAAAGATATAAGTACCCCTATGTTTTTTGTTTGGTTGATTTTGTTTTTGTTTTTGTGGCTCAGTCGTTAAGCGTCTGCCTTCAGCTCGGGTCATGGTCCTGTGATCGAGCCCCACATTGGGTTCCCTGCTTCTCCCTCTGCCCCTCCTCCTGCTCATGATCTCTCCTTGTGCTTGCTTTCTCAAATAAATAATGTCTTTTTTAAAGAAGTATACTTATCTTAGCCATTTTTAAGAATTAATTAATTGGGGCACCTGAGTGGCTTAGTCGATTAAGCGGCTGCCATTGGTTCAGGTCATGATCTCGGGGTCATGGGATCATGCCCCAAATCCCTGCTTGGGGGGGAGTCTGCTTCTCCCTGTCCCTCTGTCCATCCCCACTGCTTGTGCATGCTCTCACACGCTCTTGACCCCTCTCTCTCAAATAAATAAAATATGTAAAAAAAATTAATTCCTATATCCAATGTGTGGCTCAAATTCATGACCCTGAGATCAAAACTCTCATGCTTCCCCCACTGAGCCAACCAGGAAAGTACACTTACCTTGATGAGTACTGAGAAATGCATAGAAATGTTGAATCATATTGTACATCTGAAACTAATGAACACTGCATGTTAATTATTGCCCCCCCAAAAAAGAGACATATACTGAAGGATCAGAATCTAATAAAATTAAATATTAAAAATTCTCCTTCATCATTAAGTGTCTGCCTTTGGTTCTGGTTGGTCGGCTGGGGTCATGATCCTGGGATCCCACTCCCTCTGCATGTGTTCCCTCTGTCACAGTCTCTCTCTCTCTGTCAAATAAAAAAGCAAAATCTTAAAAATAGAAAGAATGAAAGAAAGAATGCTTGACGTCAAAATGAAGGTAGTTCAAGTCCTCTTTCAAAACTACATTAACAAAACAAAAGAAAGGAAAACAAAATAAGAAACAGGAGAGCCTGAAGGTGAAGGGTTTGGAGCCACTGCTTTGATGTAAGCTAAGGTGACATCAGTTTTACCCACCTCTGCTTTTGTGCCATTGGTGCAAATGTCAACATACTGGAAAAGGCAAATGAAGTCTTAGTATCCCAAAATAGTTCTCAGAGGTCTGTGGACAGCATTTTGAGAAGTATTAATCTACCTTATTTCTTTTAATGGCGGCCAAGTATTCTACTCTGTGTGTATAAGCAGAAAGCATTCAACTCGTCCCCCTATCGATGGGCTCACACACTACCGCAGTGAGCGCGGTGTGGACTCAACTCCTTTGCAGCATCTGGGTTAAAATGAAAAAACCTCATTCATTCAACTAATCTGAATTCAGGGCCAGGTCCCAAAGAAGGTGATTTGGGCTGTTCCCCACGACGAAGCACATCTGGGAGAAAGGCCAGCAGGGATAAGCTTGATACAACCGCTCAATAAGCCTTACTAAACTCTCCAGAAGCCTCGCTTTGCTACACCACTCTTCATCTATCTGGTCGACCTCATCATTCTTCCAAGAGGCGTGACCAGGAAGGAAGGAAAAGAAATCCTTCAACACCCAAAAGATAGCAAGGTCCCTGCCCTCAGGGCCTACATGGGGGTGGGGGGAACAGTCAACAAAATAAATGAAAGCAAATGGTGTATTAGATAATGATAAGGACAGAGGCAGAAATAAAACAGAGCCGAGTGTAAGATATAGGTGGGAAATAGGTTGCAACTTGAGGTAAAATTGAAAGAGGACTTGAACTACCTAAATTTTGATCTCAAACTTTCTTTCTTTCCTTCTTTTTAAAAAATATTTATTTATTTATTTGACAGATAGAGATTACAGGTAGGCAGAGAGACAGGCAGAGAGACAGGTAAAGAGGGAGGGGGGAAGCAGGTTCCCTGCTGAGCAGAGATACCCGATTTGGGACTTGATCCCAGGACCCTGAGATATGACCTGAGCCGAAGGCAGAGGCTTAACCCATCCATCCAGGCATCCCGATTTCAAACTTTCTAATTGAGAATCCTTCTTTCCAGCTTCTCTCTTAACTCAGGCAAAAGACCCTGCAGGCAAAGGGTCCCCTGATGGGCACCAAAGCTACCCCTGCAGGCAATAAGGACTTCCCTGGCCCAGGAAGACCCTGCAGGACTGACCCCAAGACGATGGATTTGCCCTTCTCTGCCCACCTGCACATACCCTCTGACCTCTGGCCCACATTTTCCTCATAAAAACCTGGAATTATTTTCGCTACTTCAGAGACTGTCTTTGAGCCGCTAGACTGATGTCTTGCTGGTGTTGGCCTCACTGAAATAATTCCTTTCTTGCTTCACCAATGCCTGTCCTTCTGCCTTTGGATTTTCTCAGTGGCAAGTGGCTGAACCTGGTCTTTTAGGACCCCGGAGTCAGGCGCTCTTGCCCTCCTGTGCCCCCACTACAAAATGGCCAGGAGGAGTCTCTTCTAGGAGGTACATGGAAATATGGGCCTGCAGAAAGTGTGTACAGTGCTCATAATGTAAACAACTCAAACAAACAAACAAATGATGGGGGGGGAGGTGAAGCTAAAGATTTATTTATTTATTTATTTATTTGACAGACAGAGATCACCAATAGGCAGAGAGGCAGGCAGAGAGAGAGGAGGAAGCAGGCTCCCTGGTGAGCAGAGCGCCCGACTCAAGGCTCTATCCCAGGACCCTGGGATCACGACCCAAGCCGAAGGCAGAGGCTTTAACCCGCTGAGCCACACAGGCGCCCGGGAAGTTGAAGATAAACTCAAAATGGATGAAAGACCTCAATGTGAGGCAGGAATCCATCAAAATCCTAGAGGAGAACAAAGGCAGTAACCTCTTCAACCTCGGACACAGTAACTTCTTTCAAGACACGCTCCAAAGGCAAGGGAAACAAAAGCAAAACTGAATTTTTAGCTTCTGCACAGCAAAGGAAGCAGTCAACAAAACAAAGAGGCAACCCACGGAATGGGAGAAGATATTCACAAATGACTCTACAGACAAAGGGCTGATATCCAAGATCTATAAAGAACTTCTCAAACTCGACACTCAAAAAACAGATAATCACATCAAAAAATGGGCAGAAGACATGAACAGACACTTCTCCACAGAAGACATATAAATAGCTAACAGACACATGAAACAGTGTTCATCATCATTAGCCATCAGGGAGATTCAAATCAAAACTATGTTGAGATCTACCTTACACCAGTTAGAATGGCCAAAATTGACAAGGCAAGAAACAGCAAATGTTGGTGAGGATGTGGAGAAGGGGGAACCCTCTTACACTGTTGATGGGAATGCAATCTGGTGCAGCCACTTTGGGAAACAGTGTGGAGGTTCCTCAAAAAGTAAAAATAGAGATACCCTATGACCCTGAAATTACAGTACTGGGTATTTACCCCAAAGATACAGATGTAGTAAAAAGAAGGGGAACCTATACCCCAATGTTCATAGCAGCAATGTCCATAATAGCAAAACTGTGGAAAGAGCCAAGATGCCCTTTGACAGACAAATGGATAAAGATGTGGTCCATACACACAATGGAATATTACTCAGCCATCAAAAAGGATGAATACCCAACTTTTGCATTGACATGGATGGAACTGGAGGAGATTATGCTGAGTGAAATAAGTCAAGAAGAGAAAGTCAATTATTGTATAGTTTCATATACTTGTGGAGCATAAGGAATAGCAAGGAGGACATTAGGAGAAGGAAGGGAAAATGAAGTGGTAGAAATCGTAGGGGGAGATGAATCATGAGAGACTACAGACTTGGAGAAACAAACTGAGGGTTTTAGAGGGAAGAGAGTGGGGGAGTGGGTTAACCTGGTGATGGGTATTAAGGAGGGCACAGATTGCATGAACTGGGTGTTATGCAAACAATGAATCATGGAACACTACATCAAAAACTAATGATGCACTGTATGGTGACTAATGTAACATTAAAAACAAAACAAAACAAAAACATAAACAACTCGGGCTGGAGGAAGTTCTCCCTGGATGTCAGCATCTCAACTTCTTTCTTCTAACTCTTACCTTAGAGATGTTTCCCAAAGACTCTCAATTACTTCTGCTTTTTCTCCAGGGACATCAAGCCAAGAGCAAGTTTCAGGTCTTTGTTTTTGTTTGGGAAACCCTGAAAGTGACTCCTATCTGTCCCTAGGCTGGCTGCACAGTCCCCTGTGGAAAGCCCACAGGCACTACCTAAATGGGTTTTCTCCCCTTTCTCTTAGAATCCCTAACCACACCTCACCTCCATAGGACCCCCTGGCCAGGCCCTGGAAGACCACCGACTGGCACTGTGGCAAAAGAAATTCCTAGCAAAGAACTAGGGAACTTTTAAATCTGGGGAGGTTTTAAAATCTGACTCTAAGACCCAGGCCACACCCAGAGGCCCCAAACCCACATGATGCCTGGTCCCTAGGCCCCTTAGGCTCCAGGCATCCAAGGCTGTGGCCTTGGGGATTCATCAGGGAGCCCCCCAGGGGGCAATGAGCTCAGACTCAGGTTCCCTGGATGGCCCCAGCATTCTATTCAGAGGACAAAGAGACTCCAGATGGTGAAAGCTGCTAACAGAGAAAAGGTTCACTTCCCTATTTCTCACCTGATAGAAGCAACAAAGAACTAAGAGTGGGTGAAAATGAATCCTACAAGGTTGGGCCCTCCCCCACTGGCCTAGGGATTCCTGGCAGGGTCTGTCAAAAGATAATCCCCGCACCCCCATCCCCCATCTTTTCCCCCATCCAAGCCCTTCAGGGTTGGTGCCACCACAGGGAGCCTTTTCCTCCCAAAGCCCCCCCCCCCCCCCCCCCAGTCAGTCAACTATTGGTCCCATTCCCTGAGACTTCCCGATTCTCTCCCCTCCCCCTGCCTCAGGCCAACCCAGGGATTGCCAGGAAGGGGAATGTGTAGCAAGGCCTTCCCTTATGGGGCCTTTCCCAGGCCAGAGGGATTGGTCCAAATCAGTGCTGTCCAAGAGACAGCATACTTTTTATTTTAGAGTGTGTATTTTGGGGACGTCTGGGTGGCTCAGTCAGTTAAGCGTCTGCCTTGGGCTCAGGTCATGATCCAAGGGGGATAGAGTCTCACATGGGGCTCCCTGCTTCTCCCTCTGCCCTACCTCAATCCCCGCTCCCCCTGCTTGTGTGCTCTCTCTCTCTCTCTGACAAATAAATAAGTAAAACCTTACAAAAAGAAAAAAAAAAGAATGCATATTTTGTATTTAAATTTTTTAGTAGCTGCATTCTAAGAAATCTAAGAAAACATGTGTAATTAACTTTCACAATGTTTTATTTAACCCTAGACCTGCCAAGTATTATCTTCTTAGCATGAAGTCTATGTAGGGGCACCTGGGTGGCTCAGTCGTTAGGTATCTGCCTTCGGCTCAGGTCATGGTCCCAGGTCCTGGGATCGAGCCCCGCAATGGACTCCCTGCTCAGCAGGAAGCTACTTCTCCCTCTCCCACTCCCCCGCTTGTGTTCCTTCTCTCGCTCTGTCTCTCTCTGTCCAACAAATCAAATCAAAACAAAACAAAACCCATGTAGTCAATATAAAAGACATTAATGAGATATTTTGCATTACTTTATTTTGTAGCACGCACAGCTTCAGAATTCGTTTTATGCTTCCAGCTCCTCTCAGTCCCTCCTGCCACGTTTCCAGTGCTCTGTAGCAGCTGTGGTTGCCAGCTACTGTCTGGGATAACTTGGGACTGAGAGGTCGGAACAGTCTGCTCCCAGGCTCTGACCCTCGACTGGGGGAGAAGTTCTGCTGCTGGGACATTCCCGTCTGGCCTCCAGCCCTCTGGTCTGAACCCCTGCATTTGTTCCTCAAAACACAAGGTACCCGAATCTACCCAAATCTGACCCAGTGCCCCATGGATCCTAGACCTTTTCTGGGATGAGATCCAAAAATAAAGACCAATGTGTGCCACCGGCCCCAGTTCCCGGGTGTCTTTACTGGCTTCAGTCTGGAGCCCAGCAGAGGCGGCAGGAAGCTCATGGTTGTGGTGTAGCTGCTCCCCCCGGAAGAGGGGACACAACTGAGAATCAGAGGTTTGCCTCATTGCCAGAACCTACTGATGGGACCATTTCTTAAGAAGTTTGAGGATATTGGGGCACCTGGGAGGCTCAGTTCATTGGGCACCTGACTCTTAGTTTCAGCTCAGGTCATGATCTCAGGGTCATGGGTTCGAGCCCCAAGTCAGGCTCCAAGATCAGCGGAGAGTCTATTGGGGCTCTCTCCCTCTCCTTCTGCCCCACCCCTCACATGCTGGCTCTTTCTCTCCAAAAATAAATAAATACATCTTGAAGAAAAGATGAGAGAGCTTCTCCTTCTGCCTCTTCCCCTCCCCAAATAAATAAACAAAACTTAAGAAGTTTGAGGACATTATACTTCCTTAATCCCAAGTTCTCAGACAGTCTTTACAGAGTAAGACGGACTAAACTATTTCTGGCTCTTCCCTTTAGACATAGAACCAGGAGCCCATAGTCACCAGGACAGAGGTAGGAGGGGGAAGGCAGTCACTCAGACACCGTGTAGCTTTGGGTAAGTTACTTAACCTTTCTGAGATTCTGTTTTCTCATATGTACAGCAGAGGTAATACTACCCACCAGACACACGAGGATGTTGTGAAGACTGATTGCACGTAAAGCCCTTACCAGGTATTGAATTAACGTCACACTCCAGATACAGGTTGTCCCTAAGTCAAGCTTTGGTTATTGATCAAGATACAAGTAACAGAAAAGACTTGTATTAGCCACATCGGGACAGAGACCCTTTTGATATCATATTGGTGGATATGTCTGAACAGTGTGGTTTTTAAAGATTAAGGCAACATTTAGGAACACCTTGTGCCCATTAAGTCATCACTCCCTATAGCTCCCTCCTCCCAGCCCCTGGTAACACCATTCTGCCTTCTGTCTCCTGTTCGGAATATTTCACATAAAAACAAGCATACACTATTAGGGCCCTTTGTGTCTGGCTTCTTTCACTTTACATCACTTTCCCCAGGCTCATTCAAACTGTAGCAGGTGTCAGCACTTTATTCCTTTTTATGGCTGAATACTATCGCTCTGTGTGGAGGGACTCCTGTTTGTGTCTCTGTCTCCATCCATTTGAGTTGTTCCCCTTCCCTAGTTATCAAGGCTAATGCTGCTGGGAGCATGCATGTACCATGTGCCTTAGGACTGGAATTGCTGGACCATATGATAATTCTGCATAACATTTTGAGAAGCAGCCTGAGTATCTTTTGTAGTGGCAGCATCTTCGACCTTCCTCCCAGCAAAGTAAGGGGTTTCCAATTGCTCCACATCCTTGCACTGAGTCTGTCTTTCTTTCTTTCTTTCTTTCTTTCTTTCTTTCTTTCTTTTATTTGAGAGAGTGAACAAGAGAATGAGCAGGGGGGAGAAGCAGAGGCAGAGGGAGAGGCAAAGGGAGAGGCAGACTCCCCGCTGAGCAAGGAGCCTGATACGGGGCTCAATCCCAGGACCCTGGGATCATGACCTGAGCCAAAGGTAGATGTTTAACCCAATGAGCCACCCAGGTGTCCCTGCATTGGAGCCTTCTTAACATAGAGTGAAGAAAGGCTTAAGGAACTGGCAGGTATGTAACATTCCATCTCCTGGGCTCACATCTGTTAAGGTAAAGTACAGACATTGAGATGAACAGGCAGTTCACAGGAGAGGCATTCCGAACCGCTGATAAATGTGGATGGATGCTCTGATTCACTGCTAATCAGGGAAACAAAATGCAAACTACAACCATAATGGAAGAACATTGCCTGCTCATTGGATTAGCAATTAAAAGCAATTAGCAATTAGCAATGAAAAGATCAGACAAGGGATGCGGGTGGCTCAGTTGGTGGAGCGTGAGACTCTTGATCTCAGGGTCGTGAGTTCAAGCCCCACATTGAATGTGGAGCCTTTAAAAAAAAAAAAAAAGAAAAAAAGATTGGCCAAAACTTGGCTTGGCTGGATGTGGGCAGTGAGTACTCTCATACACCACTGGCCAAGAGTGTAAATTCCCATCACCGTTTGAAGATTCACACAGTTTACTACTAGTAGGTATGTATCTTAGAGGAATTCACACAAATTCAGAGGTAAGAATGCAAGCAGAAATGTTTTAAAATATTTATAGCTCTTGGCTTCCCCCGATCCCCGTGGCTCAGTTGGTTAAAGGTCCCACTCTTGATTTTGGCTCAGGTCGTGATCTCAGGATCATGAGATTGAGCCCCACGTCTGCTCCATGTCAATGGGGAGTCTGTGTCTCTCCCTCTCTCTCTCTCCATTCCCCTCAGATCGTGCTCTTTCTCTCTCTAAAGTAAATAAATAAAATTTTAAAAATATTTATAGCTATTGATGGAATTTAAGAACACTACCCCCAAATATGGCAACTGGGCATATTGAATTTTTTTTTTAAGATGTATTACTTTTTTATTTGAGAGAGAGAGAGAGAGAGAACACGTGGGGAGGGGAGACACTGGAGAGGGAGAGAGAGGCTCTCAAGCTGACTCCCCTCTGATTGTAGAGCTCCATGTGGAGATCGATCTTACAACCCTGAGACCACGACCGGAACCGAAATCAAGAGTCAGTCGCTAAACAGACTGAGCCACCAGGCACCCCTTGAATATTTTAAACTGAAGGAATTCAAGAATTGGAAGGTTCAGGAAGAACTTTTTGACTTTCCCTTGAAGCAAGTCATAGACCCAGAGGAAGGAGTGGCCTTAACTCCAGGATGAGAAGAAGAATCTGAAGAAACCAGCCTTATTTTCCCCAGTTCACTCCCCTGGAGCTCACACCTCTTTACTGTATCCCATTTTTCCATGATTTTTTATTCCTTGTCATCACCAGATCCAGCATCAAAATGTTCAAGCATAATCTTGGGTCTTCATTTTCTTGTGATGGCTCTCATGTCACATAAAGCTTATAGTAGATACACTGTATGCTTTTCTCCTGTTAATCTGTCTTTTCTTGCAGAGATCCAGCCAAGAATAGAAGATATTTTCTCCCCTATGCTACATTGTTGTAGGAGGCAAAAAATGGAAACAACCTAAGGGATAAACCACAGGTATATCCACCAATTTAAATGACTCACAAACGTAATGTTGAATAAAAAAGTTGTTAAAGACAAGGTATATTCTTTTTTTTTTTTTAAAGATTTTATTTATTTACTTGAGAGAGAGACAGTGAGAGAGAGCATGAACGAGGAGAAGGTCAGAGAGAGAAGCAGACTCCCCATGGAGCTGGGAGCCCGATGCGGGACTCGATCCCGGGACTCCAGGATCATGACCTGAGCCGAAGGCAGTCGTCCAACCAACTGAGCCACCCAGGCGTCCCAAGGTATATTCTTTTTGTTTTACTTTCAAAAACCTGATTTTATTTTCTGAATCAAAAAGAAGTATGTCACATTAAATGTAGAATGTTTAACTTTCCATTAATCTCTCAAAACACCTTCCAGATATTGTTAACAGTGCTTAGAACTATAAAAAGTCAACATCCAATACTATGTTTTAAGGAATAAAAAGTTTAAATGTAAGACTTATTTCTAAGAAACCCTTCTCAAAGGTCAAGTTATTGGCAATTCTAATTTTAAAAGAGTTTTAATCATTATTAGATATTTAAGTGACAATGGTTTTCAAGAGCTAAAACCCAGGTCACTTTTATTTATTTTATTTTTTTTTAAAGATTTTTTTATTTATTTGTCAGAGAGAGAGGGAGAGAGAGTGAACACAGGCAGAGGCAGAGGGAGAAGCAGACTCCCTGCCCAGCAAGGAGCCCGATGTGGGACTCGATCCCAGGACGCTGGGATCATGACCTGAGCTGAAGGCAGCTGCTTAACCAACTGAATCACCCAGGCGTCCCTCAGGTCACTTTTAAAACAGAAAAAATTGGGGCTCCTGTGTGGCTCAGTGGATTAAGTCGCTGCCTTTGGCTCAGGTCATGATCTCAGGGTCCTGGGATCAAGTCCCGCATCAGGCTCTCTGCTCAGCAGGGAGCCTGCTTCATTCTCTCTCTCTGTCTGCCTCTCCATCTACTTGTGATTTCTCTCTGTCAAATAAATAAATAAAATCTTAAAAAAAATTTTTTTCATCTTTTTAAATTAAATTTTCTAAAATTTTTTTAAAGATTTTATTTATTTATTTGACAGAGAGAGATCACAAGTAGACAGGCAGGCAGAGAGAGAGAGAGAGAGAGGGAAGCAGGCTCCCTGCTGAGCAAAGAGCCTGATGCGGACTTGATCCCAGGACCCTGAGATCATGACCTGAGCCGAAGGCAGCAGCTTAACCCACTGAGTCACCCAGGTGCCCAAATTTTCTAAATTTTTAAAAAAGATTCTATTTGTAGGTAATATCTGCATCCAGTGTGGGGCTCAAATTCACAACCCTGAGATCAAGAATTACATTCTCCACCGACAGAGCCAACCAGGCAGCCCAATGGCAGCTTAATTAATAAAAGCCCCAAACTGCAAACAACCCAAACATCCATTCATGGTAAAATGGGTAAATAAATCGTAGCAAATTCAAGTAATAAAATTCTACACACTAGAATAAAATTCTACAAGCAATTCAAACAAATTGCTTGAACACAGAACACGGGGGATTCCCCTCGTCGACATAGTGTCAGGAGAAAGAAGCCGACATAAAAGAATATATCCTGAATGTTTATATAAAGTTCAAAAGAAGCAAAAGTAACCTTTAGTGTTAGAATTCAGGAATGAGGGTTGGGCGAGTGACTGGGAGGGGGCACAAAAGGAGTGTCTGGGTTGCTGGTAGTGTTCCGTTTCTTGATCTGGTTGATCACTGGAAGTGGTTCGTTCAGCAAAATTTCACCAAGCACTATGCTCATGATCTGTGTACTTAACTTATTTAGTTATTTTAGAGATTTTAGTTATTTATTTGTCTCAGAGAGAGAGAGAGAGAGCATGAGCGGGGAGAGGGGAGGAGCAGAGGGAGAAGCAGACTCCCCACTGAGCAGGGAGCCGGATGTGGGGTTCACTCCTAGGACCCCAGGATCCCGACCTGAGCCAATGTTTAACCAACTGAGCCACCCAGGCATCCCTCTGTGTACTTTTTTGTATTTATGTTTGTGGTGGTTTTAAAACAGGCCACAAATGGCTGGACACTCCTCCCTTTGAGAGGTGGGTCTAGGTCCCCACCCTTTGACGGTGGCTGTGCTCTTATGATGGGTGGATGAAAGAAGACGGTGTAAGTAATGTGACATCACTTCTGAGAGGAGGTCATAAAACACCACACTGCTCCCTCCTTGCCTGCTGGGAACACTCCTCGCCACCCTGAGTCACTCTACAAGGGCCGTCTGGGTGGCTCAGTTCTTAAGCATCTACGTTCAGCTCAGGTCGTGATCCCAGGTCTTGGGATTGAGTCCCACCCACATCAAGCTCTCTGCTCAGCAAGGTTTCTGCTCTCCCTGCTCATGCTCTCTCTCTCTCTCACTGAAATAAATAATAAAATATTTTTAAGAAAGGATATTCACATAGTTATGCAACAGATTCCAGAAGTTTCTCACCTTGTAAAACGGAAACGCTATATCCATCAAGAATGACTCCCCTTCCCTGCTGCCCGTGGCAGCCACCCTACTCTCCACGTCTATGAATCTGACTGCTCTAGGAACCTCAGGTAACCGAGATCTTACATATTTGTCCTTTGTGTCTGGCTTATTTCACTTAGCGTCCTATCTTCAAGTTTTATCCAGGCAGTATAGTGTGTGCCATAATTCGCTTCCTTACCGAAGCGAATGTATACCACGTTCTGGTGATCCACTCTTCCTCCTGATGGACATTTGGGGTGCCAAGAGGGAATCACAGTTCCTTGGATGGGTATATACGATATAAACTTTGACTTTGTAAGAAAAAAAAATGTGAAAATATATACTACCACTAGATGTAACTACACAGGTGAAACTAGGTAGAGCCATCCACTTAGTTCTATGTATATGGAGATGTGGGGCAAAGTCGGAGGGATTGTGACAGAGTAATGTCTTCCTCTAAACAAGCAAAAGAATAAAGTAAAACTCAGAAAATCAACCGTACCTACTATCGAACTTCGCAGGGAATTTTGTTTAATTTTGAAAAATTGCAAAAACAGCAACAAAGAACGATTTGATTCCTCTGCCTGACCCTTGGCTTCTTGGAAAGGGCTCAGTGCTGTCTTCGCTCTTCATCAAACCCCACACCGCTCCCACGCCGCCCTGAGGTTCGCGGTATTTGCCCCCTTCACTGAGGTTCATAGAACGCAAGTGTCTGGCCCAAAGGCACACAGCTGGTAGAGAGGGGACCAAATCTAGCGACTCTGCTGTCTGATCCCGACCCTTGAGCCCATCCCTGCAAGCCTGAGTACCCCTCACCCTTCCTCAGCCTTGAAACGCCCTCTCCTCTGGTAAGGAGAGTGTCCAGGACCAGGTGCTGGGGGGCCAAGTCAGCTGCTAATTTGGGTGAACTTGGGAAATGGACCTACTCTCGGTTTCCACATCTCTAGGATGATGTTTTGTTTTTCATTCACTCATTCAACAACAAAAGTTGGGGGATCCTTTGTCCCAGGGCCCAGGGTCACAATGGGGCAGAGTGCTGTGATGTAGGGAGCCCCGGGAACCTCTGGACAGCGAGGGGTCAGGGAAGGCCGCTGGAGGGAGGAAGGACACTAGAGCTGGTAGCTTGTCCAAAACAGGAGATGTGACCACCAAGGGGAGCAGACATAAGGCAGAGAAGTGAGCCTTTATGGGGGGTGGGAGGGTACCCAGGCCCCTGGTAATCTGGATCTTTTTTCTGCTACTTTCCATTCATTTTGCCTGTTCTAGAATTTGATATAAATGGAGGCACAGAGTACGTGCTTTTTTCTGTCTGGCTTTTGCCATTCAAGATGAATTGGAGATTCACTCATGTTGTTCCATGCATCATTCTGGAGGTCTCAGTTCTTTTTCACAGCTGAATAGTAGTCCATTGTGTGGCTACACCCATCTATCTACTCATCACTCAGGAGGGGTGCTACAGGCTGAATGCTTTTGCCCCCCCCCCCATTCCCATGTGAAGGTATGTGGAGGTGATTAGGTCATGAAGATAAAGCCCTCCTGAATGGGGTTAATACCTTCTAAAGGAGACCCCAGAGAGGTCCCCTGCCACCTCTGCCAAGTGAAAACACAGGAAAGACATGTCTGTCTATGAACCAGGAAGCAGTCTCTCACCAGACATCAAGCCTGCCAGCACCTTGATCATGGATCTCCCAACCTCTAGGACTGTGAGATCGAAAATTCTGTTGTTTATAACTTCCCCAGTCTCTGGCATTTTGTTACAGCAACCCTAATGGAATAAAACAAGGAGTATTGAGATTGTTTTCAGTTTGGGGCTGTTACTGGTAAAGCTGCCATGGAAATTTGCATATGAGCCCTCGTGTGGACATACGATTTCTAATTACCTAGGAATGGAATGACATAAGTTAAATGTTGTGTTTCAATTTTTAAGAAACTGCCAATCTGTTTTCCAAAATGGTGTAGTATTTATATTCCTGGAGAGAGTGTATGAGAGTTTCTTTTTTTCTTTTTCTTTTTTTAAAGAATTTTGTTTGTTTTTTTGAGAGAGAGTGTGACACAGAGAGAGAGAGCATAGGCAGGGTGAAGCGGTAGAGGGAGAAGCAGACTTCCTGATGAGCAGGGAGCTTGATGCAGGAGTCGATCCCAGGACCCTGGGATTATGACCTGAGCTGAAGGCAGATGCTTCATTGACTGAGCTACCCAGGTGCCCTGTATGAGGTTCATTTGGGCCAGATCTTCGAGATACTTGGCATTGTTGGTCTTTCAAATGGTAGCCATTCTAATGGGTGAGTAATGGTGTCTCGTGGTTTTAAGTGGCATTTCCCTAATGACTAATGATGGTGGCCAGTTTTTCTTGTCTTCATTGGCCATCCTTTATCTTTTTCGGTGAGGTGTTCAATCTTTTGCCCATTACTTTGGGTTGTTATCTTATCACAGAGTTGTAAAAGCTCTAATTTTATGTTTTCTGGTGACATGTGCTTTGCCAGATGTACATATTGTGAAAATATTTTCTCCCAGTCTGTGGCGTGCCTTTTAATGTTCTTATTGGTGTTTTTTGAAGCTGGCGCATGTTTTGGTGTCAGTAAAATATGCAAAAGAGGGAGCAATTTGGTGCCCGGGGGCGCTCCAAGCCCAGCAGACTGGGCGTCACTCAGAGATGGGGAGGAAGTGGAGCTGAAATGCACAGACTCTGACATGGGTCTTGGTCTCCGACCTGGTCTAAGTTTCCCACACTGCGTCCAGCAGGTAAAGGGCGGGGCCAGCCGGTTCTATGCTGGACACTGCCCCCTGCTGGTCACTTGCTCCCTTGGACAGGTGGGCGGTGGCTGGCCTGCGGCAACTCTCAGAAGGCTGCGCCCTGTTGGCGATCACCCGCAGCCCCCTGGCGGGTGGGTTTCCGAGTCACCTGGCTGGTAGGTCGCTGGGACCCCCAGGTTGTGTGTGGGCCTCCCACCTGACCTCTCCCCGTGTTATGTGAAAGACTTCCGGCTGGCAGCACGTCACTGGGCCAGTTCTTGTCTCAGGGGTTTCATATTCCGTTCTTGGAGTCTCTGAAGCTTGGGAGGACAGGCAGAACTGTTCTGCCCAAGGGTTCAGCCGTGGAAGGGCTCCACCTGGCTGGTGCGTTGCTGGTGGAGAGACTCTGGACATAGTGGGTTCTCTGCCATTATCCCAACCCACTGCCACACAGCGCCCAGCCCTGGGCTGCAGCCCTCGAGCTATGGAAGGTCTTACCAAGAGGTCCCCAGGTGGGACTTTGTGGGTGAGCAGCCCCTCCCAGGGTGCCACTGCGGACTAGAGTGCAGAGCTGGTGTCCTCTCCCAGGGTTTAGGGCTTTGGACCGGCTCACCAAGACCGTCATTTTCTCAGATGGATCTCCCTCCCAGCGTGCTTGTGGGGTCAAGGGACCCCAGAGACCCAGTGGGCAAGGGGTGGGGCAGGTCATCATTCTAATTTCTTCATCCCTGTGGATGGGGTCTGGAGCTTCCTCCCTCTGGGTCTGACTGGGGTTGCCAGCTGGGTCCTGCAATCTGCAGGTGGATTCTCAGGGACACAGAAACATCGAAAGAAGATGGAAATTGGGGCCACTTGATCTTCCTCGTGCCTTGACCTTGCTGGCATGTTTACCTATGGACTCTTTTAGAAAAAAAAAATATATATATATATATACATATATATGTGTGTATATATATATAATACACACATATGTATATATGTTTTAAGATTTTATTTATTCATATGATAGACAGCAAGAGAGGGAACACAAGCAGGGGGAGTGGGAGAGTGAGAAAGAGGCTTCTTGCTGAGCAGGGAACCTGATGTGGGGCTCAATTCCGGGACCCCGGGATTGTGACCTGAGCCAAAGCCAGACGCTTAATGAGTGAGCCACCCAGGCACCCCTCTTCTAGAATATTTTTGTTATTATTATTATTATTTTAAGTAGGCTCTGCACCCAGTGTGGGGCTCAAACTCATGATTCTGAGATCAAGACCTGAACTGAGACCAAGAGTTGGAAACTCAACTGACTGAACCACCCAGATGCTCCTATTCTAGAACACTTTTTTTTTTTAAAGATTTTATTTATTTATTTGAGAAAGAGACAGTGAGAGAGAGCATGAGAGGCAAGAAGGTCAGAGGGAGAAGCAGACTCCCCAGGGAGCTGGGAGCCCAATGTGGGACTCGATCCCAAGACTCTGGGACCGTGACCTGAGCCAAAGGCAGTTGCTTAACCAACTGAGCCACCCAGGCGCCCTCTAGAACACTTTTTAAATGCAAAAAACAAAACCCAGAGGACTACAAAGGAAACCAACTTTATTGAAATATAATGATCAAAATATCCAAAAATGGAAAATGTGTTATTAGACAGCGGGTCTAATAATGTCAGTATTTTCAAGAGCATAAGGTAAACAGTATTTCAAGAGACCTACAATGATTGCAATGGGGTACAAATCATGCTAGGTTGCTGATGTACATAGTTGAAGAAAATGCTAGAATTCATTTTTAAAAATTTCATTTAACTCTTTATTTTTTTATTTTTTTAAGATTTCATTTATTTATTTGACAGAGAGATCACAGGCAGGCAGAGAGGCAGGCAGAGAGAGAGAGAGATAGGGAAGCAGGCTCCCTGCCTAGCAGAGAGCCCGATGTGGGGCTCGATCCCAGGACCCTGGGATCATGACCTGAGCCAAAGGCAGAGGCTTTAACCTACTGAGCCACACAGATGCCCCAAATTCTTTTTTATTTTTTTAAAAAGATTTTACTTATTTGAGAGCGAGCAAGTGGGGGTGGGGGCGGTTGGGCAGAGAAAAAAGAACAGGGAATCTCAAGCAGACTCCCCACTGAGGGGCTAGATCCTAGGACACTGAAATCATGACCTGAGCTGAAACCACGAGTCGGACGCTTAACTGACATAGTCACCCCTGTCACCCAGGCACCCCTTAAGATTTTATTTTGAACTAATCCCTACACCCAGCATGGGGCTAGAACTCACAGCCTTGAGATCAAGCGTCAAATGCTCTACCCTACACATCTGGGGAGTCCCCTGGCAGAACACAGACCTCAGGGTCCATGGATCAAGGCCGGCCAGACTGATGGAAGGCCAGCTTCCAGCACTCCCTGCCTTCCTATAAACAGTACCCGTGTGAGCAGAGCCCAGGACAAATGACGTTCCTGAGACATCAGGGAAGGCGCCCTCCTCCCTGGCCTATCTACCCTCATCCTGTGGATCCAGAGATCCCCAGCCCTCCTTCTGCTGATCTCCTCAGGGCAGCCCCAGTGGCCTTTGGATTTTGGCCTGCATCCATTTCCAGTACCCTGCGTTCCTAGGTCCGGATCTTCGGGTGAGGAAGGACATCCTCCTCCTGCTAGCAGCCCCCTACCCCCACCCCATGCTCACTTCCGCACTTACCCACCACCTAGAGCTGGTGGGCAGCAAGCAGCCTCCCCTGGAGCCTCAGCCTGGTCCAGCGAGTGTCCTGCGACCAGCAGTGAGCGGTGGGAGACACAAACAAGCTTCTGTCTGAATTGCCCCCATTTCCCTGACCCCGGGGCGTTGGAGAAGTACTCCACAGGGATGGAATACCCCTCTTGGCATGTGATGGGGCTGCTCTGCCCTGAGCCATTGCCCCCCACCTTCAGGGAAGTAAGAGTCTGGAGACGGAAGCCATCTTGGGCGCTTCCCCTCCCCCGCACCCCCAGCATTCTAGAGGGAGCTGAGCAGATGATTAGGAGGGACTGCAACAGGCTTGGTCCTTATTCTCTTCTCAGATAAAGTGGACCTGGAGAGCTCTCACCTACCCCTCACCTGGCCAGGTACCTGTAGACACTTCTTCGGTGCTCACCTGAAGAATCTTGAGGGACAGGTGAATCTCATATTAAGGGAGAAACACAGCCTGAAGTGGAAGGAGCAGGAGGCCCCCGAGGGGGACATGGAAGAGGCTGGGCTTGACCTGGATGAGGAGAAACCAGCCTCCCTCCTCAGTTGCCCATAGGTTTAACACCCATCCCCGTGGAAGTAACCCCTGTGTTCATGACTAGCTCTGGGGGGCTCTGGCAAGGGGCTTAGTCAATCCATCTCTGGGTCCTTCATCCCCAAGACGGTGCTGGAGACACTTGCATTAAAAAGATTAAAAAAAGGGACGCCTGGGTGGCTCAGTTGGTTAAGCAGCTGCCTTCGGCTCAGGTCATGATCCCAGCGTCCTGGGATCGAGTCCCACATCGGGCTCCTTGCTCAGCGGGGAGCCTGCTTCTCCCTCTGCCTCTGCCTGCCATTCTGTCTGCCTGTGCTCGCTCTCTCCCACTCTCTCTCTGATAAATAAATAAAATCTTTAAAAAAAAAAAGATTAAAAAAAAAAGGATAATAGTGATGAAGGAAAGAAGGAATTAATGGATAACTGGACTGGAGTTTTATATTTCACTCAACCTTGAGTGAAATAAAAAATCTTCCCTGATCAGAGTTATGTTCAATTATGATATGTTTAACTTTGTTTTCATTTTAAAAGCCTTTATGATTCTCATGCTTTAAAAAAAATCTCTGGGGTGCCTGGATGGCTTAATCGGTTAAGTGTCTGCTTTGGCTCAGGTCATGATCCCAGTGTTCTGGGATCAAGCCCTGCATCGGGTTCCTTGCTCTGGGGGGGAGCCTGCTTCTTTCTCTCTGCCTGCTGCTCCCCTTGCTTGTGCTTTCTCTCTCTGTCAAATAAATAAATAAAATCCTAAAAAAAAAATCTCTGTCTTGTAACAGAAGTTAAACCTATCCAAATGTGGGACGCCTTGGTGGCTCAGTGGGTTAAACTGCTTCCTTTGGCTCAGGTCATGATCCCAGGGTACTGGGATCGAGTTCTGAATCTGGCTCCCAGCTCCACAGGGAGTCTGCTTCTCCCTCTGACCTTCTCCCTCTCATGCTCTCTCTCACTGTCTCTCAAATAAATAAATAAAATCTTAAGGGAAAAAAAACCCTATCCAAATGCATTATGATAATAAATATGGTGGGGTTTTCTTGGTCGTTTTTGTTTTTATTTTATTCTCCTCCTCCTCCTCCTCCTTCTTCTTCTTTTTAAAATAATTCTCATTTCTTTTCTTTTTTTTTATTTTTTAAAGATTATTTATTTATTTATTTGACAGACAGAGATCACAAGTAGGCAGAGGCAGGCAGAGAGAGAGAGAGGAGTAAGCAGGCCCCCTGCTGAGCAGAGAGCCCGATGCGGGGCTCGATTTCAGGACCCTGAGATCATGACCTGAGCTGAAGGCAGAGGCTTTAACCCACTGAGCCACCGAGGCACCCCGAACTTATATCCTCTTGATTAACAATGTCAAGAATAAAACGCGTTCCTTGCCCCCCACCCCGATAATGGGGAGATCTGGCACACTGGAGTTCTCTCCCTGTTTGCTCACAGAACTTGGGGATCCTCCCACCGGGGAGCGCAGCTGAGTCTCCACCTGCCCGGAGGCAAGGAGCGGGGGCAGCGAGGAGCCCTCTCACCGCCACTCCAGGTGAGAAAGACTGTGGACTTCGACAACCCCGGGGCCCCGACTGCAGGAGGCGGCGGGGTCTGACCTGCCTTCAGTTAGCGATTCTCTCTTCTGCGGGGGACAAACCCGAGCGTGGGTTTAAACTGCAAAGGATTTCAAACCTCACGCCCCGCCGGGAATTTAAAGCTGGCAGTGCCGCCTAGTGGCATCGGCGGGGAATGACCGCGTCCTGCACCCAACCAGACCAGAAATTGGATGGTTAAATATTGTCACTGAAATTCGCCAACAGTGGAACTTAAATGTTCTCATACACAAAATGAGTAATACTTCTGTGAGGCGATGGATGTGTTAATTAACTAGATGGGGAAATTCTATAAAAAGGTGTATGTATGTCAAATCATCATGATGTACCCTTGAAATATCTTCCTATTTTTTTTTAAAGATTTTATTTATTTATTTGATAGAGATCACAGTAGACAGAGAGGCAGGCAGAGAGAGAGAGAGAGAGAGGGGGGGGGGGGGGGGGAAGCAGGCTCCCTGCTGAGCAGAGAGCCGGATGCGGGACTCGATCCCAGGACCCTGAGATCATGACCTGAGCCGAAAGCAGCGGCTTAACCCACTGAGCCACCCAGGTGCCCCTCTTCCTATTTTTTAATAATTTTATTTATTTTATTTTATGTTTTTACCATTAAAAAAGATAAAAAAGATTTAACATTACAAAGATCAAAATATTTAAATCTTTTTAACAAATATTTTATTTACTTATTTATTTATTTGAAAGAGAAAGAGAGAGCCCAAGTATGGGGGAGGGGCAGTGGGAGAGGGAAAGGGAGAAGCAGATGCCGGGTCAGGGTGGAAGCAGCCTGGGCCCCCATCCAAGGACCCTGAGATCCTGACCTGAGCCCAAATCAAGAGTCAGAGGCCTAACAGACTGAGCCTCCTAGGTGCCCCAGGAATGTATTACAATTCTAAATGTCAATTATGCTTCCATAAAACTGAAATTTTAAAAAGGAGAGAAAAAACTGCTTAATGTCAAAAATTACAGACTTTCAAGCTTGAAATGGGCTTTAAAGAGCACCTATGGCAACACTCTCCTCTGACGTCTGGGGACAATGGTCTATCCCATCTATAAAGATGATCCTCTCAATATTACGGATCATGACCTGAAGAGTTTGAGTAGTGACACTTTAGAGAAACACCTCTGTTAAGAATAAATCATGAAAAGAGGCACACTGGTCTTGGGCTCTGGGGCTCCGAGCATAAATGGTGGAGACAGATACTGAGAAAATGTTCACATAATTGTACGTTCCCCGTGATACACGGTCAGGATGAAAAGTAGGACAATGAGAAAATATTATAGGGGGCTTGACCTGGGAGGTCAGGGAGGACTACCCCAAGGAGGTGACATTGCTCCTGAAATGGAAGTTTGGACTTAAGCACAGTGTCAGGCAGTGAGTGGGGCCTGGTGTGTCAAGCGTGGAGTCCCCATGGGGCCAGGCCCTAAGGTCACTGCTGTGGCTGCTTATCCACTGATGGGGGGAGCTGTCAGCAGCGAATTGCTGGTGGAGACAGTTTACTAAGAGGGTTAAGAGGTAGAAATAGGGTAAGACCCTATTTCCAAGTTTTACCAAGGACTGTTAGTTGGAAGTTATTTTAAAATGGAAAATTGAGAAATTCTATCATCTTTTTTATTTCTGTGTCAGTGTAGAGTGTCTGATTTTTCTCCAGGCTAAAGGTCAGGTTTTTGTTTTTATTTATTTGTTTGTTTTTGTTTATTTGTTTTTTTAAAAGTAGGCTCCACACCCAAGGCAGGGCCTGGACTCACAACCTTGAGATCAAGAACTGCGTGTTATACTGACTGAGCCAGCCAAAAGGTAACCAAGAGGTAAAAGATCACCTTTTACATCTTATTCCCATGACAAGTAATTTTTTATTGGATGCCAGGCATTGTGAGATGTGTGTTTTTGGTGCTGGATTTTGTTGTGTTCCTTTAAAGAACATGGGAGTGTTTATGGAGGACAGTTTATTTACCTGCAAATCATGTTGATTTTTTAAAAATTTGTTTTTCTTAAGTTTTTAAATTTTTATTTGAGTCATCTCTACACCCAGTGTGGGCCTTGAACTCATGACCCTGAGATCAATCCCAGCCAGGTGCCCTCGCTTTGATCTTTTTGAGACTTGTTTTTATGCTCTTACAAGATCGGTCTAGAGTAAGTCTTCCCTCTCTGGCTAATTTAACTCTGCTTTTAAGGTGTGGCGCATCTGGATCTCCACTGAACATTTACGCATTCAGTGTGGTCTCCTACCTACTTTGGCGGTAGGAGCTCAAACAATTCCTAGTTCTTACCAGTTTGGGGCACTGTTCAGCTCCTGGCTCTGCAGTAATTCTTCTTTTCCGGGAAGGCATATTTGTCAGGCCCCGTGGAGTTTCTCAGCGTGCAGGTACAAACCGGTATTCCGCCAAAGACTCCAGGGACCCTATGCAGAGTTCCAGAACTCTGTCCCTGCTTCCCTCTGCCTGCCAGCTCAGACCTGTCCATTCTTGGCCTCTCCAGACTTCAGTCTGTGTCGCTTCAGCTCAGCGAGATTGCTGGGCTTTGTCTGCGTTTCCCTTCATTGTGCTTAGTTGCGTTTTACTGGCAGGTGGAAAGCCTGGGAGGTGGTACTTCTTTGGTGTTGACTCTCATACTGTTGGTTCCCCTGACGTGTGCTTTGATGTAGCAAAGCGGAATGGCCGCCAGTTGGCGCTGCCGCGCCCGTTACCTTCTGCCCAAAGGTTCAGTCAAAACGCGGCAAACGTCAACGCCCTTGGCACCAAGGTGCTGGTAATCAGGCGCTTCATTGATCCCCACCACGTGCCAGGCACCAAGCCGGGTTCTTCAGGACTTTAGGTCACTTGATCCCAATGGAGCTTCAGTGGGTAGAGGATATTACCTTCCCAGATGGGGAACCTGAAGCTCAGAGCCGTCCCATGTGACCAGTCAAGGCCACCTAGCTAGCAAGCAGGAAAGCCCGCTGACCCCAAAGCCTGTGCCCGCTCCACCCTCCCTACACCGCTCCTCCCACCCCAGCACCCCAGGGATTGCAATTCTGTGATGAAATTGTTTTTCTAGATAATGGCGACTGGAGAGAAAAGCCTCCTCCCAATGGTGAAGGGAGGCTGACACTTTGAGGGCCACGCTATTTTGATGACTCGGTCCTTAGATTGCTAACATCCCTCCAAGGTTGGGGGGCTGCAGCTTAGTGTTTGGGTGTCTGACTTCATCATCAGCTGAGGAGACAAACAGGACACTGAGATCTCCAGGGAGCTGGGACAGACCCTGGGGGGAGGAGTCCGCTGAGGAAGGGAAGCCTGGGGGCATCCGCACCTCTTCCTAGGCTCCCCAACTACTGGATGCTAAATTGCTTCCTTTCCTGGAGGCTCAGCTTCTTTACCTGTAAAATGGGATCACAGTTACCTGGCTCCCAGGGTTTGGAAGGGCAGAATGAGAGCGTGTACCCCAAAGAGATGAAGCAAGAGCCAGACATTAATCTGAGAGCCTGTTGGTGGAGGGAGAAGCAGGGAGAAGAGGAGGAGGGGGAGGATTTGATTTCTGGCCCCGGGAGGAACAGAGATGTCGGGGCAGGGAGCAGGGGTCAGAGAGGCCCACCCAGAAAGCCCAAGTGAGATGAGCACCCGAGGCTGGGGAGAATGCAGAGGGTGCAGGGGTGGGCTTGGGGTCCAGGAGAGAGTGGGTGCCTGCTGGCCCAGAGCATCCATTTCAGAGGCTAGGAAAGGTGGAAAAGAGAGACCAAGGGTGGAGTTATGGGACGTTGTTGTTTTCATCCCGGAAGAGAGAGACCAGGGAGAAGAAGGTGAATTAATACTGAAGGTGATGGGCGCCTGGGTGGCTCAGTGGGTTAAAGCCTCTGCCTTCCGCTCAGGTAATGGTCTCAGGGTCCTGGGATCAAGCCTTGCATTGGGCTCTCTGCTCAGTGGGGAGCCTGCTTCTTCTTCTCTCTCTGCCTGCTTCTCTGCCTACTTGTGATCTCTGTCTGTAAAATGAATAAATAAAATCTTTAAAATCTTCCCTCACTAAAGGTGAGGGAAAATGCTGACAGCAGTCTTGCCAGGAGAGCGAGAAGTGCATAGAAGTTCCTAAATCAAATCCCGCTTTGGACACACAAATGCGTGCATGTGCGTGCGCACACACACACACACACACACACACACTGCCTACAAAGCCAAAAAACATTAGGATAAGCTGGTTTTTGGTAAAGGTGGTCATAAGAGAAATATACAAACACAATACCTATTCTTTCTACCGCAGTTTCATTAAGTTAATGAAAAATATATTTGCAGTAACAATAATAAATATGAAGTATCTTGGAATGAATTTAACAAAAAAGTTGTGGGACCTAGATTTAAAAAAATATTTTTTTAAAGATTTATTTATTTATTTGAGAGAGGTAGAGAATGAGCAGGAGGGGCAGAGGGAGAGGGAGAGAGAATCTCAAGCAGAAACTACCCCCGCCACCCCGTTGAGGAGAGAGCCCAGCTTGGGGGTTGATCCTGAGAACCAGGAGATCAAGACCTGAGCTGAAATCAAGTTGGACGCTTAAGTGAGCCACCCAGGTGCCCCTAGCACAGAGATTTTAAAGTGAGCAAAATGAGGGGCACCTGGGTGGCTCATTGGGTTAAGCGTCTGCCTTGGGCTCAGGTCACGATACCAGGGTCCTAAGATCTAGTCCCCCATCTGGCTCCCCGCTCAATGGAAAGCCTGCTTCTCCCTCTGCCTCTCCCTGCCATTCCCCCTGCTTGTGTGCTTTCTCTGACAAATAAATAAATGAATTAATTAATTTTTAAAAAGTAAACAAGAAACTTTGCAGAGAGATAACAGACTTGATTAGAGAGGAATGTACTGCCTGAACCTGAAAATAATATATAATGTTATAAAAATATTCATATTTTAATCCCATATTCAGTTTAATCACGAATCAGTAGTTAATCATTAATTAATGATCAGTTGGTTCTTCAAAAGTTAATTTAAAAGATGTTTATTTATTTATTTTAAAGATTTTATTTGAAAAAGAGAGACAGCCAGAGAGGGAACACAAGCAGGGGGAGTGGGAGAGGGAGAAGCAGACTCCCCACCAAGCAGGGAGGCGGACAGGGGGCCCAGTCCGAGGACCCTGGGATCATGACCTGAGCTGAAGGCAGATGTCCAATGACTGAGCCACCCAGGCGCCCCGACCTTTTTACTATTAACAAAACACATTTTTATTTATTTATTTTTAAGATCTTTTTTTATTTTTAAGTCTCCACACCCAACATGAAGCTCCAACTTACAACCCTAAGATCAAGAGCCTTACACTCCACTGACTCAGCCATGCACACCCTAAAACACATTTTTAGCCTGCGCTTATTAAAACCGCATGTTATGGGGGAAGGGGGGGTCGGGAGAGGGGGGTGATGTTATGGACATTGGGGAGGGTATGTGCTATGGTGAATGCTGTGAAGTGTGTAAACCTGGCGATTCACAGACCTGTACCCCTGGGAATAAAAATACATTATATGTTTATTTAAAAAAATTTAATAAAAACACCCGCATGTTATAACATAGGAATAATCACTCAAATACAGACTTGAACAGAAAATGTACAAGTGAGCCCACACATATATGATGATTTAGTATGTGATAAGGGAAGCATTTCAAGTTCTTGAGAAGAGTGTTAAACAAATGGTGTTTTTTCAAAAAAGTTTGATTTATTTTTTTAGAGAGAGAGAGAGCCCATGTGAGTGGGGGTGGGGGGCAGAGGGCACAAGGGTGTCAAGTTGCCTCCGTGGGGAGCGTGGAGCCTGATGTGGGAGTTGATCTCTCGACCCTGAGATCATGACCGGAGCTGAAATCAAGAGTCGGAGGCTCAAAGGACTGCAGCACCAAGGTGCCCCTACCTACAAATGGTATTTTTTAATATGTGGCTCATATTATAGAAAGAACATAAGGGTTGCTGCCTATCCAATATTTTAAGACACATTTATTCCAGACATGTTAAGGATTAAAATACAAAAGCAAATGAACAAACAAAAAAGCAGCAGATTTACTGGAAGAAAACTTGGTACAGGTTAAAGTTCTTCAACCTTTAAACTTTAGAACAGGGGGCGCCTGGGTGACTCAGAGGGTTAAGCCTCTGCCTTTGGCTCAGGTCATGATCTCAGGGTCCTGAGATCGAGTCTCACTGCTCCCCCTCGCACCTGCCTGCCTCTCTGCCTACTTGTGATCTCTCTCTCTGTCAAATAAATAAGATCTAAAAAAACCCACAAACAAACAAAACTTTAGAACAGGAGAACTAAAGCAAAAACATAGTTCATAAAGAAAACGTTGATAAACTTAATCAGGTAAAAAATTTAAATATCATACATCAAGTTCAAAAGCAAATGACAACCTGGAAAAAATGTTTGCAACAGACAAAACAAGAGATTAGTACTTTTAGTTTCTAAAGAGCTCTTCAAAAATTAATTAAAACGATATTTATTTTAATAGAAAAATTGTCTCCAGGCATAAGTAGGGAATTTAAAAAAGGAAACAAAGATGAGTACACAACAAATACAATGTCTATTTTATACAACAGCATTATTTCTTACATGCCAATTAGTACACATTAAAAACCAATAATAAAACCCCAAGAAGGAGAGTATCCAGGAAAACAGGGACTGTGTTTTCTGGAGGCAGTTTACCACTACCTTTAAAAAACATGTCAAAGTTGTGTAGTTCATATTGTAATTCCCAATATCCCTGACATCCCAGCCCCACATTGTGGGAAAAAAAAAAGAAGAGTGATCATCTTAATCCAACTAGAATAATCCCACTCTCTTGCCACAGTGATTGGCCAGGTAACCTAGTTCCCTTCCCTTGACCAAAGGACTGGTTTAGGTCTGGCCACTTTTCGCTGTTTGAACCACAGAGATACAAAGGGAGGTTTGCTGGGGCTGCTAGGAAAGCTTACTTATTCTTCGGCAAGCGTTTCCAGACTGGCACCTTCCCTCCTTTTCTGGAAGGAATGGAGTACATTAAGAACCCCGGAGGTGGGGCAGCCCCTTTGCCACCATGAGGGAAGGCACCAAGGAGGAAGCTGTCCTGAGGGAGGCAGAGTGAAGAGAAGAAAGGGACAAGGTCCTTGATGGTGTTGTGGGACACTGTGAATCACAGCAACCCCAAAGCCTGCTCTACATCTGTACCTTCTTGTCTTATGCACCGATAAAGCCCGTCTGTCACTTGGTTTGGATTCCTCCTGGAAGCAGGCCTTCAGACAAGGATTCAGTGCAAGTGGCTTATTTGAGAAGTGATCCCGGGGGCCTGGGTGGGTCAGTCGATTAAGCATCTGACTTTGGCTCAGGTCATAAACTCAGGGATGGAGTTCAGGGGCCGGCTCTGAACTCAGTATGGAGTCAGTTTCCCCTCCCTCTGTCCCTCTGCTCCTCCCCTAGATCGTGCTCTCTCTCTTCCAAATGAATAAATAAAATCTTAGAGAGAATGAGAGAGATAAGTGATTCCACACAACACCAGGAGGAGAGGGTGGAAATGAAGCAGGGGAGGGAAGCGCATGTTATGAAGCCACTTTCCAATGGGAGCAATTGGACCTCAATCACCAGGGAACACATGCTTCAAGTTATCCCAAACAGGAGGCAAGAAGCAGGGTATTTCTAGGGCAACTTCCTATCCACCATCAGATGGAGGCTCCCTCCAGGCGCTGGGACTTCCAGTTTGCCAGTGTGCTGGCCAATGTGTTTGCCCAGCCAGGAGAAAAAGTCCTGAAACAGAGACCCAGGCTCTGGGAAGCCAAAAGCAACATGTTGCCTGGGGAATGAATGCGCAGGGGCTCCAGACTCCAGGCAGGGTACCCACACAGCTTCTCCAGCGGTGGAAGCTGCTCATGGCCCTGTTCGGAGCAGATACAAGGTGCATTCCCTTCAACCCAGCACTTCACTTGCCTGCAGTGTGTCCTAAGGAAGCAGGGGACAGTGTGTCTCGGTGCAGAGGACCTCTATGGGGAAGAGCCCAGGCTTTGGGGCCAACCTGGCACAAGTATTTCATGTCCCTGCGCTCCAGGGGGCTCCTAGGTCAAGGAGGCATCAGTCAGCACCTGCCTCAAGGGCTGCTTGGGGAGAAAGGCAAAGGGCTTCTACCAGGGATGCACAGAGTAAAAACACTTTGATGTCAATTGTTATTAAAATGAATGCCCTTGGGAACCCTCCTACACTGTTGGTGGGAATGCAATCTGGTGCAGCCACTTTGGAAAAGTGTGGAGTTTCCTCAAAAAGTAAAAATAGAGATACCCTATGACCCTGAAATTACAGAAATGGGTATTTACCCCAAAGATACAGATGTAGTAAAAAGAAGGGGCACCTGTACCCCAATGTTCATAGCAGCAATTTCCACAATAGCAAAACTATGGAAAGAACCTAGATGTCCATCAACAGATGAATGGATAAAGAAGATGTGGTACATACACACAATGGAATACTATGTAGCCATCAAAAGAAATGAAATCTTGCCATTTGCGATGACGTGGATGGAACTAGAGCGTATCATGCTTAGCGAAATAAGTCAAGCAGAGAAAGACGACTATCATATGATCTCCCTGATATGAGGAAGTGGTGATGCAACGTGGTGGGTTTTGGGGGGTAGGAGAAGAATAAATGAAACAAGATGGGATTGGGAGGGAGACAAACCATAAGTGACTCTTAATCTCACAAAACAAACTGAGGGGGGTGGGGGGAGGGGGGTTGGGAGAAGGGGGGTGGGGTTATGGACATTGGGGAGGGTATGTGCTATGGTGAGTGCTGTGAAGTGTGTAAACCTGGTGATTCACAGACCTGTACCCCTGGGGATAAAAATACATTATATGTTTATAAAAAAATAAAAAAATTTAATAAAAAAAAATGAATGCCCTTGGTAACAACGGTTGGAAATTAACATCCGTCCATAGAGACGATGAGTACATTATAGCAGCTCACAGGGTGAACTGTGGATTACAACAGGGTGGATTACAACACGCCATCAAAAAGCCCACAGCACTATAGACTATACTGGCAGACATAGACGTTCACGATACCTTGTTAAATAAACCCAGCCCTTTACAAGACAGAACGTACCTTGTGCCCCTCTTGGCTCCCTGGCCTCAGTACTGTCCGGTGAGGGGATGGACCGCTAACAGGGGCGGGAGCTGGCCAGGGGGACACACAACATCTTGGGACCACTTCTGCAACTCCTGGTGAGTCTGTGATTATATCAACATAAAACACAGAAACAGGGGTGTCTGGGTGGCTCAGTCAGTTAAGCATCTGCATTCAGCTCAGGTCATGATCCCAGGGTCCTGGGATCGAGTCCTGCATCGGGCTTCTTGCTCCATGGGGAACCTGCTTCTCCCTCTGCCTGCTGTTCTCCTTCTTGTACTCTCTCTCTCTGACATATAAATAAATAAAATCTTTAAGAAATTAAAAAATAAAACATGAAAATGAGAAAAACCTAAAGAATAATCCCATTTATGAGAGATCTCTACGGTGTTTGTGCTACAAGTTTACACACTTTGATAGTAAAAATATTGTTGCTGGGGGCTGCTGGCTGGCTCAGTCAGCAGAGCATGTGACTTGATCTCCGGGTCATGAGTTTGAGCCCTGTGTTGGGTGTAGAGATCACTTAAAAATAAAATCTTACGGATGCCTGGGTGGCTTGGATGTTTGGGTATCTGCCTTCAGTTCATGTCATGATCTCCAGGTCCCGGGATCGAGTCCCTCATCAGGCCTTTGGCTGACTCAGCAGGGAGTCTGCTTCTCCCTCTCCCTCTGCATCTCCCCCTGCTTGTGTGCTTTCTCTTTCTGTCTCTCAAATGAATAAATAAAATCTTAAAAATAAATAAAATTGTTAAAAAAAGAACGTTTTTCTGAGTAAATGACATAATGGGTATTTCTAGAGTCTTTTTGTCCCCCCTATCTATACTTTCTGTAATGGAGCAGTTTTAGGTATGTAGGAAAAATGGAGCAAAAAGAATAGAGTTCCCAAATCTCCTCTCCCCAGTTTCTCCTGTCTTGAACAGTTTTATTTGGTGTGGTATATTTGTTGCAATTGACAAGCCAATGTTGATACACCATGATTAACTACCATCCGTGGTTCACACTAGGGCTCACACTTGGTATTGTGCATTCTACGGACTGTGATAATTGGATAGTGAATGAGCCTCCATAACAATATCCTAGAGAATAATAGTTTACTGCCCTACAAATCCTGTTTTATACCTGTTTAGCCTCCCTGCTAGCATGACAACCACTAGGTTTTTATGGTCACTATAGCTTTGTCTTTTCTGGAATGTCATACGGTTGGCATCATCGACTCTGTAGTCTTTCAGACTGGACTCTGTCACTTAGTAATATGCATTTAAAGTTCCTTCATGGGGACACCTGGGTGGCTCAGTCATTAAGCCTCTGCCTTCGGCTCAGGTCATGATCCTGGGGTCCCCGGGTCGGGCTCCCTGCTCAGTGGGGAGCCTGCTTCTCCCTCTCCCACTCCCCCTGCTTGTGTTCCCTTTCTCGCTGTGTCTGTCAAATAAATAAAAATCTTCAAAATAAAATAAAATAAAGTTCCTTCATAGCTTTTTCATGACTTGGTAGCTTCTTTCTTTCTTCCTTTTTTTCTTTTTTATTAACCTACAATGTATTATTTGTTTCAGGGGTACAGGTCTGTGATTTGTCAGTCTTAAACAATTCACAGCACTCACCATAGCACATTCCCTCCCTAGTGTCCATCCCCCAGCCACCCCATCCCTCCCACCCCCTCCATTCCAGCAACCCTCAGTTTGTTTCCTGAGATTAAGATTCTCTTATGGTTTGTCTCCCTCTCTAATTTCATCTTGTTTCATTTTCCTTCCCTTCCCCTCTGATCCTATCTTGTTTTTCAAATTCCTCATATCAGTGAAATCGTATGATAATTGTCTTTCTCTGACTTTTTTTTTGCTTAGCATAATACCCTCTAGTTCCATCCACGTCATTGGAAATGGCAAGATGTCAGTTTTTTGATGGCTGCATAGTATTCCGTGTGTGTGTGTGTGTGTGTGTGTACACCGCATCTTTATCCATTCATCTGTTGATGGACCTCTAGGTTCTTTCCATAGTTTGGCTATTGTGGACATTGATGATAGCTTATTTCTATCATTGAATAATATCCCATTGTATCCCACTGTATGGGTGTATCATAGTTTATTAAATGAGCATTTTTTAAAAAAATAAGAAATCATTTAGAACGGGGGATAAAGTATATTTGGTAAAGATGAGGCAGAAGGAAAATGGTGTGCAGAGAAGCACCTAAAAATGGTGCTGTTGTCAGGTGAGGAGGGAAGCTTGAGCCCTGCTGGGCTCTCCAAGGGGAGAGGCACTGGGTTCCCTGAAGGGGAGAGGGGCTGTGGAAGGGAGGGCACCAGCAGGCTGTACTTAGTGAGCCCTGGGCCTCTGGGTTTTGGGAGAGAAGGCAGAGGCATGACAGGTGCAGGAACGGTTGATATCTTAGGTCATGTTGACCTGTGTCTTGAGGAATTTCCTGTGTAGCTCATGGTGGGTTGCAAAGCACCCTTGTCTACCCCTTCCTGGCAGCTGCAGTCTGGAAAAAGTTACCACAGAGCCATCGTTTTATAAATAAGCTATGGGTGTGTCCCAGCAGACCAGGGCCTCAGAGCCCGG
The DNA here is from genome assembly GCF_011764305.1 of Mustela putorius furo. NCBI lineage: Eukaryota > Metazoa > Chordata > Mammalia > Carnivora > Mustelidae > Mustela > Mustela putorius. The sequence continues at coordinate 34,121,079 of NW_025421341.1, read as the reverse complement.
ACATTTGGCACCTCTGTGGCCAAACTGGCAGGCTGCCTGTTGCCCTTGGTACCAGGACATAATTCACCAGCCGACAACAGCCTGTCTGACCCTGCTGCTGGGGTAGTTTTAGAAAGCAGGAGATTCCCCCCAAACACCTTCAGTTCTGACTCCCAGATTCTAGGACTGAATGGGGCCAAAAAGCCATCTGGTCTACTTTGGGATGACCCATCTGCCAGCAGAGAAGTCAGTTAATCTCACGCCAGTTGCCCCCGTTCTCATGCTCTGATCATCAATTAAAAGGTCTTTTATATTGCCCATGGTGGTTTTTGCAAACCTCAGCTCATTTTGGATTTATATCTTACCAATAGTTGTTCTAGAGATCCAGCTTTGTCTTGGTATGGTGTCCTTTTCCGGGCTTTTTGCCATGCTTTTTGTTGATCTGTGACCACCGTAGCACACCTTAGCCTGGGTAGAGACAGTCTGACTACTGACCCATCAGTGACCCACAGCTGCTGGTAGTGTCTCCTAGATTTTAGACTCTGGCCCCCTGATTTGTGCAGATCACCCAGACTGCACCCAGGGTGGGGGATCAGGAGGGGCTTCTTGATGGGCAAGGTGGGCTGTGCTTCCTGTTCTTGGGGCTGTCCACCCTATCCCCTTTCTCCTGGCCCTTCAGGAGCCACAACTCCTCTCTGGGGCTCTTCACCACCTGCCACTTGGGGTCCCAGCACTTCCCCTCCTGCTGTTGTCAGGATGGGATGGGGAGCCCCATTTAACCTCTTCGCGTTATCTTTTTTGATCTGAGTTCACAAAAAGGTTTCCCTTGTATCAAGTGGGGCTCACATTCATTTCTTGTCAGGCTTAGGAACTTCCTCTGGAGAATAGGAACCCAGGCCCCGCGAGGGAGCAAGATCCAAGCATTTATTATTATTTTTTTAAGATTTTATTTGTCTATTTATTAAGATTTTATTTATTTATTTGACAGACAGAGATCACAAGTCATCAGAGAGGCAAACAGAGAGAGGGGAAAGCAGGCTCCCTGCTGAGCAGAGAGCCCGACACAGGGCTCAATCCCAGGACCCTGGGACCATGACCTGAGCCAAAGGCAGAGGCTTTAACCCACTGAGCCACCCAGGTGCCACAAGATTTTATTTATTTATTTGACAGAGGTAGAGAGGGAGAGAGAAAACAAGCAGGGGGAACGACAGCAGAGGGAGAGGGCGAAGCAGGCTCCTGGCTGAGCAAGGAGCAGGATGCAGGGCTCGATTCCAGGACCCTGGGATCACACCTGAGCTGAAGGCAGACACTTAAGCAACTGAGCCACCAAGTACCCCAGGATCCGGGCATTTAAATCAAACATCACTCCTCATGCAGGTTATTGGAATTTTATTTTGAAATTATTTTATTTTTTAACGATTTTATTTAGTTGAGAGAGAGTGATACAAGGAGCAGAGGGAGAGAGACAAGCAGACTCCACGCTGAGCCCAGAGCCCCATGCGGGGCTTGATCCCATGCCCCTGAGATCATGACCCAAGGCGAAATCAAGAGTCAGAAGGTTAATGACTGAGCCACCCAGGTGCCCCTGAAATAATTTTATTTTATTTTATTTTAAAAGATTTTATTTATTTATTTGACAGAGATCACAAGTAGGCAGAGAGGCAGGCAGAGAGAGAGGAAGGGAAGCAGGCTCCTTGCTGAGCAGAGAGCCCAACTCGGGGCTCGATCCCAGGACCCTGGGATCATGACCTGGGCCGAAGGCAGAGGCTTAACCCACTGAGCCACCCAGGTGCCCCATAATTTTAGATGTATACAACAATTGCAAAGATAGTACACAAAGTTCCCCTGTATCCTTCACCTAGCTTCTCCTAATATTCCTATCTTCTCTAACCACGGCACATGGATCAAAACCAAGAAATCAGCACTGATACGTTACCACTAGCTCAACTTCACACTTCATTCAGATTCCCCCAGGCTTTCCACTGGTGTCTTCTGGTCCAGGATCCCACATTCATGCAGTCATCATGTCTCCGTAGTATCTCCTCATCTCTTACATTTCCTAGGTCTTTCCTGGTCTTTCATGATGCTGACACTTTTGAAGAGTCCTGGTCAGGTATTTTACTATTGCCCTGCTCTGTCTCTCTCTAAAATGAATAAATAAAATATTTTTAAAAATAAAATAAAATCTGTAAATAAATAGATACAAATAGGGGCACCTGGGTGGCTCAGTGGGTTAAAGCCTCTGCCCTTGGCTCAAGTCATGATCCCAGGTTCCTGGGATTGAGCCCCGCATCAGGCTCCCTGCTTGGCGGAGAACCTGCTTCTCCTTCTCCCTCTGCCTGCCTCTCTGCCTACTTGTGCTCTCTCTCTATCTCTCTGTCAAATAAATCAATAAAATCTTAAAAAAAAAATAAATACAAATAAAGCAAACGTAATCTCATCCTGACATCTCCTTCCCTAACCTAGTACTACAGGGCTCATTAAAGATTTTATTTATTTATTTGTCAGAGAAAGAGCACAAGCAGGGGAGGCAGAGGCAGAAGCAGGCTTCCCGCTGAGCAGACAGCCCGACCTGGGACTCAATCCTAGGACCCTGAGCTGAAGGCCGATGCTTCATCGGCTGAGCCCTCCAGGCGTCCCTCTTGTGATTTTCCTGGGCTCTTCGAGGGCAGCCATGGATGCTGCAAGTTGCAGGAAGGCTATGGCGAACTGCAGTTCCTCCCGGAGATCTTGGCTTTCACCTGCATGTGCGCTTTACCCAGCAGACGCTTTGCTGGCAGACATTGGACTCGTGGACGTGAGCTGGCCCGCTGCTGTGGGAGGACACTCCTGAGCCCAGGCTCGAGCCTAGACCCACCTGACGCTGCCCGCATCTCCACCAACAGCTGCTCTGGGGCCGCTAGTTGAGGCTTCAGGCGAAGGCCGGGAAGGTGGGCAAGGGAGGCCTCAGATGAACCACAGGGGCTCTTGGTCTTCTCAGTCTTGATTCACACACCCCTGCCTCCCCGTGCAGGGTAAGGTAGACGGACAGAGACTTCAGCTAGGACATGATTCGTTAGGGTCAAGGATGCCTGGGTCCAGACGCTGGTGAGAGTCACCCACTTTGGGGTTCCGGTGTGTCCAGGGCAGGGAAGGGGTGGGCCAGCTGTCCCTGGGCTTCAGTCTCCCTTGAGCCTCAAATGTGTGGTTGGCCGGGAAGCCAACACTGCCCACACACCTCTCCCCTCCTTCCTGGTTCCTCGGCCTCCCCTCCGTTGGCCTCCTCTCCGTGCCCACCCTCTGGCCTTCGCCAATCCTGGAGCCACTCTTCCTGGATCCTGGGCCTGCTTCCTTCCAGTCTTCTGAGAGTCCTTCTCTGTCTGCTGTTGGGCCTCCTTGGGGCCCCGCCCTCCCTGTTGTTGTGCCAAGAGCCCTTCTTCTTGCCTGCCGTCGGTCTCTTGGCCCATCACGAAGTCACTGGGTGCCAGCACCCTTCTCTGGTCTGTGCTCTTCATTTTCAGCCTTACCAGCTCGGCCAGTTCCTGAGCCTGGAGACCCTGACAGGACCTGCTCCTTTCTGGGGTGGGACAGCGAGCTCCCCACCTTGAACATGCTTCTGCGCTGCTGTGGTGGTTTCCATCTCCCCACCACGGCTCTGCGATGCTTCCAAACCTTTGCCTTCTCTGTGAGTAGATGCAGAGAAGGCCTTTCAAGTATAATTCAACTCTGGAAGTCATACAAAGAAAGACTGGCCAGTCCGAAGAGACAGCAAGACTCTAGGTGTCGGGTACCATCAGGTACCAACAGGTACCATCGGTACCATCGGGTACCAACAGGCTAGAAAAGAACACTTGTGTCTCTGCTGGTTGGTGATCTCACGGGAGCAGATGGAAGCACTCGGCAGCCCAGCAGATCAGCGCAGAGCGTTGTCCAGAGGACACAGTGATTTCTGGAAGGAGAAAGGAACTGAACATGTCAGCAAATCGTGGCCAGAATCCTGGCTCATGCCGTCCAGAGGGACAGGAGACAGTGGAGCTGGACCTACCATCAGCCGCTGCAAGCAGGACACATGGGAGCTCCTCCTGTTGGGGGAGAAGGGTGTTGCGTCCCCCCAAATTGGGTACCCCAATAATGGGTGCGTGATTAAAGGAGTGAGACTAATACAAAGTGAAGGTCAAGCAAAGCTTTATTTCGTGCCAAGCATCAGGAATCAAACTGCCCGTCAAACAGACCGGTCAGGGCTGCCCCTCCAGAGAGGAGGGTCCCTCCCTGCTTTCCAGACTAACTTTTATAGAGCAAAGGCCATGTGGTTGGGCCTGGCCACACACAGGTGGCCAATAAGATTGTAACAAACACACAGGAAATTCCACAGTGAATGCTAGGCGACAAATTGAATTAAAATTTACCCTAGTAGACATTTGAACCAGCCTATCACACCTTGGTTAGGATTGGCGCCAAAAGGCTCCCAAAGGGCGGGGCCCCTACTCCTTGGTAGCTAGGAGACAGTATGCGCCCCCACTGATTGAATACCTCCACCTGGCCTGACCCACTCTTGGACTTGGACTTTGTTACATGGGACTGGTTTCCCAGACTTGCTTTTAAGTAAGTTCCCCTGAGGTGGGGGGGCAAGGTCAATTTAAGCTTTACAACAAAATGGCCGTTCAGCTGGGGTGCGGCTGCTCTGGCTGAATAGGCCCTAACAAGGGGAAAGTTCATGAAAGTTCACACGGCCTTCATGGCATCTTTCCTCTTAAAGCCAGGAGATTCTGTAATGAGCTATACAGACAGCCACTTTATAGCCAAATTCACCGGCATACAACAGATTTGCTGGTTAAGAAGCAACAGCTCCTCCTGGACTCTCTTGCCCGTCTTAGGCCACCAACAGAACAGTGACTTCACCCCACCACATTGGGGAAGCTGCCCTGGCCTCCTTGCTAGCTTGTGCTGCTTCTTGCACTGGTCAAGCTTGTGTCACAAAAGGATAGTCTCCTTCATACACAAAGAACTCCTAGAAGTCATTTAGAAAAGGACTACCAAGTCAATGGAAAAAATGGTCAATACATGATCAGAAGAGCAAACACAAATTGTTCTTAAATATATGAAAGAAACTCAGCTTCACTCATAAGAATGACTAAGATATTTTTCTTACCTATTAAAATAAGCATAAATCAAAAAGTTTTTTAAGATACACTTTTGGTAGGTATTTGTGTCCTGCTCCTAATTCCTGTGTGTGTGTGTGTGTGTGTGTGTGTGTGTGTGTTGGGGGAGCTCCCCATACCAGCAAGCAAGGCTCAGACACCAGCTGGGCATCTTACAATTCAACTCAGTTCTGACACTGTCTACCAGGGAATGGCATCAGGTCCCACAGTTAAGGGTTCAGTCCTGTAACACTGTCCTCCAATTCAGACACCAGTCGTCAGCCCAGCTTATCGCCTGTGCTTCTGAGTGGCTGGCTGTTAATCAGAGGTCCCTAGCTAACCCTTCTTTGAGTTCAATGGATTTGCTAGAATGACTTACAGAACTCAAAAAACCTGTTAACTCACTAGATTATCAGTTTATAACAAAGGAATTAAAGGATATGAACCAATAGCCCGATGAAGATACTGGGGCAAAGTCCCTACCGAAGGAGCTTCTGTCCTTGGGGAGTCTGGGGCCCCACACAGTGGCCTTGGAAGCATGCTGGTTCCCCAACTTGGAACCTTTCCAAAGCACCCCCCCCCGCCCTTTTGAGTGTTGATGAGGCTTCACTACACAGGTATTGATTGAATCATTGGTCATGGTGATCAACCTCTGGCCTCTTTCCCTTCCCAGAAATCATCTATTGGGGCTGGTTTCCGTGGCAACCAGCCCCAGCCTCGGGTGCTTTCCAAAAGCCACTCATTAACATAATCCAGTGGGGGCAGAAAAGGGGTTGTTGTGAACAGCAAGACACCCATCCACCTTTGTGGTTCTGAATAGATTTCAGGAACTGAGGACTAGAGACCAAATATCATAACAAATGATGCTCCCACTGCCCTTGTCCTCAGCACATTCCAAGGATTTTGAGGGCTCTGAGGCAAGAACAAAAACTATCAAATATATATGTGAAATATATTTTGGTTTTCTGAATGACCAAATACATACATTTCTTTTTCTTTTTCTCTGCCTTGTCTTGTCTTGCTTTGCCTTGCCTTTCTTTCTTTCTTCTTTTTTTTAAAGAGAGAGTACAAGCCAGGGGCAGGGGGAGAGGGAGAGAGAGAACCTCAAGGACATTCCACACCCAGCAGGGGATCGTGACCTGAGCTGAAACCAAGAGTCGGTTGTTTAACTTGCTGAGCCACCCAGGTGCCCTCTATTTTTCTCAAAAGTCCCAGTATCACGGTGGGGCTGTGAGGATCCAGGCGTCACTGGTGAGCGTGTAAGCTGGGGAGAAATTTGGCCCTAATTATCAAATCCATCTGCTCTGTGACCTAGTGATTCCACTGCCAGAAATTCATCCTACAGAAGTGCTTATACGTGGGCAAAGTGATGAGGACAGACACAAGTTAGTTATTGCCGGTGTCTTCCAATTAGCAAAAGACTGGAAGTAATCCAAATGTACATTATATTAAGGGGACTGGCTAAAACAATAATACAGCCGTACATCCTGCCCCACAACTCAGATACCTTTCCTTATCTTCTTTAACAGGATTAAAGTAGCTTGGCTCCAAATTCATCAGAGCATTTAATGGGGACCATGAGAGGCCTTCCCACCAAAGAAGCAAGAGCAGAGGCTCATGATCAGCAGCACGACTTCAGAGTGTGCTGGGGGTATTAACCCGTGCGATCTGGGAAGAGAAGCCAGGCGGACACAAATGTGAAAGGGGAAAGTAACACCTTCACTGTTAGAAGATAAGATTATCCAGGTACCTGGAAAATGCAAGCAGATTATCAGAACAACCACTACAAACAGCAAGAATCTGTGAATTCCCAGTGAACAAAATCCAAACACAGAAAGCAACAGTCTCTCATTGTTGCTTGGGGATGATGGGCCACGGATCAGACCAGGGAACCCATGAGCCCGAGCCCTGAGCGGTGCTTCATTTGCTGTAAAATGAGGTCTTGGGGCAGCAGCCGTGCTGTGCAGAATACCATGGTGATGACTTAGGCATTTTGTACATCTGTTTTTGGCAGAGGTGTTCTGGGCAGCAGGTGGGTGCCTGCTCTGATCCAGTCCTGTTTGGAGACAGGGGAGTGGCCCCACCATCATGGGACACAGCCCCATCAGGAGGAAGAGACAAGGGCACCCACATGCACCCAGCACTATAGGAACACCGGGCCTGCTGGTAATTCAGGCAGGAGGGGACTAGGAGGGCTTCCTGGAGGAAACAGTTATCTGAAGGGTGATAGAGGTAGGCAAAGGAAGGAGAAGGCCATTTGCCACAGAAGGATATGAGCTGTGTGGAAGCAGGAAGAAAAACGGTGGATCTGGGGCACCCCAGGAACTCAGTCTGGCCAAAGTATGACATGGGAGGGCATTAGGGCATTCATTGAAGAAATGTGGGCAGTTCTTCAGTTTGAAGGGCCAGTCTCAGTCCAGTTGATGGGAAATGTTGGGGTTTGGGAGTGAACAGTTGAAATAATTTTTGAGATGTTTTCAGTGCAAGAAAGGTGGTTTTATTAAAGTACCATATAAATTTATTAAAGTAAATTGCAGGAGAGGACCCGTGGGCTGAAAGAGCTGCACCGGGTTGGGAGGAGCGACTGATGGTACACTTCCAAGGTGGGAAGGGGTTAGGGACACCTTAGTCTCTAAGGAATTTGGAAGCAAGGCTTCCAGGACCTTGAGGGACCGGTTGCTGTTAGGATAAGTGCGTTTAGTCCCATCTAGTAAACCTTAGTCATGAGACCCTTCAGACGGACATCCGGGGACCCATAGGCTAGGAGAACGATTGCTGACCTGTATCTTGGGTTGTGGGGGGGAGGCGCGGCTGGTGGAGATAAAAGGAAGTTTCCAAAGGGATTTTTACATGTTAAGGAAGACTTACAGGATCCTGGAGGTCAGGCTAATGTCAAGCTAGGTTGTTTTTCGCCTCCAGCAAAGTATTCACAAGCTGCTGGAGGAAGGTCACTCTGCTTTTCTCACCTACTTGTCAATGGCCTGTGAAGGAAACTTAATTATTTTTTCTACATTTCTTTTACCTTTTGTTCTCCATGTCAGGGGCAGCTACTGTGTTGGTAGGGCTGTGGACACTGCAGTGGGGGGAGGTGGGAGCACTCTGATTACACTGTGATTACCGGAGGGGAAGTTTCTGGAGGTGTCAGGGAGGTGTCACGTTGTCAAAGCTGAGGCCTACTCTCAGGGGCAGGCGGGAAGGAGGGAAGGCAGGCCCCTCAGAGGCCGTGGTCCAGATCTCGGCTGCCAGGGAAAACCTCCCAAGAAGTCCTGTGCTAAGGGGCAGGCAGGGCCCTCTACCAGGGGCCTCTGGCTACTCTGTTTCACAGGGAGGGGTCGAAGGGGCCAAGTGGGAAACCATCAAGACAGAATGTGTGCATGGGGTCATGTGGGGAGTGAGTAAGGCATATATGTGGCCAAATTAGCGACATTAGTGAGTGGCTCAGGACCACAGGCAGCGTGGCAGAAGCTGGGCGCAGTGGACACTTCCAGTAGAAGAAACAGAACTGAGAAAACAGAGCATGGGGGTGAGGGGCCAGCCCCCAGGGAGGCCTGTAGGAGCCCCATGTCTGGCAGTGCCAGGCCAGTCACAGCTGTGCTCAGCCTTCGAGGGACTCCCACCACCTAGGAACCATCCTGAGAGGGGAGTGAGCGGGGTCTGGGGAGGGCAGAATGAGGCCAAGGCTGAGATGGGCTTCTAGCTCTTGGGGCATCAAAGTTAGCCATCCTCTAGTCCGTGATGAGGGACATCTACTGCCTGCGGGACTACTGGTCAATCCACCTGCCTTTCTGGGCTTGTGGACCACCTCCTTGATTCACAGATGGGGCTGAGCGTGGTAGGTGGAGGGAGGCTCTGAGCCCCTGTCCACACAGGTGGAGGTCAAGGCAGAGATCAAGGGTCTGACGAGACAGTGGACTAAGTGCAGAGGGAATGATTTGGGCAGAAGAACTTCACAGAAATAGTCATAGTCATGCCACCTGCATGGTGTGGTCCGGGGTGGGGCTTCCCCGGTGTGGGAAGGAAGACATGGGATTAGGGAAAGGGTATCAAACATCACCCTGCCCACACAACACGATGCCCTCTTGCCCCTCCCTGGAACCTTAGCAGAAGCTACCCTACTCACTTGCTTTAGATTCTCTGGGGTCAGCCAGGTGGGCCGCTCACCCCAGGACTGTCCAGCAGGGGTCATTACATAGCCACACGGCCCAGGTCCAGTCTGGACACGAGCATTGCCATCAATCAGAGGAACGGCCTACAGACTAGGTGAGCCACAGCCTCCCTGCATGAAGAGGTTTGGAACTCAGAGCTCAACTGACCCCTGTCTCTAGCCTTACAAGACACGTGACTTTCTGCAAGGTGCTAACCTGTTTCTTCATCTGTTAAAAGGGGACCATAATACCCTACACACAGGGCACACTAAGTGAAGTGTGTGCAGGAAGTGATCACAGTGCCTAGTACAACAGACTGTGAACTGGTACTGTTTACTGCCAGCCTCACACACAGGAGCCCCTCTGGCACAGAACCCAGGTCTGCACTTGCAGAGTCTGGAAGAGTGAAGGTTACCCGTCCACTGGCCTGGGTCCCCACTGGTAACATTTGAACCCCCAATCCTCCAGGAGGTCTTGCTTTTTCCCTGGCCTTCCTGGGGTGCTACAGCCCACCCGAGCACTCCCGCTACCTGCTGCACACCTCTCTTTGCATCTCCCTTGCTGTGTCCTGGAGCTTGTCTGCTTCAGATCGTGAGCTCTGGGAGGGGACTGCCTCGGGATGCCCACTCACCTCTGCACATGCACCACACTGCCCAGGGTCGCAGGCGGGGGCCAGTGTGGGACGGACATTCTAAGCACAGCAGAAGACAGCGCTGGACTCTGTTCTTTTGCAGCTGACACATCAGAGAGCTGTACTTTTAGGAGCTATTGGGCTGCAGATGGATGATTTGTCCAGGACATTGAAGCTTGAGTCAGAATGATCTTAGAGGGGAGTTCAGCGTCAGGGTCATGTGGAACTAGGCTGGGGTAAATGTCAGGGCTAACACTTTCAACTGGCACCAAAAAGGACTGTAGCCAAGGGAGAGCAGACCCAAGGCCCAGGGGCAGGGACAAGGGAAGATGAGAAATACCAAAACCCAGACTACCGGGTCTCTGCCAGGGAACAGAGCTCAAAGCAGAGAGAAAGGACTGGCTTAGTTCCAGTGCTTTCCGGCAAACCCTGTGAGTAGAAGCACCTTCTGGACTTAGATTTGCAGCTCCAGTCCGTAATGCTCTTCCCAGCACAGCCATCCATGGACTGGTAGAATGCCCTATCTACCAGCATGGCATTCTACATAGTACTTGTAATTAAAAAACCTAATTTCACAGCCAGTGAAGTCTGGCCATGGACTTGTGCTCATGTAACTCACAGGTTTTACCAAACCCTCACCACGCAGAAGCAGTCGGATAGAGCGAAAATGGCTTGTGGAAGACTCGGCGGTGATGCTGCGGGCAGACAGTCTCCTGAAAGGGTCGAGTTCTGCCTTAAAGGCTACAGTATATGCTGGGCATGAATCTGCTCTCCTGTACCCGGATTCGGATTCGTGGGTCCAGGAATCAAGGGAGAGAAGTGGGAGTGGTTCCCCAGTGCACTCAAAGTGACTCTGTGGGCTTAGAAGTCTTGGTTTTCCAAGGAGGAATATTCCCACCAGGAAACCCAGCAATGGCTCCACTAGGTTGCACACGGAGGCTCACCTGGCTACTTGGGGCTCACCAACACTGAGTGTCGGTTGTTTCACCGACACTGAACCAACAAGCGAGTTGGGGGGTTATTCTACTGGCTGGGGAATATTCCCAATGGGAAACGTGTGTGCTGCTACATGACAGGGGTGGAGAGGACTGTGGCTGGAGTCCAGAAAACCCTCTACGTCCCTCTTAGAAATTCCAACGATTAACAGAAAACTAAAAAAATAAAGGCAGGACAATGAATTCAGACCCTTTAGGAATGAAGGTTTGGATCAACCATGCCAAAAAAGAACCCAGCTGAGATCCCGGCAGAGGAAAAAGGAAATGGTGACCAGGTAGTGGAAAAAGCAATTACAAATACCAATTCTAGACACACGTGCATGCATGCGTGCATGTACACACACACACACACACACACACACACACACACAGAGTTCCTTCTCAGTAGCTCATGCAATTTCTATTGGAAGCTAACTTTACCGTTTAGTCTTCAGGCAGCATTCTGTGACTCTATATTCTATTCAGATCAGACTGTGACAGGATGGGAGGAATCAGCATGGCCTGGAGATCCATGTGATTGCTGGGCTTTATGTAGCCTGTTTCAGAAAGAGTTAAGTCCATCTTACAATTAGTTGCATCTTGGGGAGAAACAGAGCAGCTTTTGAGATAGGATTAAAGTTCAAATACACATAGAAGGCTGCGATTGGATGCTGGCCGACTAAGGGGCAGGGCGGTACCCACTACAAGCCCTTGTCTCTCAGCTTCACACCCAGCATTTTCCATTGTTCTTGTGAAGCTGGCCACAGCCCTCTGCAGTCATTTCTGCTCTGCTCGCTGGTATCCTGTGGTATTTCTCAGCAGTGTGCACCAGAGGGAAGCCTCAGTGCTGTTGGAGGAAAAGGGACCCACTCCTTCCTGTTGCCGCAGCAGGACTCCCTGTACAGTGGCGGCAAGTGTGTTCCCGCAGCTGCAGCTCGATCTCCGGCCTCTCAGTGTCCAACAAGCTTAGAAGCGACTCCATCAGGCCCATCATGCTTGCAGAGACCCCACACCAGAGGGAGCAGCCTCCATCCTGTGGCAGCTCATCCTGGAGATGCTGTCTCCTTGAGTCTTCCTTTCTTTTCGGCTTTCTCCTTACTGTGTCAAAAATTCTACACTATCATTCAAATGATTCTCAAAGTGTCATGTCTTCTATTTGGACCACAACTGACAGACACAGACAGTTTCTGTCTATTGAAACGGAGGGTCAGGTCTGCATTGTTTTGGATCACCAACTCAGACTTTGCGGTGTGTCCTCTCTCCCTTGTATTTCACAAGGGCACTTGAGGATTTCTTCAAATTCTGATCCTTCAGATTTCCTGCCATTCCAATAGTCCTCACCCCATGTCGAGAATGGAAATGAACAGTATTTTGATATTAAAACTTTATAACAAAAACATTTAAATGGAAGTTTGGCAATGATTAATAGCAATTGGTGAATTTTTTAACACATTTATGTTAATGACCCCACATTGTCTGGACTATCCCACAGGTTTTGTTCTGGAAAGGATTTAAAAGCCCTGTGCGCGGAAGGCAGACGGAGCAGCCGCAACTGCCAGGAGCCCCACGTCCCTGTAGTAAAGAGTCCACAGCCTGGTTCTTGCGGATATTTTCCATTTATTACTGCAGTAGACAATTGCTCTGAAAGTGCAACACTAAATCACTTTGTCACAGCCTCTGCTCCTCTGCTGGCAAATTCTTGGAAGTTCATTCTTGGAGCATCGTGGACCACAAGCTTCTCTCAAGGTGGGAAATTATTGCCACTGCCAATGTCACAGGAAAAAAAACCTCACACACATGACTAGAAGAACAAAACGAGAAGAGCACTGGAGAGGAGGAGCGGCCAATTTCAAATGGAAAACCCAGCAGAGGAGTCATGGGCAAACAGTCCACTTGCGCGAAGTGAAAGGTGACTCCCAGCCTCCTGGCAGCAACCTACACATTTGTGAGGCGGGCCCAGGGGTGCCTGTCATCCCTCTGTCCCCAGAAGAGGTGAAACCAATACCAGTGCTATGCCACACCTCCGTGTAGCCGAGGTCCACAGAGTCAAAAAGAAATGGAAGGACCTCTCAGGCTAGTCTGGAAAATGGGTGGTTTGGCTAAATGGACTCTTCAACCTCCCACTTAGAGCTGCGGGGTGGAGTATCTGGGAGAGCTCGCAGGGTAAGACACTGCGTCAGAGAAATAACTCTTGTTCTAACCAGCACAGGGTCAGCATCTATTGGTGGTAAAAAAAATTACTTTCAAATAGTGCAATGACAAGGAGGAAGGGAAACATGAGCAGCTCTAGAAAACACAAGAGATTTAAAAAATCTGAATGAGACCAAAGAAAGCGCAAAAATATGAATGTGGACCATACAGCTAAGCACTCAGCCTGGCGGACCCCTCCCTCACGAACACATTATACACATCCGCACCCGCTCGCGCACACATGATAGTCAGGCAGATGCCCCAAGAAGGGCAAATCCAAACGTCTGCTCTCTTTGGAATTCTCATGGCAAATCTGAGTGTAGGCAAAAGTGAAGCCCTTCCTAGGGTCGAGACAAATACTCAGGAGGCAGCCTTTGCTCCCCATTGAGCCAGTGTTGCTCCTCTATTTGCCTGAGCCCTTCACAATTGCCTGGGCACTACAATTCATTCTTCATACTCCTGGAGTTTAAATCACTGCTAGATCTTCTTCTCTGATCTAACTTCACCTGTAATGGAAGCACCTCCTTTTGGCTCCTGGACTCACGTTCTTTTGGGGAAAAAGCATCCCAAGAAAGTGGTAATTAGAAGGTGTTCAGGAGTTGGAAAGTAGGAAGAGAGTAATATAAATACAATAAAGAAATGCCTGTTACTCTCATAGGATTTCTCTGAGACCAGGTGGCTAAGGGCCTGGCCTTCAAGGAAAGGTTTTAGGAGAGGCCTTAATTTAAGGTACTGCGATCTCTGCTCACAAGAGCCAAGTAAGACAGTGCTCCTTGGAGGTTGCTGTAGGACTCGTACTCAGTACTTATTTCAATTCTAGGTGCTCTTTTGACCTCTCTGACTTCAGTCCTTCTGGAGTCAGGTGACCCGGCTTCTCTGATGCATGACCACTCATTTCTAAAGCATGTTTGCCGTTGCCCACAAGAGGTTTCTCTCCAGGTATCGTGGAACAGCACACATTAGTGCATCTACCAGGTGGTAAGGACTGAAAGCAGGTTTCCTCAGACAAGCACAGCCATGCAAAGAAAGCCACCCATCACGGTCACCTTTTTGTCAGATGCCCCAGTTTCAGGATCATAGAATTTACCACATTAAGTGTTAACACTGGGTGACAAACAAGCTTTTGCTTCCCTTCCTCAATGAGGGTCACGCAAAAACCCACCAGAAACAGGCGGGACACACATCCCCTGCTCCTCTGGTTTCAGACACTGCCCTCAGCTCCAAATCCTGCACTTGGAACCGCTATTATAACCTAGCTCCTAAGCACACTGGATTCTGCTCCAGTTTAACTTACCAAGGCATACCTTCTGAGCCGCCTCAGTGAAACCAGTGTGGCTCACTGGATTAAAATTCTAAGTGCAGCAGTGCCTAAGAAGAAAGAGTCCTAACGGAGGGAGGACTGGAGGGCATAAAGCAGGAGACTATACAAAATCAGTAACACATTTTCAGAAAATGGTGGGCTTGGGGGAAGAGGGGAGAGAAATAAACAAAATGTCCCAATAATTTAATGGCAGAGCTAGAAGAGAGCATTTATAGCTATTCCGGGACTCTCCAACAAAAAGCTTTTCCTGGATGCACAGACATTCATAATACTGATAACTCTCAGTCGACAGCTCTGGCTTGTACACGTGGTCACGATGCCCTTCGTACAGCAAAGGAGAGCACAACAGAATGCCCGACAGGCATCTGGACAGCACACAGCAAAATGAAAGGCTGAACTCCCCCCCCCCCCAGAACCCCATTTAAAAAAAAGTTTGTCTATTACAAAGTCACGTTTTCTGTTTTTCCGCTTTATAAAGTCAGCGACGCTGGAGGGTGTCTAGCGGAATCCGTCCTCCAGGAATGAGTGCAAAAGGGGAGCGCATGGCTCAGGGACGTCCCTTCAGTAAGCAGATGGAAGGACCAGCTGGAGACCTCCCATCCATTTTGGACAAACACACACATACAGAAAAGGATTATTGCCAGCTTGTGTACTTTCACAATGTGATTTTTGTATTTCGAAAGCTTGAATTGTCCCTGAAAGAAAAAAATGGGAGAAAACAAATCATTCAATACACAGATCTTCAGTAGGCAACAACACACATATGGGGCAGGGGAAGGGGTGGAGACCTGAACTCGGCAGCTCTAGGGCCCTCATGATATACCCCGAGAACTTCCTTTCCTTACTAATCTAATGCCAACATAGCAAACCACCTCCCAAGTTCCTTCAAACACTTCAACTTGACTATTTTCAATAGCCAAAGATTAGAAACAACCCAAATACTTAGCAAAAGGTCACTGGTTAAATATGAATATTATGGCCCATTCCTTCACTGAGACACTTCTGCCGCTTAAAAAAACAAGCCAAGGAAGCTCACTACTAATATGGGAAACTCTCTAGAGAAACTGAGCAGGTATGGAATAGCATATGCACATAGTACACCACCTTTTGTGTAAGTGGGGGTTGGGGAAATAAGGTCACAGTTCATATTGTTTGTACGGACATAAAGTCTATAAGGCCACACAAGAAACCAACAACAATGGTTACGTGGGGCAGTGGAGGGAGGGTGTTACAGCAGAAACTGAGCAGATGCAGTCAGAGTGGGGAGGAAACCCCCCCTTTTTTTTTTTTCAAACACATATGCACACATACTTAAAAAAAATAATTGAATGATGTGACTGTATTATGTATTCAAAAAATCAACCTATCTAGCAACCAAAAAACTCTGTGCAAAACTTACAGTTCCTTATAAAAGGATATTCCACAAGGTGAAATACTCATAGCCTTGACTTTAGACACTTAGCTATACCTCTTAAAAGAGAAGCATGTGTATACATAACCCATGGTAAGTTATGTTCTCTTAGCTGCGTTCCATTGAATGTGGACAGGCTTGGCCACCCCCCAGAAACCTTTCCTGTTCCCCACTAGAAGTCCAACATCTTAGCAGTTCACATGCCACCAGAATCCCACCATCTTAGGGCTGGAAAGGGCTTTAAAGGTCACCTCATCTGGTGCTCTAGCCCACAGCTTCAGACTTTAAAGTATCTGAAATTCTAGAACAGAACAGAATTTCTCATTAATCTGATTTTTGAGTCATTATTTCCCTTTATTTTTAGTGGAATGTTCTAGAAGCCTTAGTTTTAAAGGACCCATCTTAAAATTGCTAGATTTATTGGGCATATGGCTACTGGTACAGTGTATACATATGAAAGAACATGCTCAGCCCAGACAAAGAGCCGCCTGCACTTAGCGTAATAGATGCTGCCAGTAAAGAACAGCTCTCACTACACAAGGAGAATGACTGCACACGAGTACACTGAGAAGGGAAAAGAGAGCTGGTGCAGGTGCTTCTCGACAGCCCACTAGTGTTTTTATAACGGTCATATATGACCATGTAGCTCATTTAACTACAGCTACTGAGCATTTTGATGATTTCCATCTAAGGAGGGAAAGACCGCACACAAAGAAAAACTTAATGGGGTGATCATCTTTTTAAAAGCCCTTTCAAAAGGACAGATCCCACTGAGGAGCCACAAGTAGCTAGCAAAGGATGAATAAGGAAGTTCTGATTATAAAACAGAAAAGCAGGCATAACTGATTTGTGCATGTGACTTCTGAGTCCCCTCGGGAATGATGTACCATTGAGACCTGGGGTCAGAAAAGCGCTCTACTAACAAAAGAAGTGATTAGGAAGGAAGGATTTGCTCTGTTCCTTCTCTTCTCTTTTGATGCCACATCTATCCCCGTAGAGCAACTGGATCACAAAAGTCAATCAGCAGGGAGAAATAAAATGAGTAAATAGAAAGGCGGGGTGTGGGATGGTAGCATCACAGGATTTTCTGACTGCGGGAGAATGATTTATCTTGGAGTAAGAGAGGGCAGGCAAGTGTCTCGACCCAGGCCTTTCATCTGTATAGTGATGAAGTGGAAAGAACTTTCTGGACAAGTCATCACTGTAAGCAGGTCACCGTTATCTTTTGGAAGAATTCCTGTACTGTGCTGGGCTTGGGCCACAGACAAATTCTCTCTGTGGCAGGTAAACTGAAAAGCTCTATAATATTTTCCTATCCAGATAGTTACTATTTATTCTAAGTACTTCTATTGTCACAGATCTCTTCAGGGTCAGAAAATCTAAGAAAGCACACTCTAAAGTTTATTTGTAATGCGGAAAAGGGGAGAAGAGTAAGGAGCCAGGAAAATCTAGCTGAGCTTCTGCAGGGTTTGATATAAAAGATAACAAAGAGCAACAAGAACAGGTGACAGGCTCCTCCTGACAATGACAGGCTGGTGGCAGCTGGTGGCTCTGGTCCAGCTCCTCTAAAAAAAAAAAAAGTGGGCTGAGAATAGCTTGCTGCCAGATTTAGCCTGACGAATGTGTTCACCTCAGACCAGCTGGGAACTAATCCGAGGTTCCATCCCTCACCCAAGGGCTGCAGTGCCAGAGAGATTAGGAGACAGAGAAAGGAAGGAGGAAGACAGGAAGTGGCAGAGGTCACAGGCAACTTTTAACTTTTTTTTTTTTTTTTTATAAAAGATGGGTTTCTATTCTTTTAAAAGCAAACTATAATTTAGAAAATACAGAGTGAGCTCCTAAAAGTTAGCCCATCTAGCCACCTAGCAATGTTGTGATGCTGCATGGAAAACCAGGAAGGGTTTTCTGTTGTTGTCGTTGTTGTTTTAAATGATACAACAGATCTTTTAGAAGGAAATAAGAACATTTTTACATCCTCACCTGTGAATTTATGTAAAATAAGCAACGGGGACTGTGCCGAGTATACTGATTTAAAGGGGCTTTTCAGACATCAATTTTCCCACTCTATCTTAATTTATTCCCAGGGATTTTTACACATCAGGGCACATGACCCAAAAGACCCATGAGGCTAGAGAAGTCAGAAAGACGTTCTCTACTTGATGATTCTTTGTCCTGATAGTGGGGTCTCAGAAATACCAGTGCCCTAACCAAACTGGCTTCCAACTTCACATTCCCAGGCATCCTGGGCAAATCTATTCCCCAAATATTCTTAAACAGGTTTCCAATTTGCTCAGCCTCCACATAATCACCATTTTCATCCTTCTAGAGAAAAAGACAAGTTCCAGTTCTGGGAAGAATAAGCTGAGGTAGAGGTTGGCTCCTGAGGGTACACAACAGAAGCAAGGTGGTTGGCTCCTCAGAGGAACGCCTCTCTGTTCTTGCAGGAAGCTGTTGCTGTGCTCGTGCCCAGCAGGGGCAGCACAGTGGTTCTGGGCCTCAAGGGCAACCTGGGATCCAGCCATCTGGGGGTACATTACAATTCAGCCTGCACACAGTCTTCTCTGTCACGGAACATTCTCTGTCATTCTGTCAGGTGTCCACCCCAGGCCAGCTCTGGCTTCCTCTTCTCTTCCTCAACAAATATTAAATAAGACTGCAAACCCTTCCTGGGTTCAGTTGGGCAAGTTTCAATCTCTAATCTCCCACTGAGTGCCAACTCCATTCCCCAACAACACAGATCACTGTTCTGCACATGCCAGGCCAGACATATAAGTAACCCTAAATCCTCCCCCAGCAGTTAACTGGGGCTTCTATTGAAGCCATGGTTAAAAGTGCAATACTGATTTGTAATGCAGATCAAGTAAAACAGTTCTAGAATATTAGCAGTTATGTGTAATAGCATAAAATATCAGATAAACTGAAGAGAAGTATTTGTGGTTCAAGAAGAATTACTTTAAAAAAGAATTACTTACATAGCAGTTTTTATTTCTCCCCAGATCATGGTCTACTTGGAAGGGGGTAAAGAAAAGGTGGAGCGGATGAGGAGCTATGAGCTGGAGGTACACAGCCTCAGAGCACCTCTTCCAGGGGTGAGGCGACAGGAATGAAATATGGAGTCCTTTTCGGGTCTTTAGGACAATGAAGTGAGGTGATTTTTTTCATTTAGACACTAATAGTCCTCTCAGACTCCCAAGGCCATGCTTCGAGGAGAACACCTAGGGGGCACCTAACTGGCTCAGGCAGTAAAGCATCCGACTTGATTTCAGGGTGGTGGTGAATTCAAGCCCCATGTTGAGTGTGGAGCCCACTTAAAAAAAAAAAAAAAGAACACCTAAATTATGAAGTGTTCATGAAGCGCTTTCTTCATCTGCCAGATAAAAAAGATACAGGGGCAACAGAAAGAACAAAGAAACTGCAAAATAGCAATGATATGAAACATGTGATTCCAAGGCAATTCAAAGGTATCTTTCCCGAGGGATTCAGTGTTATCAAAGGGGAGGGAATAGTTTTAAATTTTCTCCTATACGGACTACTCTAGTTTCATTTTAAAGGCTTCCCCCTCCCCCCATAGAATATAAGATGCTATTGATTTTTAAAAAGCCCATCGTTTTAGGTACTCTAAACACTGCCAATTAAACTATGTCAAAAAATTTTTTTTTTTTTTTTTTAAGATTTTATTTTATTTATTTATTTGACAGAGAGAAATCACAAGTAGATGGAGAGGCAGGCAGGCAGAGAGAGAGAGGGAAGCAGGCTCCCTGCTGAGCAGAGAGCCTGATGCGGGTCTCGATCCCAGGACCCCGAGATCATGACCTGAGCCGAAGGCAGCGGCTTAACCCACTGAGCCACCCAGGCGCCCCTGTCAAAAAATTTTTAATCATATACACAGTAAGCAACCTGATTTTAGGGACATTAAAAACCAAGAAAAAATAAATCCTAGAAATAATCAAACATGGTAACATTATTAAACAATTCCATTATAGTGCCAGGCCTCTGGAAATCTGACTTTTCATCCTGCAAATCAGTGTAGCCAACATTACAGCCCAGGCATGTTTTTCTAGTTTATACACACCCTCCCGGTGTGTATAAACTAGTAGCCACTTCAAAATTCTGTTGACTATATTTTATAGAGAAGTTTTTAAAATAAAATGTTACTTTTAAAAAATCTAATATCTAAAAATTGAATTTATAATAAGGGAATTAAACTACTAAAAAAGACCTGAGGGGTATCACCCACACGTGCAGGCATTCCAGGACGGCTAAACTGCAGATGATCCCAGCTCCACAGTCCTCCGACCCCAGGCCACCTGCTTCTGTCCCTCAGTGTTGTCCTCTCTTCGTGCTCATCAGAGACATGCAGGTCTCCTTCTCTTGAAACTGCCTCATGTCCTTCCTGGGAAGGGGGAGTTCTGAAGCAGCTACTACAGCTGGCATGTTCTGGTCCAATTTTAGCAATCCTCTCTCTCACAGGGATGGTGGGGCAGTTAATGTCCAGGAATACACTCTCAGGGCAGGCACATGCAAATACTGTCCTCTCATTCAGAATAAACTGACCCAGTTCCCTCTGCTAAAGAGACAAACATGGACTTGGCACTCTCTGAATTGAAATACAAATGTTCTTAAAGTGAACGTGTCAGTTGACCACGCCTTCAATGTCCCAGAGCCTCTCCCCGCCAGTAAGCACGTGATGGGCCAGTGATAGCATACCCGGCATCTACCTCAGCTAACTCTCCTTGTGAAACCCTTGGAATCTATCACTGCTCACAACTGACAAACACCACCAGTAAACATAGTCTAAACATAAACATAGGGGTACATAGTCTTTCTGGGTGTTCCTCTCCCCTAACCCACACTGGAGCCTATGGAACTGCCCTGCTAGTCACAGGACCCTGCCAGATGGCTTAAAAATGACCACGTCTGGGCAAAAGACAAAGGGTCTGTGGCACATTTATAATCATGAAATGGTACTGGAAGAGATCGGAGACATCTCAGACAGTGGAACCTCACTTTTCCAAATGAGAAAAAGGGTATATAGTAAGTTAAACAATCTTAGCAGAGGTTCACCAGGAGACAGGTGACCCAGTGAGGACGATTCCATGGTCTTGGACTCAGTACTTTTCTGTTAGACTGTGACAGTCAGTCAAAGATGAGAGGTCAGAGCAGCCTCCATGTTGGCAGAAGCCAGACTGGCAGTAAATGGGGAGAGGGCAAGCCCTGGGAGAGAGGGGGACTATGGCCGAGAGGTATGTCACAAGGTTACAGAGAAGATAGACAAGGCCCTACCCTGAGTGTGAGAGACAGAGGGGAGCGTCCGATCAGCGGCCGCTGCTGTTCACCAGGCCATGAAACTCCTCCCAGGCCCTGGCAAACCAGAGACAAAAAACACAATAGCACATTCAGGTCAAGGGCTTTTTAACAAAGAGCACAGATACGATAACCCCACATCCCCCTGTAGATACCTTCAGGTTGTGTGGAACCCACCAGTACTGGACGCCCAATGGTAAGGCTTCCCACCTAGACTTTCCACTCACATCAGGAATGGTGGCCAGCTCCTCTCAGGGGCAGTTGGCACTACTCCCAGCTTGCTCCACTGGTGAAGTCTGGCCCTCACTATCCCTAAAGCCTTTGCCACAGTCCTTCTACCTGTTGCTGCAAGTCTACCGGGGGGCCACTGAGGTCAGAGCTAAGCTCAACCATCACTGGAGACACCGCTCATCACTGGGGCAAAGGGCAGCGGCGCTTTCTGCCTTGAGGGCATGAGGACAGGTGGCAGAAACTTTTTCTTCACAAGATCTCACCCTGGGGGTCAGGGCAGTTACCCAACAGCATCATGACGTCTGGTGATGTTATGAGGCAACTACAGCACTTTCTCTGCTTTCACATTTCCAACCTTCTGACCCCTCTCAACTCACACCCCACATTTGTATCAGGTTCCATCTGTTTCTGGAAATACCCATGTAACTATTACTTAAACTTTAAACTGTGTAGGTCACAGTTCAACATTCTAGGGATCAATGCTCCTCCTAACTTTCATGCCCATTAAATCAATTTAGTAATTGGGGTTAAGTAGGGATAAGAAATGTGACCGAGGGATACATAGTCTTTCTGGGTGCTGCTCCACAAAGAACAAGCCCTTGGTAACCCTGGCCAAAAAAATAGGAGAAAACAAAATCTCCCATGCATCCTGAAGCCCTAAACCACCTGGAGTTTCCTCGGAGGAGCTGATGTCCTACCTTTTTGCCCTATTAGGGATAAAGTACCTGGTAAGTTCCCTGGGAAATAAATAAATGAGCAAATAAATAAATAAATAAATAAATAAATTTGTATATATGCAAATATATATATATAATGGGTAATTTCCTATTTCTAAATAGAAAATCCCTTAGTGGCAATTATTCCATTCTCAGTTTAAATGGATGAAAATACCTAGGGTGACAACATATTATGTCACTCACTGCAAGTTTAGTATTACGATCAAAGAATGAATATACTTCATTACTAGGCCTTCTATGGGTAGCTTTTCTTTTCTTTTTTTTTTTATTAATAGGGAGGGATTAAATACAGAGACCTGGTATGACAAAGTCCTTCTTCTGGGTAATATTTGTACAAGTTTCATTAGTTTTTCTCTCTTTTGAACAGCAGCAGCAATTAAAAGTTAATGATCTACCCTGTGGCTGATGGCTTCTCCAGAGTATTATCAAAGCTACTCATACACGCTAACTGAATTGAAGAAAAATCTAAGACCGCCAAGCAAGCGTGCCAGTCTTTGTCAATTCACAAACTCAATGTCCACAGCAAGACATCTGTTCCACAGCCCTTTCTGGAGAGGCGGTGATGCGGTGAACTTCCTGAGTCCATGAGTGACATCAGAAGGCTGTTTCATTCTCCATTCCAAAAGAAGGTAAGGGCAAAGCAAGTCCGACGCTTGGGCAGCAGCCTAGGAAACCCCTCTCTTTCTTTCTAACAGTGAGATTTCAATTCTATTTTGAGCAATTTTGGTGTCAACAAGAAACTACATGGTTGTGCTGAAGTTTCATCTCATTTTTCTTTTGTTTCCAGAAGGCTTACACTAGTCCAAACAGAGCAGTTCTCTGTGTCAAGAACCTGCTGAAATACAGATTTCAGAGTTCCCCTCTAATCCATTCCAGTATGAAACTGCCCTCCCATTTTCTTCAGAAGGATCTTCTTCAGATGCTAAACCTCAACATGAAGAATCTGGGTACAGAGATTTCCTCACATGGATTCAGTGGAAATCAAACAGTTGGTCACAGTCATTGGAACAATTACTCCTACTCTTGTAGGCCAATGCTTGGCTAAGAGGCAAGTCAACCACCTAGAGCTAGGTGTGAATTTTCTAGCTATTCTCCATCTCAGACATTTTAGGTAATATTAAAACTTGCTTCTTTTAAAGGTAAAGAAAGAATAAGTTAAATGTTAGAAGTGTTGTATGAATGGAGTTTCTTATAAATAAATAAATAAATTTATTTTGCCCTTAGATTAACAGAGCCTATAGGGAATTCTGAACAGATTCAAATGACAGAGTGACAAAGAGTCCTTTAGAGACCACTCTTGTCTCAGCTCACTTACCAGGAAATAAACTCTGACAGCAGAGATCTCACTTCCTGTATAATCATATTTGCTCTCCCACCCTGCCGAAAGTCTGGGTCACAGCCTTGCACTTGGCTGGCACCTGATCCTCATGGACGAGCTCAGCCCCCTGCTAGTTTGGGCTTTCTTTGCTTTAAACATCAGTATGGGGGAACATTTCATAAACGCAAAGCCAGGCCAGCAATTCTGCCAGTGTGACTCAGTGCCAGCAAGCTAGGACTCTGATTTAGACAAGATAGGAGAAGGGATGGCTGATTCTTGCCTACAAAGTTCAATGTTCAAATACAATGAAATCTAGATGTGGTACAGCAAAGTCTCCATGTTTGACCCATCTCTCTTCTCTTCTAGAATAAAGTAATAAAGGGAAGTCACCTACCCTCAACTTCCTGTGCAGAGGGGTCTGGTCAGACTCCCCAGTGCTGTGGCCTACTGAGTAAAGCTGGCCCTGCCTTCCCCTTTACCATTCCAGGCCAGATGCATAAAGGAACTCAATGGGACTGTTCCAAAGAGGAATTTCCTCACAAAAGATACTGGTGCTTTATGTAGCTCTGTGCCAGGTTTTATCCTGGTGATGCCCTGGTGTTTGCAGGTCTGGCTGCATTATGAAATTTCTCCTCAAAAGGGGATACAGTTACTCGATGTTTGCAAGGACCCAGACCTATGAACTCTCAACTACGACTGGTCTCATTAAGAGGAGCCATGCACCTGAGCTAACACTCAATTGAACAGGTTTCCCATTTCTCAATGGGACCTGCTCACCCTTCAGGGGGCGGAACTATTGGCAATGAACAGTAGGAGGCAGCAGGCAGGCATCCCCTCTACAGTGAAGCAGCTCACCAGGCAGCAGTGCTGGCCTCAGCCCACCTAGGAGTATAGCAGGAAAAGGCCACAAGCAGCATGATTAGGGAAAGGCTGGAAAAACCGAACAGTTGAAAAAGGACATTGAAAACTAGACTGATACAGCAAGGTGGAGAAATGTGACTGAGAAATTGTAGCCATTCCTAGAAAAATGCCCCTCACTATTTCCAGCAGCCCTACTCTCCAAAGAACTTGGGGGAGAACTGCTCCTTCTTCCTTCACTTCCCCAAGTCCTCAAGTTCTTGGTGCTGCTCCTGGGCTTAATCAATCTCCAGTGGGAGAGCCACAAGGACTAGAACAAAGCAGAACAGCTCTGATTTCTGTTGACATTTGGCAATGATCACAGGGGCCTCCGTGTGGGTTTGGTGCTTTCCGATCAACTCTTACTCTGGATGGTGACATCAAGCTCATCTCCTGGACTAGTTATATAGCGGCAATCAAGGTCAATACATGTAACATAATATTGGAAGGCAAGAGGGAAAAGGCCATACAAGGTAACTCTGACAAATGCTGAAAACATAGAGAACAGGCATTTCCACATGCCAACAAATCTCCCGTCTTCCAGGTATTTCAACCAATTTTGGATAGGTGATAAACAGAGAAACAATCACACAAACACCTCCAGAATGTTCAGTACTAGTCCTGTTGTGTGTTCTGTGAGATCCCAGGCCATGTGCAGCCTGGTGGTCAATCAGGACGGGAGAAGTGCAGGGTGTTGCTGCCAAAATGGAAGAGCCACTTTGGAAAACTCCACATCACACCCACAGCCACCTTCAAGACACCATCAGGCGACCTGACCTAGAGTTCTACAAAAATGGTTTACTTCTGGTTTGGGTAGGAGCTCCTAAGAAAACTTAATAATGAGTAATGAGACCTGCTGAAATCCTACATGCAGGTCAGGGGCCTGAAGGCTGTGCTGCAGTGCACACAAGCCAAGCCACAAAGCATCTGAGGGGCTGGTGTGCAGTACAGTCCGATACCCTCAGGAGCAAACCTTACAGGACGAAGACATTTCCCCACCCCAGATCCTGATGCACAACAACCCTGGGGACCGGGAGAAAGGGAAGGTCTAGTACGCTGAAACCTCGCAAGCAGGACTAGCTCAAAGAGGAAGAGGATTTGGCTCTAAATGGAAAACAGAAGGGAGAAGGCTGGCAGAGAGCTCGTGGCTTGGGCAGCTCTGGCACAGTGAGAAAACCCTGTTAACACAAAGCGAGGAAACTACATACACACAGCCACACACAGACAAAAAAGCAGGGCTTCACCTCCAAGCAAGAGAGCTCTTTGAAGTAAAGGCAAACAAAGTCAGCGAAGCAAAGGCCAAGGATCCCCCTTTCCAACCTTAACAGACTTTCAAGCTGAATTCTAATCAGAAATCACTCTGGTCTAGTCATCACCGTGACCAGATGGGAACTAAAATTCAAGTACCAGAAAATGGGGTCTCATTTTGAGAGCGAGATGTCACCTCATTATGTCAGACCTCAGCAGAACTGGAACAAAATACCATGTGACACTACAATGGGCTTATGGAAATGAGGCTGCATTCCCCAGATGGCCCTCCACGGAGAAGTCTGTGCCATTCCTTAATATGGTGACAGTCAGTCCGAAAGGCCACTTCTTTGATGCACCATAAAGAGCGAGAGCATGAGACAAGCTAGTTTAGCACCATTTATTAAATGATCTCAGCTGTTGTTGTAGCTGCTGCGTGTCAGCCTGTTCTTAAAACATAAAATGCTCTTCCAATTCCTCTTGTCCAGGACAGAAGGATCTTCCAGGTAGCACGCCAACAGAACAAGAGACTCCGGTGATGCCAGCTTCAATGATGGTGCCATCCAGAGAGGGAGTGGGTCATGGCACATTCAACCGCGGCTTCCAGAGGTTTTGAAAAAGGAGCCTTTGGGGGCCCAGCCTGCCTGGCATTCTAGTGGAAGTGCAAAAGGTGGGCACATTGGGAGAGGAAAGAGAGGGAGACGCGAGGGAAAGTAGCATCTGGGACTCAAGGAGGGTTTCTGGTCCCTGTAGCTGCAGGGCTGGAGTGCTAGGCAGATCTCTTGATAAAGCAGCGAGAAGCAGACTAAGGCAAAGCCCACGGGCTCTCCTAGACTCTGTAAGGACTTGTTCACCCATTTCTACAAAAGTCAGGAAGAACCGCCTCAGGGTATTAGAGAGGGAAAATAGTGGAGAGGGCAGAGTTGAAAAATACCTTCTTTCCCTCTCCTATGCAGGTGAAAGTTTGCTTTTGAAGGGAATGGGGGATGGAGGGCATTTGGGAACCTTGAACGTAAGAGTCCTAGAAAAAGTGGTGTGGACCCCTCCAGCTTGGACTGTGTCTGGCTGGAGGGCAGAAACTATTCTCTCCCAGAACGAAGAATGGGAAAATCTGCCTAGAGAAAAACAAGGCTAACTCAGAATTGCTACAGCAAGCAACTGGGGCCATGGCTGGCTAATAAACTGCTGGTGGCTCCGGGTGAGTCACAGCCAGCCATATGATTACGGACCAACTCCTGCGGCAGTGTTTCCAGTAACAAACTGGCACTTAGCTGGTTTAAGCCAACTCCACCCACAACATTCTCTGTGAATGCATGGGAAAAAGATTCCCAAAGTTTCCCTGCTGAACAGCATCGCTGGGCTCATTACTAGTCTCTAATAAGAATAACATGATGATGATATTATTACTAATGATGACGATGATAGCAGTAATAATAATTCGTCCTATAAGAGCATTCTCCACCTGAGGACCTTCAATTACAAAGATTAAATCAGCCTCACAACAACCCTGTTAGGTAAAGTATTATTATCCCCCATTTTACAGATGAGACTGAAGCAGAGTGGCAGAGACTTGCCAAAGGCACATATTGATACTGGAGTCAAAGGAGAGAGTAAAACCTAAAAGTCCCGACTCCTAGTTGGCTAGCTCTCCCTCCAGTTTTGAGAAAACCTGAGAGCCACTCCCCACAACTTCTTCATAGTAACCTGAATTTACTTATGGCTTCGATCACTGAAGGAGCAACTCCAACCAGTGATTCTCATTTGTGGACATTCAACTCTAGGTACCCCAAGTCCTAGGTAGATCACAAAGCTTACTTCCCCCCTTTGGTATTCATGCTTCCCCCTTGGATTCTGCTCTCACAACCACACTATTCTCCTTCCACTACAAGTTCAGCTCTATAGACCAGGAAAGTGGGAGTCTTCATTCCCAATAATAAGAAGTCAACTTCCCAGGACAAAGAAAACAGACTGATGCTAACAGGTTAAAAAGACATGCAAAAGTGGGGTGAGGGGCGGACAGGGAGGAGGACTTGACCGTTCAGTAAAATTATCTTAAAAAACAGCAAGAAAACGAAGAGCACTTTGTCTTTCATTTTAAGATAGTGGTTAGTGAATGAAAGACACGACAGCCCGTGTAAATAAAGCAAGCCCAGGAAGCGTAACTGGGACTGTGCAGAAGGGCTCTCTCTGATACAAAGCGCCACATAGTGTAGGTGGGCAGGGAGCCTCACCAGCAAAGAACTGCTACGAGTGGCCAAAAGCACTAGAGGGGAAGACTGGTCTGTCCCTTCTCCGTAAGTCTGGCTCCTGTTTGACCGTATTCCTCCGGGCCCAACTAAGGACCTACTTCTCCTAAGCTTAGGGACATACCCCCCAAGCACCCCCAAAACGTACTTGATGCTGTCGGTGTGGGTTTTGTACTCCATAATGGTGTTGGGAGGTAGATTAAGCACTCGCCGAAGCGTATCCCGGATTCGGGCTGTGGTTGCTTGGTCACTGGCAGTCTTATTCCATATTGAAATAATGTCCTCCTACAGGAGGAACAGAAGGAGTCGTCAAAGCAAACCAGAGGCAGTGAAGAGAGCAAAGGCAACACAAGAAACCAAACCTGCCCATGGTGTAGCTTACCTGAAACCGGACAGAGACCACAGCCCCACAGATCTCCTCCCCAACCATGAACTGTTCCCCCAACATGGCCAGGATAAGATTCTCCCAGCAACGGGACGCCAAGCCCTTCCGCAGCCGAATAATCCATTTGCCACCATTTTTATTTGCATCATCCTGTATAAGATAGAAAGCACTAAAGTTAAAATGTGGTTTTGCCGGTCTTTTACTTTTGTATGCAGCAGGAAAAAAGCCAAGGATCCCTTCAACACTTAAGAAGTCTTGTCACTTTTCAGTTATTCAACTTTATAGGAAAAAACGGTGGTAGGACCAGGGAGATAAAAAATGGGAAAAAAAGAAAAACAAGGTGGGACTCCTTGGTATCAGCCACAACAATGAATGGCTAAACCGATCCTTTTAAAAATAAACCTCTTTTTCTGAAACTACTTTGGAATCAAAATAAAGTGATATCAGATTTCAAACATACAACATTCCTCGTTTCATTCACTAGAAGTTTACCAAGTGTCACTAAGTCTCAAGCATACAGACGTGAAGCCACAGTCTCTACCAGATCTAGTCTAGTGGAGGAGAAAGCCAAGAAAATTAATCTCGGCAGTACAGTCTGACATGTGTTGCTGTAACAGAGATACGCTAAGTTAAAGAAAAACAAGACAGAAACACTCAAGAAGTGGAAACATTTAACCTGGGTCTTGAGGGATGTACAGTTAGGTAAAAAAGGCGAAGGGTCTGCAGGCATCAAGAAAAACACGTCTGTGTACAAACTGAGGCTGTGTGTCAGGGAGATATGCAAAGAAGGCAGCTAGCTGCTCTGAAGAGAAGGCCTGGGCATGCTGGGAGATGAGGCCTGGAGGGTTAGTAAGTGCAAGATAATGGGAGCAATGCAGAGTTGCGTAGGGCCTATAGTTGGGTGTGTATGTATGTGCTCACATTTGTTTTCTAAAAAAAATGCCCTGGCATCAGAACAGAAGATGGGTTACAGCAAAGAGATCCTATAGCCCAGCTTTGGGCCTCCAGCTACTGCTAGCTACTCCAGCTCACTTTTTACCCACTTCAATCACATATACACTGTAGTAGTCTCTCTCTCTCTCTCTCTCTCTCACACACACACACACACACACATCCAGTTTAATGGGAATAAGGGTAATTAAAAAAAAAAAAGTCCTTTAATGTTGTTATACCACTTTAGTGATAAAAAAATCTTTGTAAACATACAGACAAGTGATGACATCAGTGCCCTTTCCCAGAGGTCCTGGCTCCAAAGATGTACCAAATAGTGTTGTAGCTTTGAGAGAAAACTTTAAATACTTTAACCTTAGCAGGGCTAAAAAAAAACCCCGCAAACACTCAGAACAGCAGTCTGAGGTCCTCCGGGCTTACCTCCCACATGGGTTTAATTCCTTCTTTGAAGAGATGGAAGTCACTGTGGCCTGTCAGGTCCCCGGGACGTACCATGTGGCTATAAAACCTCCAGAACTGCTCCACCTGTAGAGAGAAGGCCCCAGAGCACAAAAGATTATCCTTCCTTTTTCTTTGAATGAGTATGAGATTTAAGAGAAGACACTCTGCTACAGACTTGACGTTTTGGAGGACACATTTTCATTTGGGGAAGCATGTGGGAAGGAAGGCATGCTGTATGGGAAGTACAGAAATATAATACTGTTGATACAAGGATAAACTCTTTAGGTGGAAAATGCCAGCCTCAGCCAGGACCCCTATTTATGAAAGCCCCAGGATAATCATTGCATGCTATAAGAGGACCCTGTTTTACACAGTGAAATCTTTCCAGTTTATTTTTTTCTAAGTAGGCTCTATGCCCAACACGGGGCTTGAACTCATGACCCTGAGATTGAGAGTCTCATAGTCAGAGCGCCTAGGTGGCTCAGTCAGTTAAGTGTCTGCCTTCCACTCAGGTCATGATCCCAAGGTCCTGGGATCCAGCCCTGTATCCGGCTCCCTGCTCAGCCTGGGGCCTGCTTCTCTCTCTCCCTCTCTCCCTCTGCTGCCTCCCCTGCTTGTACTCTGTCAAGAAGGTGAATAAAATCTTTAAAAAAAATTTAAATAAATAAATGAAGAGTGCCACTCTACCGACTGAGCCAGCCAGGCATCCCAACACAGCGGAATCCTTTTAGTCTTGAGGTATATTAAGTGCCACATACATGTAATTTTTTAGAACCAAATCACTTTGTAAAAAATACAGTATTATTAACTATAGTCATCATGCTGTAGTCACATCCCCATGAAGTCTGATCGCTTCTCAATCACAGACTACTTACTGGCAGATACAGCGCAAACGACAACAAATACATTTAGTTCTGTTTGGTTATTGAGCCATCAGTGATGGTATCAACCACATACTCTACTCTAACCCATGGTGCCCTTGGTAAGGGCAGGACGACCAAAACCAAACAGAACTCGGCCTCTCATATTTGGGGTTTAAGTTCCTCTTCTGAACTAGAAAATTTATGTTTCTCCTTGCCCCTCCTTCATAATCCTGTTAGAAAACTAGACATATTTCCTATTAGATGCATGCCTTATCAGATGTATTTCTCTATGAGATGCATGCTTATTTCTACTCATCAAGCTATTCCTGTTTCTCTCGGTAGTGCCATGATAAGGAGACCTTACTTCCTTAACAGGTACTGGCCCCACGAAGTACTGGCCAGTGAAGAGGCACACTTTAGGAAGAAAGAAAAAATGTGGAACAGTGTGAAGACAGTTGGTATTCGCCAACACAGCAATGAGGAGGCTCTGAACAAACACCCAGCAAGACATCACAATGCACAGCTGAAAACAGGGCACTGAGGAGATGAGATTCAGGTCATACTTCTAAGTGTGGATAGTAACTAAGGAGAAGGAGACCTTACACTTTATGAAGCGGCTGTTCCTCTAGAGAACAGAAACATGGGAACTGTCTCATGTTACAAAGAAGTCAGGAACAAATGTCATTCATAGGATTTTGAAGCAGTGTCTCATCTCGACAACCGCTATGTTTAGCTGTATATAGCAACTAGGGAGAGTAAGTGGCCATACGTATTAAACGAGCAAACATCTTTTTCCACTCTGACACAGTAGGAAGAATCAAAATACACCCACTAGAACTTATAGCTCACTGTGAATTAGAAATTGGGGGGTGGGGGACGCCTGGGTGGCTCAGTTGGTTAAGCAGCTGCCTTCGGCTCAGGTCATGATCCCAGCGTCCTGGGATCGAGTCCCACATCGGGTTCCTTGTTCCGCAGGGAGCCTGCTTCTCCCTCTGACTCTGCCTTCCACTCTGTCTGCCTGTGCTTGCTCTCACTCTCTCTCTCTCTTACAAATAAATAAATAAAATCTTTAGAAATTGGGGGGTGGGGGTGGTTAGGGAGAAAGTATACCAGCACCCCCAATTCCCCAATTGAGCACTGCTTTATTAGCTGTCTGGTCTCTTCAATTCTATAGTCAGACTACAGAATCTCAGTCACCATCGTACATCCGAATCACAAGAGAGATGAAGTACAAAACTTGAGAAATATTATTAGGCTTCAAAAGATTTCCTCTTCCTTCTCTTTAGGCAATTTTGGTATTTGAAACTCCTCACTGAAACCGCAAAATAAATGTTCAGATTCAGAATGTAGGCTGCACACACACACAAAAAAGACTTCAGAAATAATCTCGGGGGGCGCCTGGGTGGCTCAGTTGCTAAGCATCTGCCTTTGGCTCGGGTCCTGATATTAGTGTCCTGGGATCGAGCCCTGCATCAGGCTTCCTGCTTGGCGGGAAGCCTGCTTCTCCCTCCCCTGCTTGTGTTCCCTCTCTCACTGTGTGTGTGTGTGTCTCTCTCTCAAATAAATAAATAAAATTAAAAAGAAAGAAAGAAAGAAATAATCTCAGGGCACCTGGGTGGCTCAGTTGCTTGAGTGTCTGTCTGACTCTTGCTTTTGCCTCAGGTCATGGTCTTGGGTGCTAGGATCCAGCCCTACATCAGGCTCTGCGCTCAGCAGGAAGTCTACTCTCCTCTCCCTCTCCGTCTGTCCCTCCCACTACTCACACACACACTTTCTAAAATAAAATCTTTGAAAAAAAGAAATAATCTCAACTACGTTCCTCATTTCATAGTTGAAAAAATGGGTTTCAGAATTTGCCCTGCACTGAGTCCAGCACCATAGCAGATGAGCCATGATGATCCCAAAGACCAATGCTCTTTCCATTTTAAGACACTGCTTTTGTAGTCATCCTGACTTCGAGAACTTTTAAATATGGTCAAATATTAGGATTAAGGAGCACTGAGAAATACTGCTTTGGATTTGATAAAATGTTCCACAATGTGATTACTTCTCTGTGAGGAACCTAATATTGTGAGACATTTCCTGATGCCTTGAATTATAAGACAGCCAACAGTGGTCACACATCCACGGATTCTAGAAGAATGATACCCCAGATGATGTTAACAATGTTGCTCTAGTCAACTCAGCATTCATGCCAAAGAGAAGAAAAGAAGAGGCACCTGGATGGCTCAGTTAAGCAACTGCCTTTGGCTCCGGTGGTGATTCCAGGGTCCTAAGCCCTGTATATGAAGCCCCATGTTGGGCTCTCTGCTAAGTAGGGAGTCTGCCTCTCCCCCCTTCAACTTGTGCACACACTCCCTAATAAAATAAATAAAATCTTAAAAAAAGAAAAGAAAGGGCACCTGGGTGGCTCAGTAGGTTAAACTTCTGCCTTCAGCTCAGGTCATGATTCCAGGGTCCCAGGGTCCCAGGATCGAGCCACAGATCAGGCTCCCTGGCTCAGCAGAGAACCTGCTTCTCCCTTTCCCTCTGCCTGCCGCTCTGCCTACTTGTGTGCTCTGTCAAATAAATAAAATCTTTAAAAAAAATTTTAAAGAGAGAGAGGGGAAAGGTAGGCTCCCTGCTGAGCAGAGAGCCCGATTCGTGGCTTGATCCCAGAACCCTGGGATCACAACCCGAGCTGAAGGAAGAGGCTTTAGCCCACTGAGCCACTCATGTGCCCCAAGAGTCACATGTTCTAATGAATGAGCCCACCAGGACTCTTTAATTTTAAGCCCATCTCCTCCAAAGGGGCTTTCCCCAAGCTGGAATTAATTTTTTCTTTCCTCTGAACTTCAAGAGCACTTCAGCCTTCCCTATAGCACTTATCACTGTAAGAATGACTTGCTTCTCTAAGGGCAAGAGCTTAATTCATTTTAGAACTCTTGGTGAATCCATTCAACAAACATTTCTTGAACCAAATATGCACCCAATACACAAGCTATTTTTAGTATTACAATAAAGCCTGTATCTACCAGTAATAAGGGAGTACAGGCGGGCACCTGGCTGGCTCAGTTGGAGGAGCATGTAACCCTTAATCTCAGGGTCACGAGTTTGAGTCCCACGCTGGGCATGGAGCCTACTTTTAAAAACAAACAAATAATTAAATAAATAAGGAAGGAAGCACAGGCTCACTAAAACAAATCCTTGCTTTGGGCTGAAATGATTATCAACTCAGCAGAGTAATCAGCTAATCTGATTACCAGATACATATGACATACACACACGCATATATCTGATTAATAATAAATGAAGAAATAGTCTAAGAAAGCAGCATTAAGTCTCACTTTTCTTGTTTGTAAAACATGGATAATATCACTGATCTCATAGGGCTATTATATGATCAAAGGAAACTACATCAAGTGCCTATTACTGTGTCATTCTTCTTTACCAATTTATTGTAATGTTTACTGTCAGAGTTTTCATTTCTAGTGTCTGCATTTTAAATAGGAAAAAACCTCCACAATTTCAAGAAAACAACAAATCCTGCATTTGATTCTGCCCAGAAATCAAATGTACAGCATGTAGGAAGTGCATAAAAATTTTTGCTGAACAAGACTGGTGTTAATTGCAGATATGGAAACCTAGCCACCAGTGAGGGAGACAGACAGAGCTGGGGCTATTTCTGACTCTGACAGTACTTACAAAAACAATGATTAGGATTTAATTTTCTTTCTGAACACAGGAAAAAGATGCTACTTTATACACAGTTCCTAACGTACCCAAAACCCTAATGGGAGGTTCGTTGTTTTTTTTTTTAAGTAAGCTCTCTGCCCCAAGATTAAGAGTTCCACGCTCTATCAGCCAGATGCCCCATTAATAGGAGGTTCTTAATGTAAGGAAAACTTTTGAATTTTACTCTTGACTTTACTGTCAAGCTTCATAAAAAATAGATATAGCGTATTATAAAATGTTTTATCCTCCATGAAAATTTGCATGCAATAGGGACTCAGTACATATCTACTTAAACAAACCTGTTTTTTTGTATTGTCCCTTTACAATCAATTTGACAACTCATATACTTCTTGATTCCTATGCATGTTACCTATGGATGTCTGATGAGAAATCAAGAATGAACAAACCTGACCTTGGGGACTCCGTCAAATAAGGAAACCAGAATCCTAAGCTACCAGGAAAGTTAAAAAAAACACTATGATGTAAATATAGGGACTAATGTTCTACAAAGGCTCATTACATTAAAGCAGTAAGTACTCACGGAGGCAAAGGTGCCAATCTGTTTGATATTCTGTTCATAGCTCTGTGAGCTGGTGGGACGGCCAGGGGTCCTTCTGGAGTACCAGAAAGTATAGTTGTACTGCAGGGGATGCTCTGCTGGTCCAGGCACAACAGCCTATCAAGTAAAGAAGGTGTGTTAATCTGGGGCATTTTTCACATGATCTGAGACAGAGAAAACATTTTACGGCGTCACCCCTTATCACCTCCACAAAAAGGACACATCCTCAATTACCTGCATTATGCCCAAGATTCCACTTACCAGTAAGTTTCCTTAGTGGTTAACTGACTCTAAGCTCCTGTAACGTTTTATCTGTATTCTTACGGCATTTGTAACTTTGTGTTTTCTAACTTAGGTATTTATGTTTATATCTTATCTCAGCCAAGTACTCCCAGGCCAAATATTGCCTCCTCTATGACACTTTATCACTTACTGGCTAGTAACCTGGGCAGGCTGCTTAACCTGTTTGTGCCCCTGCTGCTTATCTACAAAGTGAAGAAAATAATCATAACCATATCAT
This sequence comes from Mustela putorius furo, assembly GCF_011764305.1. Classification (NCBI taxonomy): domain Eukaryota; kingdom Metazoa; phylum Chordata; class Mammalia; order Carnivora; family Mustelidae; genus Mustela; species Mustela putorius. The sequence goes on along the minus strand of NW_025421341.1, from coordinate 34,085,897 downwards.
AGGGTTGCTGAGCGGATCAAATAAATTAATAGATCTAAAGTGCTTAGCACAGTGCCCGGCACACAGTAAGTACTCAGTGTCAGCTATCATTACTACTGTTACTATTAAGTGGAAGCCTCTGACCCATAGTCTCATTCGCCTTTGTGTTCTCTTAGCACCTACAATGCTTGTATCTGGATAGTCCTCGACCTTGTGAGAGAAACAACTGTTTTGATATGTCAAAAAAGAAGATGATCTGGAACACCCAGGTGGCTCAGTCAGTTAAGCATCCGCCTCCAGCTCAGGTCATGATCCCAGGGTCCTCGGATCAGGACTCAGGCTCTTTGCTCAGCGGCGAGCCTGATCCTCCCTCTACCTGCCCTTCCCCCTGATTGTGCACACCTTTGTCCCTAACAAAAAAATAAACCCTAAAAGGAAGAAAGAAAGAGAGAAAGAAAAAGAAATCTATCAGTCCCTCATTCTCTAGACTTTCTCTTTTTCCAGTAACTTTCAGTTTAGATTATTACTGACTAAAGAGTCTAAAATTTCAAGGGATATGTAGGATTAAATACTCGGCAGCAGCTTATGAAGCAACAAATAGCTCTGCTAAACTCCAAGGTTAATATATCGTCATGCTGGGAGAATGCTGGAAAGCAAGGCAACATCTCAAGATCTTGTGGCAAAGGAAAAGTTCTAATTCCCACCATGAATGCCAGTGATTCAACAATCTTTTTCTGAGAACAAAAGCAGATATGCCAGTGTGCTTCAGTTAGTTAAGCATCTGACTCTTGATTTCGGCTCAGGTCATGATCCCAGCCAGGGTCCTGGAATCGAGTCCCAAATCTGGCTCCATGTTCAGCATGGATACTGTTTGCCCTTCTCCCTCTGCTCCTCCCCCTGCTTGAGCACATGTGTACACACATTCTCTTTCTCTCAAATAAATAAAACCTTAAAAAAAAAAAAGCAGCAGATATTCCAAAATAGGGTGCCATCAAGTTAATCTGGTATCCTTAACCTAACAGGTTCCACAAGATAACCAAATTTCAAGTCCAAAGGCAATTCTATCTCTACAGCACAAAACTCACCTTCCTCTTACTGCTGCCCTGATTCTTGTCTCGTTCCATTTTTTCCTTCTCACCATCTTTCTGTGTGCTGTTTTCTTCATTCTGATCATGGTCCCCACTGTCATCGTCTTTCAATCTGAATGGGAAGGCAAGACAATGTTAGGCCATGAATGAGCTGATTCTTGCTTACCTAGCAAAGCCACCGGGTCAAATGAACTATCATATAACAATCCCTAAGTCAGTCAAAATAGAGACAATGAGATGTATAAGAGATGAGGGAAGAGCAAGGGAGTATAGAAAGGCAGTTAGGAGGAATTTCAAAACACACTATCTTCCAGTTTTCTTTTTTCTTTCTTTTTTTTTTAATCTTATTTATTCATTTGAGAGAGATACAGAGACAGAGATGGAGAGAGAGAGATCCCAGGACCTGGAGATATGACCTGAGCCAAAGGCAGATGCCCAACCATCCAAGCTACCTAGATGCCCCCCATCTTCCAGTTTTCTGACAGGCAAAGAAGCAAGAGAAAAACAGTTTAATTCATTTTATTTTTTGGCCAAAAATAATGAATTGATAATAGTTTCTGTATTGTATAACTGCTTTGGCCTTTCAAATAAAGTTAAAAACTGACCTATCTTTCTTGACACTTCTTCTAACCATCTCTCCTATCCTTCCCCACTGCAACTGCTTTAGTTCAGGCCCACTTCTCTGTCATCTCAGTTATCAAAATAAATCCCTAAATGGTTTCCCTAACACAAATCATTTCCACCCTCTATCCATCCTCCACATAGCCACCAGCATCTTTCTAAATGCAAACAAGGGGCACCTCTGTGGCACAGTCAGTTAAGCATCTGACTCTTGGTTTTAGCTCAGGTCGTGATCTTAGGGTCTTGATTTCAGGGTTGTGAGGTTGAACCCTGTGTTGAGCCCATCTGGCTCCATGCTTAGTGCAAAGTCTGTTTAAGACTCTCTCTCCCTCTGACCCTCCCCTTGGTGCTTGTGTATGTGCACATGTGCATTCACTCTCTAAGATAAATAAATAAATCTTTAAAAAAAATAAACAAAAATCTGGTCATTTAAATTCCATGCTTAAAACTATCAAACATTTAACTTCCATGCTTAAAACCATCCCTTGCCTTTTGATGCACACCCTGCAGGATAAAGTACAATGAAATTTAAGATCCTCTAGAATCTGATTTTTGCCTACTGATATTTCTTTCCCTTCCCATCTCCCAAAGCAATCTATAGTCCCACAGCTATGCCTCTGCAAACACTACCCCTCAGCCTCAGGTGCCACTCCTCCTATGTCTATTTTTCCCATTAAATGGAGGGATCTCTTAGAAGTCTTTTTAATCTTTGATCTCCAGCACCAAAGACAAGAAGATGTTGCCTTAACATATTACACGATGTTAAACGTTAAACATGAATCAATGTTAAACGAAAAGAAAAAGAAATGACTGAAAGAGGGAATGAATGTCTTCTTGCCTGGTAAGACTGGTCAAATGTAGAGTAGATGCTATACTTCTAGAAGCAGTGAACTACCTACCCTAAGGCTTTCAGGTACATCTAAAGCTCACTGGATTCAGACAAAAAGATAAACGGAAGGTGAATTCACAAAGATAGGAATGTCATGTAATTTAGAGCTGGACCATTAGCTTATCATGGCTCTTCTCCAAAACCACCTTTGGCCCTAATGACTATCTAGTCAAACGGAATTAGGTAATTCTCAAGAAAGGACCTAGAAATGCTCAAGTGATAACCTTATATACCTATAGAAACATGATGCAAAGTATTTTGCATTTTCTTTTGCCCATAAATTTCCAGTGCATAGCACATAAAAAGCACTCAATAAATATTAGAATGCACAAACTAGCCATGTGATGAGGTGCCTTTTCTGCTCATTTCACAGCCCTACTTGTAGGGTATACTCAGGTGCATGATGCCATAAATGACCCTACCCCACTCTGTTCAAGGAATGAGTATGAAGGGCACTTGAATAAAGGGCATTCCAGCCTGGCCAATAACTGATGCCCCATGGTCTTGCTCATAATTATGAGTAGATTCCTTGCTTGGCTTTTCATCCAGGAAATGAAAGATCACACAGATTCAGAAGCTGGGACAACTACATGGCTCCCACATGAGAAAAGCAATGAGGGTAGACAATGAACAAGAGCAAAGAAAACCAGTAGGGAGAAAGGAAATGGAGCAGAGAAAGTGGTGAGAAAAGTGGCTTTGTTTGTGATGCTGCCATCTTGTTTAGTTTGATTTCCCCAGACTTCTGGGAGAACATTATCTGTGCTTATTATACTTCTTCCCCTTTATTAAACTCGAGATGGTTTGGTTTACTTTCCTAAAGGAACCTGTATAGCACCAAGTCCCACATTTACCAAGCCACTTATTGTATAAGAGGTTAGACTGCCTGTCCCCAAGGATCTGATTGTGGAGATAATGTATACATACTTGGGAATCAGCTTGGTACAAAGGTCCTGCTCTCTATGTGCCAAATATCACCTCCTTCTTGGTCCCAAAAAACTCCTTGCACTCTTGTGTTATCAGCCTACTTACAGTTTCCCGATCTCACCCCTCTGTTATACTCACCGTGTGGTCTCTTCCCCTACTTAACTTGTCCATCAGGACTTGGGATGAGGGCCACTTTCTCTTAGAAACATTTCCTACTCTCCCTAGGCTGGATCAGGCTCCCCTCTTCTGAATCTCACCATACAAATGCTTGTACTTGTCTCAGATGTAATGTCATGGCTACTTTTTTGGGCTCCTACCAATCAAAAATTTCTCATGGTTTTTTATACCGAATAGGCCCAAGACAGCTCCTAATTCTTATCTTTGGGGCACACCTCAGGACTCAAGCCATTTCCCTCTCTTCTTACCTCTTAGCCTTCACTATATCCTCTGGGGTCCCTCCTCTTTAAATTTTGAAGAGGGGCAGTTTACTAGCCCCAAGAAAAGTTGGGGCTAGTAAGTTCCTTGGAGCTAAGTTCCTTTCTCTGCTGCTAATCACAACAAGGAAAGAGAAAAAGAATAGCAAAAATAATTATATCTGAGAAGAAACAGTGCCACTGAGATCCCTGGACCACACTTCCTGATTCCCTTCAGAGATGGTAAAAGGAAATCCTACGGACCTTCATCTTGTGTTATTTGAGAGTGGAGCTAGCCAACTACGCTGCCCTCAAAGCCCATACTTAAGGCAAATCACTTGCACCCTATGTTCCAGAGGCTACTCTTCCCAGCCTAAAGCTGGATTTGAGCCAAGATACCATCAGGACTAAAAATCAGTGCTCCACAGACTCAGGAGCGCAATTAGCATCTCTAAGGCTATCCAGACTGAGTGGCTAAGTCAGCTCATCAAACCTTCTGCCCAGGTTTGTCCTTATACTAACTAGGTGCTTGTGGATAGGAACTTGGGTCTAATTCATCTTTACATGTCCAGCATCAGTCAGAGACAGACAACAAACATGTTTAATGAAAACATGTCTAAAATCAAAGCAATAGGGGCACAGTTACTGAAGTGTCTGCCTTCGGCTCAGGTCATGATCTCAGGATCCTGGGATGGAGCCCCACACCAGGATCACTGCTCAGAGGGGAGTCGGCTTCTGCTTCCTCCTCTCCCCTCTGCCCCCGCCCCCGCCTGTGTGCACTCACTCTCTCTCAACTAAGTTAAAACTTAAAAAATAAAATAAAATTGGGGCGCCTGGGTGGCTCAGTTGGTTAAGTGACTGCCTTCAGCTCAGGTCATGATCCTGGAGTCCCGTGATCGAGCCCCTCATCAGGCTCCCTGCTCAGCAGAGAGCCTGCTTCTCCCTCTGCCTGCTGCTCTGCCTACTTGTGCTCTCTATGTCTCTGTCAAATAAAAATAAATTTAAAATAAAATAAAAGCAATACAAGGCAGAATAAATAGGATGAGTGCCAAACAGGTGGCTTGGACAATACTTTAAGAAAGGGCCAAAAGCTAGCAAAGAGAGAATAGTGACAAAATCGAGTATGGCATCTAGAGCTGAAAATTAATCAGTCTGGGACTGCAGAACAGTGAAAGCATCTTAGGTTTGACATCATGTCAACAGGATCAATGACAGGGGCATTAATGGACTTGACAGATGTGGGAGGTAGGGTATAATTATAGTCCTAGGTCAAAGTCGAGCCCACTGAGTAGAGTAAGTTAGAGCTCTTCTTTAACCTGAGCTCATCAGACTAGACGACAGTACCCAGGTCCAGGCAATGGACTTTTATGATGCTGGCAAACTGGCACCAGTCCTTAGGAACCATGTGGTTTAGAGTATAGAAGCCAAAATGTAACAATGGTCTAAAAACTGCAGATTTTGGGGGATCAGGGCTGGCTCAGTCAGAGGAGCTCCAGGCTTGGGGCTGTGGTTTCAAGTCCCATGTTGGGTGTAGAGATTATGCAAAGAAATAAACTTCAAAGCCTGGGGCAGGAGTGTGGTCTCTAATTGCTAATTTCAAATAAATGAAATGCTTTGGCTTTCTCCTGCATAGCTAGGAGATGTTAAAAAATTCTGACTCGGTATAAGAAATAGCTAATAATGAAACATTAAAAATGATCCAGGTTAATTTTTGTCAAGAGGTACTTGAACCTAGGTTAAACAACACATCTGGGTTTGAATTCTGCCACATGGGCCTTCCTGTTTTTGTGGACAAGTTACCCAACCTCAGGGGGCCTCATTTTCCTATCTGTAGAAGGAGGTAACACGACCCCCTTTGCAGGGTTGTTAGGTGTAGAAATAATACGTGAAAAGTACCTAGCAAGATGCCTATGGAAGCCATTGCTACTATTCTTAAATTAGTTTACTGCAGATTGCTAAATGATTTGGGCAGGACTGGACTAGATGACCCATAAAGTGCTTTCCTAAGATGAAATTCTGATTTGTTTGATCCAGCAGAGGAACAGGGTTTGCAGAAAGCTTCACTGAGGGAGGACTTAGATCTGGAACTTGGTGCCCCAGAGATTCAAGATGAGGGGTACAAAAGGGGGAGGGGGAGTGTGGCTGTTCCTACTGAGATGGGCTCAGCTAGGCAGCAGACTTTTTCCAAGCCCCCAGAGACTTCTCAGAGACCAGGAAACATTCCTGAGGAGCTGCCTAGAGGGCTGAAACCCAGGACTCCTGAATTTGCAAACCAGCACTCCTTGTCCTGGAAAAATCCCAACTTGCCGTCAGCAGACAGTCACAGCCTAAACAGTGATGCCACTTTACATTTCTTCCTCACTATGAGCAGTTCACAAAGTACCTTTAGGCACTGCTGAATGTGATTTGATCTTTATCACACGCCAGGGCACTAACCACTAATGTGCCTTAGATAACAATGGCTGGGTAACTCTTCTACTGTCAAATAACTGGGAAACTGGTGGGTCTGGGCCTGGAAATCCGGGTCTTTGGAGATCAGATTTACCAGATTATTAGAAGAGCGATAAGAACATAAACTACCTCAAGATACAATCGCTAGAGGGAAATACTCTCATTTCTTTTCTGCATTTCCAATTGATGCTCAACTAGGAACAAATAGGGTAGACACGGAAGTAGAGACGGGGGCAACGTCAAGTGTGCTCGCTGGGCAAGAAAACGAGCAGCTCCCCGTGAGTGTGTTGGAAGGGAAAAGGAGGAGAACGGAAGTAGGAAGAAGGCTGAGGCAGACCAGGGGCGTTCCCTAACTGAGCAGCCTCCAGGCGCAACAGCCACATCGTCTCACTGCACCTTCCCAACTCTTGGACCCGGGCTGTTACCGTCCCCACTCTGCAGATGAGAACACTGACTCAGAGAGGCGAGGTGACCTGCCCAGGCTGGAGAGCGTGCGTGGAAAGCCGGCTTCAGAGGCAGGGCAGCCAGGCTGCGGAAACACCCAAACCGCCGCGGTCTCCGCCCCTCCACGCTGCCGGCCACCCGCACCCACCGGGGCGGGGCGTCCAAAAAGCTGCTTCCGGGCGTCACAGCTACCTCCTCCCCGGGCCCCCGCGCTTCGCCGTCGGTCCGTACGACCCCCGCGTCTCTGGGACCCCCGCATCACGCCTTCCCAGCCCCCTCCTCTTCCCCGCCGGCCGCCTGGGCCAGGGAGGCCCGCAGCCCAAGCCCGGGAGGGAGGACGGCGCCGGGGAGTTTTGCCGCCGCCAGCCCCGCTGGGGGGCGGGCGCGGGGAACGGTTGGGGGAAGGGGCCCCGTGGGGCGGCCACGCGCCACTCACGCGTCGAACTTGTTGTTCATCCTCTCACCGCCGCCGTCGCCACTGCCTCACGGAGTGACTTCCGCTCCGCCAGGTCTCCCCCCGCTTAGGGCCCGGCTACTTCCGGCTGCGCGCGGCGCAGCGGAACGTCGGCGCCCTACCTCTGTGTGGGGCGGGTATCCCGGGACGCCCGCCTTGGGCGGCTGCGCGGAGGCGCGGGTTTGGCGGCCGGTAGGGTCGCGTGGGCTCTTCGCTCTTCCCGGGTTCCTGTCGTGCGTCCGAGGGGACGTCCCGACCCCCTCCCGCGGCGGCTCGGAGAAAGAGGCAGAGCCGCGTCGCTGACCGTGCGGGCTCTGGACTCACTGCTTGGTACAGATCCCGACTCCACCCCCAGACAGGCTGCGCGATCCTCCCCGAGGCTCTTTCCTCTTGGGGTACCGGCCACACTGTATTATAGCGCCTGCCTCTTCGGGTTGCCGCGCGGATGGAATGGGATCGTCAGTGGCAGGTGCTAGACTTAGTCGCCCGCAGTAAGTGTAGTGTTGTAAATTTTTGCTTACTTGAGCCAGGAGCTAAAGAGCTCATCTCCGCCCTTTGAGGCAAGTCAGAGAAGTTGAGAGACTCACCCCGGGGGACAAAGCTAGTGAAAAGCTTACAAGAACCACAGATGGGCCCACCGTCATCAAAGTGCCTCCCGGATCTAAATCTCGGCTCCAAATACACAGGGAGACCGCGCATATAAACTGGAGTTAATGAAGTGAACCTGCTGGTGGTTGAGCCCCAAAGCCAGCAACCCTGTATTTGGGAGAGGGTGTTGTTTCCGGGGTCGCCCCCCCCCCCGCAATGTCCCATTGTCAAGTCTTACGTGGTACTTTAACACTTGGGAGTCACTTTCACCTGCACCTTTGATCCTCTAATGTGGGTAGATAGGAACTGAATGTAAATGTACCCGCATTTACAGAGGCTCAGGGGGCACGAATGAGTTGCTCAAGTTGTCTTATCACCTATAAGACTCAGGCCCCAGCTGTACTCTCAGAGCAGGGCCTTTCCTCTCTCCCAGGAAGACCTCAGCCATCTTGTTTCCTAAGTGGGGCCAGGGGAAGCTGGTCAGAGTCTCCTCTCAGAAGGCAAAGCCCAGTGATTCCCTGTTACCTCCCAGCCTTTCTGCCTACCTCTTGGTTGCCTTAAGCATCCTTTGGGACCAGTGCAAATGCCCCAGCCCTTGAGAAGAGAAGAGGGGTCTGTTTTCCAGGCCATGGAATCTTTCTTGGAGTGTCTAGAATTGGGTTGGGAATTCTGGACTCCAGACTATTTAGCCACCAGTGTTCTGGGAAGCCCTTCTTACCCTGGGCCTCAACTTGCCCATCTGAAATGTGGGGGAATAGTGACTCTTACTTGTCCATGATGACCTGAGGAGCTCTTAATTCATGGAATCTTTTGTGATCAATGACAAAGCATAGAATGCAAAGGTCACTGGTGCAGGTGAGTATTGGCTGCTTATAGCGCCCAGAAGGCAGGGGAGGGAGAGTAGCAGCTGGACTGGGCTGCTGCCATTCTTTCAAGAGAACATTTCGCACCTGTCTTGACCTGCCTCCTTTAGGGGCCTTTGGGGAACTTGTAAAAAGGAAGGGAGGCCTAGGCATGGAGGGATGGGACCTTGCCTAGTTGGGAACATCATACAAGACAGATTCCTTACGGCTTCAGAAATGAGGGGAGTAAGGGGCACCTGGGTGGCTCATTCGGTTAAACAACTGCCTTTGGCTCAGGTCATGATCTCCGCCGGGTCCTGGGATTGAGCCTCAAGTTGGGCTCCCTGCTCAATGGGGAGTCTGCTTCTCTCTCTCCCCTCTGCTCATGCTCTCTCTCTCTCTCAAATGAATAAATAAAATCTTAAAAAAAATAATAATAAATGATGGGGCTTGCTCATGCTTTGCTGAAATGAGGGGGTTGCCAGGAGTAGGTAACCAGTGCCATGTGGTGATCCCAAGAGTACACACTGCCCACAGCCATTTTCAGCCACTCCAGAACTCCAGCTTGGTCTCTTTATTTTCCGTGCTTTTTTCAGGGCCGTTGGCCTACATGGCCCTGCAGGGCACTTCCCAAAGGGCCCATCATGACCTCAGCCACTGAAGAACCCAGCTGACAAGACTCCATGTGTCTAGCAGCAGTTGGTTGCTGGTTGGCTCAGTCAGGTGGGGGCAGGTATGAGCGGGGGTCTCCAGGGAATGGCAGAGCGGGCACCTGGTTGTAGTGGGCCATGAGGAAGATGCCAGCAGTGCCACAGACAAAAAGTGAGAGCATGGCCAAGAAGCAGACACGGTCCAGCACGCGGCCCACCAAGAACCACTCCTCACTCCCCTGGAGGCGAAAGGTGGGGTGTGGGGTGATCAGCAGTGACACCAAGCCTGCCCTGGATCACTGTGTGATCCCAAAGCCCTTCTCACCTACTTCCAGGCCGTAACCTGCCTTCGGCCATAGTCCCCTGGCCCCAGTGTCCCAGTTCCAATTTTCTCATCCCATTGCCCTACCACAGCCACCCCACTCATCTTGCCCCCGTCTCAGTTCCACGTCCCTCCCCGGGTACTGAATCCCCCTTACACTGTCAAAGTGACTCTGCTGGTGTCGGGCGAGGGCAATCAGGTTGCAGGCTTCCACACATGCCTGGATGGCGGGGGCGGCCTGCTTCAGGCTGCTGCACCACTCCTGGCTGTGCCCTGGCTCCGGGCCTTTCTCTGTGGGAGAGAGGGTAAGGTCAGGGAATAGAGCGGAGAAGAACTAGTCTGAGAAGGCAGCCTCTCCCAAGGGGCCCTAGCGTCTCTCTCCTCACCCGGGAGACTTAACAACACTCATCTGCTCTGCCTGGTTCTTTGGCTGACAGCTAGCCCTCCCTGTCTGGAGTCCCTGGGGAGGAGTGTCTCCACAGTCATCCCTACCCCACAACCCCAGCCTCACCTAGCTTCTCCAGCGCTGCCCTCACCAGCCCATTGTGCTGCCGCTGCCGGAAGAGAAGTTCACTTCGAGGCAGGCTGAGAGTGACCTCTTCCCCAGCTGTGGGCGACCATCCTGAGGAGCCGTTCTGCAGCTGGCGCTGGGGGTCGGGCACAGCTGCTGGGGAAGGTGGGCAAATGTGCATCCGCAACAGCTGGGGCAAGAGCCGTAGGAACACCTGGAGAAAGGATTTGGTGGCGGGCTTCAGCTAGAAGCCAGCTGACCTGGTATGGAGCTGGGTTTCTGAGCCCAAGGAGAAGGTTGGGCGGGAGGGCTCAAGCCACTAGGGGCCCAGAGGCAGCACACGATGGCCAGGGGCTTGACCCCACTCAGCTCCGCTGGTCTGTGCTAAACACAGGGAGCCTAGGTCCTCCAACTTGTGTGCATGGCAGTATCACCAGGGCACTCCCTACCCAGGTTTCCAGACCCCACCCCCGCTGTTCTGGTCCAGAATGCCTGGGGTGGGCCTGAGAACCTGCATTTGCAACAAGGGTCTCTGTTGGCTGTAGATCACACGGACTCCGGAGCCAGACTGCCTGGGTGGAATCTTGCCTCTGCTTCCTCGCCAGGCAACCTTGGGTAAGTTAATGAATCTCTCTGTGCCTCAACTTCCTCACTTGCAAAATGGAGATGGGACTAAAACCCACCTTGTGGGAGATCTGTGATGATCAAACGCGTCTGCACGCATAATACACCGGTCACATAATAAACACTCAGGATTATATTAATCCATGGGGCACATGTTTCAAGATATACACAGGGGTGTTTGCCACTGAATGTGGCAGGTGAGTAGGGAAGGGGAAGGGGTGGAGAGGACGACGTGTATGAGTGGACTGGACAGGAGGACGCTGAAGTGGGCAGGGAGGGGCCTTGCCTTTCGGACCCCACGAGCCATGGAATGTGTGTGGGGGGACCGCAAAGACACGTTGAGCACGACCACAGCATTCACGACAATGAGGATGGTCACCACCAGGAGGAAGGTGAGGTACCTGCCGGGGTTGAGTGGAGGGTTGAGCAGGAGGTGGGGCTGGGCCCTTTGGCCCTTCATCTCTAGCTGCACCCCCACTCTTGGCACCCAACACCCCCAATCCCTTAGGGTGAGGGGTTGGCATTGAGGGAGGTGGGTGTGGGAGTGGCAGGAGGGACTTCCTGCCCTGACTTCTGGGCAAGGTTGGGGGAGGTGGGCGGTCGGCGTGAGGGGCAGCCTTACTTGCTGATTAGTGGCACTGCCTGGGAGGTCTCGGGCACCTTCTTGGCCACGAGGAAGAGGAAGACAGTCTGGGCCAGGAGCACGTTAATGGCGACGGTACACTTCTGGCCCCCCGCTGCCCATAACCAAGAGGTCTTCAGAGCTGATGTCAATGTCAATTTCTCTGCTGTGGGGCACCTCCCCCACCCCATAAGGAGGCCGACGGCCCTGGTCTCCAGGGACAGGTGGTCCTGTGTGTGGTACCCCAACCCTGTGTCCTCCCAGCTCGTCCCTGTGCTACCACCTGGGGCCAGGGCTCCCCTCCCACCGGCTCCTGGTACCCTTGGCAGGAAGGAAGTAGATGAGGATGGCGACCGAGGAGATGAGGACACAGGGTGCAATGATATTGATGACATAGAAGAGGGGTTTGCGCTGGATCAGCAGGTAGAAGACGACCTTCTGGTGGCCTGCCTCCTCCGCCGGTGCCTCCACGTCTAGCAGCATCTTGGCAGGCCGGTGCCGGATGGCCCACTCCCCATTCTCTGCGGGAAGCAGGCCAGGGTGGGCACAGAGAGGGAAGCCCCCATCCCCTAGCTGCAGGGTGGCCAGCGCAGGCCCAAAGGAGCACCATCCAAGGAGCCCGGATACATGATCCCCCTCCCACCCAAACTAGGAGAGAAGAACTATGTTGAGCCTTTAAAGATATATTTTTATGGATTACTGTGGTTTTCACCTTGGGTTACAGGGAAGGGGGTCTGAGCTTAGTCTGGTTCTTCCCTGGAGGCCAGGTCCAGCAGGGATCCTGGGAGGAAGTTTACCTGTGAAGGCCTCAGGGTCGATGAAAATCCACTCGATGGTCTGGCCATCTTCCTGGCTGAGCTGCAGATTGATCTCATTGGTGCTGTAGGTCTGGGACCTGGGAGATGGGGAGGGAGGGGGGATACATTTGAGTATGGGTAAAGCCACCTCTGAGGTCACCCAGATGATCGTCCAAGGAAACTGTGGACAGTATTGCCTTCAAAAGTGCAGCCCAGAGGGGCACCTGCATGGCTCAGTCATTAAGCATCTGCCTTCAGCTCAGGTCCTGGGATAGAGCCCTTCACTGAGCTCCCTGCTCGGCAGGAAACCTGCTTCTCCATCTCCCACTCCCCCTGCTTATATTCCCTCTCTTGCTGTGTCTCACTCTGGCAAATAAATAAAATCTTTAAAAAAAAAAAAAAAAGGAGGGTCTCCTTGTGAAAAGAACACTTCTCTAAGTTATGGGAAAAACCCTCAAACAGACTTTCTCCCCCACACCCCATTTCTGGATAAGAAGACTGATTTACCCTCCACCTCTCCATGGGGTGAGGGGTGACACTCGTGAGTGCCTTCTTGCCCACACACCCCGGTCATTAATTCCTCCTTTGGAGTACAGGCAGGGAAACTGAGGCAGAGAAGGAGGATGAGCAAGGAGACTGTGGCTTAGCAGGGAGGGACGTGGGCATCTTCAGGTGTCTGAAGATGACTAACACACAGGCCCCCTGAGAGCTGGGCTGGGCCCCTGCTGAGACTGCCTAGCATCCCCCAGCCAGCCAGACTCCTCTTAGGTCCACTCTCTGAATCCCTCCCCGCCTCCCCTGCCCCTGGTAAATGGCCTCACTGGAAGACGAGGGAGCAGTTCTGCCAGTCGAAGGGGAAGTAGGTGACAGAGACCGGGCAGGATGAGCGGAAGATGGCCGGTGGCAGCCAGTAGACACATCCGTCAGGAGACACCAGCACATTGCAGTAGAGGGCCACCTCGAACACGCCGTCCACGCTGTGCATAGGCCGGGCCACGGGGCTGGGGCGAGGGGTCACGTCCCCGGCAACCCCAGGCCAGCCCTTGCCCTGCGTGGATGGGGCCTGGGGACAGCAGCCCTTCACGGCCACAGGGTCCACCACCTCCTTCCAGAGGGCTCCCCCACCGCACCCACCTCCCGGCTTCCTCCAGCCTGTCCCCTCATCACCAAGGCCTGGTCACAATGGTACTAACATCTCCCCAGCTCTTGCCAAGTGTGGGAGGTGACCCCGAGTGCGGCCCTCCATGTCGATTCACTCCTGATGGCTTCTGTGGCAGCTGCCCTCATCCCCGCGGCCAAGGGAGAGCAGCGGCCCACCAGAGGACCCGGGACAGAAGAGATGGAGCCAGGCCGGGGGGGTTGGGTCTGCTGGCCTGGCCCTGCCCCCAGCGGCACCTGCCCCTGCCAGTATTTCCCAGTCTGTACCTTCTGCTCACCGGGCCCTTTCCCCGGAGCCCCCTAGTACTGGGCCCTACCCTTGTGTCCTTTTGTCCCCCCCAACCCCTGCTTGCATCCCTCCTCACTTGTTTTCCAGCACGACATCCGGCCGCCACACCATGGTGGACGGCACCCTCAGCACCCAGAGGCCTTCGTAGTCTTGAGGGTCCCAGCGCAGGCGATAGTCACACCACTGCTGCAGGAGGAGTGGGCTTGCCAGGCCCTGCTCTCCGCCAAGTCACCCTCTGCTCCCCCCGGGAATGGTGCTCAGCCCAGGTGGGTCAGAGGAGGCAGGGAGGGGATGGGGGAAGGCAGGTAGCTCTAAGGGCACTGGGACCCCATAGAAAAAGACTGTGGGGTGGCCTCTTACCATCTCTATCCAGACATTGGTGGTGAGGGCCTCCTCTCGCTCATTCTAGGGGTACAGAGCAGCAGGATGAACCCCCATCACTTGTCCTCTCCAGATGTTAGTCCCTCTAGACCCCCGTTGGGTGCTACAGGACCTCAGCCTCTTGGGCAGCCCTCGTGGGAGATTTCTAGCCCCCCAGCCTCCCCCCTGTGGAGTCCTTCCTCCGCCTCTCCCTAACAGGTCCCAGGGGCCAGGTACACTGGGCCTTTATCTCCCCCACTGCTCTCCAGGCCTGTGGCTCACCAGGGAGATGAGGTTGGTGAGTGTGAGCTTCAGGCTGACATTGACCACGTCCGAATCGCGCTCAGCGGGCCTCAGGTGGGGGTTGTAGCTGTGCATCAGGTCCCCGAGCAGACGTTCCTCCTGGTTCCGGCCCTCGGCTCCTGCAACAGACAGCACTGAGCCTGGGTACAGGGGCTATGGGGCAGATAGAGGGAGAGGGTGTGATGCGGAGAAGTGGGGTGCTGGGCATGGGGGCAGGCTTCAGTAACCCTCTAGACCCTCTGTCCCCTGGGCATTGGGTCTCTGCTCCAGTCCTCCCCAGGCTCCTGATCCCCTGTGTCCACACCCAAGCAGACAGCCAGCAGCAGCAGGAGGAACAGCAGCCCTGGGCCCCTGAGCATGGTGCCACAGCTCTCTACAATGATGGGTGGGACAACAGCTCCCAGCTCAGGGCAGAGAGATGCAGACTCTGGGTCTCATATAACAGCCCAAGCTCCCACCCCAGCCAGGCCAGCCCAGCCCCACCAGCTGTCCGACCACAGCACTGTCAGCTGTTCCAAGATGGACAAAATGCCAGGCTCAGGTTACCTGGGCTGGGGAGGGGACAGAGGGGGCCTATCTGCTCCAGTAGAGACAGCCCAGCCTCTATCCCCACTCTCTGATTCTGCTGTCCCAGCCCCTGTTCCTTCTCTTGGGGGAGCTGAAGACAGCCAGGGACAGAGAGATGTGGGAGGGAGGCAGAGTGTGAGGAAGGGCCCTGAATTGGGCTCTCTCATTCTACTTCCTCCAGGGGGTGTTCAGGATTTGGGGAGGTATGGAGGCATGTTCTGTATCAGAGTTTCTCTGTGATGTGGTTGAGGACCACAGACTGTCCCACCAGCCTAATATCTTCATGGGTTCCTCCACTGGGCCCAGACACTGCAGGCAAAGCCTAGGAGAGAGATCCACTACGTTCCATAGGCTTTGATACCTTAATGCAAATTAGGGTGCCAGTCTGGGCGTCCTCCCAGGCTCTGAGACATGGCATATAGGACTGGTAAGCCTTGAAAGAAGGAGGGCTGAAGAAGACCTGAAATCTGGGGGCTCTTGGGACTAGAACAACTGCTGAATAGGGGCTCCTCAGTGTGGCCTTAGTAGTTCTTAAATTATCTACAAACTTGGGCTCCTGGGTGGCTCAGTGGGTTAAGCGTCAGTCTTTGGCTCATACCACGATCTCAGGGTCCTGGAATCGAGCCCCACATCGGGCTCTCTGCTCAGCGGGGAGCCTACTTCTCCCCCTGCCCCTTCCCCCAATGCACACGTGCTGTCTTTCTTTCGTGAAAATAAATAAAATACTTAAAAAAAATTATCCACAAACTTAGGGGGTCCCTAGCATGTGACAGGCCCCAGGCCAAGCGGGCAGCAGGGGATTTTGAGGGAGACAGGGGTAGTAAGCCTGAGCGGCTCACAGGAAGTCACTGCTCAGTAGGACAGGTAGATAAGGTCAAGGTTGTGGCCCCCAGAAAGTCAGATGAGGGGAACCCAGAAGGGCCAGAAAACACGCTCCAACCACTTTGTAGTTTGAGGTCAGGGGAAGGGTGGGGCTGGTCCAAGAGCTGAGTGTCCTTCTCCCAGTTGTGGCCATGGGCTCAGGCTACCAGTCTTTTGACCATTTATTCAGCCGACAGGTCAGGATGTCCCAGTAAGTTTGCAAGGAAAAAAAAAATGCAGGTTTCTGTAAGTGCTAGCCACCCATGGGCATCCTGGGGGACAGTGTGGTGGAGGCATGTAAGGGCTACGTGTCCCCCTCCCTCCAAATAAATGATGTCTGCAGCATGTCAGCATGTTTTAGTGAGCTGGAACTCCACCTTGGAGATCTGGGTGAGGTTGGCTCAGACCCCAGGCCTCCACAGCCCGAGTCCCTCCTGTCTGTCCTCACCAGGACTTTGGGGTCGGAGGGGACAGCAGTGGTGGCACCTGCCTTCCCCGGTCATTCACTTCTGTCCTTGTGCTCGGTCCTGCTCCAGGCCCCACTCTCAAGCATCACTCTTGCCACTGGGAATCTAGGTATGTAGCCCCCTTTCCCTGAAGTGTACAAAGCCAGTTCCCCTTCTCCCCAGTTTGCCCTTTGTTGCTCCCCAGAGCAGTACCTCTCTCCCTCTCTAGCCCCTCCAAGACCACATGTTGGCATGCCCATTAATGGCTTCTGCTAAATAATGGACCACCTATTCTCACCCAACCACACACTGCCCCCAGCCATGGTGGTCTGGCCCACCCCAACATTTCTGACTTCCCCCTTACCCTTCTCTACAAGTGTCTGGGAGGGAAAAGGAAGGTTGTGGAGCATGACTTCCCTCTGGTATGAATTATGCCACCTCCCCATGTATGTTTTTTCCCCTTCTTTCCTGCTGTGGGAGAGAGGCCAAGTCTCCTCGGTGTTCTCAGGAGGGCGGGTCACCCGAGGAGGGCTGGCGCTGCCAGGAGGGGCTAAAGGGGTGTGTGTGGAAGCATTAAAAGAAAATCTTCTGCAGGCTTCATTTGTGTCTAACAGTTACTCCCTCTTTGTCACCTTCTCTTCTGGAGGCTGGAACGTTCATTTCCCAGGCCCCCTTGCAGATAAGGATGGCCGTGTGATAACATCTTGACCTGTGGGATGTCTATAGAAGTCAGCTGAAGGGCTTCAGGGGAGAGCCTTTGCTTCCTGATGAAAGGGGTCGGAAATGACTGGTTCCTTTCCTGTGTTAAACACAGATGTGAAGTGAGGATCAGTGGCAGTCTGCTTGCACCCTGGGGCAACAAGCATGAGGGCCGGGCTGCTGGGCAGAGAGCCCAGAGCCTGAGTCTCTAATAGCTTTGTGGGACCGCTGAGCCAAGGTGGCAGCCGCTGCCTTGTGATCTCATTATGGAATAAAGACGGAGCCTTATTGGTTTGAAGCATGTTCTTTGGGTTTCTGTTCCTAGCAGCCCAGTGCATGCCTCAGATTCATCACTGTTCAAAGGAGAGTGAGTAGCACTGATGGCCTGGAAAGAGTGTGTAGGGACACCCTGTGGTTTCACAGGAAGCTGGCACCTTGTGGGGGTGACTCCCTGGGGAGTTTCTCTGTCACCCAGAGAGGGGACCAGTGCTGACAGCGCCCTGGGGCCGCGGTGCTGGAGGAATGTGTGCAGTTGGGGGTCCTGCTGTGACCCTGGGAACCTGTGCATGGGGCACTCTTGGTCAGGTGTGGCATTTTGGGGTTGTCTTTTGGGGGGAAAGTTCACGGCCATCTGAGCCAGGAAGATGCAGAGGATTCACCAGGAGGTTGCCAACAGTGCCATCATGTGGCAGAGAGAAGCAAGGACAGTGACTGAGGAATCTGATCCAGGATCTCTCTTGGTGCTTGAGATGGGGACTCTCTCATAGAGGAAGAACCCAGGAAGGTCCCAGACTTTCTGCTCATCTGATGGTGTAAATCCAAGCTACTTTCTCTATTCAGAGGGGAAAAAAATAAAGATTTGTACCTTGAATCCGTGAACAGTTTATACTGAAAGTCAGAAGTAACTAGGGTCAGTTTTGCCATTAAGAGGTTTGTCTTTTTCTGGGCACTGGGTTCCCTGGTGGCAGTGGGCCCAAATCCTAGTATAAATGAATAGAAGTTTTTATAGTCACGTTAAAAAAAAAAAGAGGTTTGTCTTTTGTTCCTTTCCACTGAAAGACTAAAAATCTCACCTTTTGTATACCTGAGGTAATGAGGTCTCCAATTCCCTCTGAGGGAAATGGGTTGAGCTATGACAACCTTTAGTGTGTGCGTCAAGGAGGAGAATAATTGGGTCCTCTGTGTTTGCTCCCATATGCCCTCAGACCCCTGGCCAGCCTCGGACATAGGAGTCCACAGGCCCATCTTCTGTGACTCAGGCCCACAACTGAGGAATGAGTGAAATAATCAGCCCTTGAATTTGCAGGACCGGAACCATAAGAGACTCTTAATCATAGGAGACAAACTAAGGGTTGCTGGAGGGGAAGGGGGTGAAGGAATAGGGTAAGTGGGTGATAGACACTGGGGAGAGTGTTTGTGGTAATGAGCACTGGGTGTTAGATAAGACTGATGAATCACACACCTGTACCCCTGAAACAAATAATACATTGTATGTTAATTAGTTGAATTTAAATTAATTAAGAAAAATTGCAGGACATGTGTAAGGAAGGAACTTTATGACTACTAGCAAATTAGATTTTCACAACACCTCACAAACGGAACTTACACATTTTGTTGATGAGAAAACTGAACCTAAGAGATGAGCGCGGCTCACGCCAGATCATCCTCTGGTGTAACAAAGCACCCCCAAACTTTGTCTCTTAAAAATCATATGCTATTCCACGCAGTTTCTGGGGGTCCGGAATCCAGGAGCAGCTTAGCTGGGTGGCTCTGGCTCCAGAACTCATGGGACTGCACCCAAGATGTTGACCTGGATGGTGATCTCCTCTGAAGGCTCCATCGGGGCTGGAGGATCCGCTTCCGAGGTCACTCATGGGGCTGCAGGCAGAGGGGCTCAGGTCCTTGCCAGGTGGGCCTCTCCACAGGACTGCTCCCATGCCAGCTGGCTTCCCCAGAGTGAGAGATCCAGCTGAAAGTGAAGAGTGATGGAGCGGGAGTGCTGCAGTGTCTTATAGAGCCTAATCTCAGAAGCGACACACGTCACTTCCGCCTCCTTCTGTCAGTCACACAGACCAAGCCCAGTGCATTGTGGGAGTGCGCTACTCAGGGTATGAATACCAGGGGGTGGAGATCGCTGGGGCCATCTTGGAGGTAGGCTACCTTGTCTCCCAGCATCTGTAGCCTCGGCCTTTGGCGCTTGGGATAGGATTGTTGGGGGCTCCCTTTGGGATAGAGTTGTCAAATTTAGCAAATAAAAATACAGGATTCTGGACACCTGGGTGGCTCAGTCTGTTGAGTCTCTGACTCTTGATTTCGGCTCAGGTCATCATCTCTGGGTGGTGAGACTGAGCCCCTGTTGGGCTCTATGCTTTCTTTTTTTCTTTTCTTTCTCTGCCACCCCTCAAAACAAAACAAAACAAGATGCCCAGTTAAGTTTGAATTTCGGATAAACAATAGTTTTTTTAGTAAAAATATGTCTCAAATATTGTATGGAAACCCTACTTTGGGGAGAAAAGTTGCCCAAGAGGAGACACTTCTTGGGGGAGGGCTGAGCTCTAGGGCTCTAGGATCGTGCATGTGACCTGAGGTTGATAAGCTGACCTTTAGTCTTTTTGAATGTTGAGCTTGGCCCTTCCACCCCAGTCCTTGGCTTCCCTAGGGGACCCAGACAAAGTCACCAAGGCAGAAAGAAAGGTCTGGGGAAGGCCATTTTGCAATCCTGGGGCTCCCACCCCTGCTGAAATCCTCTTTCCTTAAGAGGTCTGGAGAGGGAGGTGTCCCCACATAACACCCCCACTGGGGCCTCCGAAGCCCAAGGCTGAGGGGTTGTAGAAAGGAGGGTGGCTGGAGGAACAGGGAAGTGAGAGCACAGGATCCTACCTGCTCTACCCCCATCTAGGGAAGGGGAGGAAGAAGAGGCCTCTGCCTTTCTCATTCCTCACAGAAGGGTCCCAGCCCGAGTCAGCCCCCCTTCCCCCCACACATTGTCCTGCTCTGACCCCCAGATGATATCCGCTCTTAGTCCTCCTCAGCGGCTCCCTGGTGTTTAGCTGTAGAGGACCCATGGTTGAAGAGCCGGGCTTCCCCCTTCCTTCCCTAATCTCAGGAAAGCCCGGCTCTTCCTGCCCCAGCCTTGCAGCACCAGCTGGACTCGAGCCCCAGGGTCAGAAGTTGGCCTCCCCAGGAAGGGCTTGTCCTCTGTCAGACATCCCTGTCCACACGACTAGCACCCTCCCTCCGCCCCTGCCCCCGCCCACTGGACACTGCCTGGAAGCTGGGCCAACAGGGCAGGGCAGGCCTGTTCTAGATGAAGCGCTTGTCCTGCTCATGGTAGGAGAAGGGGTCCCCAGGGAAGGGCTGAGGTGGAGGCTGGTTGTAGGTGCCTTGCAGGAAGATCCAGGTCGTGCCCACCACCATGATGGGTGTCACCACGAACAGGCAGAGTCGGTCCACTGTGCGGGCCACTCGGTTCCAGCAGTCCTTCTCCTGGGGGCAGGGGCCAGAGACAGGGTGGTGGGTGGGGAAGGCTCTTAAACCATGAGCCTATACCCCAAGCCCGGGCCCAGTGACAGAGGCATGGTCTCAGTGTATCTGTGGGGGTTGCCCCCGGCTAGCAGTGGATGGGACAAGCTGGTGTGTTCCCTCTGTCCAGGAGACCAAGAATGGGGCCACAGCCCTCCTCCTCACCCCACTACAGAGCTCCTGGGGCTGAAGAAGAGCTGGGGTGCCAGCAGTCTCTCTCGAGGGGCTGAGGAAGGCTGCATCGCCCCCTCTCCTCCCTCTTCACCCTCTCCGCCTCTCAACGCCATGCTGGCCACTATGTGAACTGGAAAACAGGGCCCCTTTCTCAAGAGAGAAGTTTAAAAATCATATAATATTGAATGACCACCTAAGGCTGCCTTTTAAACGGCCACTTATGTCCAGAACATCAGACTTGGAGTTGAGCAGGGACAGAAAATGACGGGTCTGGCAACAAAGAAGGAGCCCTAGGGGTGCCTGGGTGGCTCAGTGGGTTAAGCCTCTGCCTTCAGCTCAGGTCATGATTTCAGCATCCTGGGATCAAGCCCTGCATCAGGCGCTCTGCTCAGCAGGGTTCCTGCTCCCCACTCTCTCTCTGCCTATCTCCCCCTCTCTCTCTGCCTGCCTCTCTGCCTACTTGTGATCTCTGTCAAATAAACAAATAAAATATTTTTTTTTTAAAAAAAGAAGGAACCCTAAGGGAGCTATGTGCCTGTGGCTATGCCTGGGTGCACGCTGTGTGCAGTGAACTGCCAGAGGGTTCTAGATGGAGGCTTGACATACCAGCGGGGCCCGGGGTCTGCACCCACCATGAACTCCTTCCTCTCAGTGGGTACGTGTCTCTGAGGGGAAGAGAGGCCCCCTGAAGACAGGATACACTCTAGGCATCAGCCCTCTGTGGCTACTCACCTCATTATAACTGTTCTGGTCCT
Source organism: Mustela putorius furo (assembly GCF_011764305.1). Taxonomy (NCBI): domain Eukaryota; kingdom Metazoa; phylum Chordata; class Mammalia; order Carnivora; family Mustelidae; genus Mustela; species Mustela putorius. The sequence continues at coordinate 34,064,544 of NW_025421341.1, read as the reverse complement.
TCATGTGGCTGACGATGAAGTTGGCCCCATCCACGGCTGGCTTCAGCTCACTCAAGAGCTCCTGCTGGGCCTGCTCAGAGCCTGGAGGGAGCCGGCCTGTGGAGACCAGGCCAGAGCGGGACATGAGACCTGCCTCCAGCCCACCTTCCGTGGATGGGCCACACCCCTAAGCCCCCCGGCATGGACCCACGTGCGGTGGTGACGCGCCGGGCCAGGCCGTGGCGCTCGGACTGCTTCTCAAACATGAGGTCACTTCGGGACTTGAGCAGGAAGTACTCCTCAGCCTTGGAAATGTAGCCCAGGGAGCTGCTCCTCCGGACCAGAGCCCCCGGACCAGGTCCATTGTCCGCCGGGCGGGACATGTGTAGCAGTTCCGGCAGGGTCTCCAGGAAGAGCTGCAGCAGGTCGGGGGTGGGGGGGACGGGGGACACAGGAAGGCTATTTTACTGACATGTGCCACCTTGGCACATTGAAATGTCTGTGAGTCCATTCCCGACTGCCAGAAAGTACTGCTGAGTCGCATGCTGTCCCGGAGTCCCCCATCCTCTTGTGACGGACCCTTAGCTTGCTTCCAACTGTCCCTCATTGTCCACAGCACAAAGCAGAGCTCATTTGTTCAAAATGAATTATATACGCAAAACAAAAAAGAACAAGGCCCCCAATGCTCCGCGCTCTTCTCCAGACACTGAAGACCAAACAAGCCCTCAACCTTCCCAGAACAGCGAGCAGCGGCGGAGAGGCAAGGACACCCCTTCCTGGGCATGCCATGCCCACATTCCTTGCCTTTTTTTCCATCAAGGGTAGAGGAAACATACAGCAGAATGGGCAGCCCTGAAGTGTAGAGCTAGATGAATTTTTATAGATGCTGTCAACTATGTAAACACCCCCCAGAAGAGATCTCCGACGGGCTCCCAAAAGGTCCCTGGTGCTTCTGCCTGTCACTTCCCCCGACCCCCTTGGGGAAACCCCCTCCCAATTTCTATCGCTAAAGGATGGTTTTGCCTGTCCTTGAACTTCATAGAGAGGAAACTGTGCAGCTTGTGCTTCTCTGTGTCGGGATCCTTCTGAGTAGCAGCCAGCCAGGAGAGTCGACCATGTGGCGTGGGTAGCAGCATGTGGAGTTTGGGTCACGCAAGGCCGGCGTACCCGTGCAATCATGCCGGGGGTCTTTCCCTGTTCTCCTGTGAAGGGACTGCCGGACCGTCTCCAGCTTTTGGCTGAGAGCCCTCACCTTCTTGACCCCCTCAGACAGCACGTGCGTGCTGGGGGTGCGGAAGTGGATGTTGAGCACGATGACACAGATCACGACGACCATGGTTACCAACACCATGCCGAAGAGCAGGAATCTGTAGGGACACACTCACTGTGGAGCCCTGGTGGGGCAGGGGGTGGCAGGGCGTGGTGGGCGGGGCTGGCTGGGGTTGTGTGGCATGGCACAGACATCACTCACTTGCCAATGAGGGGGATGGCGATGGACGTGGCTGGCAGCCTCTTGGAGATGAGCAGCAGGAAGACAGACTGAGCCAGGAGCACTGAGATGGCCATCGACGTCTTCTCGCCACCTGGGGGAGCCTGGGACTTAGCAGCTGTTCCCTCTGGTCTTGGGCCCAGTGGGTCCCACCATGGCCCCTGCACCACTGGTCACTAAAGCCACCATACCCTGATTAACATTGTGGGGGTACCAAGCTAGAGCACATGGGTTCAAATCCCGGCTCTGGCACTTACTTGCTGAGTGACCTTAGACAAGTAGCCTAATCATTCTGTGCCTCAATTTTCACAACTGTGGAATGTTGTGAGGACCAAGTGAGAGAGTGAGTGTTAAATGCTCATCATGCTGCCTGGGGCTCAGTGATCACCAGGTCTCACTGTTAGCCAGCTTGCTGCCACTCGAAAATCACAGGTCTGGTGTGTCCCCCTGTACAGAAAGTTCCAGGGCATCCTCAGAGCCCCCATATTTCCCCAACTCCTAGTCCTCCACTCAGAGATCCCTAGCCCAGCACTGCCCAGCTCCTCCCATTGGAGCCCCTGAGCACTCTGAGGTGGCCACTGCAGTCACAGGCCCACAGCGCTGCCCCAGGGCCCCTTCTCTACCTGGAAGCTGCGTCCCATCCCATCTCCAGCTCAAGCGCCACCTCTTCCAGGAAAGCTTCCCCCATTATCCTACCCTGGAGCCCATGCTCTCAGACCTGCAGAGTCCAATCTCAGCCCACAACAGAGGCTGGATCACACTTGTCCCTGGGACTCACTGTGCCTTACTTCTAGTAAATACTCTGAAACTATTGCAAAACCAAGTGAGCACAGATTACACATGCCCTTCTAGAACCAAAAGAACATCAGCTGCATGCCCCCATGCCTGGCTTCCCAGAGATCCCTTCAGCCACCCATTGGTTCCAAGCGGATGATCTTCTGTGTGCCAGGCCTGTGGTCATACATGGTGACCAGGACAGACCTGGTATCTGCTCTGACAGAGGGACAGTCTTGTTGTTCTCTCTTGGGAACTTCCTTGGGAAGTCCCACTGTGAGAAGCAGAAGCAAGGTCCAAGAAAGATGGACTCCCCAGGGGCCCTATCCATTTGGGGATGTTGGACAGCATCACAAAACCCTCCCTTTGGCTGGCCACATGCCCCTCCTGCTTGGACCCTGGGCAGGAAGCCCCAGAAGTGGTGACCCCCTTATGTCTCCCAGGAGGAAGGGAAGGGAGGGTTGGGAGGCCGAGGCTCAGGGAGTGGGAAAGGTGCCCCAGGCAGCAGGGGGCTGGGATAGGCTCTGAGGCTCACTGTCGGCCGGCAGGTAGAAGACCAGGTTGATCATGAAGGAGATGAGCACGCAGGGCACCAGGATGTTGATGACGTAGAAGAGGGGCTTGCGGCGGATGATGAGGTAGAAGGAGACGTCCTGGCGGCCTGGACTGTCCAGTGGGACACTGAGGTCCATGTTGATCCTGGCTGGCCGGTGCACTATCTCCCACTCCCCATTCTCTGAGGGCAGCAGAAGGACATCTTGGTGTCAAGTTGGGCAAGGGGGCACGGGGTGGGCTCAGGGCAGGAGTGGGGGCTGGGGAGAGGGGGCATGTGAAGGACGGCTGGAGTTCTGTTTGCAGGTTTCCCTCCCTGGGGGGTTGGGATGGAGGTTTCAGTCTGCAAGGAAGAAATTCTCCTCTGGGAGTGTTTCCCCCCTCTTCTTGGAAGATATAGAAACTAAGGCCATAATTTGGTTCAAATAAGTCTTAGAGATAATGATGCAGCAAGGGTAAGACCAATCCCTCCCCCTCTACTCCTCGGGGATGGAGTAGCCTTGGGACTACTGTGGCATTGGTCTCCTGTGATGGACAGCGTCATGGGGTGGGGGACCCCTAGAAGATCTGAGCCCACTCATAGATGGGGGTGGGGGATGTTAGTAGGGGGCGGCACACACAACGGTAGAGTCCCCTAAAGCCACAACCATATCTCTGGGCTGACTGGGAACAGAAGACTAACGACCCCTCTTATCTGTCAGCCACATCCATCCCCAGGGACCCTGTCCAGATCCAGGAGGGTCTTCTGGCCTGGGCAGCAGAAGGAGTGTGGCCCTGGAACCTGTCGGTCTCTGCCTGAGGGACAGAGTCCCTCCAGTTGGACTTCTTTTCCTTTCAGTGTGCTAGATTTGTGTCAGTAAGTATGTCTGTGTATGTTTCTCTGTGGGTCAGTGTGTGTCTGTCCATCGGTGTCTCTCTGTCAGTCTGTGTGCCTGTAGGTCCATGTTCCAGGTGTGTGTGTGTGTGTGTGTGTGTGTGCAGGTGCATCTCTGGGGGGGGGCGGTGTCAGGGTGACCGTACCTGTGGGTGTGTGTCTGAGGGCCCGCCCACCCTGCCCACCCACAGCTGCTACTCCCAGCACCTGTGAAGCCCTCAGGGTCAATGATGATCCACTCCACAGGGTAGAAGCGGCCCTCTTCTTCCTCTTGCTTCAGACTCAGGGTGATCTCCTTGGCTGTGTACTTGAGGGAACTGGGGAGGGCAGTGAGTAGAGGGGGGTCCTCAGCCATTGGGTGTGGCCACTGATGGCAGGGGGTGGGGGAAGGCTAGTAGTGGAGGAGGTTCATGGTCAGAGGGGCCGTCGGGGATGTGAGGGAGCTCTCATCAGGACAGAGTGGGGGCCTCTGCCCGAGAGTGCTTCATGGACCTGTCTCAGTCCCTGGCCGGGGTGAAGGGTGGCGGGAGAAGTGAGAGCACCTGAACTTGAGGGAGCAGTTCTGCCAGTCAAAGGGGAAGTAGGTGACGGAGATGGGGCAGGAAGAGCGGAAGATGGCGGGTGGCAGCCAGTACACATAGCCCGAGGGGTAGATGAGCACGTTGCAGGAGTAGGAAATCTGGAAGGAGCCATCGTTGCTGAGGGACAAGGACAAGGGGTCACCATCAATGCCAGCCAGCTTGGAAATGGCAGGGTTTAGGGGAGCAAAGTGGGGAGGGGATGCCAGAGAGGGCTGCGGCTCAACTTGTTCTCCAGCACAATCTCTGGGAGCCACAGCATGTCAGGGGGCAGGCGCAGGACACTGATATTCCCAAATTCTTCAGCATTCCACTGCAGCCGGCTGTCTGTCCAGCCCTGGAAGCCCAAAAGAGGTGTCAGTGGTCGGTTCTGCTGTTGCCCAGGCTCCCTTTTCCCCCTTTAACTCTCCTCACTTCCCTGAGGGAAGACTGGGCAGGGTCTGGGAGCTGTGATAAGAGGTTTGGGGGAGATGGTACAAAGTTAGGACTGAGACCTGTCATGTACAGCTGTGTAGAATATACACTGCACAATCAAGGGAGCATATTTCCATTGTGGGCATAGAAGATGTATATCTGTATTATGAACTTCTGACAGGTGGCAGAAGAGTGTCTTCTAATAAAATCAGGATGTTGTGACAGTTTCCCTATAGATGAAGGATCCCAGTCTACCAGAAGTCTCTATCTGAGCTAGCTAGTGACTGTTCAAGGTGGTGGGAAGGGCAGCTGGGCTTCTGGATAGAAGTCAGCTCCTCCCAGAGGACAGAACGATCCCCTCCTGGAGATCCCCAAGCAAAAGGGAGCACAGGGAAGCCTGGGTCTTGCACCCTCACCCCACACCCAGCACCGAGTGGGGTATCCTTACGTGCTCAATCCACACGTTAGTGGTGAGGGTCTCCTCCACTTCTTTCTGTAATCACACACGAGACGGCTGTCCCCCAGGGCCCTCATGGTTCTTCCACCTACGTACATTCACCAAGCACCTACTCCCAGCCGCCACCCAGGGGAAACCATGGCAATTGGCCTAATCAGACTTCTGCCACAAGCATTCACAGTCAGTAGAGGGTGGGCAGACCCAGGAGCAGGGACAGCGCGTGGCCTCTGAAGTGTATCATGGGTCTGATATGGGGCACACCCCAGAGCTGAAGCTGGGTGGGGAGGGGGATTAGGCCAAAGCCTGTGGCAGCATTGAGCGTGCAGAACACTGGAGCCTGCTTCCTTGGGACAGGAGCTACCATAGTCCAGGCTGGGGCCTTGAACTTCCTCCCTGGTCATCCCAGTCCGGGAGACAGGCAGGCCTCCCAAGAGCTGTCCCTACTCTCCCGTCCCCAGCTCGGTCACAGAGGGGGGTCTCACCAGGGAGATGAGGTTGGAGAGTGTGAGGGCCAGCGAGACCTCTACACTCTCCCCCTGGTGTGCCGGCCGGAGCTCCTTGTTGTAGCCTTTCTCTTCAAATAGGTGCCGAATTAGCCGTTCCTCCTCGTTCAGGCCCCAGCTACCTGGGGACGGGTGGGGTGCAGGACAGGGGTGGACAGGAAGGGAGCTGCCCTGAAATCCTGCTGGGCCATGGGGCTGGGCTCAGCATGGGGATCCTACCACTCCTGCCCCTCCAGGGAGAAATAGCAGTGGGGGTGGGAGGTTGGGCCCGATGTTAAGGGAGGGAGCACCGGGTAGGTAGGGTAGGAGGGACCATGCAGTAGGGGCCCTGGTGTGAGTCCTGAGGGCCCTTCAGGACGGGGTGATGTTTGATCTTACCACAAACAACCAGTATAGCCAGCAGCCCCAGCGTCAGCCTGGGTCCCTCCATCCTGTCCCTCTGGCTGGGTCTTGTGGCTGCCCCTTCAGTCGACAGGGCTGGGGAATGTGGATGGGTAGGAGAGGGGACAGGTGCGGGGAGGGGGCGGGTCGTGTGCAAAGGGAAGTGGCAGCCCGGAAATGCAATCTGACACGTCTGGGCATGGCTCCGGGTATAAAACCCAAGGCAGGTGCCGAGGGGGTGGGGTGGGGATGGGGACTGGCCACCAGGCAGGAGCCCAAGGACAGGAGGCTGGAACTCCCCACGACTAGCAGTAGGGATGGGGGCTGGGTAGAGGCACTGGACACTGGGGGCAGCGCTGGCCATCCACGGGGAGGGGAGTGGTGATAGGTCAGCTGTTGCCATTTCTTGAGGAGCAGACATGTACGCGGAAATGGGGACTTAGCAGCCTCTCTCCAGTGTCTCTGTGACCTCTGCCAACTGCTACTGGAGGTTGGGCCCTAATGTTCACCCACCCAGTTCTCATCCCAAGAAAGCTCCAGAGTTATTGCTGTAGATCATAAATAACGTTTATTAAAGCAGCCAGGATTTTCTGATGACATATCTGGGAAGACACATGGACCCAGGCCCCCCACCCCCCCCACCCAATCAACTGTGGCTGGGACATATTGTTATCACAGGAGCCCCTTGGAGGGGTAGGTCTTAACCAGGGGTTGGGGGCCCAGACATGGTTCATGGCCCCCTGGCTGGGGAAATCTGAGGACTGAGTGGGGGGTGCCCCTTCCTCCCCAGCCCCTGGCTCTGCCTTGAACCCATCCGGGCCCCCTCTGCCTCTGCCAGTGCGGCCAAACGGAAGGCCTGCAGGGCCTGCACCAGCAAGCGGGGGAGGCTGCGAGCCATCGTGGCCGGCTCCAGGCCTACCAGGCCCCCGAAGACCACGTGTTGGCCCCCCAAGCCTGCCCGCACCCAGGCTCGGAAGAGGCCGGTCAGCGTCTTGGAGCCCAGATCGGCCAGGACCTGAAGAAGGAGGAGGGGGCTCAGAGTCCCACAACCCAGCTGTTGGTCTGCCTCCTCCGGGCCCCCAGAAACTCTCACCCAGATCTGCTCCTCTCCATACCCTCCCAATCCTGCACACTTCCTGCTCACTTAGACACCCCCACGTGCCCTTCTCCTCACACCTCCCCCCACACCTTCACATCCACCCAGCACCCCAGCTTACACACAGATGCCTTCCCTGCCCCTTTCTCCCAAGACACCCCCCCCCCCCGCCTCCACCCCAAGTTGCTGGGGAGCAGGTCCTCCCTCCTGCTGTGGAGGGTGCCCCTTCTGTCCCCCTACTCATCAGGGCTGACCCAGGTCAGCCTTCTGAGGCCACTTTGAGTGAATGTGGGAAGACTGACGACCTACCTCGTGGAAGTCCATGGCCAAGTGCTCTGCTGGGACCTGCAGGATCCAGGCATGGGTGCCTTGAAGGGTGGTCAACTTCTGTTGCAGACTCTCCAGCCCAGGGCAACCTGCAGGAAGGGGAGAGGTCCTGGGAACAGCAGTAAATGCACCGGAAAGGAGCCGGGTGGGATTCCCACAAGGACCTCAGTGGACTGCCTCCCAGGGGGCAGATTTCTCCTCGTGCTACAGATGGGAAACTGAGGATCAGAGAGGTTAAGTGATAACAAAAGCAGATGGTCTCTGTTGAACTGAACCCCCAAAGAGTCATCCTCCCTACTGCGGGGGGGGGGTTGGCGGGGGCTCAGGTGGGGAGATCCAGTCTGCCGGTTGTCCCACGAATCCCCTGGCCAGCCCTTGGCCTGCTACTCTCCCGGCAAAGGCCCGCAGGGGGCGTCATTACCGTTCGCTTCCACGCGCTGCTCTGGCCTCCGCTTCGAGAACCGAGCGCCCGCAGCCCGCGATCCTGGGGAGACGCAGCGTTAGGGGATCGTCTCCGCGCAGTTGGTGGCGGGGGGTGCTGGGGCTGGAGTGTGAAGGCGCGGGGTACCTGGGTGCAGCCGCTGCTCGCGGGCGGGGTGTCTGGGAGGCTCCGGGAGCGACAGAGCGGGGCGAGCCAGGGTCGGGGCCAGGCGCCGCATCCCTGGGCTCGGGCCAAGCAGTTCCTGAGCGCCCCGCAGCAGGCCCAGCAGGGTGTGCGCCAGCGAGCGCAGCTCTGCGGGCGGGACAAGGGTCCGAGAGGCGGTCAGACCTGGGCCAGGACCCCTGTCCGCCGGCCCAGCCCTGGGATCTGGACTCACCGCATCGCCTTCGGCGCTGCAGGCACTGCTGGTGCGCCAGACGCGCGCAGGCGGCCGCGGGCCCAGGGCACAGGCGGGCGTAGAAGGCGCAGGGCGGGGCGGCGTTTGCCGGCGGCTCCCCGGGGGGCTCCCAGGCCAGCAGCTCCCTGCAACTGGGCTCCCGGCTGGAGGGGTTTGCTGTGGGGGGGGGGGCAGCCGCGGCCGATTCAGCCCCGGCTTTGGACCTTAGCCCTTGCAGCTCTTCCCCGAAGGGAGGACAGGCTTTCCTCCACGCAGTAAGGGGGCTGGGAGCCGATGGGATGTAGAGGGGCTTGTCCCAAGGGCACTCTCCACTTGTCACCTCTCCACTTCGGGGAGGGTGAATAGGAACGGGGCACTCACCATTCATCTGTTCCTGGAGCCAGTCTTTGAACACGGCCACACGAGTGTAGACCCCAGGCTTCCCTGGCTCTCCGCATCCATCCCCCCAGGAGGTGACTCCATACAGGACCTCCCTGGGGCGGGGCCCAGGCTCAGAACAGGTCAGGGGGCCTCCAGAGTCACCCTGCAGGACCCAAGCCGAAAGAGAGAGTACTTCATCGACCTGCCCCTCTCCTCTGCCAGCCTGACACTTGGCAGGGTGGGGCAGTTCTGAGTTCTGGGGATTCTGCCCTTGTACCCCCTTTTAGTGGTGGGGACATGAAAGCTCAAACAAGTTGAATGACAACCAACTGCCGAAGGAAAGAAGCTGTCCTGTCCCTGGGGAGCAGCCTGCTCAGCACCCTAACATCAATCAGGGCTCCTACCTGGCAGGAGTCCACGCCCCCGGCCAGGTAGCCAGCACATAGCATGCTGCTGGGGTGCAGCTCGGGCCCCAGGGCCCTTTTGCAGGTGTCAGTGCTGAGCAGGGGCACTCTTGCCTCTCTCACCGCCTCCGCCTCAGGCCCATCTACAAGAAATCCGGGGAGAGAGCTCAGGCCTGGAGGGCAGGGGCCTTTCTAGCAGGTCCCTCCTCCCACTACCCTCCATGATTCCTTCCCCTTTACAAGATCAGACAGTATTTCTCAAAGGTGATGGGGGGGGTCAGATTCCCTACACCCGGCCTTCCCCAACTCCATCACCCTAACCCCCCATTCATCGCACTCACACTGGAAGCAGCCCCATACCTTCGAAGAGGGCCCCCCAGCCCGCGATGGCGCAAGCGGTGCCGGCTGGGGGTTCCCGGGGCCCCCGGGGCAGGCACACAGGGCGCCACGCCCCAACCGGGCTCACGGGCGTCCACAGCTGCACCAGGGCCAGGTCGTTGTGGAAGGTCCGCGGGTCAAACTGCGGAGGGAGTGGCCGCGCAATAGTGATGAAGTGTGGGGTGGGGGTGCTGTTCCCCACTCTGAGAGCCTGGCGTCTGTCCTCTCACCTTGGGGTGCGGCAAGATGCGGTTCACCGGCACCTCCTCTGCTTGCTCCCCCTGGGGCCCCTCGGCTAGCGTCACTGTCCACAGAAGCTCGTTCTGGGCACTGCGGGACAAGCGGCGAGTTCCCTGAGACCCTGCCCTCCGCCCACGGGCACCACTCAGCAGGCCCACACGCCGGGCTCTCTCTGTCTCCGCTCTTCTCGCGGGGCAGGGAAGGTGGGCGGGGGAGAGGCGGGCCCCTCCAGTAAATTCAGGAGCCGCGCCCAGCCGGGTGTTCCCAGATAATCCGCACCTAGGCTGGGCGGCGAGGGCGCCTTGAGGCCGGGAGCAGGGCAAGGCGGTGACCGCCGCCAGGGGGCAGCAGAGACCGGCCCTCGCGTGTGTCGCCCGCCAGACGACCCCAAAAGAGTCACACCGCGCACTGGGGGTGTGGGCTGGTCAAGGGCCTGGGGTCCAACGTACCCCGCGAAGCAGTGCGCCGCGGTGAGCACCCAGGACGCCGCCACCAGGACGCCGCCACACAGAGGCTGCCCTCCGAGCTGCAGCCTCACCAGCCAGGGCCAGGCTCCGGGCGGAGCAGCGCTGCCCCCAACAATGCGGCCGTGGGCCCGTGTCACGTTGACAGAGCTTGGGCGCCTCTCGCCACAAGGCCCTAGAAAGGTGGCATAGGCGTCACAGGGGACAAGTCCTGGCCCCCTCACCCTCAAGGCCCTTCCAGGGTTGACCCGGCCCTTGGCTTTGCCCCCTGGGGCCCTTTCAGCCCTACCTGGCTCTGCTGGATCCTGGAGGAGGGGGGCCGGAGGCCTGGGACGCCCAGCACCTGCTGAGACACAGACCTCTGAGCCTCATGGCTAGCCTTCCACCCCTCTTGCACCCCAGGCTGAGCCTGGGTCCTCTCTCTGCCCTACCGCTCCCCTCTGTTAGTCCACCCCCCAGCAGCCAGGGTTTATTTCACCATGAACTTCTCACTGTCCACCCAATGAGCCCAGACTCTTCCTGTCCTCCTGCCTTTGCACAGACTATGTCCCAGGCCTGGCGTGCCTTTTCTTCTTGGCAAGACCTTCATCAGCATTGTCTCGGTGGCAGCCCCACCTAGTCTCTGTCCCCAAGAGGGAGTCAAGTGTGAAGGGAAGGGATAGGATGGACAGGAGGTCGGGCCCAGGGTAGTCAGGGCAAGCTCACCCGGGCACGGGATGGTATGGTTGGCACAGCCACTGCACTCATGCAGTCTGTGTCGAATCTCCATCGCGACTCGATTAACTGTCCACTGGGCGCTCCTCTGGGCGGCCTGCAGTGCTCTCGTGCCATGGGCTGACAGAGCTGCTGGGACATGGGGTACAATTCACCTGCGGCTGGGGAAGAACCTCAGGCTCCAGCCCTGAGCCTGTCTGGGGAGATGGGGGCATCAGGTGGGGCTCCGGGAGCACCTCAGCAGAATGGGGGGGGGGGGGGGTCCCAGGGCCCCAGGGCCCAGCGCTCAGAGCAGATGGCCCCAGATTCTCAACCCATGGGTTCTCTGTAATTCAACTGAGCTGGGCTGGAATCTTTGAAAAGGGACTTTCCTTAAAAACCTTGAAGGAAAAACAGCACCCCAGAGGTAGAGACATCACAAAATCCGGGCTTCTTGACAAAGTATCGGGGTCAAGCAGCCCACCTGCAGGCCTAGAGGGCCAAGGAGATGCCACCCAGGACTCTTCCTCCTGCTAAACCCAGAACCTTCCCCCAAGCTCCCCCCTCTGGTGGCTGCTGCCAGGTCCCCTTCCCTCTGCACCCTTGTTCTCCCTCTTCCTTGCCCACCTGTGCCACAGTTCCTGGTCCCTTCTCCTCTCCGGGTGGGCCAAAGGGGCCAAAGGTCCAGATGAGTGGGGGTGGCAAGGTCACGCTCCCCTGGCCCGGACCCACTTCCTCTGTGGTCCTCCCACCTCGGGCGCCCCCTCAGTCTAACCCAGGCTCACCTTGCAGGATGCTGGGGGGCAGGCGCATGTAGAGTGGGTGCCCATGGACAGCCCATGGGTCTGAGAGGGGCAGCAGCAGCAGCAGCACGAGCAGCAGCATGGTGACCGGGAGCTGGGCCAAGCGACCCTGCCCTCTTTCCCTCTTGGGGTCCAGGTGTTTATCCTTTCTTTTCTGCCTCCCACTGCCTTTTGGCCCCTGGGTGTTGGATTCTTGTCCCCCAAGCCACCTGACTTTCCTTGGACATCAAAATCACCCACTTCCCTCCGGTGGCCCCTCACCTGGCCCTTAACTCCCGGGAGCCCACAGGGGACTGGGGCTTGGGGGGCTATATAGAGGACAGACTGGGGGGGTACTCGGGAGGGGGCCCAGGGTAGGGGGAGGGATTGGGGTAGTGGGCTCGACCCTTACCTTTGAAGTTTCACGGTCCCGGCTCTGAGGCCCCCCTTCTGTCAATGAAGCCCTTGTTCCTGCGGCTCCATCAAAGGGGCCTGGACAGGCCAGAAGAGCTGACGGTTGGGCTGGGGGCCAGCCGGAGAGGGGCCGGTGGATAGGGGCCGGCTCTATCTCCAGGGCTCAGATGGGGAGGCGGGGGTTCCCATCTGCCTCTATTCCCTGAGGAGTTTATGGCCACGCTGGGGGCATACCCTCCTGGAGGGAGGAGAGCAGGGGGTGTCTGAGGGTCCTCGGCAGCCCCACCCCCTGAAGAGGTGCCTGAGCTCCCAGCCCCTCTGCCCCTAATTGCTTGGCAGCGTCTCTCCCCCATGTAGCCATTTCTAAAGATGATCAAAGAGCCCTAATTAGCGCCCTAATTGCCGCACTGGGGGTAGTGGGGTGGGAGAGGGAAAGGCAGGCCCCGAGAGGAAGGCGGGACATGAAAGGCCCCACCAGTGGCCCAGTTTGGGTCGGCCAGGCCCCAGCAGCTTCTGAAGCTCTCCCAGACCCCCTGCCCCTACGCAGTACTCGCTCGGCCTGTCCAGCATTGTTCTCAGTTGCTATGACCCTGATCTGGCAGGAGGGAATCTTCTGGAGTCTCACGGGAAGGGCCACAAATGAGCCGCTCTCCTGGGACCAAGGTCCCACCTGGGGCAGAGAGGAGGTGCTCTTCTGCCCCACAGAATGTCCTGAGGCCAAAAAAAGAGGATCTTGGCACCCCAATTCATCCTGGTGACCCAGGGTGGCTCTGGCAGGCCTGGTGCCTTCCCAGAGCACATTCTATCATGACTTCGGCCCCATAGCATATTGTCCTATCTTCTCCAGTCCTTTCTCCTTCTGCGCAGGTGGACGAGCCTCTGAGGAGGTGACCCTGTCCCCCTTCGTAAGACAGAGCCCCAGGCCTGCAGAGAGTGCCTTGAGCCAGGGGCCTTAGGGGTGATGGGTAAGTGGTGGGGAGCGGGAGGTGGGGGGCAGCCAAATCCTGCAGCATCTCCAGCCTCCTCCCTCTGTGCCACTGAGCAACAGAGAGTGTGGCCAACCTCTTGTTCCTCCCTGATATGCTCTCCCCCCACTTTTCATTCTCTCTTCATCATTTCGGTTCTCTGGCCACTGGCCACCGAGAGATTTCTGGAGCTCCAGGAGTTCCACTGGAGGTCGCCCCCCTACGCAGTGGTGTGCTGGTGTCAGATCATCTTAGCTCCTGAGAGCTGAAGATTGGCATCTCTTCCCAAGTCTGTCCTGGGTGAACTCACATTGGTAGTTTGACAGCAGCCACAATGGGAGTATTTATGCCCTGGAAATCAACGCGTGCTATAAATCGGAGCCCCCCTGCCTTCTGTCCCCCGAGACCCAACATCCCCCCAGCACACCACTGTATATGCCCCCTTTCCCCTCCCTGGTTACCACCGCCCCTCATGAAGATAACACCTCTGGTTCCAGAATGCCATGGAATGCCATGGAATCGTGTCTGAGTGTGGGTTATTGTGACTGTTGTGAAGCCAGAAATTACTTGTATTCGTCAGAATATCTATCCCTCTAGATAGGATGTATATCTAGATAGGGTATAGCTTCTTGGCAGAGAGGGTGTTCACGCCCCACAGCCTGTACTTGAAACATAAACAGAGGTTTGAGAAAGTGTCCCAAGGAAGTTATTTGTGGTTCCAAGAAAGAGCCAGCAAGGTAGGGGACCCAGAAAGCGGAGAAGGTAGGTGGAAAGTCTCCCAGGCCAAGGCTGCAGGCCGTCCTTGGAGCTGGCATCTACACCGAAGGGATTAAGGCCTGGAGGGAGCCCCTCAAGACGGAGGCCCCCTGTGGCCCTCTCCCCGTCACCGACCCTGGACACTTCTGTCCCTCGGCTGCTTGGATCCTGCCAGAGCCAGGCAGATCAGGCCAGAGCCTCTGAGCTGCCTTCCCTCTGCCTTCTGCCTGCACGGTCCCTCCAGGGCGTGCGGTGGGAGGAGGAAAAAGACAAAGAGCTGCTGGTCTGTCTACTGCCCCAGCTCACCTCAGGGTGAGAACCCTACCCCCGCCAAGGCAAATCAGGGGCCTTACAGTGGATGGCGAGCCACTCAAGCCCACCCCGCCCCTTCCACCTCCCGTGCCCAGGGCCAGCCGGGGCCCCACCCCAAGTCTGGTCAGCTTCATCCACTTCCTCAGGTCACCCCTTGAGAACCGGGTGTAAATCCATGTTTCGTGCAACCCTTTTGTATATTGTTGGTGACCGCTACTCGTGCCCCACGGTGGTCCCTTCCACTGGGACGGCCACCCTCCCAGCTGCTGCTCCTCCTCTCTGCCACATCCCTTCTAGCATCTTCTTCAGACCAGTCGCTTCTCTGTGCGGGCTGTCTGGTGGGGTCTTGCAGGTTCCCAGGGACTCAGGCCACCACAGGCTGTTTGAGGGGCAGTCCCCATGAACCTTCTTCCCACCGCGGGGCTCACTGCTGGGCCCCCGTCCTCCCCACAGGCCTTCCCTCCTGTGAAGAAGAGAAAAGGCCAGACTGGGGAGGGAGGCGTGGGCAGATTGGGGGTGGCACAGAGTTACTGGGGAAAGCATCTTGCCTCACTTCTGTGGCAGAGCTGGAAGGAGAGGCAGGGTCCCCGGAGGGAGGGAGGAATCTCTTGCCCAGGAATCAAGGGACCCTGCAGGGGGAGGAGGCTGACATTTCTGTGTCCCATTGGGGCATGGCTTAGCCAGAGGTCTTGCTGACCTGCTGGGGACACCCAAAGGGATGCGAGGGTGGGGGCTGCTGAACGAGGAGAGGCTGGGACCCCCCACTCTGAGGCTCCTGGTCCCTTGGGATTTGCTGAGGGCAACGTCACGTGTGCCCGCAGGCTGCAGAGTGGGCCCCGAGTTTGGATGAATCTGGGCTTCAGGATTTGGGGGGCTGTTGCAGCATTCAGGGCCAAGTGGGGTACAGCAGGTGTGCAGCTGTCACACAGCTCTAACACGCATGCCAGGCAGGCGGGACAGGCTACAGACTTTGCAGGGGTCCCAGGGACAAATGAAAACACGGAGCACTGTGTTCAACAATTATTAAGAGTTTCAAGACCCTGGCAGCAGCACCTCAAGCCAAGTATGGGGCCTTGCTGAGTATGGGCCCTGGTGCCCAGAGGGATTCTCCAAGTAATGGATCCATTGGGGGGTGAAGTCAGACCCCTGGTACTGTTCATCAAAAAGACATTGTTGTTTTGGGGCTCCCTGGCCCAGGCGCATGGGGAGCAGGCTCTCCTTTCTCTCTCCCTACCCAACAGTGGGGAACTGAGGGTGAGGGGAGCCCTTAGCCCACCCGCCACCCCCAGAGAGCTTCTGAAGCTCCCCGTGAGCGCAGGGAGGTGAGAAGATTTTTGCATCAGGGGAGAAACTGGGAAGTGGGAGTTTCACTGGACACTGCCCAGGAAGAGGAGATTCAAACCCAGCAAGTGGAGAAGGTTGTGATTCTGGCCAGATTTGGGGGCAGGGAGCTGCCCCTTGCCGCGGGAAAGCAGCCTCTGCTCAGCACAGCCCAGGCAGTGCCTGGAGAAGTGAAATAATTTCAAATCTATTTCCCGATGAATCGTGATTCCCCAATAATCTGGTTAGAGCCGATGGCCGTTGTGAGCTTGGTTACTTGTCGTCTGGCTGCTGCCGGGGAGCAGGGCTTTGTGTCTCATCCCCGTGGTGTCCCCAGCGCCTAGAACAGAGCCTGACACACCATATTTGCTCAGCAACTAAAGTACCGGCCCCTCTTCCGATTCCAAAGCTGGTACCAGCACTTCTCAGGGTTGGTGATCCTGGGACCCAGCGGAGCTGGGGTCTTCTCTCTTCTGCTCTTCCCGTGTCCTTTCCTCCTTGCTGTCCTGTTTTGGGGGGTGGCAAGGGCAGGATGACTATCCAGGGGGCAGTTAGTGGTGTCCGCAGCCCCTGGTTCCTCTGCCCTGCCCCCCATGCTCACAGCTGCCCCATCTGGACCCCTCCTGCAGGGGCCGGCAAAACCCCAGCCCCAGCCTCCCACTTCAAGAAGAGGGACGGGAAAGAACCTGGGGCTTTTTTGTTGATATCTCTGGAAAACTCCAGCAGGTTCATGTCAGCCCTGTAGCCTCCCCACTGGCACAGAGCCTTTTTCTGTGTTCTGAGGAGGACGATGGGGCAGGGGGTTGGGGGTGGGGAGTGGATCCTGGGCCTCTGGAAATGGGAAGGAAAGCCCTGGGCATTTGCTGCCCTAGGTCTGTATCCTTGTTCTCTGGGGGAGGACCTTCCACGTCCTCCTCCTTCAGGACCCTCCTGCCATGAAGTGCTCACCTCTTCCTCCATCGCAGACCACACTGACCTCTTGAGCCCTGCTAGGGGCATGGGCAGAAGAGCAATGGGAAGGACACTCAGCCAACAGCTGGGCAGGCCATCTTTGGGGACAGTGTCTTTGGACAGGCTAGTGGGACCCACGGCTATGCCAGCTCCGGGGACCCGAAGTGTCCTGCAAGGGACAAAAGTGGCTACAAGCCAGATTCCCAGGAACTGAGGACTGAGGAGAGGCCGCAGTGTGGGTCTTCTCGGGATGAGGGGCCGTTGAGGCTATGATTCAGAGCTTAGACCTGGGGTTCTGACTGCTTCTCTGGTGACCTGGGGTGAGTCACTTCATGTTGTGGGTTGAATTCTGTCCCCCTGGTAGATGTTGATGTCCTAATCCCCACTACCTCAGAATGGGATCTTATTCGGAAAAAGAGTTGTTGCATTTGTAACTCAAGGTGAGGTCACACGGGAGTCTGTCATACCCCCCAGGAGAGAAGAGACACCCAGGGACAGCGCCATGTGACAGTGGGAGCACAGACTGGGATCACGCAGCTTTGAGCGAGGGACTGCTGGAGATACCAGAAGTAAGGGAAAGCCATGGAACAATTCGCCCACAGACTTGGAGAGAGCGTGACCCTGCCAATACCTTGATTTTGGACGTCTAGCTTCCAGAACTGTGAGAGAACACATTTCTGTTGTTTTAAGCCTGTCTGTGGTCATCTGTGACGGCAGCCTCAGGAAACAAATACATTTTGTCCTCTCTCAACCTCAGGCTCTCAGTCTGTGAAATGGGATAGTAACAGCCACCCGGCAGGGAGAATTAAAGAACACCCGTCAGGTCTGGCTGGGGTTGTCACCACTGGTCTCCATCAGCTTGCTCTTGGTGACCGTGCGGGAAGGGATAAGATGTGATTTCTTCATGAATATGGTGATGACCGCGAGGGCCTGATCCCAGGGACAGCAAGGGAGATGCGGGAGCCCAGAAAACAAGAGAGAATGGGATAGAGGGCAGCAGTGGGGTGGGGGGCTTGCTCTCCAAGCTGTGTGTGGCCTGACGCTCAGAGGGTGTCTGAGTAGGAAGGGGGCTCCTTCATCTTGGATGGCTGGCTCCTTCAGCTTGTCAGCTTAGCTGGCTGCCTTGACCTTCTTCTCCCTCTGGGCTGATCTTGACTTTAAGAGGGAGAGGCGGGGTGCTGCCTGGGCTGGAGACCACTGAGGCCAGGGGCTGCTTCCTGCTCTCTGCAGGGTTGAATGGGTCTCTGAGGATGTCGGGAGTCCTGGAACATGCATGTAGGGCCCTAGGAGGTTGGCAAGACCCCTGGCATCCTGGCTCACTTTTCACCCAGTATTCTGGGCAGGAGCCACAGAGTATGGGGACATCCAGCCCCCCACCCCCCAACTTTCAGAACATAGCCTCTTAAGATTTTTTTTTTTTAATTTATTCATGAGAGACAGAGAGAGAAAGAGAGGCAGAGGGAGAAGCAGGCTCCCCCATGGAGCAGGGAGCCTGATGTGGGACTCGATCCCTGGGATCATGACTGAGCCAAAGGCAGATGCTTAACGGACTGAGCCATGCAGGCACCCTAGAGCCCAGCCTCTTGTACACATCCCACAGTGTTCCCAGGCTCCATCCCTTCCCACCACACTTGCCTGTCAGTCTCTTCTGAAGTGCTTGGGAGGGGAAGGGTGTCCTCCCCACCACCCTTCCTTCCCTCAGGCCAGTCCTACCTTTCTCCATTGGGGCTACCCTCTTACCCCTGCTGGGATCCTTTCCTTGGAGGGGGGGGGCGCTCTGCTTTTCTGTTTTAATCAGTGACTTCCAACTTCTTTTCATTTAGTGAGAAAAGTTGGAAAGGTCAAAGGCATTTTGCCAAAATCTCCAGGAAAACAGAAACGAAATATAAAAGCACACTTGAGTTCATGGAGGGGCAGGTTTGTTCCGTTACCCACGCGGTGGGGGGGGGGTGTAGGGGGGGGTGCAGGTGGCTAGGGGATGTATGGCTTGCCTTTTCTCCATCGGAAGGGCCAGGTACATTCAGAAAAGACCTGTAATGGCTTTATTTAAAAATGGCAGTATTAGGGGACCTGGGTGGTTCAGCTGGTTAAGCCTCTGCCTTTGGCTCAGATCATGATCTCAGGGTCCTGGGATCAGGTTCCCCGCTCAGCTCAACAGAGAGTCTGCTTCTCCTTCTACCTCTCCATCCCCCTGCTTCTGCTCCCTTTGTCTCAAATAAATAAATAAAATCTTTTAAAAAATAATAAAAATATCGATATTTACAATGTACCAGAAGTTATGTTGTTGTTGTTGTTATTGTTGTTTTAACCATTTAAACATGATGGGAAACCCTAGGGAAGGAGGGTGTCATGGCAAAATTCTTTAAAGTTGAAAAGATGCAAAATTTTGCATACCACTGCTCAACCTCTTGGTGGAAAGAATGCAGACCCTTTCTCACAGTTCTGCCTGTTTCCTCCCTCCTTTTCTGGGTCTCTTGCCTTTTCCAGGGGTCTCTCTCCCAGCTTCCCTCTCCTAGGCTTCCCTGTTCTTTTCTCAGTCATGCTGTCATTTGTGTGTGTTTGAAACTCACTCATTTAACACCCTCAGTTTCAACTGTAATATTTACCTTTCTCCTCCTCTTCCATGATAGATCCTCCCTGATCAATAATTTTTATTCTTATTGCTTCCAAATCTTTTTGTTACCATGAGATGATCATTTTAGAAAACACCGTCTCTCTGACGAAGAGACATTTCCTGGAGTCATGTCGTTCCCTTCAGTGTTCCTTCTGTTTGTTTTCTTTTGTTTAGAAAAACCAAAAATAGATTTAATAAATTGTATTTAAAATATTCAATCAGATCCCTGTATAGCAATCCTTCTATCAATTTATCTCTTTAAACATCTTATCCTCATCAACACAAAAAGAGATTTCTGGAAATGGTGGTTATTCATTAATTACAGCTATTTCTGATAGGGAGATTTATTCTTATTTTATGGAGCTTTTTACTTTTTTCTTTGTGCTTCCCTGCCTCGCCTGAATTCTTTAAAACCAGCAGGTAGCCTTTATACAAATGCAAAGCATGAAGGGTTTAAAAGAGAAGTAGGGACACCAGGAGGAAACTTATCAATGATACAAAGTTCATGGCTGCAGTACTTCACCCGATAAGTATTTTTTTTTAATTTTTATTAATTTGACAGAGAGAAAGAGAGAGAGACAGCAAAAGCAGGAACACAAGCAGGGGGAATGGGAGAGGGAGAAGCAGGCTTCCCACTGAGCAGGGAGCCCAATGTGGGGCTCGATCCCAGGGACCTGGGATCATGACCTGAGGCCAAGGGCAGAGTCTTAACCGACTGAACCACTCAGGCTCACCCAATAAATAGTAAAGTCCAAATTTGGTTGTCCACAGGCAACTTCATACGATTCACAATGTATGGTATCACAATGTATCTCAAATGACTTTTACCACGCTTGAGGCAAGTGTTATCACACCCATTTTACAGGGAAGGCTGCTGAGGCTCAGAGAAGCTGAATCGCATGCCCAAGACCCCATCACTAGAAACTCAAGGAGCAGAGATGAAAAACAGTCCTGCGGGCTGTGGAGGGCCACGCCCTTGACCGAGCCCAGCCTTGCCTCCTCAGTCCACAGGTGCCTCCTAAATATGCTGGCCCCGCTGGGGTTTGCCCAGGGCTCAACACAAAGGCGGAAGGCTCTTCTTGAAAGGGTGGAAGGTGTGCATCCTCCTACGGGACACCTGGCTGTGCTGTGCCGGGGAGGGGCAGGAGCAGGAGCAGCTGGGATGACATCTGGGGCTGGGGCATTGCGCAGGGTGGGAGGTTGGGGAGGTCTGCGAATGGCTGACAAAGCAACAGGCAGAGACCAGGGCCCAGGAGGACCTAGAGCAAGGGGGGAGAGGGGAAGTGAAGGCCATGGACGCCTGTCACCAAAGGCCTTCCTTCACCCATCCTGCATCCCCAGGGCCCCTGAGGTCTGGAAGGCCCTGGGTGTGGGGGGCTTCAGCCACTCTCTCCTTTTGAATGGGGTAGAAGGGGAGGGCGCATACACCAGTGGCCCTCCACAAGGCCTAAGTACACTCTAGTGAGGCATGTCCCACTCTTCCTCCCCACCTTGGCCCCCCTGCATGGAGCCCCAGGCCCCATCACCCCAGGTCCAGCAGAGGCTGCCAGCCAGGGACCAGAGGCTGGGGATGGGGTGGGGGAAGGAGACAGTAAATCTCCTGAAGCAATTATGGAGGTAAGGCATAAACAGGGCGCTTTGCCTGCTGCAGCCGCCCCCTCTTCCACGCGCACACGTACACACACACACACACACACACACACACAACACACACACACGCTAAAGCGCGGCCCATTTGCAGGGTAATAGCTTCGCGACAACAGGAATTATCTGCGGCATTAGAGGCAGCCCGGCCGGGTGGGTTGGGGCTGGGCCTCAGGGATACCTAAGGGAGGAAGCAGGTGCCCAGGGGCTCCCGAGGACAAGGACGCCACAGGGGTGGGAGGCAGGCATGGGGACTGCAAAGGGCTTGGTGAAGGCCAGGGCCAGGTGGACGCCCCCACCTCTGCTGCCCACAGCCCTTTCTTTTCTGCTTCCAAGGCCTCTAAGTGGACAGACCAGGAGGGGCACTAACTCACCGTCTGAAATCATGACCGGCCTCAGGGCGACTCAGCTTCCTGCTGGCAACCTACAGAAAGAGGCCAAGCGTGATGAGAGGGAACCCCAGGAAGGAGGACACCTGTCATGGGTGTGGCGACAGGGGTGGCAGGCGTGGTGTCAGCTGGTGGTTTCCCTCCGTGACTGTCATAGGAATTGGGGCCAGGTTGCTCAGCAGTGTCAGGGAGGAAAGGGCTCAGGAGGGGGGGACCCCTCCCTTCCCCAGAAGAGGATCCTGAAAAGAGCTACTGCCTGGGTTCTCAGAAAAGGCCTTTGAATGCCTGTTTCAGGGAGAGGATGTTGGAGGCTGATCTCTTGTCCCCCTTTAGGCGGCTGGCCTTCGTAGGGGCAGCAAAGGCACGGTAAAGAAAGTGGAGCAAGCTGAATCTTCCAAGTGGCTCAGGACCCCGAAGTCATGGTGATGCAGGGTTGGGGAGGCTTGTCTTTGGGGTCCTTCAGCCTGGTCTGCGGTCTGACATGGGGGTGTCAGTGACTTGTGCCTGCCAGCCTGACTGTAAAGCCAGGGCTCCCTGACTCCGGTGGGACTCGGGGGGCAGCAGAGCATCCTGCCCACCTGCAGGCACACCCAGATTGCATTTGCTGAAATAAATTGCTGGAGAAAATAAATCCTGCGTACATGATTAATGGGAGGCAGGGAGGCAGGCAGCCGCTGCAAAGAGCCGCTGGGGAACAGAGTGACAGTCGGGCACAAAGCCAGCGCTGCCGTGGGGCCTCAGGGCTGGGGCTCTGGTGGCTGCAGACATGGGGGGTCACTGCAGACATGGCATTGCCCCCGTACAGGGGGTCTGAGCCTACAGGAGGACGAGGCCCACAGGGGCTTGGGCCACACCCCAGCATGGCTCTCCTTCATTACAGGTGGTGTGGAGGGGTTTGACCCCGAGCTCGGAGCTACTCTGACCTCAGTCTGACTGCTCCTGGCCACAGGGGGACCCTATGGGCCCCCGAGCACCAAGGAGGGAAAAAGCAAGGTGAGGGTGTCCAGAAGAAGGACAAGGACTGAGGAGATGGGACTTCCCTACCGGTCAGCTGGGAGTTCTTGAGCAAATTACTTCCTGTCTGGGCCTCAGTCTCCTGGTCTGCTCAATGGAGCTAGTCCCTGTGCCTTTCTCAAAAGTGGCTAAGAAACACTGCTGGGGCCATCTAGGTGGCGGTGGGTGGCGAGTTCCCAGGGGGCTGTCCCAGCCAACAAAGGGGTATGCAGCATCTCCCACATTTTGCTGGGGACTGGGGTACAGTCTCTGCCTACAGGGAGCTTGGAGGCAAACACTGAAACTCATCATCATCATAATGACATAATACGGAAATGGTTTCAAATGCAGCACAAGCTGCTGTAAAAGGGGAAGGCTTGAGTACTGCAGGGGGAATAGGGTTATGCTCTGGAGGTCAAGGTAGGGTTCCTGGGGCACTGAACACAAGAGAATTTGCTGCACACATGCAAAAGTTTGACAGTACACTCTGTTGTTGAGGCTGCTGGGAAACAGTCTTGTCACTGCCAGGGGAGGGACAGATGGTACAAGCCCCAGGGAGGGCAGCAGGAAGTGTCAGCAAAGCCCTACCTGATTTACAAACGCTCTTACTCCTTAACTAGCTCTCTGACAAATAAATAAATAAATCTTAAAAAAAAAAAAAAAGTAATGGCCCAGGTACTCATCAAAAAAGGACAGCGTGGGCCCCACACAGTGGAATATTATGCAGCTATAAAAAGGGACAAGGCCTCTACTGTTACGGAAAGAATATCAAGATAGATTTATTGAAAACGGAACACAGTGTGTGCATAGTTCTGTATAGGAAAGGAGGAAAAATAAGAACATGGGTTTTTACTTTCCTCGGAAGACTACACAATTATAAAGACAGCCACGGGGGTCACGCGGAAGGAAACCAGGTGCATGGGGACAGCGTGACAGGGAGACTTTCTACTTCGTATTGCTCCGATGTTTGAAGCCAATGGATGTATTACCTATTGCAGAAAATGTATTTTTAAAGTAATATTTTAGGGACTTTTCTCTTCCTGGAGGGCCGGGTTTGCTGGGGCAGGGTGGGAGATGGGGATTAGGGGTTGGCAGTATCTCAAGACGCCGGAGGAGGGAGCTGGTTCGTTTTCCCCAGTCCAGGCCCGCCCTCAAGCGGCCAGCGATCAAGTGCGCGAACGCCGGCCTCTCCGGAACAGACGAGGTTCGGGACACGTTAGTTCATAGAAGCAAGCTTCAGGGGATCTGAGGCTCAGCACGTGTGGCCCCACAGGCCGGGACTCTCGGCCGGGTGCTCGCAGGAAGTCCCCGGACTCTGCGGGGGGGGCAGGGGTGGCGGAGCGGAGGAGTGACGGGGCAGGGGACCGAGGACCAAGCGGGGGCAGCACCAGGAAGTGTCTGGCAGGACACCCGCGCCCCCCATCCCTGCGATGGAGAGAGACAGGATCAGGAGAGAGAGACAGAGCGTACGGCTGTGCGAGGACCCTCCGGCTCTGGGGCGGCCCCGTCAGCTCTAGGCGGAGCGCCCCCCACCCCCGCCCCAGCCCGGCAGGAAGCCCTCCTCCCGACGGGATCCGGCCGGGCGTCCCGGGCTCAGGAAGGCAGAGCAGGTGCAGGGTGCCTCCTGGTGGCGCTTCGTGAGAGACGCAGGCCTCGGAGGACAGAAGCCTGGCGCGACCAGGGTGTGGCACCCCAGGGAGGCGTGGGGGGCTAAGTAAAACCCAGGGGTCGCACAGCTGGGACAAAGGGCTCGACCCCGGCTTCAGGGGGATCTTGGGGCAACCGAAGAAAGATCTCCGTGACTGCGGGTGTCCCCAGACCCCCAGCCAATGGGCCGATGGGCTGTGGGAGCTGGGTTCGAAAGCACCGCCCCCACCCCACTCCCTGCCCTCTCTCAGGCCTACCCTTCAGAAGGGCTCAGCTGCTCTGCCTGGCGTTCTGGGGCGCAGGGAGGTGAACTTCCTGCCCTTCCCGCTCTTCCCAGGATCTTTCTGCCTTGCCCCCCCTTTTCCCCAAGGCAGCACCTCCCTGTTTCCTGAATCACCCTCCCTGCTCAAGCCACCGCCTGGGGCAGCTCTGCCCACCTGTGTAATCCCTAGGGAGCAAAGTGTAGGAGCTGCAAAATTTGCTGGGCCCCTTGCTCAACAATTATTAAGAATTTCAAAATGGTGAACCAAGTGGGGCATCTGAGAGTAGCATCCGTGAAGCTGAGTGGGACCAGAAGCCAGGGCTGCTGGTGAAGGTGGTGTCCTAAGGCGGGGGAGCAGAGGGTGGGGTAGTGGGTCTTCCTACCTCTAATCCGTGGCACATGAGCTCCTAGGCCTGAGGTTGGTGGCTCCTCCTCCCCTCATTCTTGTGTCTGAGCATCTCCTCTTGTGTCTGGTCTTCTCCCAGATCGTGCCCTCTCCCTGCCTCATGCGCGCACACCTACATGCTCGCGCGCATATGCACACCAGTGCAGGGTGTCCTCAGACAGAAGGCTGGCCCATCTGAGCCAGGCCCCTGTCGGCTTTATTAAGTGCTTCCATGCACTAGCCCCACTAAGTCTAAAGGGATACCCATTTTGCAGATGAACAAACTGAGGCACGGAGCGGTTGGTGGTTTACAAAGGTGAGTCGGAATCTCCAGGTCTGGGGATGGAGCACTGGGGAGACCCCTCTGAGGAATTAAAGGGTGATGCAGGGACTTGCTCTAGGTATTGTCTTGCTTACACAGTCCTGGCTGGGGCCCAGGGAACCTGAAACAACAGGCATCTGTGAAGTTGGGTGGACCGTGAGCATGTTCCAGCCTCCGTTCTAGGCATCCTCTGGGTCCTGACTCCGGGATCCCTCACAGAAGCCTCATGCAGTGGGGGCCATCATCCTCCCACTTTACAGACAGGGACTGTGTTAGTCAACACTTGGGTCACATACCCTTCTGGGGGTCACACAACAGAAATGGTGGAGGCGGGATCTGAATCCAGGCAGGCAAGGTCTTCTGTCTGGGCCAGTATACAGCACACTTCTGGGGGTGCCAGATGAGGCTGACTGTGGTGACAGAGGGACAGGCTGCCCCGTGGTCTCTCTGGGGTCTGTCTCTGCCTCATTGTGCCCTCTCTCGGTCCCTCGGCTCTGAGTTGAGCTCTGGACATGGCTCCATCTTCTCCTCCAGGGGTCCCCAAAATCTCAAGCCCTGCATTGTGGCACCCATGCTGTGGGGAATGGGGAAACGTGGGGTTTGAGGGAGGGGCTCTTCGAGAGGTGCTGGTGCTTGGAGTTGGGACCCTGGGGTCTGTTCCCCTGTCCCCGAAGAAGCAGGCTGCCTGGGGAAGGATGCTGTCTCTGTGGCCAGAGGCCCTGCCCCTCAGCCTGAGCCAGTTCCCACGGGGCCACTATCCCTCCCTTCCCCACCAGTGCCTTCCCAGGCTCAGGGTCAAGTAGGGGGACATTAAAGACTTCAAGCCATATGGCACCCTTGCCCCGAAGGAGTCAGACATCTCACCTCTCTGCCCCCATTCCCCAAGTCCTTGTGTGTCTTTTTCTCCCTCTCTCAGACACCCCTGCCCCCCTCTGTCCCTCAGTGAGTCTGAGTCTCTGTCTCTCACTGTCTCCCACATCCCAATCCTTGTCTCTCTGATTCCCTCCTCCTCTTCCCACCTCTTCTATCTCTGCTGTATCTGTGTCTCTCGTTCTTTCTCTGTGTGTCCCCCTCCTCCCGACTTCCCAAGTCCTCTCTCGAACCACCCCCCAGCAGCCCCCAGGCTTCCCAGGGCTCCGTTCGGGAAGCCTCCTCCTCTCTCTGAGATTCTCTTCCCAACCGTGCTGGGGCGGAGGGGAAGCAGGAGCACATTTCTTCTCGTCCAGGCCTAATATCTTAATGCAAGGCCATTACTCACCCGGAGTCCAGGCAGGGCAGGCCTCTCTCCTCCTCATTTGTCATCCAGAGTGAAGCCTCTGCGTTGTTCCTCGGGGATCAGATTAAGGGACTGACAGTCAGGATGAACAAATTTAGCTGCCAGGCACCTCCTCACTCCCTCCCACCCCAGCCTCCCAGGCTCCAGGTTCCTAAACTTTGAGTAAGGGAGGTCTGAGGGCTCAGAGAGTACTGTTTCTTGGTTCTGCTCCTCCTCAAAGTGCCTGCCAAAGAACAAGGGGTAGTAGGAGCTTTTCTTCAGAGAGAGGAAGAGAAAAAAAAGGAGCTAGGCCCAGAGTGACCTCTCCCCAGCTGGGGACTGGTGGGCATTATTTACCATAAAAATAAAACAGCCAACCAGAGAATGACCCTTAAAGCTCTGTTCCAAGCCCTTGGCCTGGATTCACTCCTGTAATCCTTACAACAACCCTGTGAGGTAGGTACAGTTATTATCCTGTGAAGTAGGATACAGTTATTACAACAACCCTGTGAGGTAGGTACAGTTATTATCCCCCTTGTTACCAGGACTCAGAGAGGCTAAGCGACTTGTCCAAGACCACACAGCCGGTGAAGTCTGTTGGTCATGGTGTCTTATATTTTTGTTAATTTTCTCAACACAGTGTCTGTGGTAGAGGGACGAATGTCATCCCCCTGTGAGAGATGAGAAAGCTGAGGTGTTTGGCCAGGTCTAGAGCATGGGGTTACGGCTCTGTTCCCTACCATGGACCTGCTCTCCACCTCTCATGTCTCCCAGGGACAGGCTCAGCTCCACATCGCTGTCCTCAGAGCAGGTCTGACTCCAGCCTCTGGGGGAAGCAAGAGCCTGAGGCTCCCTGGCCTGGCCTGTCTGTCCCTCAGTTCCATCTTTGGAACCCGATCCTCCGCCAGGGCTCTGGATTGGCAGGGGCAACGTTGAGGGGGAGAGTCACCCATTGTCATCACACCTCTCTCAGGTCTTGTCATGAGCACCTTGCTGCCTGGGACACAGACCCCAGAGCGGAAAGCCAAGAGCTGCCTTCATGGGAGGGGCAGGGAAGGGGCTGTGGAGCCCACCTGGAAGCTTCCCACGGCTGCCCGGACACCAACTCTTGCCACTTTCCACATCAGCCGGGTTCCCATAGTAACCACTGGCTTGCTGTCTCCTAGCAACGGAGTGGTCCTCAGAGGGGGAGGCAGAGCAGCAGCTGACATTTGAGGCCGGAGAACTCAGGTTCACATGTTGGCTATGGGATGTCAGAGTTGTGAGATCTTTTGCAAGTCACTTAACCTCTCTGAGCCTCTGCTTTCCCATCTGTGAAATGGAGCTGATACTGCTTGAGGATGAAGCATTAGCGACAAAGCTGACAATCCGCGAAACCCAAAGGGTTATGCGAAGGTGTGGAATTCATGAGAGAGGGGCCCGTGGGGCACTGTCGGGTGGGTGTCAGTTGTGGAACCAGGGGCTCAGAGAGGTTCGGTTCTGTGCTCACCTGAGGCTCTCGAGGGGCAGGGGTAGGGCTGGAGCCCTGACTCTGAGAGCCAGATTATCGACACCTCTTCCTTTCTGTCTCCCATGATCAGGAAGGAACAAATGCAAGAGGGAGGGGGTGACTAAGGAGGAAGGTGTGGAAAGAGGGAGAGAAGGAGACCCCGGGACAGGCCTGGGGCACCTGAGGTAGGGGACACGGGGCCAGGGGACAGGATGGGCGGGGCACGGACAGATTGTCCAGGGACAGTTCATCCCAAGCTGTCCCCTCAACAATGCGCATTCCCTGGAGGACTGGGGGCTTGGGGTGGTGGTGAGGGGGCCGGGGAATCACCTGCGTTTCTGGGCACCCGCGGGGGGAGGAGAGGGTCGAAGGGAGGGACAAGCCTGAGAAGCAGGTAAGAGGAGAAGGTGAGCCTGGACCCGAGTGCCCTGGGACGGGGCGGCCTGGGGGAGGGAGAGACCCCTCTGCCCTGTGCCCAGAGGCCCAGGCCCCACTCAGCATGCCAGCTCAAGCTGGCTGCAGGCCCTCCGTCCCTGTCGTCACCAGATTGGGGCAGGGGCTGAGCCGGACCTTGACCAATATTCCCGAGGGAGCTCAGTCTCCCCGCCCACCTGTAGGCTAGGTAGACCCCTTCCCCCACGCTGCCCTCCAGGCTGAGCCTCCCCGCCTTTCTCCTCCCCACCGTCTCCCCAGCCTCCAGCACAGCCCCCTTCTGGGTGGGGGCTGAGGTCGTTGCGGCAGCTCGGGCAGCTTGATTCAATTAACTAATTCCCGACAAGACAGATGTGCAGTTCCCCGCCGCCTGCCATTGGGCAGAGATGGAGCTCCTGCAGGCGGGGGCGGGCCGGTGATGTCACGGTCGACAGCTGACGTCATGGGCGCCCAGCCAGGAGTCCTGCAGCGACCCGGCCCTCCCCGGCCTCTGCAGTATCTCCATGCACCACCCCTCTGGGGATGCCCCGGGCCTCAGAGGTCTCCACTGGGTCCACAGTTTAGTCCAGTTAGGCTGACTCCTAAGGGTGTGATGCCCTCTCTCCCAGCCCTTCTCCTCCTGGCCCTCGGAATTTACCACTGTCCCCTGGCCCTGCCCACGTGTCTCTTACCTTGGTAGAGCTTTGTGGGGAGTGTGTGCACAGTGAGGTCCACTCGTGTGCATACACACCCAGGCATGCACACACGAATGCACACAGAGCCTACCTGGGCACACACAGGATGCCCCTGGAGCACGTTTCCAGACAGGCACACTGTGGTACCCAGGTACACACAGGAAACCACACACGCATACACACGTGCCTACATACGCGTGCCCTGCCAACCCCCCAGCCCCTTAGCCCCTGGCCTCAGGCCCTTACTCAGGCTCCCAGGCCTCCTGCGGGGGTTGAGGAAGGGGCAGCAGAGGGGGAAGGGAGGCCTCGTCAAGGACACCAGCAAGGAAAGGGAAAAAAAAAATGAAGTGGAAGAAATAAAATCAAAAGGCTTTTAAGGCTGCTCTCCCCAAGTAGTTGATGTCTTGGCTGCGATTGCCGGCAATGAAATATTGTGCTCTCTGATCGCTTAATGCACAGAGCCCCGCAGCCCCTCCCCCAGCACAGAGGCAGTCCCCTCCCCAGCCCTCCACTCGCCTCCCCTTCTGATCCTCCCTGGCAGATCTCCCTCCTTGCTCCCCAGGGTCCCAGAGCGTGTGGTTGGAGGGCACAGCTGCTGTTCGCTGCCAGCCTGGCACTGACCCCAGGAGGGGCTCCAGAAGCCCCAGCTGGCATGAAGACCTGAGCCCAGAGCCTGGGCAGGAGCGGGGTGTTCAGCTATGGGCTCGGACCCCTGACCATGCCTGGCAACTGTGGTGCTCAGGGCTCTCTCTGCAGAGATGCTGGGTCTGGGGGCCTTGGAACTGAGGCCCCCTTGGCCAAGAGCGGAAGGTCATAGAATACATGTGTGTCTCATAGGGACCTTAAGCAGCTAGAGAGGCTGAGACTCTTGGAGACTTCATGTGCATGTGTGTGTGCGCTGGGGGTGGGGGAGTGGGGGGTGGAAAGGTGTCCTGGCCTAATTCTCAGCATTTAGCTAGAAACTGATCTCAGTCATGGTTAAAAAGCCTGGCTTTCAGCCTCAGCTCACATTCAGCTCCATCACTTCCCGGCTCTGTGACCTTGGGCAAGCTCTGAGCCTGAGTTCCACCCAGGGAAGGGTAGAAGGAATCATAGAACTGGCCTCTCAGGGTTATTGGAGGATTAAAAGAAAATATATGCAAAGTGCTTAGCTAGGGCGGGGTGGGGGGGCCTGGCAGGGGTGCAGGGGCGGGAGGAGAGCCATCTCAGGGCTAATGACATTACTGCCCACTGGCTCCACCCCGCTGGCCCAGTCCTTGGAGGCCCCCCTCCCCACTGGAGGCCCGCTACCCCTTCCCTGTCCAAGCTCTCTCCTCCCAACCTCGCTTCCACACCCCGCCCTGCCCCCAGGCAGCTGTTCACTCCCGGTGTCTTTCTGTCAGGGCTGCCAAATTGGCCAAATCTCCGTAATGCTAAAAAATTGGCCCATTAGCTGGCAGGGAACATCGACAGGAGGGGGAGCAGTGTGCATTGCTGCCACAGATGCGCCAAGGGCCCAGTGCGGGGGCTCCAGGGCTCCCGGGGCAGACTAGCAATGCCTAGGGAATGGTCAGTTGCCAGGTGTGTATGTGTGTGTGTTTATATCTGGGACCCCACTCTATGCAAGATGTTCTGGGGGCTTGCACGCTATCACTTCCCATAAATCCCACAATGGCGCTAAGAGCTGGGCCCTGTCATTATTCCCATGTTACAGATGAGCAAGATGAGGCCCAGAGACTAAAGGGCTGGAGCAGGGTTGCTCAGGAGAGGACTTAGCTCCAGTCTGATATTCCACTGGTCTCCAGGCAGCCCCCTTTCTGGGGGGTCCCAGTGACCCCCAAATCCCCCAAGGGCCTTACTCCTAAAGTGTCTGCCCTCTGTCCCGCCCCCTAGGGGTGGCCCACTGCACTGGGGCAGCTGGCCAGAAAGTTGATCTTGTTGGGATCAGCTATGCTCAGCTTCTCCGTGGTGGAGAGAAATGAGGTGTGTACAGGAGGTCACCAGGTGCCTGGAGGAGGTTGAGAGAGGGAGGGTCAAGGCTCCTGGCTGGCCTCCACCTTCCCTCCTGGAGGTGCTTAGGCAGGGGGTCCTGGTCATGGCACTAGGCTTTTCCTTGACTTCCTTGTTCAGGATCTCAGATAGCCACATTGGTCCCATTCTTGGGTAAGAAAACTGAGGCTTGAGGAGGCCCAGGGACCTGTTCACAGCTGGGAATTGGTGGCTCTGATTTTGAATCCCGATTCATGTGACACCAGAACCTGAGGTTTATAGCACTGGTGATGGAGAGTGACCTCACTGGTGTCATGTCCTATTAGGGGACAGTTTTAATTCTGAAAATATTTTCATTCATCCTTTCATCCCTTAAATGTTAAGCACTTCTGAATGCCAGCACTGGGCACTGCGGACACAAGATAAATAAGACCGATCCCTACCCTGGCCCCGGCTCTTCTGTGCAGTAGAGATCAGCTGTGCCTCACTCCACAGACCCCTGATCCGGGCCTCTGCCCACCCTCCCCCCCACCCCGCCCTTTCTGCTTTTACTGGCGTATTGATAATGCCACTGCGTTGAGCTACATTGACGTGGGGGTCTCCATGCCTGCCCTTGAGAGGCTGAGACACCTGCTAGTGGGTCTAGGGGTCCCTCTGGTCCTTCCTCTGTGGTCCCCAATGCCCCATCCCCCACTCCCAACAGAACTCAGGCAGGGCGGCGGGTACCTGGTGATGCCAATGGTGGTGCTGATGGCGCTCATGGGGCAGACAGGGGGCTGATGAAAAGGATGGGGTGATGGGAGTCCAGACCCCACCGAAGGGACAGAATAGGCAGAGAGAAAGAAGGTGTATGCTGTGAGGTGCTGCTCAGTGACCTTCCACCTGCCACACCCAGCAAGGCCCAGCTACTGCTGACCCATTTCCGCAGCCAGCTCAGGGGAAGGCGGGGGGTTGAGGGGCTTGCTCCTTTCCAGCTGGGGTCTGGGGCACCCGAAGCAGCTGTACAGGTCCCGACAGACAGGGCGAACCCAGCTCTCCTGGCTCAGGGGACCCATAGGCAGGGGACTACGGGGTGCAGAGCAGCAGGTACCTGGGTTGCAGCCCCTCCCTCAGGGCTCTCAGGTGGGGCAGAGGCAGAGCCATGGAACAAGGCAGGCTGTGCAGGAAGGGGTGCCTAAGTGGGCTGGCATGGGGAGGCGGACACAGGGTTTCTGGGTTTGGGGTCAGACCCGTTCAAATCCAGGCCCACTGCTGACAGGCTAGGGAGCTCCCTGCTTCTTGATCTCTTGGAGTCTCAGCTTCATCACTGTCTTGACACATGGAATGATTATGCGATCTACTTGGTGGTCGTGAATTTTGCAACAATTCTGCAAGTTGGAGGCTCAGCAAAATGCCCGGCATGGAGGAGGCACTGACTTCACTCTTGTGGCCTTTGCTGGCTCCTGCGGGCTGCGCTAGCCCCCAGGTGCTCCCGATGGGGGGAGGGGCTGGGCTGGGGACTCCCCACTACTGGGTCTCTTGGCAGGCAGGGTGGGCTGGGCTGGCTGGGCTCCAATGGCCCACCTCCCTGTCCCTTCCCTGTGCCCGGTAGCCCAGCCCTCCATTGCCTCCACCTCCTGGCCTCCCCCTGCGCCCTCTCCACAGGCTGGTGAGGGCTCTGACGTGTGAAATAAAAAGGGATTTTAATTACCTCTCAGCAAAACAGCAATTAGAGAGAATCACAGCCCAACAGCAGTCCCCTCCTCCACTGCCCCTGCCACATCTTTCTCCCTTTTTCTCCAGCCCCCACCCTGGCTCTGATGCAGGATGGCATAGGAAATCCTCTAATTCAGGTCAAGACCCCTGTGTGCCAGGTCTGGGACACGAGTTGGGGGCCGGGTGGGGGCAAAGGACTGTCCAGGGAAGCTCCCCAATGGCCAGGGGCTGGTCACTCGGGTGGGGCCTCTCTGTGTACCTGCACCTTGGAGACAGCCAACGCTGTATCTTTGGGGTCTGTCTGTACCCCGGTACATGTCTGTCCCTGTATGTGTGTGTGTGTGTGTGTGGCCCGTGTGTGTGACCGCTCGTGTGTGCAAGTAAGTGTGTCAGCACTCCGGGGCCATGCAGCCCACAAGATGAGCCCTCCGCCCTGGGGAAGCAGGCACGGTTTTCAACAGGCTTTTAAAATAATTGCCCATGACCCTGAGCCACAGTTCTCTGTCCAGGGGCTGCCCCACCCCCACCCCCCAGGCCCCTGCTGCCCCAGGGGTCACTTCTTGGTTCATCTGCACAGCCTGCAGCACCTGGGCTGTATTTGGGGGAGGGGGCTGGGGAAGGTGGGGTGGGGTGTGCCCACAGGTGGCCTGAGGCTGGGGGCGGGGGTTGGGGGATGCGGTGGGTGGCTGATTGAAGAGGTAATTGCAGGCAGCAGGCCTTAGCTAATGCATGTTATGATTAAGCCCTATTACAGAGGGAGGCCGCTCAAGCATGGGGGCGGGGGCGGGGGGGGGCGGGGAGGCTGATTCTGGGGGGGCCTGCGATGAGACTGACTGATAGTCTTTCTCGGTGGGTGGGGGGAACAGGCTGCCACTGCCGCCTCTGCGGTCCCCTCCCCCTCCAGAGCTATCGCCCAAGGGGAGCTTGCCCAGCTGGAAGGCGACAGCCAGAATTTAGAGGTGGGGAGGCAGTCCTCCAACACACACACTCCGCCCTGGGCCAAGGTCTGAAAGCCCCCATTCTGTGCTCTAAGTGGGCCCAGACTGCTCGGCTGAGCAGCAATTTCCTGGCCATTAATCTTGGGGTTCCTGTGGCTGTCGGGGCCCCCTGGCAACCATAAGTCTCAGTGCCAGGGGATATCATGTCATCGGGTCGCAGAAGCCAGAATGGCTGCAATTACGGGGCTGACATCAGAGACCCCAGACCCATCCCATCTCATTGGGTGCCCTACGTGCCAATCAGGCGCTCCTCCTGCCCATTGGCTGAAGATGCGCCTGTAGCCCGATCCCCTGATGCCAGAGCAACCGTGGGGCTTACCTGTCCCGGGGGAACTGGCCTCAGAACATTTCATTTCACAGAAACCCAAAGAAGTTACTCACTTTCCCAAGAACACACAGTAAGAGGGGGGATCAGACCCCGTGTTACCCTGGTATCCTAGCTTGACTGCTTATCAGCTGGGCGACTTTGTGTCACTAAACTTCTCAGCGCCCCAGTTTCTGCCTCTGACAGATGGGGATAATAGTAGCATCTACTCCTAGAATTGTTGTGAAGATTTAAATGGGACAAATGAGCACTTAAAGCCCAAAATCTTTTCCAGAAGTCAGCTACTAGTATTTTCTAGCCTGGCCTTTGCTCTAAGACCTATATCCTTTGCAGTAGGCAGAATTCTAAGATGTTCCCCAAGATTCCTGGCCCCTGGTATACACACACACACACACTCCCCGTTTTTGTTCAATCAAACACAAATCTGGGGACCATTGCGAAGGGATTTTGTAGTTGTAATTAAGATTCTGAATTAGTTGAACTTAAGATAGGCGGCTTTATTAGACCTAATTACTTGGGCCCTTTAAAAGCAGTTTCTCTGGTCGATGAGAGGAAGACAGGTTCAAAGCACGATACGGATTCAGTTCCAAGGAGGCTGTGCACAGATGGTTCTGGAGCTGGAGGGGCCGCCAGGCAAGGGGTACAGGTGACTTCCAGTTGCTGAGGGCAGCTCCTGGTTGCCAGCCAACGAAGAACGAACACCTTGATTCTGCACCAAAGGAACTGGATTCCGGCCCAACAAGTGGGCTTGGGAGAGAAGCCTGAGCCTCAGCAAGAGGGCCCAGCCCCCACCCACCCTGACTTCAGACCCATGAGGCCCTCAGCAGGGAGCCCAGCCCTGTGCAGCCCGGACTTCTGACCCACAGAAGCTGAGATCATAAATTTGCTGTTTTAAGTTGCTGCATTTGTGGAAATCTGTTACACGGCAGTAGAAAACTAATAAGCCTCTTGGGTAGTTCTGAGGGCAGGCGGGGGGACATTCTGCCCGGAGCGGAGCTGGGTGCTGGGCGGAGGGCAGCCCCGGGTGAGGCCAGCACTCTCAGCTGTGTGGGTGGACATGGGTGCTGGCACTTCTGGGAGTGGGAGACAGGAAGGCAGAGACTAGCAGCCAGGCTTCCTGCTCGGGGGCCAGTGTGGGGCTGGGGCCGCTGGTATTCTTTCTTCTGGCAGTCCTCAAATCTGACCTGTTATCCATAGGATGTCTGTGGGGGCCACTCACTGTCTGCCACCTCAGCTAACAGCCCTGGGTGGGCAGTGGTGGGTAGAGGTGGACACGGATGTTTCCTGTGATACATAGGTGTACGATGGGATCTCTGATTCTGGCACTCTGGTCCTCTATCCCATAGTTCCACTGCAGGGAGTCTCTGACAGCGTCCCCTTCCAAAACACATAGTCTGGAGGGAGGTTCCCCCACCAGGGCCAGGGTCCTATGCCTGGCCCCCTGAATCCCTCTGAAGCCCTCCGTCTCCTCCCTGCCATAGCCCTGCTCTCCTACAAGGGGCAATTAGTGGCCTTGCCTTTAATTAGCTAACGATCCCCTTCAGCTCCAATCACTTGAAATGATGATGGAGTGTGGGGGGAGGGGACCTCGGGCCCAGTGACCCTGTGAGGCAAGTTCAGGTCCTGCTGGCTTCTCTGGGCTCTGCCCGTCCCCAGCTCGCCCCTTCTCTTGCAGTCCCAGGCAACAGGCCCTGGGGATCCTGACAGGAAGTGCTCTAAGCTCTGGGGTCCAGCTTCCTATATGCCCCAAACACCATTGGCTTTATCTGCATCTTGCTGTAGGAGCTGAGCTTCCTGTCATAGCCTGTCCCTCAAAGAGGAAACCCAAGGGGCCTGGTTTTCAGAACTGGAGACCCAGAGGCCTCCACCTCTCTATTCTCTTTCCTCCCTGCCCCTTGCTGCCACCACCCAGCTTTGACTGCCAATCTGGCCTCCACCCCCGAACTGTATTGTGGTCAAGGCCTTGACACTCGGGCTGGGCATGGGCAGGGTGATGGGAAAATCTGGGGTCCCTGCAGAGCTAAGGAAGAGAGAGCAGGAGAATGCCAAGTCACAAGATAATGTCAGGTGGGGACAAATCCGTGCAAGATGTACCCAGGGCAACAGACAGAAAACAACTGGGTACCTCAGACAAGGAGATCCAGAAAGAGTTCTTGGAGGTGGGGAACATCTGGAAGGGAGGCCAACGCAGGTCCTGAGATTTGTCCTGAGGTCTCTGGGCAAAGCTACCTTGGCACGTGCCAGGTCCTCAGGGATCAGGACTTCCTGCCCGACACAGTTCCTGGGCTGAGATCACAGCTGGGCCCTTGGCCATGTTGCCCTCACAGCCCAGCCGGTCCCCTACAGAGCTGTCCCTTTATCTACTAGTCCATAGGGTATGTGCCCCCTGAGACTCCGAAGGCTGTGGATAGGTTTAAAGCTCAGCTTCAGGGCTTGGGAGCTGGGTGAATGGGGGCAACTTTCTTTTCTTTGCTGGTTTTTTTGTCTACGTGTAAATTGGGGCCCATGCCTGAGGCCCCCTTCTGGGATTTTTAAGGCTCAGTGTGGTGCAGCGGGTAGAAGGCCTGGCCCAGAGTGTGGCACTTAGGACATGTTCCACACGTTTTATTATGAGGGTTCCACCTGCAACTGTGAGAGGCCCGTCCAGACCGGCGTGGGGGCCTGCTCTCTTCAGCCCAGTCCATGCACCGCGTTCCAGGCTGGGCACAGAGGGGCACAAATCTCTTCTGCAAGGAGAGACCTTCAGGTAGGGCCTGCCCAGCCAGGGTTCCATTAGGGGATCCCAGAAGCTGAGAGGGAACTAGAGAAGGACAGGAGGGCCGGGGATGAGGCTCTTGGGCTGAGGGGATGCCTAGAACAAAGGCACAGATATGGGGGGTCCCTTCCCCTTGAAGAGGAGGGATGTTTAGGGGAGCATAAGCCAAGAGGCTGGAAGGGGGTCTGAGGCCAGGCTGAGAAGGCCTGGGAAACCACGACGACAACGAGGGGTCACGGAGGGTGTGGGGCAGGAACGGGCAGGGGGCAGCAGCCCCTGGGGGAGCAAAGCTGCAGGAAGGGGGAACTATGGACCAGACCCAAGACAGGGTGGATGGGAAGGAGGAGAGGAAATAAGGTGAGAGAGAGACATTCTCTACAGTAAGGTGATGTAGAGAATGAGGAAGAGGGGGGAAGCTAGAGGTGAGCTGGGTGTGGAACGTGGTGAGCCTCGGGGCCCAGGAGGGGCGGGACCAAGGGCCTGGGCAGAGTTGGGAGCCACACCAGCAGCTGGGCACAGCCTCCAGGGGACAGACAGTAGCTGGAGCCGGGGAAGGCAGGGCAGGGTGGGCGGGGGGAGCGGGGAGAAGTGAGGCAGGGAGGACATCTGTGTGCCAAATACTGCCGTGTGCCTGTGGGCACAGGGCACTAAACCACACATCTTGGGGTGCCTGGGTGGCTCAGTCGGTTAAGTGTCTGCCTTTGGCTCAAGTCATGATCCTAGAGTCCTGGGATCGATTCCTACGTCTAGCTCCCTGCTCAGAAAAGAGCCTGCTCTTCCCTCTCTCCTTCCCCCCGCCTTCGTTTTCTCTCTCTCTCTCTCAAATAAAGGGATAAAATCTTAAAAAACAAAAACAAAAACCAAAAAAACCCCCCATACATCTGGGAGCTATTTGGCCTGGTGGGGGCTGGGGGGAGAGGTGCTGTGAGCTGACCCCTGCTGTGTGAGATCTTCCCATGTCTACCAGCTGTTGTCATCTGTGCTGGGCTCTGGGTTCCACAGGTGAGTGAGGTACAGGCAGTATGGGGGGAATTGGGAGGGGGGTGCCCAGTCCATGGACAGTGCACCTGACCAGACAAGAGAGGCTGACGTCCCACGGAGGTTGAGTGGCACCTGGCCAGTGTACGAGGTAATGGGAGTAGCAGAACAGCAAGTGCTAAGGTCCTGAGGTGCACGAGAGGCAGCTAAGTTCTGGGAAATGAAACTAGATCAGAGGGACCAGAAGAAGAGAGCAGTAGGAGGTGGGGAGACAAAGCGGGAAGGGCAGAGAAGCGTGGGAAGAGGTTGCTGCCTCATGGGCACACTAGGAGCGAAGTTTATCAGGAGAGGTGAGGAGGGGTGCTGGGAGCCAGAGGCTAGTGGGGAGGCCGGGCCTGCAGTCGGGGTTGGAGCAAGCACACCGCGGTGTTGAGAGCCAGAGGAGCTCGGCGAGGGGTCTGCACAGGGGAGGCTCTTGAGTCCAGCTGAGTTTGGAGAGGAGATGCACCACCCTCAAGGCCCAAGTATCTGAAAGAAGTGGGGTGCAGTGTCCAGCCCTCCCTAGCCCCTGCCCGGTCGGGGGGCTAGCCCCCTGGGTGCTCAGGCAGGAAAGATGGGTGGCCCCTCCCACCACTGAGTCTCAGCAACAGGACAGAGTGAAGGCACGGGCTGGGTGCTGGGGTATGTGGGCCTCTGGGGCCCCCCAGGTCTGCTGTGGGCACCACTGACTTTCCCACAAAAGTCTGAGTCAGCACCACGGTGGCTGCCTAGAGGCTCCAGCCTTCCCCCGCCCCCTCCCCACCGCCCCAGCCACTTGGGAGAGTCATTTCATTTCTCAAATTAAAAATCCATTTTGTGCTGTGAATAATAGATGGGATGAGCACTGGGAGGCTGGGCAGAGGACAGGAAGTGGGTTGGGGGTGTTTTCCAGGACACCGAGGAGACTGCAGGATGGACTGTGGAGTGGGGTGGGAGCTGGGTGGGCAGGTGAAAGCTGGGGGCATGCCACCCTCCATCCCAGAGCCGAGGCAGGAGGAGGACCCCCTTCAGCCGCTGTGGGGCTCCTAGGCATGCCTGCTAGAATGGCAGGCAAATGGGCCCCTGGCCTATCCACACTTATGTGTAAGCCGGAGGGGGTGCCGAGAAGGTTCTGGCTTCAGGTAGGCAGCCCCCTTTGGAGGGACGTGTTCAGAGTTTCGCTTGCTAAAAGGTCTATAGACATGTCATTGGTGTGAGAACTATTGTCCCAGCGAGGGGGGCTGCTTTTTGTCCCTTCCCCAGAACCCAGACCTGGTGACACCTCACCCAGGAGCGGTAGGCTGGGATCTGGCCCAGGGTCAGGGAGAAGGCAGAGTTGAGGGTTTCGGGGGCCAACCCGCACCCCTCCCCTCTGCTCCCTGCACCCCTTCAGGCCTTCTCTCTCTCCAAGGCAGTTTTGACAGATGCTTCCCAGGCCCTCCCTGGGTGCCCAGTCGCCTGGCTCAGGGCTTGACTAGGTGTTGCCGCTGTCCTGAGTCCCGTCATTCTCTTGTTCCTCAGTCAGGGTGTCACCTTGACAAGCGGGGGCGGGGTGGAGGAACACTGGAACTGGATGTCTCCAAGAGAACACAGGAGCTGCGTTCAGCTTCTCTTTCCTGAGAAGGAAGGTGCAAAGGACCTGGTCACTCTTTACTGGCAAACTGTCTAGGGGGTCTAGGTCCCCCTCGTGGGCCTGATCCCCAGGCCACTCTGGTGGGCTCTGGTTACCGTGCTCAGGACTGGGGTTGTCCTGGGAGCCTCCGGGGCTGGCTGTTGCAGGGTGAGGTGCTGTACAGAGCTTGCAAGATAGAGTGAGGCAGGCAGGTAGAGTGGCCTGGCTGAGACTGGGGAGGCAGAAGACCAGATCGATGATGGCTGGGAGCATGGGAGAGGAATGGCCAGGCAGGGGTCCAGCAGCTGACCTGGGAGGGAGGAGGTGCTGAGGGCTTGGGTCCCCCACCCCCTAGTGGCTGGAACGGCAGGGTCCCCAGGGAGAAATGTTTGCCTTTGTGCCTTTCTGTCGGAAGAGCATCGGCTCCCTGAGACAATATCCATTTTTATATTTCTTGGAAATTTCACGGCATTCATTTCAGGGAAAATAAAAGCTGTCATTGCTGGAGAAATGATACCAATCAGGGCCTGAAAAGGCTGGAAAATTATCCTCCTGGAGATGGAACGTTGAGGGAAAAAATGCAGATTAAAAGCACAAAGAGCCACTTTGCCACTGCCCTGCCCTCCCCTCCTCCCATACGGAATCGCCACATTTTACATAATTCCACCTCTCCTCCGTGGAATTAATTGGACCCAAGAAGAATGTGTGGGGCAGAAGGAGGACCCTGAAATGGCTGGAGGTGGAGGCAGAGAGGACCCAGAGTGGTGCTGTACAGACGGACAGGTGGAGAGACATGGGAGGGAAGCAGAGGTGGCCACTCGGGGCCAGGCTGCTGAAAAGCCCCAGGAAGGGGACAGGGCGATGGGGCCTTTGAGCCCTTGCCTTGTGGTTTTTGTGAGCTGGGGTTCCACTGCAGCCTTGGGCTGCCTCATTGTCTAGCCCAGTCAGATAGGCTAGAATAGGCAGGTCTGGGAGCACTGATGCCTTGGGAGGCCCCCTACTGGGGACATGGGAAGAGGAGAGGATGGGGAGGGCAAGACCAAGAGAGCAGAGACTCCAGAAACAGTAGCATTGCTCCCATGGCCAGGCCCTGTGGGGGTACAGTGGTGAGCTGGGGGGCAGGTGGACCCTGTCTCAGGGGCTGGAGGCTGTGGGAGGGAGGTCCCACATTCAGAAAGCAAGTTGTATGGAAAGGTCCCACATTCAGAGACCCCCACCCCCACTCCCACCCCATCCCTAGCCTGTGACGCCCACCAGTCCATACAGCAGGGGCCTGAGGCCTGCGCTCTGTCTGAGGACTAGGGCTGGGCTGGCAGGCACCCTCCTCCTCTCCCTCCCTCCCTCCTGGTCCCCAGCGGGGAGGGGCTCTTGCATTACTCCTCAGTTCTTTTCTCTCTTCCTGGCCAGGGGCTTCGGAGCAGTGGGGGCTGAGGCCGGCCGAGGTTTGGGGGAGGGGTGCAGTCTCAGCCCTGAGGCCCCCACCTCGTGCAGTAGCCCCCAAGCAGGGTGAACGCTGCCTGGCCAACCACAGCCCCAGACGCCCTCTCGGGAAGACTGGGTAAGGGCAGGGGCTAAAGGGGTGGGTGAGTGGGTGGGACCAGAAAGCCCACGTATTGAAGGCTGCTCTGTGCCAGGCGCCGTGCCAGGAGCG
Organism: Mustela putorius furo; assembly: GCF_011764305.1. Classification (NCBI taxonomy): domain Eukaryota; kingdom Metazoa; phylum Chordata; class Mammalia; order Carnivora; family Mustelidae; genus Mustela; species Mustela putorius. The sequence continues at coordinate 34,024,136 of NW_025421341.1, read as the reverse complement.
TCCAGGCGTATTTCAGGACACCCCATAGCCTTGCTGGGAGTCTTCCCTGGGTGGTGCTCCAGTCCTGTGGGCTCCCCTGGGATAATCCACGCGCCTCCTCAGCTCCAGCTTGAGCCCTTTTCAGGCGGGCCTGGTAGGCGGCCCCGAGTGGGGGCATCAAATCAGAGGGGAACCCTTTCCCGGGAGTAACAGGCGCCCTCACTCTTCCCGGGACGCAGTTGTACCTGGAATCCCCGATCCCGGAGCCTGTGCCAGCCACTCGGGAGCGGGTCCCGCAGCCGCCGTCCCCGCCCCCGAGCTGCCATCGAGCTGCCAGGTAGCGGGGATGAAGGGTGGAAGAAGGAGGGGGTGCGGGGGGCGGGCGGAGGAGGGTGGAGCCGCCGGCGCGCCCCCTCCCTCGGGGCCGGCGGGCGGCGCGGCGCGGCGGCAGAGGAGACGGCGGGCGCACGGAGAGAGCTCCCGCCCGCCCGGCTCCGCTCCAGCTCCAGCTCCGGCTCCGGCCCGGGCTCGACCCGCTCAGTTCCCGCTCGGCCCCGGCGCGCACCTGCCGGGTGAGTGGCATCCGAGTCCGCTGCCACCGCGGCCACCATCGCAGCCACATCCGCCGCCACCACGGCGCCGAGCCTCCGGGCTTTGTCTGCGTCCCCGCAGCTGCGACTCCCGGAGCTCCGCTCTCCGACTCCGCGGACTGCGCGGCGAGGCGCGGGAGACGCAGCGCCGGGAGCACGGGACGCACGGGGCCAGCTCGCTCCGCGCCGGGGGTGAAACTTCGCTCAAGTTTGGGTTCCGGGGAAAACCTGTTGAAGCCGGGAGTGGCCCAGGGCAGGGGCGGAGGGGCGGAGGAACGGAGGACGGAACCCGTTCCAGGTTCTTAAGGCCGTCGTGGGTTTCTTCCTGATCCCGGGCCCGTTGGAGTGCGCCGCTTGGTAAAGAGGCAGGGGGGACGGGTGGGCATTCTCGCCATTGAATACGAGACAGGGCTGGGGGTGGACATCCTCGAGGACAAAGTTTGGTTCTTTAGCCCGCTTTCCTGAGCGTCTGGTTCCAGTTTGGCTTCTGGGTTGGCGTACACTCGCCCTTGACCGCACCTCCTTTCTCCGGCCTCTGGCTTCCCCCTCCCCCACCTGGTCTAGGCTGTAGCAGGTCGTAGACGAGAAAGGCAATGGGAAGAGAAACAGTTTTTTATTGAGGGCCTACTATGTGCCAAGCCCGGTGCATGGTGCTCCCCTACTTTATGTCAGGGGCCTCCCAAGTATGCGGCAGGCATCTGTGTGCAGGGAGAGAGGAGGCACGTTAAGGATGCTACTGTGCGTGAGGGAGCTGGTGGCTATCTGAGCCTTCCCCTTGCCTCATTCTCAGTGACTGAGGGAGGCCAGGCCTCAGGCTCGCTCGCTGTTTGAAACACGGGGTGGCGTCCAGCCTCCGAACCTAGGCCTGCGCCCCTCCTCCTCGTGCTGGTGGGCCCCGTCGGGCCCCAGAGTCTCTCTAAACCCGCGTCTACCCTTCCAGCAGCTGCGGCCCGGGAGCCATGCGGAGACACGCCAGGAGGCCCGCGGCCCGGTGCACCGTGTAGCTGAGATCGCCAAGGGCTGCGCAGCGGGGCCAGCGGCACCATGGAGACCCCATATTCGATGTCTGCGCACTACGACGAGTTCCAGGAGGTCAAATACGTGAGCCGGTGCGGCACGGGAGGGGCGCGCGGGGCCTCGCTGCCCCCAGGCTTCCCGCTGGCCGCGGGACGCAGCGGCACAGGGGCCCGGGCGGGGCTGCCTCGCTGGAACCGGCGCGAGGTGTGCCTGCTGTCGGGGCTGGTGTTCGCCGCCGGCCTCTGCGCCATCCTGGCCGCCATGCTGGCGCTCAAGTACCTGGGCCCTGGCGCCGCGGGCAGCGGTGGGGGCGCCTGCTCCGAGGGCTGCCCCGAGCGCAAGGCCTTCGCGCGCGCCGCGCGCTTCCTGGCCGCCAACCTGGACGCCAGCATAGACCCGTGCCAGGACTTCTACTCCTTCGCGTGCGGGGGCTGGCTGCGGCGCCATGCCATCCCCGACGACAAGCTCACCTACGGCACCATCGCGGCCATCGGCGAGCAGAATGAGGAGCGCCTAAGGCGTTTACTTGCTCGCCCCGGGGGTGGGCCGGGCGGGGCTGCCCAGCGCAAGGTGCGGGCCTTCTTCCGCTCGTGCCTCGACATGCGCGAGATCGAGAGGCTTGGTCCGCGGCCCATGCTCGAAGTCATCGAGGACTGCGGGGGCTGGGACCTGGGCGGCGCCGCTGAGCGCCCCGCGGCCGCAGCGCTCTGGGACCTCAACCGGCTGCTGTATAAGGCCCAGGGCGTGTACAGCGCGGCCGCGCTCTTCTCACTCACCGTCAGCCTGGACGACAGGAACTCCTCGCGCTACGTCATCCGCGTGAGTGCGTCCCCCTCCCCAGTTACCCGCCGCGGGTGGGGGGGGGGGGGCGGGACCCGGGACGCGGCGGCCCCGCACGCGCGGCCCCGGCGCAAGGAGACCGGTGCAGAAGGGGAGGGGAAGGGAGGGGAGCGCGCACCGCAGAGCGCGGGAGGAGGGCGCAAGTAATTTCCCTCGAGTAATTACGGTGTTTAGTGGAGCCGCGGGAGCCGCAATTTGCCAGTCCTGTGGCAGGCTGTGAGAGCACAGACCGAGGGGTGTGCCGGTGGGCTGGGGCGTACCAGAATGCCCTGGGCCTCAGATCTCGGGTGGGGGGTGGCCCGCAAGTGCCCTTCATATATGGGGAAGGTGAAGGCTGGCGGAAGGAAGGATGGGGGCACGGGCTCCCGCCTCCCGCGTGTCGCCAGGCTAGGGCTGGGGAGGGGTGGGGGTTTCTACCAGCTTCTCCGGATGGAGGGGTAGTGTCTTCGTGATCCTGGGGCTTGTGTCAGTGGCTATCTGGCCCGTCCTCTGGTCAGTCTGTTTGCAGGAAATTGGCACGTTGATCTCTGACCTCTGACCCCATCCCTCTCCCTAGATTGACCAGGATGGGCTCACTCTGCCCGAGAGGACCCTGTACTTAGCTCAGGATGAGGAGAGTGAGAAGGTGTGGGGGCCTGGGATGGGATGGCAGGGACGGTGTGGGGCTCCGGGAGGGTGGGACTAGGGCCTGACTCTGACCCCCACCCTTGAACTGTCCACTCTTGGTGCAGATCCTGGCAGCATACCGGGTGTTCATGGAGCGTCTGCTCAGCCTGTTGGGGGCCGAAGCTGTGGAGCAGAAGGCCGCAGAGATCCTGCAGCTGGAGCAGCGGCTGGCCAACGTGAGGGCGGGGGCAGGGGGTTGGCTGTGGACTGAGTGGAGGGGGCCAGGAGGCCAGTCTGGGTCAACACTCGCCTTCATCTCCAGATCACAGTGTCGGAGTACGATGACCTCCGGCGAGATGTCAGTTCCACGTACAACAAGGTGACGCTGGGACAGCTGCAGAAGATCACCCCCCATGTGAGTGCAGCCCATGCTGGGAGGCGCTGATCCTGGGGCTCCTGGGCCATCCCTTCCCCAGGGCCATGGACGGGCTCCTGTGCCTGCCTTGCCTCTCCCGGACTCCCTCCCTGTTCTCTGTGGTCCTTGCCACACCCAGCCCTACTGTCCTACTGCCCACTTGCCCCATGACAGCTGCAGTGGAAGTGGCTGCTGGACCAGATCTTCCAGGAGGACTTCTCAGAGGATGAGGAGGTGGTGCTCTTGGCTACAGACTACATGCAGCAGGTGTCCCAGCTCATTCGCTCCACACCCCGCAGGTACTGCTGCCAGTCACCCAACCCTGTCCCCCTGCCACTCCAGACCCCCTCCCCTGCACCCCACACCTGTCTGCTGGGTGAGCTCTGAATTCCCGCTTTCACTTCTGTCCAGTAGCCACTCTGGGGTGGCAGGTTAAGAGCACTGGAATAGGAGTCCAAATCCCCAGGTTCAGACGTGGCTCTCAGCAGTTCCCTGGGACCCTGGGCTGGATTTGTGGGCTGCCCAAGCTGCAGCTTGCTTCTTTGGGAATAGTGAGGCTGAGTGAGCCAAGATCTCAGAAAGGGAAACTGGGACCGTAACCCTGCCGCCCCAGCCATCCAGGGGGTAGTCTCCCTGGTGTCTGGCCTCCTTGGGGATGAGCAGAGGCCTCCTAAGGGCAGGCTTGAGGCAAACAGTCACCTTGAGGACTCCACAGTAAAAGCATCTGGTACTCCGCGGGAGGGGGAGGCGGAGGCACATCCTGCTGTGTGGGGGCCCAGCCCTTTTCCCTGCCAGGGCTCAGGCCTCCCCAGGTTCCACCTCCACGCACCGGGATGACCCTCACTGCTGTGTGGTGCTAGGTGTCACCCCAGGGGGGTGGGGGTGTCCTTGGGTCGCCCTGGCATGGGGGCATGTCTGGATACCCAGAGGTCTCACGTGGCCCTCAGGATCCTGCACAACTACCTGGTGTGGCGTGTAGTCGTGGTCCTGAGTGAGCACCTGTCACCGCCATTCCGTGAGGCGCTGCACGAGCTGGCCCGCGAGATGGAGGGCAGTGACAAGCCACAGGAGCTGGCCCGTGTCTGCCTGGGCCAGGCCAACCGCCACTTTGGCATGGCACTCGGAGCCCTCTTTGTACACGAGCACTTCTCAGCTGCCAGCAAGGCCAAGGTCAGGCTGCCCTGGTCCTGGGGATTGGGTGCGGGTGCTGGGCTGGGCATTAAGTCCTCCCATGGCCTCAGTCTGAGAATAGGGAGCCCCACAGATCCCCTTGCAACAGGGGCTCAGCCTTTCTCTGGGACTCTAGATTACATTTCACCAGGCCACCTCCCCCAGAAAGCCTACCTGGCCTACCCACCAGAGGAAGACTTCCCCTTCAGGCTCCTGCCCATCCTTCTCTGCCACGCTCAGTACGCATGGCCTTGGGAATGCGTGGTCCTTGCTGGGTGGTTTGTTCTAGATTGTGAGTTTCTCCTTGGGTGCAGGGCCTGGATCTCCACCTCCAAGGTCTCCCCTTGGCGCTCAACACCAAGCTTTTAGGCGGAGGAAGTGATACTGAATTAGTGGTACCCCACATGCCACTTGCCAGGGGGCCCAGAGCTAAAGCTCCCGGGGTGGACCCCTGATCCCTGGCCCCGGCCCTTCAGGTGCAGCAGCTTGTGGAAGATGTCAAGTACATCTTGGGCCGGCGCCTGGAGGAGCTGGACTGGATGGATGCCGAGACCAAGGCAGCTGCTCGGGCCAAGGTGCAGTGGACCCTGTCCCCATTTGTAGGTTCCACAAACATTTATTGAATGCCAGCTGTATGCCAGATGGGGGTGACCGAAGAGACAAGATGCCCCTTGTGGAGTTGGCATCTGCTGGTCTAGTCTCCTCTGTCCTTGAGCCCCACCTTGGGGCTGGCCCCAGAGCTTTCTCCCTTGGGGCGGTGGGGGCTGTCCCCTGAGGCCCTGGCCCACTCTGGCCGCTATCTTGCCCGCAGCTCCAGTACATGATGGTGATGGTGGGCTACCCTGACTTCCTGCTCAAACCCGAGGCTGTGGACAAGGAGTACGAGGTGGGTCTTTCCCTGGCCCTGCTTGCCCAACCAAGGGTGGCTTCGGACCCTTGGTCAAGACCCCCGGGGTGGCTCACCATCCCGACAGAGGAGGAGACACGGCCCTCAGCTGAGGGCCCCTTGGAGGACATGGGGCCGGCTACACACTGTCCGGCCAGGTCCCTCGCCCGCCGTTGAGCGCTGTCCATCCCCCATGCAGTTTGAGGTCCACGAGAAGACCTACTTCAAGAACATCTTGAACAGCATCAGGTTCAGCATCCAGCTCTCAGTCAAGAAGATCCGGCAGGAGGTGGACAAGTCCACGTGGGTGCCTGGCCCCGACCTGGGGGAGCCGGGGAGGGAGGTGTCTTCCCAAGGCCTGGAGGCTGGTAGGGCACACAGCCTCACAGCCATGCTGATGCAGGTGGTGGGAGAGGCATTGGGGGGCGGGGTGCTCAGCCTGGGGGAGGCACAGGGTGTGGCTACAGGCTGGGCCACGCCTTTAAGGAGGAGCCAGTGGGAGGTGGTGGTGGGGCCTCCCTTGCTCACCCCCACCTCCCTCCACAGATGGCTGCTCCCGCCACAGGCCCTGAATGCCTACTACCTACCCAACAAGAACCAGATGGGTAAGGGGCGGTGTCCCGCAAGCCCCCCCCCCCACGGATGTGGGCGCGTCTCTTGCTGACCCCGCCCTCTTTGCAGTGTTCCCCGCAGGCATTCTGCAGCCCACGCTCTATGACCCTGACTTTCCACAGTGAGTACCCAAGCTGGCACAAGCCAGAGCCGGCTCTGCAGTCTTGTCTGCTGGGTGCATGAAAACTGCTCAGAGTGTCCTGACTCAGGCTGGGCCCCGCAGTCATGACAGCGACAGATCCTGGGTCTCCATTGTCCTACCTCAGCCTTGGGTATTTAGAAAAATGTGTAGGGTTTTTTTTCTCCTTTCTTTTATTTATTTTTTATTTATTTTTAAAGATTTAAAAAAATATTTTTACAGAGAGAGACACAAGGAGAGAGGGAACACAAGCAGGAGGAGGGGCACAGGGAGAAGCAGGCTCCCCACTGAGCAGGGAGCCCAATGGCAGGCAGGATCCCAGGACCCTGGGATCATGACCTGAGCTAAAGGCAGACGCTTAGCCGACTGAGCCACCCAGGTGCCCTTCTTTCTTTTAAAGGTCCTGAGTTTCCCCTTACCTGGTTTGAGGCTCCTTTAGGTGTTTCAAAAGTGAAGTGAGACCCTAGTGATGAAGAAACAGGTCAAATCCCACATGGGTGCCTCAGTTTCCCTCATATCTTCCTCCAATCCGGTCTCTTCCCCCATCCCAGCGCTGTTAGATGTGATTTCCTAAAAAAGCAGCTGCAAAGGTATCATTGGTCCCTTTTACATATTGTGTGAGCACCCTGAGGCATGAGTGTCCCAAGACTCTGAGGACTTCAGCATGGCCTCCCTGGGCCACCTTTGGCCTTTATGGGGGCCTCCTGGGGCCTGGGCAGCAGCACACAGCTCCCAGAGGGTGGGCGAGGCTGGAGCCTGACGCTGCTTCCGTGGGCCCAGGTCTCTGAACTACGGGGGCATTGGCACCATCATTGGACATGAACTGACCCATGGCTACGACGACTGGGGTGAGGCCCGCAGGAGGCTGCAGGGGATGTTGTGGGAGGGGAAGGACTGGTGGTGGGGTCAGGGCAGTGATGGGCTGGGTGGGGGAGGGGGCTCTGGGGCTGAGAATCTGTGTCGCCTCTCTGCCCATGGCCCACAGGGGGCCAGTATGACCGCTCGGGCAACCTGCTGCACTGGTGGACAGAGGCCTCCTACAGCCGCTTCTTGCGCAAGGCCGAGTGCATCGTCCACCTGTATGACAATTTCACAGTCTACAACCAGCGGGTGAGAGCCCCGTGCCGCCCCTGAGGCCCAGCTGGGCACAGATGAGCATGCACATCTGCGTGCACACACGTGTGCCAGGTCCCCGTGCAGGTCCCCGTGCACATGCTTGGGGTCTACATGGTCATTCACTCAGGCATGTGAACAAGTTCACATGGATTCATGGGACATGAAGTGCAAAGGGGTCAGAGCCCCATCAAAACCCTCTGGGAAAGGGAGAGAGAGTGGGGGCCGGGGCCCAGGGCAGCAAGGCCTGAGGAGGGTCAGTGCGCCGCAGACAGCCCCTGGCCTCTTCCCTTCTCGGCAGGTGAATGGGAAGCACACCCTTGGTGAGAACATCGCAGACATGGGTGGCCTCAAGCTGGCCTATTATGTGAGCCGCCCCTGCCTGGCCCTTCATTCCCCCAGGGAGAGGGTGGGGGCTGATGAGGACTTAGCTAGGGACATAGGCACCCCCACCTCCCTTCCACAGGGAGCTCTGGACTGGGAGGGGCGGGGCCTGTGACTTGCACAGGGTCCACTGGAAAAGGAGGGACTCCCAGGCTGCCTGCAGAGAGAGCAAGGAGGGCTGCCTGGAGGAGGCAAGGGCTGCATGGGTTTAGCCCTCCCAGGAAGGAGCACAGCTCAGGGAAGGTGGAAGGCAGGGAAGCTGGGACTCTTTATTGTGGATAGAGGGGGAAAGGGGCTGGGGAGGGGCTGACTGGGTAGAGGGTGAGTCTTTCTCCATGCGGGGGGCACCGCAGCTCCACACTGTCACCCCCAGGCCTATCAGAAGTGGGTACGGGAGCACGGCCCGGAGCACCCACTACACCGGCTCAAGTACACACACAACCAGCTCTTCTTCATTGCCTTTGCCCAGGTGGGGGCCGGGTGGGGGCCGGGTGGTCACTGGGCAGGGGTGGGGATGTAGCTCTCAGCCTGTCTCCCACCAGCCAGGCGGAGACTATGGCCCTGTGGGTTCGGAGAAGGGGGAAAGGCCTAGTGTGCTGGGGGGGGAAGGCTGGCAGGCTCTGCTCAGCGGACCCCTCGGCTTCATCTTCCCCTCTCCTCCCCTCCCTTACCCCGGGGCCCAGAACTGGTGCATCAAGCGACGGTCACAGTCCATCTACCTGCAGGTGCTGACTGACAAGCATGCCCCCGAGCACTACAGGTGCGCCCACCCACTCACTCTGGGGCTCCCCTCCCTGTGTCTGTGGTGAGAGCAGGCGGGAAGGGGGATGGGCAGCTGGGGGGTCGGGCCCCCCCGGGACCCTCTCCAGGTGGGTGGGTCTCTTCTCTTGCCCCAGGGTACTGGGTAGCGTGTCCCAGTTCGAGGAGTTCGGCCGGGCCTTCCACTGCCCCAAGGACTCGCCCATGAACCCAGCCCACAAGTGTTCGGTGTGGTGAGCCTGGCCGTCCGCCCACCCTCACCATCTGCCCTGCACGAGTCGCCTCCCTTCCGGCTGCCGGGGCAGGCATGGACCCGGCGCCGGCCTGCTGTGGGCGCCACCCGCCTTCTCAGCCCCTCTGGGACCTGGCCTTCTTGCTGTCCCTTGCTTCAGGAGGGGCCTGGAGCAGGCATGACATTGGGCTCCAGGAGGGCATCAGGCAGAGACGCTGGGGTCCCCAGCTTTGGCTCTAAGGAGCCAGCCCCCCCCAACACCGGCCAGGCCGGATCGTACAGGCCCCACCTTCACTGTGTTCTCGCTGCCAAGTCTGGTCAATAAAGTGCTGTACCATCGCCTCGGTTCCTTCAGGGAGCCCCAGAGCAGTGGGGCTGGAGGGGTCCCTTTGTGGGGAGGCTCGGGCCCTTTTCACAACAGGGACCCTGGATGAGACCTGTCTCTTTCCCCAACCACCTGTTCCTCCCTCCCCCACAGTCCTGTCAAGGCTCCTGTCCTGTTCTGGGGGTGCTCCCAGGCCAGGCACCAAGCCAGTGGTGTACTCTCCTGTGATACTGGGACTCACTTCCGCTGAGTCTAGACGCTGTGGGACCTTCTGCAGTGACTCTTAGCCAGTCACGAGCCCAAGCCTTGGGCTCAGCATGTCCGAGAGAGGAGGGCTGGGGGCTGGGGGCCAGTCCATGCAACGTGAGTCACCCTCCAGTCCAGAGTGGAGGCTTCAGGGATGGGAGAGAGGAGCGGTCAGGGGCCGGTGCTGAGGCTCCAGGCCTGGCCTGTGACAGGCCAGGGAAGAGGAAGGACGGCCCCATCGTGGACAGGAGGGTGGTGGTGCAGGGAGCAGCCACTCTGGGTTATCCGAGGGGTCCACAGTGAGGGGGGACCCCTCAGTGGTTTCTCTTCCCTCAGGGACAGCCTACAGCCCCCCAGCACTGCTGCATGTGGCCCGTCCCCAGCTCCCCCTACTCTTGCGAGCCCAGCTCCTGTCAGGCTCAGAGTACATCTGTCCCCATCTCAGCCTTGAGTGACATTTAAAAAGTTTCCGTGTCTGAGCCTCAGGCACAGCAACCTTGGGGAGTGCGAGCGCAGGCGCCAGCGCTGATGGGGCCCTAGTATAAGGGGCGCTATGTGGCCCTGGAGGTGGGGGGGCTTTACAGAGAAGAGGCAGGAGCCTAGAAGGACCCCATGGGAACAGGCGAGCTACCCAAGGGCGGGGCCTCTCAGGACAGAGCTGTTCTTCAAGGGCAGAGGTGGGCCCACAGGGACTGGGAGCCTGGTAGAGGAGCAGTGTTTAGGAACTACCTTGGTTTCCCCTCAAAGCCCCTTTCCCTCTGTGGTGGGCACATGTATGCCAGATCCCTCAGCTGCTGGCGCACTCCAATGCGCCTCTGGCAGCTGGTGCAGAAACAAGTTCTCTCCTTGCCACCCACTGGGCAGGGCCTGGTGTCTGGGACCCTCTGTTCCCTGTGCCACATCCCAGCCATCTACCAGGGATCCTGGTGGGAATCAGAACCCCTGGGCCCAGCCCTTCTGCCTGCAGTTCCCCGGGGGCCCTCCCAGTTCCCCAGCTCCACCCAAGACAATCCCTCCTATCTCCCGTCCAGCTTGGAAGAGGTCTGGGGTGGACGGGCCCGGGGATGCACTGCCAGCAGACGCACCAGGGTCACCTCCACTCTGCCTCAGGACGGGGTGCAGTGAAGCCCTAGTGCCCCTGGGGATGAGTCTCTCCTCCTTCCATCTGGGTCCAGCTGAGGGGGCCAGAGGGGCTCGGGTGTGGGATGGGGGTGGGCCCCTGGGAGAGGATAAAGTTTCCCGGCCTGGAGGCTGGTCCAGCAGGAAGCCAGGGAGCCCTGGGCTGTGAAGCCCCCAGGGGCGCCTCAGCCTGACGACCCCGAGCCGGGCGATAGAGATGTCGCCGCTACCTGGGGCTGCTGGTCTTCTCAGACTTCTTCAGGGAGAACGGAGAGGGATCATCTGGTCAGAGGGACCTCAGGCGAGGCGCACCGGAGCACAGAGTCCTGGTGTGTGGACAGGGCCCACGAAGTTCACACACAGCCATACAACCTGGAGCACAGTGTGGACCAGCAGGGCATGATGGTGACATTGCATGTCACCCACTGGTTCCCAAACCGCCTTTCCAGACAGACCCTGAGTGTATCCTCACCGTGGCCCAGCACCATGGACAGAGCGACGGGACAGCCCCTTCAACAGACAGGGAAATGGAGGGGAGTACAGGGCTGACTAAGTCACGCCCCTGCTCTCAGCGTTGGCCCCCTCTGTGTCCTGCTCAGAACCACTCACGTAGTGTCACTGCAGGCCGTTCCTGCCAGGACCTGTCTGCTAGGCCCCGTGCTAGCAGCTGTGCTGAGGATTAGCGGATGGATTCTGCTGGGGCGGAGGAGCCAAGCAGGGTCAGCATGGCTGCTGGCTTGACCTCCGTTTCCTTTGTGTTAAGTGAAGGCCACGAGTGCAGAGAAGCCCCTTTGGGTGGCCATGGTGCAGGTTGGATAGGGCTGGGCCCATCCACCCCCCATCCCTGGGGGTGTGGGCGTCCTCGACGCACGATGACAGAAAGCAATCTGCAGCTAAGCGTTTAACAGCAGGGAGAGGAAGGAGGATAGCTCACAGCTGCGTGGAAGCTTCCGGGTGTCCACCTGTGTGCCCATGTGTGGAGCGCCTCCCGGTTCCTGCGGTAGCCCCTGTTCTTCCCTCCCACGGCTTTGAGACCTTGAGACCAGGGGTCACTGCTGGGGGACCTGGCAAGTGAGTCTCCTTCTGGGTCCCAGGAGCATCATCAGCCAGGGGGCTGCCTATGATGGATGGGTGCTGGGGATGAGTCTGCCCCCCGCAGCCTCCACCAAGTCTTGCACGGCTGCTGTCTCGGCAGTGTCAGCCGGACTCCAAGTCTTCGGGAACAAGGAGGCCGGGATTACCCGCGGGCTGGGGCACCCACTCTGTGCAGAGTGGGTGGAGGATTGGAAACCAGGTGGAGAGGGGTGCCTGAGCTTCCCTGCCTTGGGTCTCAGAGGGAATGTGGGTGTTGACAGCCCTGGGGTTTCGGTGGCACCCAGGAAGGCACACAGGTTGCCTGATGCCACCGAGCAGCCATAAGCCCCAGGCCTTTCTAACCAGTTCAGTGGAGCCAGATTCAAGTTTCTGCTGTCCCTGTGGCTGCTTCTGGGCTGACCCGATGTCCAGGGGCTTGTGAGGTACCGTAGAGGCAATATTTTTATTTATTTATTTTTAAAGATTTTATTTATTTATTTGACAGAGAGAGAAAACACAAGTAGGCAGAATGTCAGGCAGAGGGAGAGGGAGAAGCAGGCTCCCCACGAGCAGGGAGCCCGACATGGGGCTCCATCCCAGGACCCCAGGATCATGACCCAAGGGGAAGACAGCCACTTAACTGACTGAGCCACCCAGGTGCCCCAGATGCAATATTTTTAAATGGCTTGACCCCCCATTTTAAAAATGTTGGGCGGCCCAGGGTCCTCCATATGCAAATACCTCTGGGGGTGGGTTCTCAGGGGGCTTAGCTTTCTCCTTGTGCCTCCTTTCCCACCGCTGGGCCCCCTATGCTGGACAGCTCCCCTATTCCTTCCCTCTCAGGGACCACCTGCACAAGACTGGGTGGAGTCACAGACATTATGGAAGGTTTGGGGTGCTGCAGGGGCCCTCTCTGTGCCTCCTCTCCTTGCTCTCCTTCTGCGTGCCTCCTTCTGCATGCCTCCCCTTCCCCCAAACTGGCCTTAGAACTCCACTTCCTCTGGATTTGTTAAAAACAGCCATTTCCCTTCTCCCCTGCCAGCTCCAGGCTGGTCAGAGGCTTAGCACGGTCTGGAGCCCAGAGACTGTCCTCGCAGGCCACCCAGCAGCAGGATGGCAGGCTGTGCCAGCCCCGTGGCCCTCCTCTCATCCCACAGCTTCTGTGGGAGCCCGGACTCCTGGAATTTGAACAGCGCATTGCTGAGTCAAGTCTGAGGACAGCATCTCCCCGGAGACATCCACCGGGTCACCCAGCCTTGTCCGCAAAACTGCTGGGATGGGGACTCCCAAATCCCAAGCCCCCTTCCCTTTGGGGGTTCCTGCTCTGTGATGGTTCTGACCACCCTGACACCCCACACGGGCTGCATGGGTTCACCTGAGGCCCCGGCCCCTCCGAGGGGTCCCCGCATGAGCTCATCAGGTCGGATGGGAAAGAAGCGGTGCCAGGCTCTCCCACCTCAGCTGCTACCCGCCTGGGAGGCTCTCTGGCATCGGCTCAAGCTGATTCATTGGGCGGCAGGCAGCTTGGATCCCGGAGCCACTGTCACATGGTGCCGTTAAGCCGCATCTCTTCTTGTCTATAGTTTGCATAAATAATAATAAAAAAACCTCCCACCTTCCTGCGAGACCAGAACATCGCAGGGACCGCTGGCAGGGATCCGCAGGTGGCCATTTCCTTCTCACCCAAGGCACCCAGCGCAGGGAGGGAGGGGAGCGCCACACTGGCTAATCAGGAGACCTGCAGGCTGGTGAGCAAAGGAAGGGCAAGGACAGGGCGCCCCTCGGGGCCTGGTTGCCCCCCTGGGTGAGGGTGGATGGTGGGTGGCCTCACCCTTTAAGACAGGGAAGGGGAGGGCAGCTGTTTCTTCCCTAAGGGGCGGCTTGGGAGCCTCCCAGTTTGTCCCTGGGCACTGCGCCCAGCATGTTGGCACGGCCTGGGCTTCCCCAACGACAAGGTTACGCCAAGGGGAGCTCTGGCTGCCTGCTGTCTGCGCTTGGGCTGCTGAGGCTCTGTTTGATAGAGTAAGCAGGTCCGGGGGCCACTTTAGATTGGAGGGTACAATTGGAAACACCACACACCTTCCTGGAGGCCTGGGTGTGGGGGGGAGCGCACCAGGAGGCAGAGGTTGGGGGGTGGGGAGACCTGTTTCTGGAAAGGGAGAGTTGGGGGCTCACAGTATCAGATGGGAATGTCAGCCTCAAGGTCAGGACAAGGACACATCTGGCATCCTGTCTGGGGCCTCCTTAGAGACAGCGTGTCTGTTTTTCCCCTTCGAGAGACATCCTGGAGCAGCTGCCTGAGCCGTGGGGGGCTAGGTGCAGGACACTTCATGAGCTGGGGCGTGAGCCCGACCAGTGATGAACCCATAGCCAAAGGGAGCTGTTTAGCCTGAGTCCTGTCTGGGGGTCCAAGCATGCCTGCTCCCCTATCTGCTTAAAGGGACCCAGGGCTTTCCAGAGTGCCCATTGTGGGCTGGGCTCTGTCATCCTTAATCCACCTGCAGCCTTGCTAAAACACTGAGCAGCGCCACCCTAATGCAGGAGTTAGTGTTTAATGTTGAGCTCCCTGCTGGCCCCTGTACCCTGTCATTGGGGCACCCAGCCCGACATGGTCGCTGGTGTCCCGGGCAAAGAGAATGAGGTGTTCAGGGAGGGACACCCCCTCCCCGTTTACTCACTGCCAGTTCTCTGTGATGCATTAGAGTGTAGCGTGTCTGCCTAAATGGATTTATGGATAATGCAGTCTGGTTTTAAACGAACGGATCCTCCAAAAACAAGTAGCTTCCAAAAGAGTCCCGTACAGAAATTGCAAATATGCAGATAATCCCCCCCTCCTTCCCCGGAAGCAAGCCCAGAAGTGGCAGCAAGGACATGTCCTCCCTCCTGACACGGGCTCATCCTCACCCACAGTGCACACCTGATGAGAAACGAGCCCCAAATAACCAAAATAAACACAACCGAGCAGAGCTGCTTGCAAAGATTCCCCCGAGTGACTGCTGCCTTGAGGCGCTCGTCAACAGCAGCCGACAGCAAGGCATTTAAAAAAGAAGCTTCCTGAACATGGAGACAAACCCCCACAATTCTTTTTCCAGTGATGTTTAAAGTTAGGCGCTTTCAACTCAGTACTTTTCTGATATTTCCCTAAGCAATGATAAATATTTGGAAAGCTCTTTTAAAGTTTCTTGCATAATAGCACGAGACAAAAAACAAAACAAAACAAAACAAAAAAAAACAACACCTACCACCAGGCAAACACTTAGGGCTTTTTTTCTCCTGCAGTAAAAATGGCAGAAACAATGAACAGAAAATGATCTGTCGACAAACCGAAAGGCATTTCTTTGTCAGCAAATACTGTTGAAAGATGTAGAGAAAACACTACCACAGATTGGAAGGAAGTGTTAGCGCAAATTACCCAGTGTGGGAGGTTTCCTGCGCGGTTTCCACGTATCTCAGCTTAAGGTAACTGCTGGCTTCTGGTCTAATAATGAAATACACAAACCATTTGTGTGTGTGTGTGTGTGTGTGTGTGTGTAAGAGAGAGAGAGAGAGAGTCAGAAAAGGAAAGATAGAGCAGAACAGTGAATGCCTTGGTTAATAAGAACAATTGCAAACGGCGGCGGGGGGGTGTCAGGGAACCCCCGATGGAACAGTTAAGGGCAAGGGTTTTTTAAAGGGTTCTGGATGAGGGAAAGGTAGAGAGATAGCAGCACCTCCAAAACTCATGCACTGGTCCATCCAGTCAAACCACTGCAGGAAAGAACTAGAAGCTCGAGAGCAAAGACAAGGCTGCAGGAACCCTCACTGGTATTAACTTTATGAAGTCAAGTTTCTTCTAATAGAGTGGAATCCTTATGATCCTTGGCAATTAGTGTGGGTGTGATCAGGAAAACTTCCAGACCACACAGAATGAGTGAACTTTATGACAAAGAATCGAAAAGGGCTGTCGTGAACCCCCCCTCTCTTTCCTGGGAGCCTGCCCTCCTTCTTAAAGGCTGAGGCGCTGGCATTTCCTGAGGACAGAAGAGCTGTGGGTTTTAGGGATGCCTGGGTGGCTCAGTCATTAAGCCTTCAGCTCAGGTCATGATCCCAGGGTTCTGGAATCAGGCCCTACATCGGACTCCCTGCTCAGTGGGAAGCCTGCTTCTCCCTCTCCCACTGCCCCTGCTTGTGTTCCCTCTCTTGCTGTCTCTCTCTATCAAATAAATAAATAAAAATCTTAAAAAAAAAAAGCTATTAGTTTTAGGCTCCCAGGAAAACTATTGGAAAAACAGACTCACCTTTGCTGCCTCTGCCTCTCCCAGGTAAAGACATTGAAACAAATTTTTGAAAATGTTTCCACATGGGGCTCCTGGGTGGCTCAGTGGATTAAGCCTCTACCTTCAGTTCAGGTCATGATCTCAGGGTCCTGGCTGGGTTGGAGCCCCTTATGGAGCCCCCCATTGAGCCCCACATGGAGCCCCACCTTGGGCTCTCTGCTCAGCAGGGAGCCTGCTTCTCCCTCTCTCTGCCTGTCTCTCTGCCTGCTTGTGATCTCTGTCAAACAAGTAAATAAAATCTTTTTTTTTTTAATTTTAATTTTTTTTAAAGATTTTATTTATGTATTTGTCAGAGAGAGAGCGAGAGTGAGCACAGAGTGGAAGGCAGAGTCAGAGAGAGAAGCAGGCTCCCTGCGGAGCAAGGAGCCCGATGTGGGACTGGATCCCAGAATGCTGGGATCATGACCTGAGCCGAAGGCAGCTGCCCAACCAACTGAGCCACCCAGGCGTCCCGTAAATAAAATCTTAAAAAAAGAAAAAAAGAAAATGTTTCCATGGACATACCACTTGGTGGTTAACAATGTGTTTGACCCACAAAACCTGCACATTAAAACAAACAAACTTGGAAGCAGAAACTGTTTTTTAAAAATGTAGATGTGATTTCCATGCCATAAAATTCACTCATTGAAAATGTACAATTCAGTGGTTTTTAGGATATTGAAAATGGCACAGCCATTACCACTAGCTCTAGAATAACCTGTTTTTTAAACCTGTAGAGTTTTATACTTTTAAAAAAATTTCATTTTTTAAAAAGTAACCTCTACCCCCCAATGTGGGATTTGAACTTATGAACAACAAATCAAGAGTTGCATACTCTACCCACTAAGTCAGCCAGGCACCCCTAGCCCTGTAGAGTTTTATTTATTTATTTTTAAAGTTACATTTATTTATTGGAGAGAGAGAGCAAGCATGAGCCAGGTGGAGGGGCAGAGAGAGAAAGAGGGAGAAGCAGACTCCCTGCTGAGCAGGGAGCCCGACTCCTGACTGGATCCCAGGACCCAGGGACCATGACCTGAGCTGAAGGCAGATACTTAAACTCAGGTGCCCCAACTTGTAGAGTTTTAAAATGTACAGTTTCCTTGGGCTTTGAACCCACTTGTGAAACATACACATGTAGCACCCTCATATTGGTTTGTAAGACCAAGTAATTGACAACAGAGAAGACAGAAATACAGCAGCTGGGTTTTATCAAGTACTTGTATAACTGGTGGATGGAGTTTAAAAATGAGTATGATGGCTCAGGGAGCCTAGCTAATGATGCCATTTTTCCATCCAGCTCTGATATTTTTGTGACAGCTACTAAGGTCCAGAATTGAAATAAACTGCCCTGAGGGCCATGCTTTCAAATCAATGTTTTACAGTGCAAAATCAAGATTTTAGTAAATAAGAATTGTAACAACTCAGTATGGTGACAGATGGTAACTAGACTTACTGTGGTGGCCATTTCTTACTGTACGTATATATCGAATCACCACGTTGGATGCCCGAAACTAATACAATATTGTATGTCAATTATTCTTCAATTTTTAAAAAGATCTTAGTAAATAAGAAAGCATACTCAATCACATTGATATTTCTAGCGAGAGCAAAATGTTTTTTTGCACCTTTGCAAATGTATAAATAAATTTGTAATTTTGTAAAATTTATTTAAAAATATAGGTAATTTCACTTTCATAAATTCTTTTCAATGTTCCACTAGGGTGGGTTAGATACTCTACAAGTACATCTATATTGGAGTGGGTGCTCCCGAATATTTTTGGACAGAGGTCAGAAGTGTTTGGAGTCTGCACCTCTCCTCTGGTTTTCCAGCTCCCACCTCTACCTCCTTCCCGCAAACAAAAACAAAACAAAATGAAACAAAACTCTTATCCCTAAAATAATCAGTGATATTTTCCAAGAGTCAGGTCATGTTATGCCCCTGCTCAAAGACCTCCAGTCACATACCACACTTTGGATAAAGTTCAAAATCCTCACCCACCTGTTCCTATCCTTTCTTATGTCTCAGGTTTTACCCCCTCCCCTACCCCACCCTAACTCTCTGATCCAGCTATAGGCCTGGACTAGCACTTGCCGATTGCTGCTCAGGGCCTTTGCAAGGCTGTTCCTCCTACATGACTCAAGCCCTCACTTCCTTGTCTTCACTTCACTGCCTGCACCTCAGGCAGCCCCTCCCTGACCTCCTGATCTGAATTATCCACCCCATCCTCTCAGTCACAGACATCCTTCTGTGCTCCCACATGCTAATGATTTTTCTTTCTAGAATGTATCACTACTGGCATTACACTGCACAATGGTTTATTTGATTATTGCTTTGTCTCTCTCAGTAGAATAGAGGCATGGGGAGGAGAGGGAATCTCCTCTCCTCACAGACCTGTGCCCAGCATCTAGATGGTCTCCTAGAAGGTACAAGGGTTGCTCCAGGACTGCCTGCTCTGCCTGCTCCTTGGGTCTCTCAGCCTGGAATGGGCATTGGGGCATGAACATCAGCAGCTAAGTGACTTGGGACAAGTCTCTCCATTCTGTGTCAGCGTCTCCTCTCTGTGTAATAGTACTGGGCCCCAGGAGTGGCCATGGTGCATGGTACTGCAACCCGGCCCCAGCAGTCTCCTCGGCCACCTTGCAGGGTCCTTTGCGGGGTGAGAGGAAGCCACCGTTTTCCGGGCACCCGGACATGCCCGAGTCCTCGTCCCCAAGGTGCTGTGAAGACCGAGGCCTAGAAACGTGTGTGCTGCGGGGTCCGGTCGAGTCGTGGCCCTGAGGGGGACACCTCTGGCATGGTGCCCGCCTGGTGTTCGGGCAGGGCAACCTGCCGGGCAGAGTCTGGTGGTCAGAGCACCCCCGTCCTTACCCTGGCGTTGACTTTGGGGGATCGAGAACAGCCCACGGGGGGCCCGTGGGTGCCCCGGAAATCCGCCATTGCAGCCCACTGGGGGCCGGGCGGCCCGCACCCGGGTGAAAGTCTGGGGGCGGGGCCCGCGCTGCGAGGGAAGGGCCTCCGGGGGCTGGGCCTAGGGCTGGAGGAGGGGCCGGGGTCTGGGGGAAGGGGATAGAGGGGGCGGGTGGGAGGGGGCGGGATCCGGGGGCTCGGGGGATTAGGGTGTGGCACCTGCCAGCAGCCCCAGCAGCAGCGCCCCCGCCAGCAGCGGCAGCGACAGAGGCGCACCGGCCGGGCCGGGGGGCGCGGCGTCGTTGGGGGAGGCCGAGGGCGGCAGGCCGCAGTCGGTGTAGGGCTCGAGGCAGGCGGCGAAGGCCATGACGTGCGCCACGAAGCTCTGCTCCTGCACGCCGTGCACCAGGTGCGCCTGCGGGCCGCGCGCGAACACCGCCACGTCTTCGCCGCCGTGAGTCTCGGAGGCAAGGGGCGCCACGGCCTGCTGCTTGTAAGTGGGGTCCCCTGGCCGGAGAGTGGGGCTTCAGGGCAGGCGGGGCGGGCGGCCTCCCTCTCCCGCGAGCTACCCACCATGCCGGCCTCCTGCCCCCCCCCCCCGCCCCTAAGGACCGCCCCGCCTCCCCGCGGCGCTCACTGCTCTGGCTGTCCTTGACGTTGGGCCGGGGGGTCCCCGTGAGCGCGTATAGGCCGCCCGGGCCGTTGCCGTAAAGGATGGAGGTGTAGGTCTTGTTGTCTAGGGCTATGCTGGGGGCCAGCCCTGCAGGGGGGAAGGGACCTGCTGAGCACCCCCACCGCAGTGAGGGCCCCCTGCGTGCCCAGCCCAGTCCTCACAAGGCCCCGATGAGACGGTGGCTACTACTCCATTTGACAGGTGAGGAAACTGCTACTCAGAGCCATTTCTGCCATATAATCTGGGAAACAGCTCTGGCTACCGCAAATGGAGCGCCCTGCCTACCGAAAATGGAGCTCCCCCGCAGTGTGTAGCCACCAAAAGAGAAGACGTGAGAGTGGTCAGCGGTGACAAGGGTCAGGGTGTCCTGCTCGCTTGTGATCTGGCTGGCCTTGTCGATGGCGGAATCAAACATGACCGCCTCTGTCAGTGCCAGATAAGCCGTGCCGTCATGATGACCGTGGTCGATGCGGCCTCCTGCAAGCAGGGCACATGGAAGGCGGACAGTCCCCAGCTGCCCTGACCAGTCCCACTCCTCTGATCTGCAAGGGGCTGCTGCTCACCCTCCACGAAGAGGTAGAAGCCACGGGGGTTCCTGCTTAGCAGGCGCACTGCCACCTCTGTCATCTCCATCAGGGACGGGTCCTGGGTTGTGTTTCGGTAGATATCATACTTTGTGTCTCCCGGCTCGAAGAGGCCTGTGGGAAGGGGGGCCAGTGGTGACTGGCTGGGGAGTGGGGAGAGTCCATGACCTGAACATCTGCGTTATCTTTGGCTTTCTGGGGACCAGGGAGGCAAGGGTGGGGAAAGTGGGGGTATCTGGGGTCATTACCCATGAGGTGTGTTACAGAGGGGTCCTGGGATGCCTCCATGAGCGCCGAGCGATTCCACACATACCGGGCACCCTGGGAGGGGCAGAACTGAGACTCAGTCCATAGCCCTCTGATCCTTGTCCCTGCTGTACCCCTTGCACCTCCAGGCCCCCATCACCTGGTACTTGGCCAGCCACTCCTGCACCAAGTTCCGCCCATCCAACCTGACTCCGTTCTGTCTGGTGTCACTTGGATACTCAGGGTCTGGAGTCCCCTTGGGGAACATGTACTTTCGGCCTCCACCCAGGATCACCTGTGGCCAAAGGATTGGGCAGGTGGGATTGGGCCCTGGCTGGCCCTTTGCTCCCTTCTCTGACAGCCCCTAGTGCCCCGACCAGGTCTGTGGGTATGGCCTAGGCCCAGCTGTACTTTCTCCACCACCCCCGCCCCCTTCCCCAAGCCCCTGGAGACCCTGCCAGGCCCCAGAGCTCAGGCTGTCAGTGACTGGGACTGTGGTCCCTATGGGCACCTCGCCTCCCACCCTTGCCCTTCATGTCCCACATCAATGTCCACGTTGGAGATGAGCTGCTGGGCGATGTCCTGGCATCCCTCCTCCAGCGCCTTGGTGGGCATGTCGCTGTCTGAGTACCAGTTGCGGTTCACTACATGGGCGTATGTGCCAGCTGGGGAGGCGTGCTGCACTCTCGTGGTGGTCACCACCCCGACTGACTTCCCTGTGGGGGGCAGAGGTCAGCATGAGTCCCTGAGGTCTCTGATCCTGCCTCTGCCCATGAAGCTGGCCCCAAGCCCACCTGCTTTCTTGGCCCGCTTCATTACGGAAGTGACTTCATTGCCCCTCGTTGTCTTGCACTGGTTCAAGCGGGCGGCTGCACTCACACCAATGGTCTGGTAGTTGGCCTTGACCCCGCACAGGTAGGCTGTGGCTGTGCCTGCACTGTCTGGCACCTGTCTGTCCACGTTGTACGTCTGGGGACAGAGATGCCCTCGGGTTCTGACACCGACAGATGCCCAAGATCCTACCCAGGCCCCAGGGCCCACCCTCGCTGCCCTAGTGCCCCCAAATTCAGTCTCCAGATCTCCTGGGGCCTCCCCTCCTGCCACTTTCCCCACCCCTGCCCCTCTAGTGGCGGGCATCCTGAGGCCACCCAGCCCTTACCTTGGATAGAGCCAGGTACGGAAAGTGGTCCATGGCCAGGGGTGTCTCAGGTCCCAGTTTGCCATTTATTTGCCCCTTTAGGATCCGAGTGGCTGTCACTGTGGGCACTCCCATCCCTAAAGGAGCACACCTTGTCAGGGTTGGTTTGTGGCCACTGGCAGGTTGGGGTGCCAGGGCTACAGGGGCCACAGGCATGGCCAGCCTTGTGCACTCACCATCCCCCAAGAAGAGAATGAGGTTCTTAGCAGCTGTCTGGATGGGCTGCAGCTTCTTCGCAGTGTCCAGGGCCTGCGCCGCCTGGCGGTTCCAGAAGGCTGGGTCCTCCTCCTCCACTGACCAAGGGGAGAGGGGAGGCCAGGTCAGTCCTGGGGGAGGACTCTATGTGTGGGGGGAAGCTGGGAGGTGCTTCCTTACCTGGGAAGGCGCCAAGGGCCAGCCGTGGCCTCAGGCCCAGCAGCAGCAGCAGCAGCAGCACCCAGACCCCCTGCATGCCTGTGGGGTGGCGGGAGGGCGGCTTAGCTAGGACTCTGGGCAGGCTGGAACCCCAGGAGGGCCAGAACTTGGGTTCAAGCTGCAGTACAAGCCACCTGGGCTTTAGTCTGGGCAGGACTTTGTCCCTGGCTGTAAAAGGCTCCATGTCCCTCCCATTGCCCCAGGTGGCCACCCTGGCCCAGCCCCGCAGGTGATGTGAAGTCCCGCTGCCAGGAGGGAAGTGGCAGGGTGTGGCCAAGCAAGCCCAGGGGCATGGGGCCTCGAGAAGGCAGATCTGTCCAGCACAGCAGAATCCTAGCTGTCACCCCAAGGTTGGAGGGGCATTTGGGGCACATCCCCTTTTGGGGGAGGAGCGTTTGCCGTGTCCATCCCAACCCTTTGCTCACATAGTCTTGTGGGAGAACCGTCACTCCTACCTTTGCCTCATGTGTTCAGTCTTCGAAAGTCCGCTTTGGGCAGGCTCCATGTGGGCGCTGAGGGAGCCTGAGCCAGGGGCCTGGGTCTGGCTTCCCAATGCTGCGAGACCCCGAGACATGGGAAAAGAGGCAATGTGGGATGGCCGGGCTTCTGACCAGCCTTGGCGGGGGCAGGTGGGGAGGATGTTGGGCTCAGAGCACACCCGGAGTCTGGACCTAGACTTCCTGGGCTGGGAAAAGGCTGGGACTTTTGTGGTGACAGAGCAGATCCCTGCCTGTGTGTCCAGTTACTGGAGCCAGGCCGGCCTCGTAAGGGCGCGTGTGCATGCACGCACGTGCGTGTGTGTGTGTGTGTGGGGGGGGGTGGGTGGCAGGCAGGGGTGGGGCCCAGCGAACTGAGGTTGATCTCTCCTCCCTTGGACAGGCAGTTGGAACCCAGGGGTGAGTCTTTTCTCTCCAGGGCCCACACATACCCACAGGTGTAGCTTCTGTTAGGGAGTTAAGAGGTTTCAGTAGCTAGGCTGGGTTCAAAAGCCTTCCTCCAATCCCTCCATCGCATCTTCTAGGCATCTATCCAAAAAAATTCAAAGCAAGGTCTGGAAGAGATATTTGTACCCTCATGTTCATGGTAGCACTGTTCACAGGATCCATAAGGGGCAGGCAACCCAAATGTCCATCACCAGGTGAATGTATAACGAAGATATGATGTAATGGAACCAAGATCCATGTGATGGAATGTTCTGTAGCCTTAAAAAGGGAGGGAATCCTGTCACGTGCTACACCATGGATGAACCCTGAGGACATGATGCTAAGGGAAATAAGCCAGTCACAGAAGAACAAAGGCTGGGGGACTCTCCTTAAACTAGGTATCTGAAGCTGTCCCATGCCCAGGACTAGCTGCCAGGGGCTAGGAAGAGTTGGGGCCCAGAAGGCCCCTTTGGAGGAGGGTATTCGGTGGGGACAGAGTTTCAGTTTTGAAGCTGGAAATGTTCCGGAGAGCTGCTGTACAACAGCGTGAATATGCTTCCCTGTACCAAACCAAACACAAAATGGTTAAGACGGTAACTTTTATGTTGTGCTTAAAAGATTCAGAGAAGAAAAGCCTTCCTCCCCACTCTGCCCACACCAACAGACGATGTGGCTCTGGTTTGCACTCTGGCCTCCCGGCCACCTGAGCCACGTGTTTGGTCCCCAAAACCAGGTGACTGCCCTGGCCCCTCAGCGTCTCCCTGCCCTGCCCCGCTCTGCTCAGGCAGACCTGCCCTTCCACCAGCTCGCCAACCACATTGACCCGGCTGTCCTCCAAATCTGGGGAGAGATAGATATCCTTCTCGGCCTCTGACTTGTCCCTAGACCCTACTGTCCCCTGTATTATCTTGCTGTGTTAGGAGAAATTCTTGGCTAAAGGTCAGGGGAGACTAACTTCTGGGCAGGTTCTTAATTAATTAATTGGTTCTTTCTACCAGGCAGTAGGTGAAAGGTTGCTCCAAGATAAGTCTTCCTTCCAGTAAGTTCCCCATATCCTTGTTCAATAGGATTTTTTTTTTTTTTTTTTTTTTAGGGGGAGGGAGATAGAGCAAGAGAGCTTCTTGTGCAAGTGGAGGGGGAGAGGCAGAGAGAGAATCTTAAGTGGGCTCCACCCCCAGGGCCAAGCCCCACTGGTTGGCGGGGGGCAGTGCTCTATTTCACAACTCTGAGATCATGACCTGAGCCGAAACTAAGAGATGCTTAACCGACTGAGCCACCCTGGCGCCCTCTCCTATACCTTTTTTAACTGGAATTTTTGACATAAGTTAGAGACTCACACGCAATTTAAGAAATAATACAGAGATCCCCTCCCTGTAGGCTGCCCAATTTCCCCCAATGGTACAAGCCATAGATTTTCAGCAATTCGGATATGTTCCCGTTCACATGTACTCATTCCCCTGGGTATGTAGGTTCTACACTCTCTCACGTGCGTGGGTTCACAAACACCGATGCTAGTGAGATGCCGAACAGCTCCAACCCCACAGACTGGAACAGACCGCTTTTTAACCGCGCCCCCCTCCCTGCCACACCCCTGCTCTGTCTCTAGGCCCTTTCCTGCATTTCTAAAATGTCATTTCAAGTAAATTACATAAATGGAATCCTGCAGTCTTTGGGGGTTGAGTTGTTTTTTTTTTTTTTTTTTTTTTTTTTTTCAACTCAGCAAAATTTCCTGGAAATTCATCCCAACATATTCATTCAGACTTTTTTTTTTGGGGCGGGGGGCATGTGGTTTCATTTCTCCAGAGTACATGCCAGGAATGTGGCTGCTGGCGCTCCTCACAGTGACACAAAGTAGTCAGCAGTTGTGATCAGCCTTGGTTTCTTGTGAATTTTGTTGTGTGCCTGAGTGGGACTGGGGGCCAAGGCCCCCCCGCCCCCCGCCTCCGTCACTGGCAGTCAACAAAGTCTGTTTGTTCACATTCAACACAGCTGCATGGGGCCACGGTGGGGGGGTACTCTGCCCCGAGCCAGTCAGGCCCTGGTGGGCTTAAGTCACCTGTGATGACATGGGTTGTAGTCCTTCCTCTGGGGCCTGGGATTACAAGTCAGCAGGCAGCAAGTGTGTCCTGGTGTGGAGTGAGAGATAATGCCTCTGGGTAACTGTCATCCCAGGTCAGGGGACGCCTGGCCCTGTGATGCCCTGCTCTGTGATGCCCGCGGTCTGCTTGGCCTGGTCTCACTGCTCCCTGGGGAGGAAGGGCCATGGAGGGGAAAAGTTTGCTGAGACAGGTTCTGGAGCTCAGAACGTAGTACATCTAAGGCCTGAGTTCAAGCGCACAGTGGGATACACCTGGTAACTCCAGGGGTTACACTGTGCCAAGTCGCTTGGGAATTTCCTCATGCTGGGAATTTTGATCCTGTGTGAAATAAGCATCAGCTCTGTGTTTGGGGTCTGAGAGGGTTTGCAAAGCCCAAAGACAGGCCCCGGAAGGCAACTGTTAATAACAGGAGCCCATTACACCAGCCTTGGCAACTGAGGTTTGGGAGGGGGCATGGGCCTCTGATGCTCACAGGCCCCTTGCAGCAGCCCTCACCAAACTGACCGCTAGAGGGCTCAGTGAGGGTCCTGGAGGCAAAAACCAGAAGCTGGGCAGCTACGTGGTTTAAAGGGGACAATTTTATACAGTGAAAGTCTCCTGAGCACCCACCATATGTAAATCATGCTGGAGGTCTAGCTGAGTCCATCAGACCCAACCAGTGAGGGGCTTCCTGTCTAGAAGGGGGGGGGTGATACATAAACTGAATTCTGTTCCTGGACACTGTCCCAGGGAAAGAATGGGGGTTCCCCTGAGCAGAGTCAGACCCTCTTGGAGAGGAGCAGGAAGTATTGGCAGGGGGAGGGGGTGGTGGATTTGGGCAGGACAGAAGCCTGCGTGTAATGCCCATTGACAGATTGGGGCTGGGCTGTGCCTGGGAGCGGGTGCAGCTGGAGGGACACATGAAGAGGAGGTGCTTGTGGGGTGGGGAGTGGGAAGCCTAGGCAGGGGCGGGTGAGGAGTCACTGGCAGAGGAAAGATGACGAACACAGTGGAGGAAGGATGTTGGCACATCATGTGACTTTCTGTACTTTGGCCTGAGGGATCCGCCCTCTCCTTGGTGCCTGCCCTCCCTGCTGGCTCCCTCCCTGCAATGCCCCTCACAACAGCCACACTCCAAATCCCTCTTCTGTGACAGTCATTGTCTGCCAGCCCCTCTCCAGTCTGCCTCCCCCAGCTCTGGCTTCTCCTACTGGATGGTTTCTTCACAGAGGGTGGTAACAAAAAGGTGTTCAACGGATGCAGAATTAATCACATTACAGACCCCCAGGTTGCCAAAGACCAAAAAGCATGCTGGGGCCTGGGCTCTCTCTCCATCACTTATAATGAATGGTCCTTTGGTACTTAACCTCTCCCAAGCCTCGATTTCCTCATCTGTGAAATGGGAAAAAGAATAGTAACGACATCCCAGGGCTGTGAGCACAGGGCTGTGAGACAGACGCAGTTCTGGAGGGGGAGGGAAAACTTCTGAATAAAGGCAGATCTTGAACATAAAATTAACTGAAAAAAATAATAAAAATTAAAAGTAGAGTGTGTTTGAAAGCCAGTCGGTCGAATGTCAGACAGAGTGGCTTTTTCCTAGAAAGCAAGTATTTGTAATTAAGGTCTGTGTGGGCAAGGCCTCCTTCTGGGCCATTCCACCTACCTGTGTGGCAGGAACATCTAGGCACTGCCCCTCCACAGGGGAACTTGGGTCATACATATTCAGGGAGTGCAGAAATGGGGACCATCCACCAGCAGGGCGAGAAACACCACCATACCCCTCCCCCATTTAGTTCCTAGGGGCTCAGCCTGTCCCAGGTGGGGGTGCAGGAATGGGCTGGCATTGTGGGCAGAGGCCCAGCCTCCCCACTCTGCCTAGTGGGAGCTGCCACAGGGCCAAGCCATGGCTCAAGGTCATTCTCCTTTGGGTCATGCGGGAATGATACCTCCAAGGCTGACAGGGGCTTTGGTCACGGATGTACAAGGTGAGGGAACGAAAGCTTACTCCCGGAACTGCATTCAGTACTTTAGCTCTGATTTTTCTATCCTAAGAACCAGGAGGACTGTCTTATTTCAACAGCAGCTTGGTTTGAAAATCTATGAAGGTGAAAATCTCCTCAAGGAGACATTTTGCTTCACGTTCTGTCTTGCGCTTCCATTTCTGTAACTTCTTCAATATTTGGCTCAACGCTTTCCAGAACTGAGCAATGAACAATTTATGAACATTAAAGAACACAACACAATTCATGAAACTGTTTGAGTAAAACAACTTTAAGTAAAACAAATTATTAAAATGGGACTTGCCCCCTCTAAAATTGCTTTTATATATTAAAAAAAAAAAAAAAAGCACCACCAAATGATAAAAACTCATAAAGAGAGAAGGTTCAAAAAGATGATCTTGCAGGAAAGTTTTGAATATGTCGCCTGACTCACTTATGTGCAAATTCAAACTCATCATTCCAAGTACTTCATGTACTCTTTCCCCAACCCCCATCTCCAGAATCGTCTTTATTGTTGTGAAAGGCAGCTTTCTCCTTCTCTTCGTCAGGGCTAGCCTCTTTCATCTGCTTCAATATCCCTCTCACCTTCATTGACCCTGAAATCTGTGACTGTGTTCATGAACTGGGACTCTGTAGTCAGTGCTCAGTGGGGGCCTGAAGTTTAGCTCTCGTGCAGAGTCACATTGCATGGGGAGGCCCATAGCCTTACCTGTGGTTCTGTCCCCCCTTCTCTCCCCCCCGCTCCAGCTGCCTTGGCTCAGATGGGGAGCCAGCACAGGCCCTAGGGGCTCCACTGAGACAACCAGTGGGGCCTGTCCCCCACTCAGACTGCCACCTGAGTCTCTAAGTAAAAGGCCTTAGGCAGCATTGGAACTCACTGGGAATATGAGGCCACCTGTCAGCAGGAATTTTATCTTACTTACTGGAATGATGGACTGTTTACTATCCCTGTTGCTGAATGTACAAAAAGCCTTTTAAACCAACTGTAGATCCATTCCTGCTAAGAAAAAAGATTTTAGCGGTGGGGGGGGGGGAGTTGTTTGGGTTTTTATTCTTATCCAAGTTATACACGAATATAATTTAAATTACCAAAATGCTCTGTAAGTTTAGGTTAAAAAAACAACAACAAACAGCGGTTCCCTGTCTCCCTCCCTGCATTTTTCCATCTCTGAGGCAACTACTTTCCTCTTTTGGCTTTCTGTTGGTTATTTATCACTGTTTCTAAATCATTTCTTCATTTTCCCATCATAAGCTCTATCTATTGACACATTCTACTGATCTTCTATTCTTGGTTATCTAGAATCAGCCCCAAACAACCTCACACATTTATTGGATCACAGATCTGCAGTCTGGGCAGGGCTTGGAGAGGACAGTGTGTGTCTGATCAACGGGGCTTCGGCTGGTTGGGACCGCTTCCAAGATGGCTCCATCACAGGGCTAAGGAGCTGGCTTCCTTCCATGTGGGCTTCTCTATGGAGTCGCTTGAGCTTCCTCACAACATGGCAGCTGGATTCCAAGAGCCAGGGAGTAGAAGCTTCCAGGTCCTTAAGGCCTGGGTCTCGAAACTGGCCCAGGGTCACTTACACCACATTTCTGCTTCTTAGCGGCCACCGAGCCCGTCGAGATTTAAGGGGGAGGCACAGAGACTCCTTTGCATTTATTGTATTTATGTTTATTTAGCAGTTTCATTGAGGTATAATGGACAAATTGTAATTGTATATATCTAAGACGTACAACTTGATGATTTGATATATGGACACTGTGCAGTGATCACCACTGTCAAGCTCATTAACATTATCCGTCACCTCAGAGCGATCACATTCTTTCCGTGGTGAGTACGCTGAAGATGGACCTGCTCTGCGGCTTTCCAGCCCACAGCACCGTGTTGTTAACAACACCACCGTGTTGTGTAGTAGCAGATCCCCAGACTAGTTTATCTTACAACTGAAACTTCATCCCCAACATCTCCCCATTCTTCCTCCCTGCCTTGGCCCTGGAAAGCAGCCTTCTCCTCTGCTTTTATGTGTTTGATTCTCGTAGACTCCACACATAGGCGAGGACATGCGGTGTTTGTCTCAAGCCGGGCCCGTTTCACTCAGCAGAACAGCCTCCAGGTGCATCCACGCTGCCACAACTGGCAGGATGTCCTTCTCATAGCTGGACCATATTTCATTGTGTGTACATAACATATTTTCTTTACCGGAGGCTGTTGCCCCGTCTAGGCGGCTGTGAGTTCTGCTTCCCACCCACTGTGTGGTTCTAACCCACCGCACGACTCTGCCTCATGCTCTCAATTCCCAGTAGCGGCATCTGAGGCTCTCTTGTCCCCAGAAGGAGTCTGAACTCTGGCCTCTGCTGTCCCCACCCCTCATCTGCCCCGTCCATCCCCCGTTGTCCCCTAGGGCGCTCCTCTTTGCCTCCTCTGGTGGGAGCCATTCTTGCCTGTGCCTCCAGCACCTGTCCATGCCAGCTCTGTCCCATCTTGGATCCGCTCCCTCTCTCAGGCCCTCATCTCACCTGGAATGTCACAGCCCCTCTAGCCTGAGCTCCTGTCCTGTGGCATCACTGCTCTGCACTCGTGGTAGCTACAGCAGGCGTCTGCTGCTATGTCTCCTCGGGGGAGGAGACATAGCCTCTTCCTGGGCCCTGGTCCCCAGGTTCTTGCCCATCCCTCCCAACTGCCAGGGACCACAGGAGCTCCCACTCAAGGTACCATGACAGCTCTCTGATGGGCCAGGGCTGGGCAACCACCCCACTTTTTCCTGGGGTCTTAGAGCTGGGAGGGTGGGCTGCAAGATACAGAAGGTAGACACTTCCAGAAGGTCACCATGGGGGAAGTGATCTACACCAGGAGAAAATGAGGCAGAAACAGAGAAGGGCACAGGGCCACCCCAGGTGACTTGGAGGTGTGGTGCCTCCCTGTCTCCCCAACATGGGCTTTCCTGCCCTCCTCTGGTAGTTCTGTCCAGCCTTCCCTTCTTCCCAGAGCCACTTTGCACTGGGTTTCTTTCCTACATAATCAAAAGACAGGAGTCCTCCTGAAGCCTCAGGACCCCTCTCTCTCTGGCTCCTCCTTCCCAGGCTCCTCGCATCCCACCCTTCTCATCTTCCTGATCCCAGATTTTCAGTCCTGAGCCTTCCCAGGCTGACCCTTCCCAGGGGTCAGGCGGGAGGACATCCCACCTGAGCACCACTCTCCCTGAACCTCAAGGCCTGCCTGGGTTTCCCCAACCACCCCTGGTGCTGCACCCCACACCCTCCACTCCCCGCCCCTGCCTCTGTGCAGGGGGTCTATTCTCAGCATGGAGTCTGGAGATGCTGGCTTGCGCCCCTCATCTGTTCATCTGTTCCCAGGTCTACCCCCGGGGGGCAAGGAAAGCCCTCACCGCCCCAGTTTGAACTGGGGCGGTGAGGGCTTTCCTCGATCACTCTGCACCTGTGCTTGGCCTGCCCCTCCCCGCCCCCCCACCTCGACAGCACTGGGCCTCAGGGCCGGGGCTTGCAAACAGCCACAAGGCTGCTCCCTAAGGCTCTGGCCCCACAGGACACCACCTCCTGCTTCACCTTCATGCCATCACCACCGCCTCTCGCACTAGTGACCCTGCTCCTCCTTCGGACAGCAGCCCCACGAATAGAGCTTTGCAGTCACTCCCTGCTCCCTGCTAAGTAAAGGAGGGAGGGAACAGAGGCCTTCCCGGCACAGCCTTGGTTAGAAACCTTCAGTGGCTCTGCGTGGTCATCAGACAGAGTGCCAACTATCTGGCCCTCTCAGAGGGGCCGTGGGATCTACCTTTCCAGCGTCTTCTTGTGTGTCCTCTTAGCACTCTGACCTTGACCTTCATAGTTCCTGGTTAGGCAAGCAGCTTCGAGCCTCAGTTCCTTCACCCCGGTGGGGCGGGCCCATGCATGGTCTTCTGGCTGCTGCATCTTCAGGGCTAGGAATACACTCTTCAGCCTCAGGACTTTGCTAGAGCCTGTCCCGCTGTGATGCTATTTGCATCTCTGCTCCCTCCACCATGGCGACCTGACATGGCCCCTTGAGGAAGACAGAGCCTTCCTGGCTCCTATCTGGGCACAGTTTACACTTCTGTCAAATGAAGCAGGGGTGGGCTGGGTGGCCATGGCCCCCGTGGCTCTAGCGTGGCTCAGGGTGACACCCACCTCTGCCCAAGCAAGTCCTGGCGGCCAAGTTGTGCCATGCTGACCAAGTTGGCTGGGCCTCACCAGGGCTCAGGGGGTGCCTGGGCTGTAAGGACCAGGGTCCATTCTGAGTCCATGTTGCTCAAGAGGGAGCCCAGGGGCTCTGACCCACAGCCTCCCTGATGGGTGTCACTCCACGGGGGTTCTGCTCCACCCTCTCCCCCCAGGCTCTGCGGGAGGCCGGCAGGGGACAGCCTCAGTGCAGAACACCAGTGCCCTTCCTCAGAGGGTAGGGCAGTATGAGGGGATGGGGACAAGGTTGAGGTGTCTTGCCCTTGGGCTCTGTTGGGTTGCCTAGGACAGGAAACACTCAGAAATCTTCTCATCCAAACACGAAACCACCAGACCCTCGCACCTATCTTCCCTTCAGGTCCCTGGTTGCAGGAGAAGGCTCTGGGACAGGAACAGAGACGGGTGGTGGCCTCAGGGATATCTTGGGGGTGGTGAGATGGACACTTGGAAGACTGGGTAAGGTGTTGGAAGAGAAAAGAATGGAAGGCAGGATGGTGGCGTGTCCTCCATTCCCTTCTGACACCTGGCCCAGGGCTTCCTGTGCAGGACAGAGGCAGCCATGCCATCCGTCCTCCGGAGCCCGCGAGGCCCTCCTAAGAGGTACTGTACTGAATTTTTCTTTGAAGAGCATTCATTGCAACCCGATCAAATGGGCTTGTTAATACTGACCCCCAAGGAAACGGCATGGAGGAACAAGGGCCAAGGTCTGGTTTCCACCGGGTTTCTGGCAGTCCTTTGGGAAGCCAGCCTGTGGTTTCCTAGCTGGGCGGGGAAGGAGTGCAGGCCAGGGTCAGGCCAGCTGGGGAGAGAGCACAGGTCCCCAGGTCCCCAGGGGTGGTGCAACTGGGGGGTGCTCAGGATGATGCCAGTCAGGTGACAAGACCAAGTTAGGGCCACCAGGCACCCCTCTGCCCCTCCTTGGCTGGGAAGGTCAGGATGAGGGCCTTCCTCGTCTCTGGCAGACCCAGGTCCCTCTGTCCCCTGTTCCTCAGGGCCGCCAGGGTACAGGACTGGCACTGGAGGGTGAGCCACCAGCTTGAACCCAGGCCTGTGGACTGGGCTACTCAGAGCTCTGGCCTGGGACCTGAGGGAGGGAGAGTCGCAGGACCCCTGCCGTCCCTCCTGAGGCCAGCAGGCAGAGGAGCTGGTGGGGGTGGGGCAGACAGTCACTTTCAGCTGGGTGATGGGTGAGCTTTGCTGTCTTGCATACTAATTACATTTCTAATCAGCCAGAACGAGGCACAGGCATCGGTCTGACATGTGGCCAGCTCTGTGAATCATCCTGGAACTGACAGGAAGGTTCTGGAGGAGGGTGGTGATCCCAGCTCAGCTGCGAGGGGTACAGCCTGAGCCAGGTCCCTTGTCCTGGGTCCAAGGGGCACCCTGCTGTCTAGGCCTCCCCATAGTGCCCCACACACCAGACAGCCATTCACACTTGATTTTATTCCATGACACTGATTTGCTGAAAGTCCCCGGTTTCCTGGGCAGGGGAAGGCAGTGGGTGGCCTGGCAGAAGGGGGGGCTGGCCTTCCCAGGAGGACCGGGTCCCGTTCTGCTCCCAGAAAGCATGAGCCAGGCCTCAACCTTCCATCCAGCCCCACCCTCTCCCCTCCAGTTTGTTTAAAAACTGAGCTGCAAAAATAAAATAGAATGAGGAAATAAAAACAAAACCCTGAGTTGTTAAAAACCAAATTAAAAATCCCCTTTGGTGTCGAAAGGTCCTATTCCTAAAAGCCGGCGGGTGGGACAGGGGTGTGTGGGTGGGTGTGGGCTACGCAGGAGGCCTCAGGCCTGCAGGTCACCAGCGACACTGGCATCTGGCTGCTCCCCCTCCTGCCGGCCCAGGAGGCCCTCAGTGCCTGGCCGCTTGAGGACGGCGCTGTACTTGAGGGCAGTGGTCTCGGCCTGCAGTACCACCTCGACCAGGCTGAAGATGGTGACGACCTGTGGCAGAGCAGAGCCCAGCTTGGTGACACAAGTGCGTCATGGGGAGCTGGACAGGGGGTGGGGGGTGGGGGGGTGGGAGGGGCAAGAGCTTGTGGCTGGGGCCCAGCCCTGCCACTGTCCTCTTAGCTGGGCCCCAGGTCCACTCACCCTCCCCTCTGGGCCTCTGTCTGTCTGTCTGCAAGCAAGTACTGAGGCCATGGCCCTGGAGAGAAGTCAGGGAGCCAGACATGGCTGGGTGTGTTGTCTGGTCACAGTGAGTGCCTCGGCTCTGGGAACAAGGAACTGGGGTCTAGGGCTGGCCTTTAGAGCGTGCAGTGGGTGAAAACCACTGTATGCAACTTCTTGGGTATGAGATCCACAGTTTTCATTAGATTCCCAAAAGGATCCCCAAAGTTAAAACTCTGCTTTAGAGGGGTAGGCAGAGCCCCTTGTCTGTCCCCATGGTGGGGTGGGGTGTGGGGAGTGGGGGAAGTGGCCCAGGGCAGGGAAGGCCGTACAGGAAAGCTCTGGCTCCAAGGAGGGGATATTGGTGAGCTCGGCTGGTCTCCACACATAGAGCCTGAAATCCCACAGGGGAGCCTAAGTGCTGGGGTGTGGGGAGGGGTGGGAGGAGGGCTCAGGAAGAGCTAGAGGGCAGATGGTAACACCATGGTTTTTTGGAAAGGCTGCCCCACTCCCGGGTTCTGACCTGCTGCACTGGCTCCAGGTCCGTGTCCTCAGGCTCCCAGACAAGTTTGAGCTCCGGCTTCTTGCCCACCTTTTGGAAGTGGTAGGACCGCAGGGGCAGTGCCTGGGGGTCCACATACCTGCGTCTCAGGTTTTAAGCTCTGGGCACCACCTCCTAACCTTTGACCCTGCAACCCTCCCCCTCTACCCCCCTGGTTGGAGGCAGCCCCCTGCCTTTGCCTGCCTCCCACTGGCATAGAACTGCCCCAAGTGCTGAATGTCAGGGGCTCGGGCACCTAAGGCTAGAGGGGTGCTGACCCCTGTGGGCACCGGGTCTGTTAGCATAGGCTGAGGGCTGGCCTCTCTGCAGCCCTAGCCCTGCCTGACGACTGACACCTGAACTTCTGGAGCCCTGACAGATCCCCAGTGGGACTCGATTCTGTCCCTTCTGATTTACTGTATTAACTTCATGCTTGCTCCACTCTGTGTGCTGGATTTCAGGAAATTCAAAGCCAGAGTCAGGGCCCAGGGGGGTGACCCGCTAACCACAAGGGTACAAAATACCCTTGGGAAGAACCTTGAATAAACAGCCACACAGGGCAGGACCCAAGGCAAATAGTGGTCTCTTCTGTCTCTTCAGGGGACAGAGCTTCCAGAGTGGCCATGGATCATTTTTTCTGATCTTTCCTCCCTTCACATTCCCACAAGGAATTCCCCAAAGCTTGTGTGCTCTGCCATCCTGCACTGGTCTGGGAGGGGCCTGTTCCTTGAGCCTGACTCCTGGCCCGGATTTCTCATCCCAGGCAGGTATAGCGGGGTGTCCCAGTGCAGCCCATCAGGTGGGCTTGGTGCTGGTGGTGGAGGGCAGCAAGCTCAGGGATGGCATGCCCTCTGCCTCCACATGGCCAGCGTCACCACCACGGCTTGTATTCTCCAGAGCCAGTGATGACAGCAAGGACCCCGGCCTATGCTCCTATTCTCCATGCTTCCCACCAGACACCGGGCAAATACGGAGGGGACCCTGGCAGAGAGCTGGGGGACATGCAGGTGTTCAGCGGACACAGCTTGGTGTGTCCATGAGGCGAGGGAGGGCTTTGCACAGAAGTGGTGGGGTCCCGGTATCCTGGAGCTGGCCTTGCCTGCCCGGAGGTCCCCAAGCCTGGCCTCAGGGGCCCGTGGGTACTCACGTTACAGTAGATGCGCTTCTGCACGCCGTAGCGCAGCACCAGCACGTCGAAGGCTTGGTTCAGGACACCGAGCACCATGGCTTCCGACTCCAGGGGGCCACTTTCCTGCAAGGCAGGGCTCTAGCCAAGGTTTAGCCACAGGACATGGCATCACCCCCAGGGCCATCCCCGGCTGCCGAAGGCCCCTGAGCTCCTTAAGAGCTCCTTGTGCACTGGTGCCCAGGAGGGGGTGGTGGGGTTGGGGTTGGGGGGCACTGGGCTGGCGGCCTCACCTTAACCAGGACGGCAAAGAAGAGGCCGGTGCTGAGCTCCTGGACGCGCTTGGAGGCCATGCGGCGGTCATTGCAGTGGTCGGCCTGCTTCTGCAGGGCCTCGGGCTCAAGGTCGGGCAGCTCCCCGCAGCCTGGGAAGAGGGCGGTTGTGGGGCTTCTGGCAGGGTGCTGTGCATGCGCTGGCCACAGCTGGGTGAGGGGTGGCACACTGCTCCCTGCCCAGGCGAGGTGGCACTGGCCTTCACTGCCGCCTGGCTCTGGGGGATGGGAAGGTGGGCGGCCACGGTGAGGGCCCCTGGCTTTGCACAGGACTTGTAATGAGCTCTACTGCAGCTGACCCCCGGTAAGCTTTCATGGGGGTGGGGGGTTTCTGGGCCCAGGCTCTCCCACTGCCCAGCTGACCAACCCCTGGGGCTTCCACGGGATACAGTGTGGCTTCTGGCTGCCAGGAGTCCACTCGGAGCCGCGGCAGCCCGCCAGCAGGCACAAGCTGTGTGACTCCCCAGCCATGCCTCTCACCGAGTGCGGCGGCCAGGAGGCGGTGCACCAGGACGTCGGCGAAGCGGCGGATGGGGGAGGTAAAGTGGGTGTAGAGCGGCACGTTGAGGGCATAGTGCCGGAATTGCGTCTGGTCCCGCAGCATCCCGGAGCAGAAGTACAGGGCCATCTGTGGGGCGGGAGAAGGGGTCTGAGAGCCGGGCTGGCCCCAGGGATTTTGGGAGCACACGGAGCCGCCAGGCCGCCAGCAGCTGATCGCAGGCCATTCCCTGTATGGGGACCCACAGGGCGCCCATGCCCACCACCACCCCCGACTGAAGACAAACGCGGGTCTTGCCCTGGGTTGTGCAGACCCCTGGGTTGTACAGACCCGTGGCAGCGGCACGGAGAACAGGCCAGAGAGCACTACAAGGGGCCCACCCCACCTCTGTGGGCACAGGAAGTGCGGGGAAACCTTGAGATGCCAGATGGCCTCCTCCCTCAGAGCCCCAGGCCCAGTGGGGGGTGTGGGGTGGTGGGGGCTGGGGGGAGCAGACCCTGAGCTGAAATCTGAGGGCAGCTGGGGCAGAGCTCAGCCTCCCCCTCAGCCTGCTGCTGTTGGTTCAGGGAGTGGTTTCTGGTCAGCTCCACGGGAAGGGGAGGAGGGAAGGAGGCCTGGGGCTGGCCAGACAAGGGGCTGCAGACACACTGTGGAGGCACAAGAGGAAGCCAGGACAGCCACAGGGCTCTGCGAGGCTGTGGAGGCTGCCACCGCCACCGGACCAGAACAGCATGTAGGACAGAAGGCCTGGGATGCCTGGTATGGGCCTACAGGGAAGTGGGCAGTGGGCACCCAGCTCCTCCGGTCCAGGCCTAGTCTTTGGTGGTGACTGACCTCACGCCCTCCAGCCCCTATCCCTGATCTGTGGAAGGCCACGCTGGGACCCTGACACCTCTGGGCCCCCTACAGGCAGCCACATGTCCGCCAAGGGAGAGAGAGGCTTGCCAGCTGCCAGCCTCAGCCCTTGTCCCTGACAAGCCATCCGGGCACCAAGACTCGGAGGTCTGAGTTCAAGAGGCCTTTCTGCAGGGGGCAGTGAGGACGAGGGTACACGAAGAGAGGCCAAGTTTCTCTAGGGGCCCAGCAAATGGTTCCAGGCCATGGTGGTTCTGCTGTGTGGGTGGCCTGACCACAGTGCCTGCAGCCACTTGCCCTGTGGTCCTGGAGGTCTTGGGGCTGCGACCCCAGGATGCCGCGAGGAGCAAGTGGACAGATTCCTCACTGAGGCCCAAGTCACACCCTTGTCTGTTCCCTCGCTCCCTTGCTGCCTGTGTGCTTGGCCAAACGGATAGCCGGCTCCGCTTACTTTGTGTGTGTCGGGCCTGGAATCCAGGGCACAGCTGGTGATGACCTGCTCAGCTCCCCGAGTCTGCCTCCCTGCCAGCTCCTGCTGGGGCCGGGGTCATGTCCGGGGCAAGTCACTGGGGGAGGTGGGAGCAGCCGCCACACCAAGCCACATCTAGGCGTTGTTCTCAGTGGTGGTGGTGGCCCAGTTCCCCACGTGAGCTGGGCTGAGCAGCACAGAGGCCCTGGTCCCCTTTCTGGCTGGGAAGGTGTCTCTGGGCGGGATGGGACAGGTGGGGACTGTGGCTTTCCTGGGACAGAAAAGTCCCAGGTGTCCTGTTTCAGCGGCTTCCTTAGGAAACTGCTGCTGCCACTGCCCTGTCCCTGTCCCAGTTCTTAGGGACACCACAGGCACTCCAGGACCCTTTGCCATCAGCTCCCCATATTAAGGCCAGCCTTGAAGGTCACTCACTGGCAGGAAAGGCCAGAAGTCCACTCTTTTTCAGGCTCTGGGTGACTCAGGAGAGGAGGGCTCCTTTCCACAGAGCTCTAGAGCTAGTTTGACTTTGGAGGCGGACAGTTCCAGACACTTCCAGAGGCTGGAGGCAGGGAATAGGAGCCCGACTGGCCCTGCCTGGCACAGTCAACAGGCAGTTCCTGGGACCCTGGGGTAACCACATCTCAGAGCAACTAGAGTGCAGAGTGACATCGAGTCCCCTCGCCACAGGCACACCTGCCCCTCTGTGTGGCGTGCTTTAAAGGTGCTTGGTTGGGGGAGACGCTTGTGAGCGGGGACAGGGTAAAGGCAGCCAGACCCAAAAGGGCCCCAGTGGCTCATTCCTGGCAGGAAATAGATTGGCTGTGGCCAGCTGAGGTGACCTGGCTCTTGTGGACTGATTGAATCCGCAGACTGACTGAGCCCCTGAAAAATGGTCTGTCATTGCCCCCTGGCCAGGATGGAGCCCAGAGCTGGCCCCATTAGTATGCGCAGCTCCAGCTGGCCTCACAGGGGGGGTGGGGGGGGGCTTCTCCCCAAGATGCTTGGGTCTGCAGGGGCTGAAGCTCAGACTCAGGGGGCTGAGACAGGCTGCTGGAGCAAGTTCATTGTCTAGGCCCAGCCTGCCAGCCTGTCACACTGCCTGCGACACAGGCCCATCGCCTAACTTCCCTCCTACCAGCGAGGAAGAGGGAGATTCCTCTGCCCAGGGTCCACAGGGTGGGCGCTTGGTGGGGGTTGATGACTTTCCCTCCAGGCAGGCTGCGATGGGAGACAATCTCTCCCCTCCAGGGTGCCCATCCAGCTCAGTTGCTAACTGGCCCTGTTCCTTCCCTGAGCTGGTCTGGTCTGTAGGGACTGGACACTAAAGGCTTGGTGTATGCCCTGTGATGACTCCCTGCCTTCAGTTAGGGAATGGAGCCCCTGACCCTGCGCAGGGGACAGCGGGCCTCAAACTGGGCCCTTGAAGGGCCCCACAGAAACTGTCCTTGAACAGGTAAGACAGGCAAGTCTGTGTAGGAGGCTGATAATCAGAGCTCAGGGCTCACCTATCCTAGGTAACGCCTGGGGCTACTCTCCCCACCCCTCCCCTGAGGTTGTCTGGCATTTGGAGGTCCTGGAGGCCCCTGGGAGAAGGGGCAGGTTTGGGGGGCAGGTCTTTCCTTACCTGCATGGGCCGGGAACACATGTTGGTGAGTACCTCCTTCCGGGCCAGGGAGTACTTGTCATCTCCAAATGTTGTGGTCAGACTTTTCTAGAAGCAAACCGTGTGATAGGCAGTCAAACTGGGCCAGGCTCTGGGGACCCTGTCACCCTCTGACCACCTGAGACCCAGCTCTGGGGGGTGGAGGGGTAAGCGGAGGGCTTGATCCCGCTCAGAGGGCCATGGTGGGGTGTGGAGGCCAGCAGCCTCCACCGTGCATCCCACGCTGGGCCGTGGCTCCGATGTCAGCTCTTCCATGTCTTGTTGGCTACATGGAGAGACTGGTTTCCGCTGTCTGACCTAAGTTACTTCTCTGCCCACCCCAGACTTAAAAACCCAGAGCGGAACAGCCACCCTTCTGTGGGATCAAAGGTCAGGCCTGAGCCCCATAAGGCTTAGTTCCAGAAAGGGAGCACTTCACAGCACTTACTATAAAAAACATTCTTGGGCTTCCAATCCTCCCAGCCCCCTATGGAAAGTTTCTGGGCCCAAGCCCAGCCCTGCCCAGCCCAGCCCCGGCTGCAGGATCCCTGCCCATGACGGAGTGTTGAGCGGCTTCCCTCAGCCTGGTCCTGGTGGGGAGTGTGGCCCATGGCCAGGGCATCTGTGACTTGGAGGCCTCTCCCCAGGGCCTTACCCTCCCTCGCACTCCCGGCACTCACATTGAGGGCCCCTGCAGAGCTGAAGTCCATGGGCAGCCCCAACTGCTCGCAGAATTCCACAAGGTCATTGAGCATCTTGGTCTGGGGCGGAGGGTGCCGGCGCAGGAGGGCACGCTCAGGGAAGGTGCGGTGCGTCTTGTGGGCCACGGCCATGTTGGCCAGGAGCATAAACTCCTCCACGAGTCTGCGGGGGGTGGGGAGGTGAGGAGCAGGTGTCAGGGGCTGCCGCTACCCATTCTTTCCCAAACTAGCTGCAGACTGGCTCTCTTGTGTCAGAGACGCCCTCCTGCCACCCAGTCTCGTACCCCTGCTCGTGCCCCTCTTGGCGCTAATCATCAGTAGCGCTCTTCCCTTCTGACATTTGAGCTTGCGCACCACCTCCCCCATGAGTCTGGGTGGGATGGCATCTGTCTTCTTTCCTGCTGTGGCCCTGTGCCTGGTACCCCAGTGCCCTGCCTGACAAAGAGAAGGTGCTGGATAAAGCTGTCTGCTGAACAACTCGCCTCCCAGGACACTCAGGGGCGCCCCAGGGGTGAGAAAACAAGATGCCCAGGCCCAGCATCAGCACGCTTCCTGGGGGTGCAAAGAAGGTGGTCAGCAGACCCAGGGCTCCCTTCTCTCCCTGGGGGGAGGAGGGTTTCTGAGGATGAACAGGAGGGTCACAGACAGCAAGAGGAATCTGGCATCCTGGGGCGAGATCAATGTGCTGTCGAGGTGTTCAAATCCCAGAGAGTTAACCACTTAGGTTTGAACACTTGCTGCTATCCTTGAGCGTAATTAGAATCAAGAAGCAGGGACAGATACACCCGGTGAAGAGACAAAGGCACACCCAGGACCCAGGGAGAAGGGCAGGGACCGACGTGTGTGTGTGTGTGTGTGTGTGTGTGTGTGTGCCAAGATAGAGGAGTCAGGAAAAGGGGGAAACTGGATCGCATAGCCCTGAGGTCAGCACCCCCACCCCTCAAACCTGGGGCAGGCGGCCACGTGCTGCTTCCCCGACCCAGGGCTCTGGTGGGAGAGTGAGCAGAGCACTCACAGCAGGAGAGCAGAAGCGGCTGGAAAGGGGCTGTATGGGGCCAGCCTTGCCCAGTTCAGGGACCACTCTCCCCAGCCTTTATTCTGGACCCCAAGCAGCACATCAAGCCCGTGCTTCTCTCACGGAGCCAGAAGAGGTCAGGGAGTGAGCTTCCGTGGCCCTGGCGACAAGTAGCTGGGGGATGAACTGCCTTTTTCTGGAGGTGTGCGTGTAGCTTTAGGGTTAGCCTTGCAACCTCACTGAGCTCTTGGAGAGAAATGCAGCCTGTGACGGGGGAAGGGGAGGGGAGAGGGAGCTGACAGAGTCCCTTTCCCACAGTAGAAGTGAGGATCTGGTCTGCCAAGCTGTCCCGAGAACACATCTGTCTTTCCCTGAAGCCCTCTCTATGAGGGACAAGGGCTGTGAGAATGGCCCTCTGGTGGTAGCATGGAGGGCCCGGGGCCAGGTCAGGGCCTTGGGAGAAGGCCAGCCTGAGCCTGGACTCTAGCCCCTCATCTGCGGGGCTGACTTCGGACTGGATAGAGTTTGGGCGGAGGATGGCAAGGGTCAGACCGTGGATGGGGAGTTTCTTTATCCCCTACTGCGTGCTCATAGTCACTGCAGTGACCATTCTGCCTCCCTGCCCCGCAGTCTGTCCTTGAGCACAGCCCTTCCTGCTGAGAAACCCGGGGTTCAGGCACCGGAACCGGCCACTGTTTCCTAAGTGGAGTGAATCCTGGCTCCGTGTTCTTGCTGTAGGAACAGGCATGACTCTGAGACCTCTCCTGACCCTCCTTTCTCTCAAACGTATAGTCGGAGGGCAGCCCCAGCCCACAGGGTGGTCCTGGAGACCAGTACGAACATCACAGGTTATAAGGGCCTCCTGTCGTTGGCCTCACGACATAGGATATACTTTCTCTCTCTGCACTGTCACGCCAAATGGCCAGCCGTGGTGGCGGGACTAGGGGGACTCCCCAAGATGCCCTATGAGTTTCATTCCTGCCACTGATCCCCCTTTCCTGCCTTTCCCTTGCCTTCCTGAAGGCCCAGGCTGAAGGCTCGCCCATCTCCCCCCTGGAGCCCTACTGCCAACTCGCCCCCAGGCAACAAGAGCCAGGCTGTTTCGCGGTCACCTGTGTCTCAGACTACCGCTGCTGGACTCTTCATATTTTGGTCTTGTCAACCCAACAGGATTCTCAGCTCCTACTCAATAAATGCCTGGTTTGGTTTAATGTCTGTTCTTGGTCATCATCAGAATGCTTCAGATGCGTACCTTCGTTCATGTCTGTCCACTCAATGAACGTTACTGTGTGCCAGGCGGTTCGAGACCTGCCTCCCCCTGCAGTCCGAGAATGCTTGTGGGCAGGGTGTCTATGGCCTGTTCCTTGGGGCCCCGAAGTCTCCAGCCCAGGTGCAAGCTTGGACCAGGAGGGAACACCTAGATAACCTTGTGTTTTGCCAGTGTTGCCAGCAGGGGGCAGCATGGCCCCATAGCAGGGCTGCCGTCAGACTGCAGGTGAGGCAGTGCTGGGCCTGCCAGAGCAGTGGGCTGGGCTGTGGCATTCCAGCCTGTCCCTGCACGCAACTCCCACCCCTGGGGTCAAAGGAACTGAATGGTGGGGTGCCCCCCACCCCAGGGTGGAGCTGCGCTCCTGCTCCCAGTTCCTGCAGGCGCTCTGCTGCCTCATCTCAGGTTCTCAAGTAAAGTCGAGAACAGGAAGGAAGGGATGGGGAAGGTGGGGCTGATACCCAGAGCCCTAGGCAGTGTCAACAGACTCCAGTCAGGCTGCTTCTCCATTACTTGTCCTCCCTGGGCCTCCAGTACATTCCCACAAGCACCTGAAGTCGGTGGGAGAAAAGCCAGCATGCTCTGGTTAACCTTCAGAAGAAAGTCTGTTGAAGCTTGAGATGCAGAGGCTGACCTTGGGCAGGTCCCTTGGTGCCTCCTGGGGGCTCCATTTCTCCCTGAGTGTCTCAGTCCCTCCCTCAGGACAGCGGGGCAGGAGGTGAGAACTCTCTCCTGTGGAACTCTCTCCAAGACAGTTTGCAGATATCAAGCATTCATCCCAGAAAAGCATCAATGTCACTGAACTGGGAGGTGGCGTAGCAATAAGGCTGACTCTCTGGGTGTTGCCACAGCTCATTAGTGTTCTAGGATAGCTGCGGGGACCATTTCTCCACAACCTGTCCTTAAAATCCTTCTTCTGCCAGCAGGGGGGAGAGGAGTGGGTAGAGAGAACACGCAAACTGTGAGTGGGAGGAAACGGGGCTTGGAGCACCGTGGCA
This sequence comes from Mustela putorius furo, assembly GCF_011764305.1. NCBI lineage: Eukaryota > Metazoa > Chordata > Mammalia > Carnivora > Mustelidae > Mustela > Mustela putorius. The sequence continues at coordinate 33,981,542 of NW_025421341.1, read as the reverse complement.
GTTCGGTCCTGGGGCGGGGGTGCTGGGAGGGGCGGAGCGCGGTTGGAGCAGGGTCCCCAGTCAAGTGAACAGGAAGGCCAAGGAAATGCCAAGCGGCTAGCCCCCAGATTCCCTTGAGTTCAGGATTCACTGTCAAAAGCGGGGCCAGGTACCGCAGAGGGAGAACTGGGCGGGGCGGCATGGGGGGTGAGACAGAAGGGCGTCTGAGGCTGGCAAAGGCCCCCTTCACCAGGCTCAACAGGTTTCCCCCCAGGGGTCAGTTCCATGGATGGGCCAGAAGGGGGCCCCCCAGCCTCTTTCTTCTGCAGGACCTGGGACGTGGCAAGATTAGAAGAGGAGCCTGAACAGCTGACTTGTCAGCAAACACCCCTTCACCCCAATTTCCTTCCCCTGTTGGGGGCCTGCGCTGACTGTAGAGGCCCCGAGCCAAGCGGCTGGGTCGTTAGGATGCGCCCCTGACAGCAAACGTCACGCATCAGAGGCCGGGTGGTGGGGATGGAGGGCCCCGCTCCTGGATCTGGGTACCTGACCTGGCCAGAGCCCATCTCCTCCACCCGCCATGGCACAGGCATGAGATCACAGTGCCCCACTCGCTGAGGGAGGGCGAGGAGGCTGGAAGTCAGTGACTGCCTGACAACTGCTCTACACGGGGGCTCAGGAATGGCCACCAGCCAGGATCCCCTTCCAGAACAGCAAGCCAAGCCCTTGGAGGTGGGGCCTCAGTCCCAGTCCTGGCATCTGCCCAGCATCCGGAGCCCAGAGTCACCGGGGGCCCACAACTCTGGAGGTCTTGGGGGTGTGTGTGGGGTGCCTGTGACAGCCAGCTGGGGGCCATGCCAGGATGTGAGCCCATCAGCACTCATTCCCGGCATCCCACCTGCTTGGGCTCTGGGCTCGCAGGTGCTGGTGGGGAGGAGCTGGGTGGGGGGCGGGGGAGAGCAGGGCTGGTGAGAGGCTTCTCATCCCAGGGAGGAGCAGAGCAAGTCCGGAGCTGTAGGAGTCCCTTACCCGCTTGGGCAGACGGCAGGTAAAGGCCACAGACAACCTCCTCATAAGCTCACACCTCCTCACACAGCAAAGACGACTTTGGTCCAGAATGGTGTTTCCCCAAGTGTGTTAACGTTACTTAGAGTAAAAAGTATAAATATCTATGAAATGCTAGGGGACGATTCCAGTTGAGGTTTTTATTCCAGGAGGCTAATGCACCTCAGGATGACAGAAGCTCCAGGCTGTGGCCCTTACTGTTCAGTGACCCCTGGACTTGGGTCCCAGCGGGAAGGGTGAGGTCTGGGAGAAGGCGCTCTGCCTGGTGGGGGTCGGGCAATGGGCTGGGACAGCTGTCCTTTTCGAGGAAGGCTGCCCATTCTCGACTGTCGTTGTTGGAGGAACTGGACAGAATGTTCCTCCACTGGTCTGGGAGGCTGCAGCTCTGTTTTGTTAATGAGGGGCCTGGGGGGGTGGTGTCTGCAGCCAACAAGCCCCTTGGGTGGGACAGGGGGAGGGTGGTGTCCCAGGCTGAGGCTCCTGCTCATCACCTCTCCTGCTGTTTTGCACTACGCATCCCGCTTCCCTCCTTAGTCCAATGTGCAAGGGTCAGGCCATGTGGAGGGGAGAGGCTAGTTGTCAGTCGCAGGCCTGGAGTTCCCGCTCTGTGCCTCACTAGCTGTGGGACTGCAGACACAATTTTAAATCTCTCTGAATCTCAACCGATTTATCTGAAAAATAGAGGTACGATATACAATCTCCTGGCCTCCCTGAAAAACACTGTTATTGTGTGTACCACGAATGTGCCTGGCTGGGTGCCCCGACCCCAGGATGTGGACAGAACACACAGCGAGGTTCCTGGAGGCCCCCGCTGCCCTCCAGCCCCGATGCCACCACCACGGTCAGGCCTCGAGCTCTGACCAACTGGCCTCCCCACTCCTAGTCTCACCCTGCTGTTTACTTCTTTACACCCAAAGCGGGCATTCTTTCTTGAAGCAAACCTGCTCATGTCCCTCTCCTGCCTGAAGCCCTTCAGCGACTGACTACCACCATCCTTGGGATAGCCCATCTCCTTGGAAGAATGAGGTTTACTAGGCATTTTGTCATGTGCCCAGATCGCCTCTCCCTTCTCCCCAACCTCCACTCCTCATCATCCAGCCATGCTGGCTTCAGGCAGCTCTCTCTTGCTCTGTCTCATTGCACTGCGGCTCTCTTCGCTGGTGCGCTGGGCCCTCTCTCCTCTCCTCCCCTCCCCTCCCCTTCCCTCTTCTCTCCTCCCCTCTCCTCTCTTCTTCCTCAGGGAGGCAGCATGAGGCACGAACCCGAACCCTCGGTGCTCCCTGGGCATCCCCTTCTAGCATTTCACTCCCACTGCTGTGACTGCCTCTGATCATCGCCGCACCCTCGTCCCCATCCCAGTGCTGTCTACCCTGGTCCCAGCACGAGGTTGGGTGGTTGCCCGAAGCTGGCATAGAGCGTATGTTCTATAAATCTGTACAGATTCCCAGGATGGGGACATTTGGGAGTTGGGAGGGCTGGGTCCCTGCCACCGGGCCCTGTTCTGCTTGGCCGCACAGCCCTCACGTGTATATGCCTGACCCCTAACACTTGCCACCAGGAGTTCTTGACAATTTTGAGCTCTGCCTGAGAAAAGAGCTTGACTGCATCCATTCCCAAACGCGGTGCCTGAGAAGCATCAGCCCTTCCGGCTTCCCCACCCCTGGTCTCAGGGGTCTCCATGGCGCACTCTACTCACAAGACCGCAGCGTGGTTATTTACTGACCCCCCACCCCAGAGGGGTAAGACTCCCCAGATAGAGCCATTCGCTGGTTTCTTTGCTCTCTTACTAATCTTTTTGGAGCTGCTACGGCCGAATTCTGCCTGTGCACGGTGAGGGAGGGAGGGACGTTCACAAAGCACCTGGTGACAGACCGCATGAGGGGAGCAGTCTGGACTGGAACCCCTGAAAGTCTCCCGCAGCCCTGGGAGGGCTTTCTATCCCTTTCTGGGCGAGGGAAGCTTACAGGGCAAAAAGGAAAGAGGTTTGGCTCTGAATCCCACAGCTGACTGGCAAACAGGCCTGGTGCACTCGAGGCCAGATCAGTTCCAAGAAGTGGCAAGGAGAAGGGAACTACTTTATGTCAAAGGGATGAACGAGTAAAGATGTGGAGGGAAAACAAATCAAGAAAAGCAGGAACCAAGGGCAGAGGGAGGAGGGCTGTGCTGTGGGGGATGGCAGGCGGGGCTGGGGTACCAGCCTCCAGCACCCGCACTTCTCTGGGGAGCATGCCCAGGGATGGGCATGCAGAACACAGTGAAGGGGCGCAGGGCCGAGGTAGGGCACAGTTAGGATGAAAGCCGGAGGGACCGATGGCTTGTGAGCAGCAGCCAGAGGCAGCAGGAAAGGGAAGGTCATGCCAGAGCCTGAGATACAAGTGAGGCGAGGCTCTGGGACTGGGTGAGACTGTCCACGGGCCCAGGAAGGCAAGAGGGAAGGAGCACGGTAGCTGGTGGGGGGAGGGGGAGAGAGGGATGAGGGGAGGAATGAGGTCCAGGAGTGGTTGCCTGGGGCAGGACCGCTGTGGAGAACACGGGGAAGCTGCAGGGGGCCCTACATTCGGCAAGCAGACGCATGGCGCCATGGCTGTGGAGCTGGGGAGCTTGATTTGGGAAACTAAAGATTGAGGAGGGAGGCCGTCAAATGCCGGTGACTCTCAATTCGGCCCTTAGTGGAAGAGGTGAGAGTTCCTCAGAAGGGAGGGTGAGGAGGTAACGCTTTCTGATGGCTGTTTTTAAGTCTCCAAAAGATGACCCTGCACGTGTTTTCAGCAGCGAAGGAGCTACCGGTGAGGGAGGACCTGAGGGGTGACGATGTGGCCGGCCTGTATTCGAGGAGGGAATAAGTCTGATGTCCCCTCTGAGCTGTCAGCTCCCATGAGGGGATGCCGGGCCACATGGTTTGAGGGGAAAGGAGGCAGCTTGTCCTAGCCGCCGTCTGTCTGCTCAAGGAGGGGCCCGGGAAGGCCCTCTCACAGTGTCCCTGCAGGAAGGGACAGGCCCCTTCCTCCCAGCTGCTTGGAGCTCCTGGAGCCCGAAGAGGAAGGGCCTTGTCCAGGGCCACAGCCAGGCAGGGGAGGAGGGGGGCGGGATCCCACGTTCCCCAGCCCCTTTTCCCAGGTTGTCCAGAGGGCTCAGGGAGGACAGCAGCAGCAGGCCCCTGTGTGAAGAGCAGCTGGGTAGCTGCTGGGTAGCCTCGGAGCACTGGCACGAGGGCACCGTCCCGAAACTGTCTTTTCAAGTCTACTGGGCGAAGGAGTTCAACAAATACGGTGGCTACCTCCACAAGGCCCAGGGACAGGGCAGCCTGGGGGCTGGCAGAGTCCAGACCCAAGGTCAGCGCTGGGCTGACCACAGCTCCGCTGGCTGCCCTCCCTCCCTCAGAGGTCGGTGGATCTAGAAGAGCGGCAGCTGACAGCAGGGTCTCTCTTGAGCCCAGAATCCGTGTAGACGGGCAGGCTGAGCTCCTGACCCTGACGGCCCAGGGCCCTTGCCCTTGGACTCTCGGCTCCTCTGCACTTACCCTCTCAGCCCTGCCCGACCAGAGCCACAGGGCTGCCAAGGATGTTCCATTTCCAGATTCATTTTACAGCTAAACCAGATGAGAAACTCACCCCACCCCTTCCATACCCAGAACACTCCGAAAGTGGCTTTGGAAAGGACAGGGGAGCTGGGCCGCCAGGGCACAGTGGCATGGCTGTGACCCAAACCTGAAAATGCATCAGTTTTCAAAGACCAAGAGCAAGTGAGAGACCAGCAGAGCCTCTTCTGCCCTTGGCCATCGGGGTACTTGTCACAACTCTGGGAATCTCATGCAGATGGAATTAGGTCACTCACAGAGGCAGTTCGATTAGCACTTGCTGAAAACTGCTAAATTGGAAATTTGGTAAGAACTGCTCCCAGCCAGCCAGTTTCAAATCACTCCTTCTGAGGACCCGATTCTCCCCACTTGGGCACATTCTCCCCACTGCAGGCCTGGGAGCCCTGGGGTTCAGCTGTCGGAAGGTGGCAGCCAGCAGGGCGGTACGCCTGAGCGTGGCCCCTTCTCCGAGGTCGGGAAGCCCAGGGGGTTAGGGGTGTGTGGGGGGAGGCGGCCACCCTCATAGAGGACCTGCAGCTCTCCCAGCAGCCCCAGATGGAGGGCAGTGTGGTGGAAAACTGTACAGGCACTGGGAGTCAGGGCGGGAGGGGAAGGACGGCTGGACGGGCGCTGAGGGGAAGCTGCCGGAGATGGGAAGCTTGAAGAGATCTTTGTTGCGGTTCTCTCCTAGGCCAGGCCGGGGTGGGGCTGGTGGCCTGGGAGCTGGAAAGTGGAGACCTAGAGAGAGAGCCACAGGCTGAGCCGGCCAGGCTGGGTGGGGGGCAGCCGGAGGACTGACCGGTGCCCACCCACAGCCAGCCGGACACCCCAAGTGGAAGGTGCTGCGGCCATGGGGCCGACCACACGTCACGGCCCGGGCCTCTTGCTGACCCCTCTCCTCCTGGGCTTGCTACAACCTGCTGAGTGTTTTGGACATTCCCACGAAACCACAGGGAAATGAATGGGGCCTAGTTCACAGGCATGGAAAAGCCCAGAGGAGAAGTCCTCTGGAGCCAGACATAACAGGCCCTGCGGGTGAGGCCGGAGCCAGGTTTCCTCTTCTGTGAGGCTGAATCCACTCCAGGGCCTTTCTATAGGTTCAGCGGGTGGGGTCCAGCTGCAGGGAGGCACGGTTCGGCCGCTTGTTTTTCTAGCTCGAAAGGAAGTCTCCAGAGGCTAGGCGTCCAGAGCATGGGCCCTCGGGCCCTGCCAAAGGGAGGCCCAGTGGCTGCGGTAGGGAGGGGATGGGGTTTGCTGGGGAGTTGGGTTGACAGGCAGAAAGCCCTTTGTCAGCGTAAAGCTAGCTGAGAAGCCGAGCTCCCTTCCCAAGGTTCAGAACTCTGCTCGAGGAGGCATAAGGCCGGTGCTCATGGCAGAAAACTCCCCCCTAAGCAGAACCAGGTGGCTATGTGTGCTTGTGGCCTCATGGAGCTGGGTAATTAGGGCTCGCTGGCTATGCTGGGGCGTTGACACACACACCTTTCTCTGCTCCTAGCTGCCTTCCAAAGCGGATGAAAACCGCCGACCACAGCAGGTATGGTCGGGATACACAGAGGCCCGGCCACCTTCGGGGGCCCCCACACTGCCCCCTGACAGCTTTGCTGCCCTCTTCAGACTCCCAGGCCTTAGAGTCCCTTTCATGCCCCAGCCCAACCATGGGGCCTCACTCTGTAACCTTGGACAAGGGACAGAGCTTGGATAAGCCCAGTGGGGGCCAACTCGGTCATCACTGACATTGGGAGAGATCAATTTTGATCTTAAAGTTAGGCTTTGGGCACAAAGCTATTTGGAAGAGAGGAGTAGTCCAGAATGCAATTCCAGGTGTCACCCTCCCGTACCCCACCTCCACCAGACAACTAGGTAAGAGAGGATGAGATACAAGTTCTAGGACCTCAAGTTACTTGGCTTTTCCAAGTTACAACAGGCTTTCCTCACCTCCCCCAAGACACGCTTGGTTTCACTGTTTCTGGGGAGCAGCTCACTTTAAGCAGGGCCATCAGCCCAGCTACACAGCCACTGAAGGCTGGAAGGAAGTAAGACCACCTGCTGGTCTCGGGCTGGGCTTTCCATGCACCAGAGTGTGGCAGGGTTGTGATCTGGAGACTGGTCTTTTTGACTCCAAAGTCTGTCCTCAGGCAAAGGAGGAAAGGGTTTCCTGGAATGAGCAAAATGCGAATCTGGATCTTTAGGTAAGTGTTGGTTCCTCGGCCATGAAGAAGGACTCTGGGTTCCTATGCCCCCATGCACCCTGGGGGGCTACCTGGGTGGGCTGCCCAGGGATGCAAGGCTAGTAGAGGCACGGCCCTTGGGGGGAACCGTGCGTGAGCTGGCCTCCACCCAGATGCGGCAATCGGCCCCCATCTTGAGCCCTGGTCTGGCTGACCTCCTGTGCATGCCTGGTTCAAGGCCATGGGGAGGAGAGGGTCAGGTGGGAGGCACTGGCATGCGGACGTGGTCAGGGCTCTCTGGGCCATGAATGTGTGTTGGGACACTGTGGGGCACACCAGGAGAGGGTCTCAATGGTCTCAGTCTCTGAAGAGGCACCCAAACATGCTATTTATGACTTTGTGAAAAAGGCCCAGGTGGGTGCCATTGGCTTCCTCAAAGACAATACATCTTGTAAAATCCTTTGGAGCCAAGAGTCTAGACCTGAGCATCATCCTGGAGCCCAAGTCTTGAGCCTTTAATGCTTGAGGCTGCTGGGGATGGCGCAGGGCAGCTGCTCTGAGGGTGCTCTGCCCAGTCTAGCCCAGAAAGGGGGCAAGGACTGATAAGGCCTCTTGGCTCTGAGCTGGCCCAAATCCAACGAGCTCACACGGCAGCCTTCTGTGGGCTTCTGCGCGTTCTACCCCCAATGCCTCCCAAGCCACTCAGGCCTGTCCCATGCCAACCTCTCTCCGGCTGGCTCGCTCAGCTGTTTACCATGCTCCAAAGAGATGTTTTGTCTGTAATTTTGCTTTGTCTATGCAAGACCAATACCCCCATTTCCCTGGCACTTTATGCTGTTCTCACGAGTCTTAGACCCCTCATCGTTCATGGGGCAAAGGGAGGCTCAGAGGCAGAGTGGTTCCTCCAAGCTCACAGACCAGGGACACAGAGGCCCCGTCCACTGCTTTTTCTTCAGGTTATCTTGAACTGCCTGCCCAAAGTTCCCTGAGGACTGGGCAGCAGGCTTTCCTGAGTGGTGCCTGACCAAGGGCTCAATACAGAGCCTGCCCCAAGGTGGTCTGCCACATCACTGAAGTCCTTCCTCCTAATAGTCAAGGGTACCTCCTCCCTTCAGCAAGGGTTGCAGCACCCACAGAGCCCAGGTTACTCCTCTCAGCCTGGTGCTCCACAAGCCCAGGGGGATGGAGATGTTCCCTGGGGCTGTTCTCTGCCCCTTGGTCTGGAGCTGACTACACCAGGTAGGTACACGCATGAGGCCACCTGCCCACCTGGCTGGGCTGGGACATTTCTGCAATCTTGGGAGTCTTATTTGCAGCCCTGGGTTGGCCTCTGCCTCTTTATTGCTCAGGGGGACAAAAAGATCAGGAGTTGGAATTATCTGTACCTCACCACTTCCCCAAGGAAATGCTTTCTCTCATCTATGCTGGGGCTCAGCCCCCACCTTGCATCTCAGTGTTGCCAATGAATGAGCACAGGTGCTGAGCACGCTGGTTCTCACTGCCCTAGTCCCCAGAGCCATCCCCTCTCCTAGCCTGTTCCAGTCACTAGCTAAAGGCTCGAAGGTTCTATTTCCTCGGCGACCTCTTTTTCTTGCTAGCTACTGCTACTGCTCCAGCTGTGGCCATGGGCTGGCCCACCAGTTCAGAAGGGAGGGCGGGGCTTTCTGCAGAGCCACGGCCATCCTGACCCCCAGATGCCTCGGTCTGAATGCCTGCCCTGGGAGCCGCTGCTCGGTAAGCCTCCAACGAGCCTTTCTAGCCTGTCTTGAGAGTGTAGTTCCACACTGAACTCTGACTTGGGCAAAGAATTCAGGCCTTTTTTAATGCTTACTCTGGAGAGTTCCACCCTGTCAGAAAAATCTCAACAGTCTGTGTCAGTCCCTTGGTTACCCCAGCTGTGGCCAGGGCCCTTGGAGGGGCTTGAGCCCTGACACAGATATGGCTTCTTGCATCACAGGCGGCCGCTCCCTTGGCTTCAGCTTAGCTCTCACACCAAGTAATGAGGACATGGGCATCTCTGCTCCCAGGATGCTCTTTGGGCTTCCTCTTGGGTGCTGGGCCCCCAGACTCTGCAGGACTGCTCCTGGGCTCCCGCGGGGCGCCTTCTGCTGGCCACGCCCGGGTGCGCCTCCTGCACTCAGGCTGAGTTTTCAAGGCTCAGTCCAGGCTCAGAGCTCATCACGGATGGCGAGGGTCTCCACTGAGGTTGGTTTTCCTGCCTGGGGACCAGCCCCCCCCCCCCAATCTCTGTATCCCATGGCCAAGGGCAAGCATAGGTCACAGCCAAGGGCATGTGTAGATGGTAATAAAATGCTTGGGGGAACAAACGAGGCCCTTCAGAGACATGGTTTGCTCAATGCTCCAGAGAAAATGCTGAGGGGAAAATGAGGCCTGTCTTTGGAGGTGGGAGTGGAGATCATGCTGCAGTCACAGCTCCTGTGGCGTCCCTTGAGCTTCTCCCCACAGGAAGGCAGCATGTGGACTTGGCAGACAGAACCGAAGATGGCTTCCACCAGCCGAGTGGGACATGTGAGTCTGCTCTAATGAGATTCCGACTCGCCTGCAGGTGGTTGCTGCTTAGACCTGCCACGGGGTGAGGGTGTAGCCGGGGCTCATTTGTTGGGCCACCTGACAAGCGAATATTCTTGTCCAAGGGCAGCCCGCCTCACTCTATCTAAGTATGAAACCCAGCAGATTACGAAAAAGAAAGGAAAAAACCTCTCCTCTGGGCTGTTTCCAGTGAACTAACACTTGTCTTATCACCCACTGGGATGTGGTATGTTGAGTCTGGCAGAGGTCTTCATTAGCTAAGTGACTTGTAAAATATTGACCTACCGTTTTATGAACTAGGCTCAGAGTGGTTTAAATGGATATGTTCCTGTCCAGAGCCTCTGGGCTTCCCCAACACGGTAAAGTGTCTGCCAGGGCAACCTCTAGGACACACTGAGGCCCCTGTTCTCCCTCTGAACAGTGGGTGGGGGCCAGCAAGGGGATTTCTGGTTTTCATCTCCATCTCTACCCTCTGTCTCTGGGCCAACGAAAGCTCTCAGATATAGGCTGTGGGAAGCCTTCAGCCCTTTCCGGGTATTACCCTCAGCTTGACCTTAGACCCGAGGCCAGAACAATCTAGATGAGGCCCTTTATCCCAGTGAGCCGGGTCAGTGGTAAGTCAGACAGTGAGGCCAGCAGATGTCAAAGCCTGACTGGATCCAACGGTTTCACTTTCCCGAGCTGCTACTCCAAGTTCGTCTTGGGGAGCCCTGTTTATCCAGGACTTCTAGAGGCTCTGGGAAGGCTGGGCACCCGGGATGCTGACCAGATTTCTGTGTCAGCATGGCCTTCTGGGAGCTTCCTCATGGGTAGCTGAGGTAGCTGAGGTAACTGAGGTTAGGCCTGGGCAGCCATTCATGACTGGGAAGACCAATCCACAGCACCCAGCACTCTCTGGCCTCTGCTGGACTGTCCCCATCTGGCAGGAGGCCCTGCCCGATGCCCTCCAGGGTCCATGTAGTTCCCCGGCTGCAGCTGTCCTCCCCTGCCCAGGCCTCTCATCTCTCCGTGCAGCCACTGCAGGGGAGAGGGATGGTACTCCCTGGCTAATGGAGTCATGCCAGTCCACTCATGGGCAAATCTCTGTGAGGCTCAAGCCTGGGTCCTCATATGTCACAGTTGCATATTGGTAGGCTTACTGCTCAATTACCGCTCACAGAAAATTCTGGGTGCTAGGTTGCACCCGGACATCCTCGCAGGCAGTGTGCAGACCAGGGGCGTTCCACTGCCAACCTCACACAGAGAGTGGGTACTGCTCCCCGCTCTGTGGCCATCCGCCCAGGAATGGTGACCCTCACCCCGCTGGGGAAGCAGCAGGAGGAAGGCCACCCTGTGCTAGATCTGGAGGTACAGGGAGAGCCATTCAGGCTGGGCCCGGGGGGACACAACCACTCTCCTTCTAGCCATCATTCTCTCACCCTTACAGAGGCTGACAAGACAGAACACAGACCCTGATGAGCTCCTCTGCTAGCTCCTGCCCCCTCCCTCAGCCCCCTGCCACAGAGCAACTGCCTCCCCCTGGGTGGGTCTGGGGCTCACCAGACCCTACATTCCACAGGGTCTCCCACACTGACACCCCAACACTGCAGGCACCGAGCAGCACAGGCTTTCCCATGTGGGATGGGCACTTCACGGGGAGCCCGCTCTCCGCACACCTTGTGCACCTCTCAAGCCTTTGTCACAGCTTGAGAATGTGGGTTTAGATGCCCGTCTTACCCACGGGCTGTGAGCTTCAGGGCGGAGGGGCCTCCTCCTTGCCTGTGCTCGGCTGGTACGGTAGCTGGTGCTAGCACGGGTCCAGTGAAGTCTGAGGGACGAGCAAAGGAAAGGTGTCCAGGTCTGGGCTGAAACACCTGATGACTGCTTCTCAAGGCCACGAAGCACGTGGGCAGACCTCAGGGCCCCTGCTCACACGCTAGGGAATCTTCCTGAGGTCACTTTCTAGGTTTGGCAGTGGGAAGTGACCCATCTGGTATGTAACACAGTTCTGAGTATCAGGGTTTCCTGATGATTCCTGTGGTTCCCCTGCTCTAGCCCATCTTTCCCAGGGTTCTGACCAGTGCTGGCCTCCCGCCTCCACCGAGGCTGGGTGTGGATGGGAAGGAGGTGCGAGGAGGACAGGGGCTCTCCCTGGTGGACAGGCGGCTTCACTTTCTTACCGAGCACGGCGGCAGTGGGTCCTCAGAGGTCTGAGGAAGGAGGTTGGACCCTCACTCCCACCCTCTACCCACGAGACTTTTCCATCCCCTTGCGAGGAGTTCATGGGTCAGGAAGCTAAAGGTAGGACCCTGCCTCGAGGGGCCCACAATCAAGTAAACTGGTTCTGAGGAGACAAATGGGTCCATAAACATGAGAGTCAAGTCTGATGATACTAGGAGCTTGAAAACACGCTAGGAAGAAGGCCCAAATGAGAAAAAAATTCCTTCAGCTTCAGGAACGGAACACTGAGGAATCTGCTGGTTTCTTAGAATGTTTATGACTCAGAAGCTGGTGGCCGGCTAAATGGTCTTTCATCTGTGCTAAAGAAGAATGGGAAGCCACAGATTTCGATGAAACTGGGGGTGGTCAGCAGTAAGGAAGAGCCTCCCAACATGACAAATGTCCTGAATGATTCAGTTCATGGGATTTTAAAGGCACAACCTTATTGTGCTTATCTGGAAGGCAATCACACACAATCTAGAATATTCGAAGCACAGGGCAGAACCAGGAAATAAACAACAAACAAACAAAGCACAGCAGTAGTACAAGGTGACTCACGGGGAGCCCCCCCCCCCCATCTGGGGCTTTTCCTCCTGCACTACGATTCTAACCAGCTGACTCAGCTCCCTGACTCCACACCCTGATGGGGCCTCGTGCTTCTGGAGATGTGGCAAGCCATGATGACTGTTAATGGGGGACACACAGGCAGAGGGGGCAGGGGCTCAGCAGGTCACGTGACAACCCGCGGCACCACAGTGCATTCAGTGTGGAGGGAGAGGGCATGGCACAGCATGCCAGCCCACGAGGAAAACGTTTCTATATCACAACACAAACACTGTGAACAATCCCAAATTATTAGAAAGGGCTGCATTTATGTCTGGTTAACACTATTCAAGCAAACAGTAGGTACAGAAAGGTAAAACAAAACTTTTGGTGCTTGGAAGAACGAATTTTTTTCCAGGTGAAAAAATAATGTTCTAGAGAATATATCTGAAGGTCCCAGATTGCTCAGACATTACCGTATTTATCTAAAGATCACAGCTGCCCCCCACCCCCCACCGCTGAGCTGTATGGCACGCCCTTGACTCAATGGCCAGGAGCTGGGTGCTTGTTCTGAGTCACTCTGAGATCTTTCCTCACCTGAGTGCCCGCCATTGAAGCAGTGTGCTCAGAGGACAGAGTAAACTGTGTTCCATTCCTCTTCAATAAATGAGACCGCCTCTGAGTGATTTATGTCAATTGATGGCCTTTGTCATTGAGCACAGCAATTCCTTCAGGCTCTGGAGGCTTCCTGCTCAACCACCAAGAAAAAGCCACAAGGCCCCAGAGAGCTGGGGAGTGGCCGTGAAGACTGATCGGGAACACTTCCCCACAGAGAGCACAGCCAAACGCTTAGAAAGAGCCAAGCACGTTCTGGTTATCCGCCAGGCAGCTTGACAGCCACGGGCACCTTTCTTTAGGCTTGGAGCCAAAACACAATCCTGTGGCTTTTTTCTCATAGGGGCTAACCTCTCGAGAGTGTCTCAGCCCTCTGTGGCGTGGGCCTGGGTTCTGGACTTCCAGTACCCAAGAAAGGGTATTTACATACCCACCACTTGCTACTCTAAGTATCCGAACAGGCACTAAGGTCTGGCAGGGCGCACAGGCATGGAGGGAGCCGGAAGTCCCACTCCACATGCCAGGAGCTGAGTGGGCCTATTCATCCAACAGGGGACGGCCTGAATATCACCAGCATCTTCTAGAATGCCCTAAAGTCTTGGAAAGGGACAGGTCTCCTTGGGTTTAAAACTGCCCAGCTGAGCTATCTGCTCATTACAGGCAGCCAAAGAGCAGTCTTCCTTCCCGGGATGCAAAGAAAGATGCACGTATTGCACCAGAAAATTCAGAAATAGGTACGGATATGGCAGGTGGAGATAGAAAACAAATATACTAATTCTCTCTTCCCCATCAAAGAAATGTCACCACATGCTAAGAAGCATTTGGAAGAAAAACAACTGAAAGGCTTGCTCCAAGTCACGCTGGATAGTGGTGGCCCCACGGGGCTCCCCAGAATGTGGAGACTGTGGTCTGTTGCAGAAATCGCATAAAGGGAAAGGCAAAATTATCCAAAGGACATTGAACCTCAGAAGGAGAAAAAGTTGTTTGCTTAATGCAACCCTGTGTTAAATCAACCAAAGAAACATTTACTGTCTTTTATAAGGTCTTCGAGAGTTTCAATTTAGTTCTTAGTTTTGAGAGTTCTTGGTGTCCTAGAATTTTCTGTCTTGTGGGGAAATCTTCCAGGTCATCCTTGGGTAGTTATTTGGGCTGCAAAAGGAGGGGTGTGAGAGTAATGGGGACATTCTCGCTAAGGCCTGGGCCCAGGGAGCCCTTGCCAGCCCCAGGGCCTGTTTGGGTTTGGGTCTCTACCCTCCCTGCACTCTGCCTTCCTCTCTTCCTATCTCAGCAGAGAAATATTCTGTCTATCTGTGCAATCCTCAAATTGGGACAGCTGACACTTCAAAGGGCTTAAGACACAGTTCCACCCCCAAAGCCTAAGCTGCCTGACTGAAGGAAAGCCCTCAGTTCTCACCCCCTACTCCCTGACGTCAGATAAGCGCTCAAGGGGCAGAAAGTGGGGAAGGCCCTGGCCTGTGGGTGGCTCAACCAGGTGGCTGAGGAGAGTGGCAGGTGCAGCCCTTCAGGGTCTCAGGCAAGCAGGGAGGGCACCTTCCAGCGTGAGTCTGCGCCCATGGCGATGGAAATCAAAGGTGGGATGGGGGAGATGACAGCGATAGGTGGGGATTTGGAGGTGGAGAAAGAAAAGATGTTAAATATACCTATGAGGTAGTTCAACAATGCTTCCCCTGGAAATCTGCGACAAAAGTGACAGTTTTGTGACCTTAGGGGTTTCACATTCAATACTCTAGCAGGTAGGGACACCTGGGTGGCTCAGTCCGTTAAGCCACAGCCTTTGGCTCAGGTCATGATCTCAGGGTCCTGGGATCAAGACCCACATTAGGCTCTCTACTCAGCGGGAAGCCTGCTTTTCCTTCTCCCTCTACCTGCTGCTCTGCCTACTTGTACTCTCTCTCTCTTTAAAAACCTTAAAAAAAACCCCGAAACATTCTAGGGGTTCCTGGGTGGCTCAGTGGGTTAAGCCTCTGCCTTCAGCTCAGGTCATGGTCTCAGGGTCCTGGGATTCAGCCCCACATTGGGCTCCCTGCTCAGCAGGGAGCCTGCTTCCCCCCCTCCCCCGTCTTCCTCTGTCTACTTGTGATCTCTCTCTCTTTCAAATAAATAAATAAAATCTTTGAAAAAAATATTCTAGCAGGCAGTCTGGGAGGGGTGAGAAAAGTCTGGGCTTTGGGTCTGACACCTCTGTTTCAACCCCTGGTCAGCCACGGGTCCTTCTGTAAAGTGGACAAGGTGAAACTTTCGTCACAAAGTTAAAATGAGACACCGTCTTGTGACAATCCTGTTTCTGTCCTCTTAAAACATTGATTCCATCTGCCTTGCTCTCAGCCTACAAACCACCACTGCCCCAATTCAAACCTAAAAGTCTTTCCACCCTGAAAGCTCGTCCTGAGTGGAAAGTAAAATCAAGTGTATATTGAAGGGTAAGATTTCATTATCTTGCGTGAGTTTGTGGTAAAAACTTCTCTCTCTGAGATCAGGAACAAGACATGAATATCTGCTACCATCACTTCCATTAAACGCTTTACAGCACAATAATTGCGAGAAAAAGACGTACATGGTATGAGCATCAGGAAGGAGAAAGTATAACTCTTACTGCTTGGAGATGACGTGACTGGGTATATAGAAAAATTAAAAAGGATCCATAAATAAATTATTTGAGTTTAATAAATAAATTTAGTAAGATCACTGAATACATGATCAATACAAGTTGTACTTCCATGTCTCAGCAACAAGGAGAAAAAGGAATTTTTTAAAAAATTCACTTAATTATTTTTTAAAGATCTTATTTATTTATTTGAGAGAGAGAGAGAGGGAGAGAGAGAGAGTATGCAAGCAGGGGGGAAGGAGTAGAGGGAGAGGTAGAAGCAGACTCCCTGCTGAGCAGGGAGCCTGATGCAGGACTCAATCCCAGAACCCTGGGATCATACCCTGAGCCGAAGGCAGACACTTAACAGGCTGAGCCCCCCAAGCACCCTACAAATACCATTTAAAATAGTACGACCAATATCAAATGCCTAGGAGGAATCTAACACAAGATGAGTAAGGCTTTTACATAGAAAATTATAAGACAGTATTGAGAAGAAGAATTAAAGAAGACATAGATAAATAGCAGGATATATGATGTTTGTGGCATAGGAGACTCAGTATCATAAAAGTATCATAAAATCCCAAAATGGTTTGTGAATCTAAGCAATCTCAATGTAAATCCCAGTAAGACTGTGTGCATGTGTGTGGCGACTGACAATTTGACTCTAACATTAATATGGGCATAGAAAGTGCCAAGAACAGCTTAGACGCCCTTCACAGAAGAGAACAAGGTGGAAGGTCCAGCTCTCCTGGAGATTAAGACTTTTAACAAAGGTACAACAACCGAGGCAGCGTGGCATTGGCACAAGAGCAGACACATAGATTCATGAAGTGAAACAGAGCGTGGAAACAAGACCTTTGACAAAGGCAGCATGGTGTGACAATGGGAAAGTCTCTTCAACAAACGATGTTGGGCCAATTAGATAAACACATGCAAAGAAGGAAACTTGCTAAACCATATTAAAAAATCAATTCTGGGTATATTATAGATATAACATGGAGAAGGTAATACAAGAGAGCTTCTAGAAGATACTGTAGGAACATCTGGATGGTGACTTTTTTGTCAGCTTGCCGGGCCTGGGGATGCCTGGAATAAACATTATTTCTAGCGTGTCTATGAGTTAGTGGAATCAGTAGGATAGACAGCCTTCCCAAAAGTGGGTAGGGATCATCTGATCTGCTGGAGGCCTGAAGAGAACAAAAGTCAGAGGAAGGAGGAGCTCATCCTCTTTTCCCTGTCTCACTGCTTGAGCAGTGGGACATCTTATCTCCTCTTCTGCTGCCCTCAGACTGGAATTCACGCCATCAACTTTCTTGGTTCTCAAGCCTTTGGACTCCATTAAATTACCATCGGTTTTCCCGGTTCTCTAGCTTATAGACGGCAGATCACGGGACTTCCCAGCCTCCATCATCCCATGAGTGGATTCCTCATAATAAATCTCATTTAAATCAATATAAGTATATTGAGACACATATATTGGTTCTGGTTCCCTGGAGAACCATAATACAAACAAGTCTTCAGGATTTTGATTAAAAGTTCTTAAATGGGATACCAAAGAATTAACAATAAAGAAAAAGCCTGATACTCTGAACTATATTGAAATGAGGAACTTCTGTTCATTTAAACTCTACCAAAGAGAGTAAAAAAGTGAGCTACAGAGTAGAAGATATTTGTAACATGTATAACCAAGAAAGGACTCGTACTCAGAATAGAAAGAACAATAGATCAATAAGAAAACCAGAAAACCCAGTAGAAAAATAGGCTGAGATTTGAAAAGGCATGCTACTGACTGGACAGTAGACATGAAATCTCATACACTGTTGTGTGTTAAACTGGTACAATCACTTGGGAAAACCATTCGGCAGTGTCTGCTGAAGTGGGTATTTTTTCTGTGATTTAGCCACTTTGCTCCTAGGTATATACTCAATGATTTCTAATAACCCTACACTGGAAAAGAACCCCATGTTGGCTGGATTATGCTGACTGGACAGATGGATTCGCACAAAGTCAACTCTTCCAGCAGTGAGGAGGAATGGACGTGGCTAGAAGAACATCTTTGCAGCAACAAAGATGAATTCTCACAAACATCACCGGGAAAGAAAAAAAAATCAGACAGGAAAGGGAGTATATGGAAGGATTCCATCCATATGAAGTTTGAGGCTGGGCGAAATGAATTTGTGGTGTTCGAAGTTAGGATGGTGGATTCCTTTTGGGAGGAGGGGAAGGGCAGGAGGGAAGCTCCCAGGTACCGAAATATTCAGTTTCTTGATTTGGGTAATACTTCTGTGGGTGTATTCATTTCTATTCTCCTTTGAACTAGATGTATAGCTTTTCTCTATGCACTTTTCTCTATGCACATCATAGTTCAAAAATATGCTTACCAGTGAGTTTACTGTGAAAATCTGTTTCCCCACACACTATGGAAAGCAGTGGAATGGCATCCCTGTCCACGCTGAGACACAGATGAGTGTCTGATGGTGTCTGATGTGTCTGCACCATCCCCCCACTGCTGGATCCCACACTTTCTCACTCTCAGTTCTGGCCTCAGAAAGCCAGCATAAGGGGCGCCTGGCTGGCTCAATGGGCTAAGCGCCTGACTCTTGGTTTCGGCTCAGGTCATGATCTCAGGTCTTGGGATACAGCCTGTGTTCAGTGTGGGGTCAGCTTGAGACTCTCCTACTCCCAGTTACAAATCAATCAATCAATCAATCTTTAAGAAAAGAAAAGAAAAGGCAGGAAAAGCAAGCAAGCCAGGAGGAGCTGAGTAGCTACTGATTTGTCCTTGGGCTGAGCACCCAGCCCGGGGGCATGGAAAACCTCTGCTCAGGCAGCTCAGGGCTCTAAAACCTAACCTCGGGCCCCTCTGTCCCCTGTTCTCTCAGGAGGCAGAGAAAGAGTGCCGAATCCCTACGGCTGATCGAGTGTGTCTCCCTGCCCTGGCCACCTGCGGCTTGCACTGCATCTGTGGGAGACAGGGTGATGGGAACCGTCAGGCACGCTGACCCAGGCCTTGCTGCCCTCCCTGCCCTCGGCACTCCGCGTAGCTGAGGCAGGCCCTGCCTCCACCAGGTATCCCGTGGCTCAGATGGTAACTGGGCTAGAAGGCTGCTGGCTCCACCTCTCCTGTGGGGTTTCACCCTGGGCAGCGCTCAGAGACAGGGTTTCCCTCTCTGTAAAATGGGAGTAGTGCTCATCCTGCCTTCCCATTCTGTAGAGAAAGCCGAAGTCCAATGCTCCCTGCATTTCTGGCCTCCAAGGTGTGGAGGCTGTGGGTATGAGGTGGTGGGAGGGTCCAACGTGCACCCCCTCCCACTTCCCTGGCTGGTGTGGAAGGGGGAGGAGTGTCCCCCCTCTGATCCATCTTGGCTGCAGCAGCTTGAGCTGGAGCTGGTCCCACACCCCACCAATGGCCCCCGCACCTGCCAGTGCCCCACAACGAGGGCCGAGGGCCGGGATGGGAGCAGGGAGCTCACACCTGCACCGGGCACATTCCAACCTGCTGGCTGCGGCTGCAGGCCTGTACCATGAGGTCGCTCCTGGCACCTCGCTCTGGTTGCAATGCCTCCAACTTCCCTCCTCTCCCTGGATTTCCAGCTCCCCTTTCTCCTAACCAGGGGCCTCTCCAAGAACAAGAAAGGCTTTCTTCAGTCGGACTGGCAGTGTCGGTGGGAGGTCTGGGGGCTCTTAGGTAATGTCACCACTTAGCCTGAGGAACTGGCATTGGGTCCCAGGTGTGGATAAAAAGTATCACTTCCAAAGCGCAGGGAAGTGTTGGTGTTGGTCTGAAGTGGTCGGGGATGCTGGGAAATACCTCCTCTGCTTATTTTAGGTGAAGGACTAGAATGGGAACCTAGCAGTGGGGAAACGAATTATTGGGGCTTAATTATCAGGAGCCCCTGCTCTCTCCCAGCTCTAGTGTGGCAGCTGGGCCTCTGGGACCTTGTGCTCTAGCAGCAAAAACTGCCTTTCAGCTGGGCTGCAGCCTCTCCAACCCCACCCCTGCATGGGGACTGAGCCGCACTTCTGGTGGGCTGTTCCCACTAGTGACCCACTCCTCTGGCAGGCAGGCGATTTCAGCTCGGTGACTTCCCATGGGCCTGGCTGGGACCTGAGACTCTCCCTAGGCGGTACTGCTCCCTTCTGGTCCTGCACGGGGCGGGACTGTGGGGAGGTCTGAAGACTCCCTCCTGCCCTCTCCTGCCCTCTTCTGCCCCCTTCTCTTCTACGGCTGGCCTGCCGTCTGCCAGCAGGTCTGAACCAACACCAGGAGCGCTGCTGCGGGTCTGAGAGTTCGGGGGCTGCTCACTGGACTGCTCACTCGTTGGCTGGCAGGCAGAGGGGCTGCACTTCTGAGAGCTACATGGGACATGGAGAGTCCAAGGCACAGAGTGGCGGCCTGAAGGCTCAGAGATTTGTTGATGGTACCTAGGGAAAAAGCTTTGGCTTGACTTGGGTGTTGATTGGAACACGTAAAAGCCTGGGGGGGGCAGCGTCCCCCAGGACCGTGAGGCTGGCTGGTTACCGTGAGGTGTGCCAATGCCCAGCAGAGGGACAATGACAGATGGTGTGCCCTCCACGAGCAGCTAAAAGTCAAAGTGGGACAGCCACAGGGGGCCCCCTTGGCAGCTTGCAAAATGGTGGCCCTTCCTCTCTCAGGAGGCTAGCAATGTCCCTGTGCTGGAAGACACATACAGGTCCCTCCCCTGTCCCCAGGAGTGTCCCCTACCTTTCTGGGCTGTCAGGCCCCTGATTAGGGCTCAGGGCTAGTATGATGGTCCTGCTGGGGGTGTGCGGGGCCTGATAAGGGGGGACAGAGATTCTATACCAAGAGTGAGAATCAGCCAGCAGGATTCGAGGGGCATGATCAAAGGGACAGAAGACGAGACATAAGACGAGATGAGCAAGAGTTCATGGACTTGGGGTATTCTGTGGGATGTGCAATTTGATGCCCCACAAAGGCCCAAGAGGGCACACTTGCTCCTGGGGTGGCCCTTAGAGGCCCAGAGACAGTGATAGCTGAGGCTGAGGGAAGTGGAAGGGCATGAACTGCCCTGGCAGACAGCAGAGGAAGGAGGAAAGAGGCCGAGGGAAGGGGCCGTGCTGGCATGGATGAACTACTGAGAAGTACCAGAAGACCCAGCTGAGGCCTGTGTTCTGTGGGAGCGCCTGCAGGACATTCCTCCACCGGGGTCAACAACAATGTACGATGAAGACGGATACCAACCCACGGAGGAGTCTGTTGGCGCCATTCCTCTGCAGGCCAGAGAGGACAGCAGGAGAGGCAGTTGCAGAGCTGGGTTCGCTAACACTCGCAGACATGATGATGCCTGGGGTCCTGGGGGCCAGGGATGACGTGGCACAGGCCCTTCACAACTGCCTGCGCCAGCTGCTGCCAGGGTTCTTCAGACTCCAAGTTCATCAGGGCCAGGAGATGGGAGGGGCCGTTTTCATGGGCAGTGAGGGCGGGACAGTCAACCAGGATCAGGGGAGGCGCAGGCAGGGAGGTGTGTGGAACTCAGGGGAACTTCCTGCTGCTCCTGCCCCACTGGGAACAGACATACAGATACGCACCAACCCTGGCTCAGAAACCTCATGACGCAGGTTTGGGTCAAACCACCGGCTAAGACGCCAAGACCTGCTCAGGTGCTGGCTAGGGGTGAGAAGTATTTGGGAGGGACAGTAGGGGAGAGGGAGGAGAGGCCCAGCAGGGACCCCGAGTTCTAGTCCGTGATGGAAGCAGGAGCCTATCCCATTCATTTCTCCTTTTGAAGCTCCTCCTTGGGAAGAGAGGCCCGCAAGAGCCACAGAGGAGCTGCTCCCCACAGTGGGGTGTAAAGGCAGATCTGAGGGGGCAAAGGGTGGCCTGGGGCTGCCCTGGGAGGGTGGCTCCCATGGGATCCGAGACTACTGCAACAAGCAAGGCTGGTTCAAGGCCACTCTACTGGCCTGGCCTAAGCCGTCTTGGAATCAGGCTGCAGGCTGAGCCTCTGCCTCTGGCCTGCCTTTCCTCACCGTCTTCTTCGCAGGGGAAGGCTGGTGCCATGGTCTGCAGCCTGTGGCCGCTCCTGTTGTCGCCCTTCATCCCCCTGTGCATCTCCCACACGCTAATCCTGTCTGGGACACTACTTGTCAGGGGACCTGAGCTCACCTGGCATGGCCCCATGATGGAAACAAGAGAACAGAGAGAGAATACTGTCTCTGCCCCCTGGGTCTGCTCTGACTGTGCCGACAGGGTCCTAAGACCAAACTGAGGATACTGAGCCAGCTAGTTCCCTGGGGCAGGCCAGCATGCTAGGAAGGCCTCAGGTCCAGAAAGCACTATGTGCCCGGGGGCTGAGGGCAAAGAACCCAGGTGGGCTGGCAGAGTCCCGGGGCCCGGGACCTTTCTGGCAAGAAAGGCCAGAAAGGCCAGTGATGTGAGTGATGAGGTGCCCGTGGGCTCTGGAGAGCAGACAACGCGAGGACCAGCACGGCCCTCTCCTCTGGAAAGCCGCAATGTTGCATTCCTCCCACTTGGGTTTAGGAAGGTGTAAAGGTGCTGAGCTTAGGAAAATCCATCTCACAGGGGGAAGCTTTCTTGGAGGCCTCTAGATGTTGGCTATTTGCCGTGGGTTTCAAGGTGCCAACATGAGTCCTCCAGTCAGTCAGGAAAACCCAAAGGATTTGGTTTCATTAGTTTAGCAAACTAACCCATCCCCAGAGTAAGATGGAGTTGGGGGGGAGCTGGTGGTCTCTGGACTGGGGTGAGGCACAGGGCTGCCCAGGGGGAGTGGAGGGCACTGCAGAGCTGCAGCCTGGGTCCAAGAGGGCCCAGGGCACAAGCCACATAGGCAAGCTGCAAGGTAGAACACCGTGCTTGGTAACAGTTTCCTTACACAGCCATATCACACTTCCCTTCATGCTGTTCTCCCCCAGCCCTGAGACATATGGCCATCTTCATGCTCCTGACGGAAAGACCGCATCCCAGAGGGGGACAATGACCTGCCCTGGAGAAGACCGGCCAAACTCCTATTTGTGATGACAGGTCAGGAGCCCATCCAATGGACCAGGCTGTCTGCTTCCCTAGGAGTCAGCAGGGGTTGGAATCCCAGGACTTCCCAGACAGAGAGCTTCTAGGACAGAGCTGCCAAGGAGAGGCTAGAACCAGATCTCACCCCTCCTCCCCTGCCCCAAGATTTAAGCTCTGGAGAGAAAAGCAGGTGGTGTGAAGGCACAGCCTGGGCTTTGGAATTGGCTCACATTGGGGCAAAACCCAGGCTCTGCTCTTGACCTTGGGCAGGTTAAGTGCTCTCTTAAAAAAAAAAAAAATCTGTAGAATTATGAAAATAAGATCTGTCTGAGTGGTTGTGGAACTAGGACTAACTCAGGTAAGCCCCTTGCCCCACGCTGGTGATCTGTGGGCATTCGTGAGCTAGTAGTTCTGATCACTATTACACTGCATGGACCAGAAAATTTGAGAGGTCATGAACAAAGTATCTGGCATATTTAAAATTGTCATTGTTACTGTTATGCCTCACCATCAAGCAAAAAAATGTAAAGCAGTTGATGTAAATAACTATAATCACTACAATACTTACAGAGTTAAAAATCAATTTTTTATAGCTTTTTTCTTCTACATGTTAGTTCTTCAGAATTCATAAATTATCCAAGGAGATAGTTTTCCCTAATATCAGGAGTAATTTAATCCTTATCATAATCGTATAACAAATGAAAAGCTAAGGCTGGAAAGAGATTTGACTCCCAGGAGCCAGGTTCCCTCTCTAAAAGATTATGTTAGGTCCCCCACCCACTCCCTTCCTCAAGTATGGTGTACCAGGTCCTGGGCTAGGCACCAGGGGCACTGAAGGGAGCAAAACAAGGCCCTGAGCTTACAAGGGCCCAGGCCAGGACAGGGAGCAGCAGGTAAACCAATGCCCAAACTGTCCTGTGTTGAATGCTGAAGAAGGGACGGGTGAGGCGGAGGACCATGGAGGAGGAACACTGGTTTCAGCCCTTTGTGACAGTTTTGAAGGGCTGGAATGGCTTCCTGGGAGATGTTTGTTAGGGGCTAGAATGATTTTCTGGAAGTAGTAAAACTTAGCTAAGAGTGGAAGGGTCACCCCCAGATGGGTGGGGAAAGGGCCGTGGGAAAGAGTGGGGTTCTAGAAATAAGGAACAGCCTGGTCACACAGACACACTTCACACACGAGAGACCTGAGGTGGTCTGGGAGGGGTGGGACATAGGGGACGTTGGAGCAGGTGGGGACCTTGCCCCTTCCACTAGTCCAGGGCCTCTGAGGGCCACGCAAATGTTCATTCAGCTCTGTAGCCTCAGTGCCTAGTGCTATACTGGTCCCTAGCAGAAACCCTCAGAACGCTGCATGAACAAGTGCGTACTCAGATTCGCATTCAGTTCATTCAGACCTGTGGTTCTGACGAGATGGTAGACTGAATGGATGGGGACCTCCTTCCCTACACAACCACAGGAAAATGAGGAAATACATGATTAGAACCATTTGAATATAAAACTAAGCATCAGAGAATAATGGGAAGATCCCCAGTTACCTAAAATAAAGAGGAAACTAAGTCAAAGCCAGAATCTTTATCATGGAAGCTGGGGCTGGGATGATCAAACTCTGACACAGTTACAGGCTCTAGGATTTTCATGCCCACAGGAGGAAGAAGACCTGGCCAGGGAAATGGATCCGAGAGTCAGGAATCTAGGAAGGGCTGTTGGTCTTTAAACAGGGACAGGAAGACCTTTCTCACAGCCCGGAGAGTCCGTACGTGAAGCAGAGCAGAGGTCTCTCCTTCGCAGAAAGGAGATTCAAAGCCCACATGGCATGGGTTGGTGTAGAGGCTGAATCCATCCTACCCAGCTTCCGGGAATCCTAACAGAACTAGCTGGGCCTCTGGAACCCTGGGGTCTTGGTGGAACTAACACCGAAGTGATGAACACAGACCCCCACAACTCACGGCTCCCATGGTGAAAACAATCCCGACTTAAGACGGTCTCCTGATAAAAAAGAACAACCAAGTGAGGAAGTGCGCCACCACAAAGGCAAGGTGACAGACATAACTTATGCAAAAGATAGTACTCTTAAAACTAGAGATAATTGGACACTTCAAAAGACACGATATGTGTCATCAAAATAAATAAAGAGATGAAAGGGACAGAAATCATAATAAAAACTAGGGCACTAAAAAACTAAACTAAAACCCAAAATTAATAGGCTGATTTTAAAAAGCTCCAAACAGAACTTCTAAAACTTAAAAATAAAACCCAAACCTTCACATTCGAAAAGAGTACTAAACAGCCCATTATGAACAGCTACAGGGTCAGTAAACTCACAGATGTTTTTGAGGAAGTGCTGGAATTTGTCACTGGCAAAAGAAAGGGAGATGGAGGAAAAGAGCAGACTGATAACACGGCAGGTTTCTAACAGGAGCTCTAGGAAAGACTGGAGAGAATCAAAGAGAGAGCAGAGAAGAATTTCCAAATGGAAGAACCACACCGAGCCCCCAGCAACATAATAAAAACGATTCTACCCTTTGACTGACTGCCGTAAAACTATCGAACACCAAAGTAAAAAATCAGGTCTCAAAAGCAACCAGAATGAAAAGTTATGCAAAGCTCCCTCTGGTGACAGAGAGGATAGGCTGGAGGTCAAAGAGCCAGAGGCAGTGTGCCAAGTAGTTCCTGGTCCCCGGCACTGTGAGGAGGGTTGTGGGGACAGAGGCAAGGGAACATTCTGGACACAGTTCTCCATCCATGAAAGGTACAACTGTCCTTACAGTTGTTCTGAAGTCTGAAGCAGCTACTTTCCTCATCTGCACTCCCATAGCCTTTGACTCCCCCCACTGTGGAGCGTGAGTCCCCCAGGGGAGCTGCAGTGAGGTCTGCTCTTTGCACAAACTCCTCAAGGCCCTGGAACAGGTGTAAGTCATCTCTTGTGCCCCAGTGCCTAGCACAACATGTGGTATGGGGCGGGAGCCTACTGAACGCGTGACTGACTTATGAATCACATACTCGCTCTTCGTGGCCTCTTCCTAGGCCCGTGAAGAAATCTCCAAACCTGAGTCTGAGAAACGACTCTCAGTCAGCCCCAGGTTCCCTGGATTGCATATTAAAGGCAGTGAAGCTTTCTACAGCAGAAAAATAGAAGGTCCGTGGTGGACACTGGTAGCACCTGTTGGCGTGGTGGGGAGAGGCCTCACGTCTCTTAGGGGCACATGTGACCAACTTTTGAGGGGCTAAAGGGATAATCTGAGTGAAGAGCTTTACCAATCTGGCTCCAGGCACAATAGGGCAGCTACCTTCTTCTAATGACCTCGGTTACGAATGCTGACCTGAGGACTGTGCCCTCTAGCCCAATAACAGGCAGGGTCCAAGTGCAGCCGGATATCAGATATAGACCAGTCCCAGGGCCTGTCCTCCCTGGAGCCCAGGGGCAAGCATGAGCCCCTTAATGCAGATGAAGAACAGGATGGCATGGGGCCAAATACCAGGGCCACCAGGATGTTTCCAGGGAAGGAAGCTGAGAAGAGCATCCAGGGAAAATAAAAGCAGAGTGCCTATTTGCAGGGCGACTCCATTTGAAGGGAATGACCACTGGGGACCACCATCTCAATGATCTCAATACTTATTTACACCCTCTTCGCGGATGGACTGAATTTGACAGAGCTAAATACTAAAATGACCATGAGTTATTATAGTAAAAGCAGTAGTTTCAATAATGAATTGTACCAAACTAATCTTCAGATATCAAGCTAATTTCTTAGGCAAACCTTCTCACTATGCGGCTCTTGCATTCGTGTGACTTGCCTGAGGAAACATGAACTCCTCAGAGCCTGGGGTGAAACAGCCTTATTTCCCAAACACCCCTGTCACACCAATACTGGGATTCAGGCACTCTAGGGGAAATGACCCTAAAAGTGAAGAGAGGAACACAGACAGGGCAGAGCCCAGGGGAGAGGAGAAAATCAGTCAAGCTCATGGGATTCTACAGGCCTCCCTTGGCAATTCACATGTGGACAGAGAAGGCTGCCTTTAGACCGAGTGTGTCGCCCCCAGCAGACAACAGCCAACGCCATGCCTACCAACCTCTTCCCTACTCGTCCTCCCTGAGCTGCTGCCCCGGCTCATGGAGGTAGGCTTGCGGCCACTGGCAAACGAAATGGAAGCCCTGACGTAATTCTTCTGTTTGGGCAGGAGAGGCACACTTACTATGGGCACTTGACGTGCTAGGCTGTAATGATGTCCTTAACATATCATTTCCATCCCCAGGACCATCATTCCCCCAGTTTTGGCGGAAGGCATCCTTAGTCCCATTGTTCTTAACAGATGAAGAAACCCGAGGCTCAGAGGTTAGGACATCTGCCCACACACTGCTAATGAACCGCGAGACTGCCTCTAGGAGGACGAGCGAGACAGAGCCACAGCAAGGGGTCACTGAGACGTCCCACGGTCTGTCGTCCTCCCACTGAATGAAATGGCTGCCAACCTCTTTCTCGAGAAGCAGGGAGTCGGGCCAGAACTGGAGTGTGTCAGCACCCTGGGCTGAAAGACTGCTCTTGCTGCCACTATTCATGTGCGCAGGGCTGCCATCGCCCTGCCATCCGGCGGGCACCAATGTGGGGAGCGCAGGGCAGCATGGATGAGCAGATTATGGCTGGCATTTCTCTAACTCCCTAGTGACGCCTGCACCTGCCCCCAGGAGACCTACTCAGTGGTCCCCATCCCTGGATCCAAGAAGTCCAGCCCTGCTTCCCTGCCAAATTCAGCATTATGAGACGCCGAGATGGTATCTCAACACGACAGCCCAGAAACCCTGGAGCTTCTAGAAACAGTGCCATCCAAGAGGAAAAAAGATGCTGTTAAGGGCACTTGGTCAGTCTTTCCTAAGTGATTAATCCGGTAGGAACAGAGGGTACACAACAGCTTACTACAGCATCCTCTAAAGATGAATGATAAGAGTAACACCTTGAAACTAATATGGATGGAGATTTCAGTCACAAAGGCGCCCAGTAACCCATCCACCCTGTCCCCATAACCCCTCTGGGGAACCAGAGTAGGAGTTCTTCAGGAAGACCTAAGTTTCTCTTCTGGAATATAAAGGACAGTTCCACTGGCATGTGCTTACTGGATTCCTTCCAGTGAGTACCATTAAATAGCTCACATAGTTAAACAATCAGTCCGCAAGTCCAGGTTGGGACTGTTCCTGTCACTGACTGGGGTTTCCGAAATAGCAAGGCGGGACAACAGCTGTTGTTCATCTATTCTCTTCCCAGAGCAACTGGGTTCATGGTGACTCTTCCTCACACGGCTGTGGTCAGTGACCCAGAGCAAGTTACGTCCGTTCCCTAGACTTCAGCTCCTGCACATACAGCAGTGGTAACAATGGAGGAAAGCTCTTCGGGGTGCTATCAGGGTCACACAGGATAAGAGATGTAATGTCCCCAGAGGTGTGCCTGACGCCCAGTGTGGGGGCTCACTGGTAGCTGCCATTGTTGCTCATCTCACCACTGTCATTGTTATCAGCGGGCACTCACTGTGTCACAGACAAAACTACACAGTCAGGAAAGTAGTCTGTGGTGAAGGAAAGAGCTCCTAGAGCAACCTTCCAGGTGCCCCCTTTCTAATAATAAGATTACCTACTTGAGTCTCTGTAAGGACCCAGAAATCCCCCGAGTATAAAGCTCACAAGGTAGACTAACACAACAAAACCTAGTCACAGAGGTGAGGTCAGACCCAAGGGCACAAGCCAAAGTCACTCAGTGAACCAAACTAGCAAGCGTGGCCTTGGAGACAGGTGGTGGCGGTGGGGTGGGGGTGGGGTCCCCCAGAGGAAAAACTGACATCTGGAAAGGAAGGTTGCTTCTGAATAGATGTGTCATACCTCCCACACAAGTACTTCAAGTCCTACATTTAGGAGCCCAAGAGATTTGACAGGAGAAATAGTTCTGTGCCAGCTCTTTTCCAGGAGAGCCCCCCCAAAGTGTGAGTCCCTTCCTGACAAGCCTTTGTCAGAGAAGCCCGCTGTGACAGAACCCACAGGCGCTGCCCCCTCTGTGGGACAGGGTGAGGGGAAGCTCCTTTCTTCCCCACCCAGTGGCTTACTTGTTGCTGTCGCGGTACTCGTAGATGTGACATCCTTGAGGCAGTCCAGTCTCGTGATCCAGAGTGAAAGCAAGTTTCAGCTGTGGGAAGAGAGAAGAGAGAAATAATGAAGTCAAGGCAGCATGTGCTCTTCATTCTGGCTGCTGAAATGAGGAAAAAGTCACGACCTGAGTCGAAAATAAAAGTCGGACACCCAAACCGACTGTGCCACCCAGGCGCCCCTAACTAGAATTTTAAATAAAAACTTGAAAAAAAAAAGAACTAAAGTTTTAGAAGTAGAGTCAACAGGATATGCTGAGGGATTCTATGTTAGGGAGTGGTGAGATGGGAAAAGAAGAAATCCAAGACAGTTCAAGTTCTTGATTTGGACAATCAGGTAGGTTCCATGGCTGAGTGGGAAGACTGAATCTAGAGGTGGCTAGAAAGCCGAAAGTTTGGTTTTGGATGTGTCAGCTTTGAGGCACTCAGTAACTTTCTCTATTAGGGGAGATCAGGAACCAGATCTGGTAATGAGGTCTTGTTGCTTTCTGGATTCCAGAAGGGCGTGCTCAGGTGAGTGCAGAATTCAGGGAAATTGTGTGAGTCCTGCTAGAGCTGAGGTGGTGAGGGCAGCTTTAACATTTCTAAACCTAAAGCCAATTATTAGATTTACAGATTAACCAGGTTTTTAAATTGCCAGGGAAATTTTAACTAAAATTAACTGCACATCAGGATACATTATTCTAACTTTTTTTTTTTTTTAACTGCAAGGCTGTTAACACAGATCTGCATCATTAGATGCTGGACGGGTTTTCTCTTCCTGAGAGGGAAAAGAGCTTGTAGGAATGGTTTGTCCTCTTATTGACCCAGATGAAAATACAAAAACAGAAACAATCCCTTCTTCACCATCATGAAGCCAGGAACTTCAAGTCAAAGGCATGTTTTCCCTACAGAGCCCTGCTTGGGCCTTCCCAACCCTCTTTCAGCAAAATCGAAAATCATTGTTTTTTTAAAAAAAAAATCTATTAACTATACCATTTTCTCTTGACCTCTCCCTTTGTGGCTGAGGCCAGGCCTATATTCACTGAGTCCATTTCAAAGACTGCTCCACTTAGAAATTTCCAAATCTTTTAGCTCAGGATTTATAAGCTTTATGCAATTTATGAATTTATGGCTTAGAAAAATTATCATAAATGTAAGAGCTAACGTTTTTCTGTGAAACTGTTCACTTCAGTATCATTTACTGGAAAGACTCGAAAAGCCCAGCAGTGCAGGTGGCCAGGTAAACTATGACACAATCCCACGCAGGGTAGCAGCCATTCAACTGTTTCTGAAGGATTTTGATTGATCTGGGAGAATATCTGGATTAGTTGGAAAAAAGCAGGATGCATATGTGATTATATACCAAGAAAACTATGTAAAACGGAACAGGGACCACCTAGAAGAAAGACCGGAGGGATCGATGGCAACAGTGTTCCTCTCCTTTCTTTGCATTTTCCAAATTCTTTAGGATAAATCTAAGGAGCTATGAGCCACAGTCCTTAGTCATGAAGGAATTAAGGGAAATTTCATTCTTGAGGTCAAGAAACTGTGTAAATATCAATTCAACATGGAGGTGACTGGGGAGGTGCAGGGAGGGGACGGGACAGATGAGCACTCCTATGTACTGAATGGAGAACTCATATTTATTGAAAGCCTACCAAGTAAAGGCTCTCCTTTACCCTGACCACAACCATTTGAAGTAGGTATTATGATTTCCTTTTTACAGGGGAGGAACTTGAGGCTAAGAAAGGTTAAGTAATTTGTCCAAACCACAATTAGAATTTCAGCTAAAACCCACACTCTTTGCACCTCACTGGAACTAGAGGACTCAGCGATGGTCTGGACAGGAAGACTGCCGGGGAGAGGTCAAGGACAATGTTTAAGGTGCTCTCCCTCGGGCAGCAGGATGGATGGTGCTGCTACTCACCGTGACCAGGAGGAATAGCAGGTTTGGAAGGAGAGCTTGAGTTTAGTTTGAGAGCGCTGATTTTAAGGTGCTGAGAGGCATTGTCATGCAGATGAACAGCAGGCAGCTTGTATAAACAATTCTGAATTTTTTAGGCAAGACTGTGATCTGGAGGTGCAAAATTTGGAAGCCTCTGGATGGTAAGATGGTAACTAAAGCCACTGGTGTGGACAAGAACACACCCAAGAGAGTATATAGAGGGAAAACGAGGTCTTTGCTAGCACAGCTGGGTTTTGGAGCAGTGCAATGCAGGTTAAGGAGGAGGGGCAAGGGAGTTTTGAGTTCTGTTGTTACAGGAGCCAAGAGGAGAACATATCTCAAGGAGGGAGCAGTCAGCGGCATTCAATCCCTCTAAGAGGTCAAGTAAGAGAGGAACTGGCATCCAAGACCAAAAAGAGTCCATTGGAGTTAGCAACAAGGACTCACAGGAGAGGGGGGGAAGCAGAGGGCAGGGCGTGATTGGGTGAAAAATGAGTAGAAGGTAAGGAAGTGGGGATTGTGAGTTCATGTAGTTCTTTTAGCAAATTAGACGGTGGTGGGGGAAGAGTCAAGATGAATGGATTGGAACAGGACCGGACAAGAGGATGGGGCTTAAAGCAGAGCATGTGGTAGGACAACAGGCTGTTTAAATGCGGATATAAAAGAAGCACTACAGAGGGCAGGCTCGAAGACACGAGAGAGAGGGAGGTAAATGAAGAGTCAAGGTGGCTGAGATGACTGGAGGAACGAGAGGACGCCAACGCGGAAGTGGATGACCCTTCCTGCGCCGTAGCAGTGGGGAGGGCTGGGCAGGGATGCAGATGTATCTGTGGATTTGGCGGAGGTGTGTGTGTGTGGGGGGGGGAGCAGGATGGGGGATGGTGGTGGTTTGGAATGTTCCAGTCTGATTTTTGTTCTTTTCTGAGAATTAGGAGGTCAAATAATCCACAAGGAATGGAGGGTTTGGTGAGGGAAGGAAAGGGGGTTGGGGGAAAGTGATGAAGGCTTGAAACTGTTTCTCTGGAGAGCAGGAAAAACCGTTGACCAGGGAAGAGCATGAGGGCTGCCAGGGAGCACTAACGGTCCAGCTGAGGCCACAGGAACTGAAGTTTCTATAGCAACCATCTGTCCAGATGTTGGTTGTTTTTTTTTTTTTTTTTTTTTTCTAGCAACTTAGACATTGGCATGAAGAAAGTTAGGTTGGTCCAAAGCTGAGCATTTGCCAGGAAGGTCTGAGGGAAGAATAATGGAGCAAGGGAGTAGAGATAGGATATTGGCAACAGATGGGCCAGAGACTCTAAGGGGGAACAGGTGAGAAATAAAAATGCAAGGGGCCGATTGGAAGAAAACAGAAAGATCTGGGTGACAGATGTCTTGTTTGGTGTTACTATTTATTGAGCATGTTATGCTCCTGTGACATGACAATTCTAAGTACTTTTTGCCCAAATTAGCAAATCAGTTGCAGGACTGAAGTGTGACCCATGTTGCTAACCACTGGACCACACCAGCCTCCTGAGTGTCCCTGAGGTCAAGGACTGTGAACTGTGGGAGTCACTGAGTGAGGGAGTGGGGGGCATTGGAGGCTGTGGTCAGAGAGTAAGTTTTCTCTGACCTTGGAGATGGGGCAGTCAGTCCTCAAGATAGGAGCAGAATGGAGAATTGGGAGGTTGGGATGAAAAGGTCTCCCATGAGAGGTCTGAAATTCACCCAGGATGATAACATGATGTTTCCCAGACAAGCTTATCCACAAAAGTGTATCACTGCAGGCGTGCAGGAATGTTGGTAAGTACCTACTTTGTGCAAGGTTCCACACATGAATGAAGGAGTGCAACTAGTCCATGCAGCAGACCGAGATGCCAAGCCCGCAGGCCTTCCTCCTTCCCAATGACACCCTACACTTACTCACCTAGTTACCCTCCCACACAGGCCATGGAATCCAGGGGGAAGCGGATCCAGTGTCCTAGGCTGGGCCTGGCCATTCTAAGGTGACCTTGTACACCTCTCAGTAACTGATCAGGAACCCAAGCCAATCAGTGCCTGGCATCTCCTGGCCTAGGAACTGGTTCAGGCAAGGCCAAGGGACCTAATGAAGCCCGTGAGATGTGAGGGGATGTTTGCTGAGTGCTTCTGGGCATGAGGGCCCAGAGCTGCTGAAGCTAGCTCGCTCTCAGCCTGAGAAGGAAGCCCAATTCACAGAAGAAACAGCCTTTAGAGACCCGCAGAAAAACAGAGCTGGATGCTTGGGGGAGCCAGGCCTGGTCCTTGTTGGCCACCCAGACCTCCACTGTTCTTCTGTAACATCCTCTCTCTAGGACACAGACACATAACATGTCTACCCACTTCTTGGTGCCACTCTCCACAATGCAGCTGAGTTATCTTTCTAAAACAAGCCTGATGACACTTCCTTCTTTAAATACCTCCGATGGCTTCCTGCTATTTGCCACAGGTATAAGAACTAGTCTAACAGCCAGTTAGACTAGTTGGGTTGGCTCCCCACGCGAACAAAAATGGACTGTGACGGAGGGATGGCGAGGGGGGCATGCACTGAGGAGAGGGTGCCAACCAGGGAGGACCTCAGGGAAGGTGACAGGAGTCTTAAGGGAGACACCTAAGCCTGCCTGACAGGGAAGGGTGCCCCCACGCTCTCATTGCACCTGCTGCAAAATCCCAAGCACTTGACCCTCACGGTGGAGCTCACTGTGTGAGCTTGGATCACGCCTTGTACTTTCATACCTACAGCCCTTCCTTAGGCTGTGACTGTTTCTAGAAGGGCCCTTCCTGTCTACCCCAGCAAGACCCCACGCATTCTTTGAGCTTCTCTCTGTGAAAGTTGGTCTTTCACAACTCTCTCCTCTGGTAACTGGAAGCAGGGCCTCCCTCCCCAGTGGTCCAAGGGCCCGGGGGGGCGGAGGGGTGACACCTTCACCGGGTACCCTCCACACGCAGAACACTCAGCACTGCCCACAACAGGTGCTCAGTGCACATCGCTGAGCTGACCAGGCTAGTAGAGAACAGCTGCCCAGTCATCTCCTACACGCCAGAGGCGCCCCCTGCAGGTTTCTGCGCCCCTCAGCATGCTCTGATCCTGGCTGGACAGATCTGTAGTCCCCCAGTCTCATCCCTGAGGTTGTCTGGCCTCCTCTAACTTCAGAGGTGAAGGAATCCTGCCTCACCTCTGTGCCCTCAGGAATGGCCACCAGATGAGAAGCCCATGTGCTCCCATCTTGCCAGCACCCCTGAAGATAGACACAGACAGTCTTTCACTCAAGAATAGTTCTTGACTGTGTCCTACGAGCCTGGCCCAGCAAGCACGCACCCAGGCCCTCCGGCTACATCAAGACCACTGGGCCCCACCCGTGGAGTTGCTCAGTTCAGAACGACTGTCACTGTGACACTTCACCAGGTCCATCTTTTGCCTTTCCAGAGGCAGCGGTGCTAGTCAACCTTTGCCCGGGGAGGACAGTTTCCAATTGTACCCCATTCCTGGAATCGGGCAAGAAGAGAAGGAGGCCCAAGAGGCAGTAAGGAGGTCACTCTGTCAGCCTCTACCAGCAAGACGGATCTAGTTAGAGGCAAGGCTTTCCTCTGGACAAAGGCCAGGCTGATCTCCCTTGGGCAGGAAATGGAAGAGCCTTTTATTTTTAGGGGCTCAGGCTAGAACCAAGAAGAGGGCAGGTGCTGGGGAACTAGAGTCTGAGACTCCTGCTGGGACCTCTTTAGATCCAGCCCTCCTGCTCCAGACTGGGCCCCAGTGGGCGACAAGGAGCTGGGCTGGGTGGAAGGGGCCAGGACTGTTGGGAGAGAATAGTCCTTTCACATTCACTGTGGAAGTGTGGGTTATAGTGTTGGGGTTGTCGTGCCTGCAAGCGGCCCTTCTTCAGTCCCTCTGGGCTCTGGGGCAGGGGGATGGCCAGGGAGGTAGCTGGGCCATGTTTCTTGCAGGTGGCAAGTAAGCAACAAGAGTTCCAGACCACAGAAGCCCCCTCAGGTGGACCGAGGCCGGAGAGGAGATGCCCCGGGCTAAGCAGCAGAGGGGTCCATGGAGTCATCGAATGTAACTCTTCAAGGACATGTGACCTTATTTTGTATGCCAATCCAGTGAAGCTGACGGGCCAGACTACATTCATGAGAATAATGGAAAAAGAGTAAGGGTCAGGAAAGGAAATGGGGCTAAAGGTGGCATGCCAGAAGTTCCCCTTGGCCAGTGAGTGAATCAGGTCTCAATCTGCTCAGAGATACAGTTCCAAACAGCCACGTTCCTAGAGTACATCACGCACAGGCCACTTGGTATTAAACCCCATCAGCTGAGGTGGACACCGGCTCTGAGCTTCGGGTGCTTTTGACAACGCCTGGCCTGACCTTCAATGTTGAGGAGTTGCCAACTTCATCCACAATAGCATCGAAATGACCTCCAGTGGACAATTGGGGTGGGGGGGTGTGTCTCTGACCATGGCCCAGACAGCCCTTGCAGGCTGCTTTGTACCTGAGGTGGGGACCTGGGCGCCAGGTTCCGAGTCCCTCTCACAGGGGTGGGGGCACTCTGCTCAAAGCAGAGTGCCGGGTCTGTAGCCAGGATCACTCTAGTTCAAACCAACATGGGTTCTCCAGGAGGCCTGCAAGCCTCCTTCAATCTGCTAGCTATTAGGACCGAGGTTCAAACGCGGGTCAAGGAGCAGCCTGGGAAGCCTGCGGCCGCCGCACAGTCGGCTCTCACCTCTCCAGTCCACCGGTCTTGCCGGGGTGTCCAACTCTTCCTTCAGCCCAAAGTGGCAAATCCCCCCCACACTTCCCACATCTCAGGCATGCCACTGATGACACTTTTGACGCGCAGAAGGGACCTCCACCTGAGCCTTGGTTTTGCCATTGAAAAATCGTATTAGAAGGAAATCTTCACGTTCTCCGAGGTGATCTTTAGTTTTTTTTTCTTCTTCAGTGTTTCTTGTTTGGTTTGGATCTCCCGAGCATTGTTTCTTTTTTTCCATCTCCTCTTTGCTTTCTTTTATAAGACAAAGATGCTGTGGACTTGGCTTCCTCTTGGTTCACAAGGATTCTACGGCAAATGTATTAGGTTTCCTTCTCCTAAGTCCACTGAAGTCTTTTTGGACTTGGAGAGAGCTTTTTAAGAAAGAACTTGCTCATTCAGCAGGATTTTCCTCCCCACCCCAAGCTCTGGTTCTGACCTGGAAAAAATAAGAGAGAGAAAGAGCGAGAGGATCTTGCAGTCCTGACGCTCGACTTCCCAAACCACAAAAAAGAACCTTGCTCCAGTAACGTAATCATGGAGATTTCTGGCACCCTGGTCTTTCAAGAAAAATACATCCATCTGCTGGCACAGGGACCGTCAAACTAAATCCTGTTCAGCATGGAGTTCCCGATTCATTAGTGTTGGAAAGTCTATGGTGAGGCTGGCCGCCCCGCTGGGTGACGCCTCCCTGCAGGGGCGTCTCTAAACCCCACAGCTGTGTTTTCACTTAAGGCCACTTCTCCTGACTCCACGGCACCTTGTTCCAGAGGCTCGTTCTATTCTCATTAAGGTTAAATATGACAGGACAAGGATTCTTCAATGCTGAGGCTTTCCTTGCTCTGAAGAAAAACTTGTTGGTCTCTAGAGCTCTGGGTGACCCGTCGGGAAGGCCGCTCTCAAGTGAGGAACCCAGGCCTGTCGCATCATGCTTAGTTGGCTTCCACGGACAAGCCTCCCCGGGGAGAGGAGAGTTCTGGCTTCTCCGGCCTGCCAGTCATGGTGCCTCCTCCACTGGGGCTTATTTCATGGCTCACCAGCAAGTCCGGGTGAGGAGAGCTCTTCTGGCCACTGCCTCACACCCCCTCTGCCTTTACTATGGGGTGAGACCAGCATCAGCAGAACAGGATTCCCCTGCTCGGGCTTTCCTGATAAGGCCTTACCTGGTCACGGGGCCACATTTTTGCTCCTCAGATTTCTGGGCAATAGGACAACAGTGACTACAAGGCGCGGTGAACAAGCATGCATGCAGCCTGTCTGCTCATTCCACTCACAGTTGGAGCATTCTGGATGATTTTCACGGCCCTATCCCTTCCCCCAAGCAGGACTGCCGCTTTCCTGATATTAAAATCAGAGACTACGCTGCCTAGCCACAGGAACTATGCTCACGCCTACAGATGTCACTTTACTTCTGCCTCCTTCCTGTGGTTCTAGTTTTTGGTCTTTCTTTCTATTGTATTCATTTCACTGTTTATTTCCTTCGTTATAAGTCTTCCCAAATCCTTTTTGGAAACAGAAGAGGGTATGTATAGCTAAAATAAGGGTCGTCAAAATATAAGCCAAACATACAAAGAAGTATGAGATCCAGGCAGATTCAAATACAACCTGATTAAACACTGATCATGACAGTAGGCATTCAGTTCATGGAAGAAAGAAAATGGGACATTCTCGTACAATCCTCAGAGCCAGTAATCAAGCTGGCTCTCTTCTTGAAAAAACAGGAGAGAACAGAATGATCTTCCAGGGAATTGGCCTCAGTTTCCAGGGACTTGAGGAGTTGGGGAGTTATATAACCCCAAGCTGGGAGCCAGCAGCTCTGGCCTCGTCTCCGTTCTATCCCAGACTCCAGGGTGGTGCTGGAGTCCTACTGGCCTTAACTTTTCCACCTGTAAAATGGAGCTGAATTCCTCTGTGGTCATCCACAGATTGTTTTATGGATGAATGTGAGATACTTTCTAGGTTTACTGGAATAAAGGATCCATAATAATCCCTGCTCTATCTAGGAGAAGAGAAGCTCTGAAGATTTTAGGGGGACCAGTGCTCACCTCTTTGGGCGGTTTAAATGAAAGAGAAGTGGCAGGGAAGAACTCTCCTGCCTATGGCTTTCTTAGCTAAGAGCAACTGTCAAAGTTCATGACTCGATTGCATATTAATTCTGCTTTCTTCCTCCCAGACAGAGCCAAATGTCTGGACATCATATTCTAGGACAACATCCTAAGGTCATTTCTGGTCCTGGAGCAGCCAATGTGCCATTGTTCCTGGTTCCTGCAACCTGGTATTGCCTGCAGCAGAGGACTCAGGGGCAGCCCCTGGGAGAAGAATCACGGTGCACCACCACCTAGTCACAAAACACCTGTTGATTTGAGAAGGCTTACTGGATGGTTCTGAATAATCTGGAAGGGACACTTTGGAGGCCCTGCAGTCCCTGCAGTTCCTATTGTCATCCAAGATAAACACTGGTATCTTAGCCCTTTTATTTATAAACAACATATCTAATGGATACCATCCTAACTCTGGTAAAAGCCAAACACCTGGGTTTTGTGAAGTTTGAAGAAAAGTACAGGAAGAAGTTTGCCCCTGAGATGAAATGCAAAGACTAAAACTACGGACGCAGGTTGGTGAAGGGTGCTAGAAAGGGTCAGGATCCAGTAGGAAGGAAAACGGACAGACTTTCTGTTTGCCTTGCTAACTGAAAAGTCAGCTTTGGTAACAGAGAATCCTTGGATAATCGCACAGTTGAAAATCACTTAAGAAATGACACATGATGTTAAATTCATGTGTCATTTCTGTTATAAAAATAAGTTTCACAAGAAGCTTAGGGGAATGTTTTCATTAAGCAGACTCTTATTTTCCCTCTAGCTCTTGTATACTCTTGCTAGGGGCTGTGGACTGGGATTCAGGGTGGGGGGCGGTCCAAGGCTCTCCCAGTCTGCACGGACCTTAGGGGGTCCTCTACTGCTCTTTCTGCCCACTAGACTGGACAAGTTCTCTTTCTAGCACATCTAAGAGTTCATGCTTTTGCTGCGACCCTCCAGCCTGGGACTCGGGCTTTACTAGATTAGGACGGAGGACATTCTCCTTGTGAAAATGTAGGCCTACAAACCACCCACCTCCACCACACACACATGCACTGGACACTGGGCACCGGCCGCACAGTCCAGAAGTAAAGAGCACAGCCTCATTCTCAGGCTGTCTGGATTTGACTCCTGACTTTTTTTTTTTCCTATTAGCTGTATTCCCTCATGGAGTTATTTACCTGTTTCTGTCTTGGTTTCCTCCCCTGGAAAAAGGGGAATAATACCAATGCCAATTTCATAGGGTTTTTGCGAAAATTAAATGAGGAAAACCACCTGAGAACAGTACCTGCCTCAGGCAACAAATGCTCCTGTTGCCCCAAGACCAGGGGTTGGTTCTCTTAAGGAACTGAGATCACACTGGATGGACAACGATGGCAGGCTGGGACAAGCTGGCTGGGACTGGATGGCTCCACTTGAGATCCCTCTTGAGCCTGAGGCATTTCCACAGTCGTAGGGTTCACCTTCCTTCCCGGGGGGCAGTAT
Organism: Mustela putorius furo; assembly: GCF_011764305.1. Lineage (NCBI taxonomy): Eukaryota > Metazoa > Chordata > Mammalia > Carnivora > Mustelidae > Mustela > Mustela putorius. The sequence continues at coordinate 33,942,872 of NW_025421341.1, read as the reverse complement.
CTGGGAAGCCGGTGCTCGGCGCCTGCGACTCCCTGGGGGTGCTCAGAAGGAGGACGAGAGGCTTCGAGGTTGCTGGCCTGCCATCACAGGGCCACCCTGACGGTTCTTCTTGGGGGACCGGGCTCCTCAGGCCGCTCTCCGCAGAGGAGGTAGGTGGGGAGGCCGTGATACCCTGTGTGGGCCCTGCCAGCTTGGCAGACGGGCCTCACGACAGAGGATGACCAGCACTTGTGCCCCAGCAATGACTCGTCTGCTAATCTCCACCTGGGAGAGGAAGAGGCCACAACGACCTGCTACAGCATGGAGAGGGCTGGTTTCTGACAGTCCGGATACGAGAAAATTGCTTCTACCATGGCCGGATTCTTCTCATTTCTTCTCGAGCTGGAACATGTCTGTGGTTGTGTATTTAACTATCATGCTGTCTGCACTAGATGGGAAGCTCCCATAGAGAAATCCCGACTGATGACTCCTTGTGCTTCCCACAAGCCTCTGTTGACTAAAGAGGGGGGCTCCACAATTAGCAGAAATACGGCTTCCATATGCAACAGGAGAGGCTGCCAAGAGCTTCGCGCATGCAGGCTCTCCTCTTTTATTTATTTATTTATTATTTTTTAAAAAAGATTTTATTTATTTATTTGACAGACAGACAGAGATCACAAGTAGGCAGAGAGAGGAGGAAGCAGGCTCCATGCCGAGCAGAGCCTGATGTGGGGCTTGATCCCAGGACCCTGGGATCATGACCTGAGCTGAAGGCAGAGACTTTAACCCATTTGGCCACCCAGGCGCCCTGGCACTCCTCTTTTAAAGGTGAAGGAATGTAAGCTCAGGCCTCCCCGAAGTCAGCAATGTATCAAGCAGGTGGTGGCACCCCCAGAAATGGACCCCAAGCCTACCCAACTCCAGGATGCCTTTCCCATTCCCACTGGGCCACGCCTGCTGTTTCTTCTCTCACCAGCGGGCCTCTGTGCTGGAGGTGGCAGGGGGCTGACAACCACTGACTTCTCTCCTCTAGATCCTAACAGACACAGGGCAGGAAATGGTGTTCTGAGGGTTGGTCTTCCAAGGCCTCCTAGCTAAGGCATCACCAAAGAACAAGTTGGGGGGGAGGTGCGCTCCTCTGTTCGGCAGAACTGAAATCAAGAAGCTGGACTGAGAGGCCGAGCAGATGGAGCTGCCCAGTTTCAGATGGAAAGTTGGCCTGGAAGAAGAAGACGCATGGGTGGGCCCTCCAGAGGCCGTGGGCTGTGTGGACAATGGACGTGGCAGGTAAGGCCATGCAAGGGAGAGCAAGCGAGGAAAGGAAAGAGATGGACTGGCTCTGCTTTTCCAGTTCAGTGAACCCGTCCTCTGGTTGACAGGCTCTGGCACAAAGCTCGTCAGGAATAAGACCAGAAGGAGAGCCACAGGCTTCTCACCCCAGTCGGCTAGTCAAAATACCGGATATCAGGAACAAAGAGAGAAAAACAAGGTAACAACAACCACAAACTAAGATTTGTGGATAATATAGGACCTATTATTATGCTATTGAAAAAACAGATGGGCACTCACAGAGCTAATTTCTGTTATTTAAGTCATGGGCCCCTCTCCATGACTTCCTCTATAAGATGAAAGCCTCAGAAGAGATACTCTCTTTGGTTCCTTCTGGCCATCCATTTCACAATTCTGTGAGCAAGTGCCTGTCAAGCACAGTCCCCGTGTTGCTGGGAACTGTGCCAGGCACATGGGGGCCCAGGGGAGAAAGGACAGTCTCAGGTGGCAGAGATGACTGTCCCACTGGCTCCAGGGCTCCTGGGGCTCAGAGAAGGCTCTGGTAGAATGGCCTGCATGGAGTGGATGAGGCCAGAGCTGAGTCTGGCCTCAGAGAGGATTTGCAAAACACCAATGAGAAGTCCCTCATAATGGAAGAACACAGGACCTTTGGCCCTCCTAGGCCACAGACCACTCTGGTCGTGTTCATCACTGTGCCTACCAGTTCCTACCAGTACCTAACCAGTACCTACCAGTCTTTGGTGAAGCAGGCACTCACCAAGTAACTGTAGAAGGGATAAATGAGCACAACCAGCGAAGTAGAAATTAACATGCACTGTTCTGTGAATACAAATGGGATTGGTCTGACGATGGAAGTGGAGGGTACAGCTTGGGACTGGGTAAAATAGTAGTGGTGATGGTAACAAAAATGGCCAGGATTTACTGAGCTTACTCAGTAAGTCCTGTGCTAAGCACGTTAATGTGTTCTCTCACTGGATTCTCTTAACAGCCTCAGAGGTGGGTGCTGTGGCTATTCCTACTGGGAATGGAGGCTGTGGGCATGGGCAACTTGTCCCCCATCCCATAGCTGCAGCCGTGAGATGGGAGCCCAAGGCCCTGACTTCCAGTTCAGCCTTTCCCAAAGACATGTGACAGAGGCTCATACCTGGACCCTCTTCCTGCCCATGTCCCCTTCCCAGGCCACCGGCAGCTCTCTGGCGCATATGGCTTTCTGACAGGAGACGGCCCCCTGAGCTGAGACCTAGACTTTCCTGGGTGCTGTGCCGGTGTGCCTCCCAGGTGAATGAAAAACTCATTTTTTTTTTTTGAGATCATTACAGATTTAGAGAGACTGCAAAGATAGTGCAGAGAGGTCCTGTGTCCTCTTCACCGAATTTCCACCAAAGGTTACAGCTTATGTAGCTAGAACACGGTATCAGGCCCAGAAAGCAGACACCGGCGTGCCTAGTTCTGTGTCATTTGGTCACACTGTAGATCTGTGGAAATGCCACTACCGTTTGGATAGAGAACTGTCCCCTCACCACGCCGCCTTCTCTCCCCACATCATCTCAACCATCCAGCAACACCGCTCTGTTCTCCAGCTCTGTAATTTGGTCGTTTTGAGGATGTTGTAGAAATGGAATCGGTATTTTAAGACTGCTCTTCCAAGTCATCCTAAGAGTATGACTTGATCCACTTGCTTCATTTGTAAGAGAATAGAAAACAGTGACGACCAACAAGAGAAACTAGAGAACAAAGCAGAATACGGAGAGCTTCTGTTCTCACTCTGCCGCTTCTAGTATGTGACTTTTAACAAATTCCCTATCCCAAATCTCAGTCTCCTTGTCTGTAAAAATGGGTAGAAGATTTAAGGATTAAATGAGGTAACATGTGAAAGCTCTTGGCAAGCGACAGGCACTCAATAAATTCTAGCTGTTTGTTATTATTAATAATAAGCCAAGGAAGCCTCTGTGCCTCTTTATAGAAAATCAGCCTCTTAACGGTCACAGACGATTAAGGAAGTGACCACGCCAGCCCTTAAATGACCCCAGGTCATGCTTCCCTTTGCTTCCCAAGACTCCACCGTGGAAACAACTGGGGACTTTTAAAAGGCGCTTCCAGCAGGCATCTTCAGGCATACTCCCTCATGAGAACAAGCAGCCACTCCCCATGCCAGATTCACCAGGGGGCCGAGAATTCTGAAAGCGGGCCAAATGACCAAGAGCTCTCTGTTTAGCACAGAAGGCCTCCAGAGGACAGCCGGGGTTTGTGCCGAGGCCCCCCGACAGCACACTGAGCGCAGAGACGGGGATGGTGCCAGACAGAGGCAGGGGTCAGATGTGTGATTGAATTAGGTGCTGCATGGATACCCCACAAAGCTCAGCATCACTCAAAGGCTGGACGGGAGATGGACGACACCGGCCCACACCACCCACAAGGTCATCCTTACTATGACTAGCTATGGAAATCTGAAAAAAAAAATCTCCCCCAAAAATCACATATGCAAAGACTCCATTATATAGTCCAGAGAGCACTTGACTTTGAGCCTTTGAGTAGCTGGGAACCCAGCACAAATGGCTGGCTATATCTTAAGCAACATGCCCAAGGCCCATTGAGAATGGACAAAAACGGGTATTCAGGATCCTTCATGATTTACTGAAAGTGCCATTGTCTGTGCCTTTGCATGGCACCAGCAGGGGTGGGATCAAGGGCACCCTTCCTGATGGCGGGGTCACCCCATGTGTCTCCTGTTCCCTTGGACTTTTCAACTCCCCTGGCCTGCATTCACTCACTCACTTTCTCTTCTTTGAAGTTAAAGAATACTGCCTCATCTATCACTGACAATGTTGCGTTTCAAAGGGACTGGGAGTGAATTCACTTTTTTTTTTTTTTTTTTAAACAAATGAGAAGGGTTCAGCTGGGAAGAGAGAGAAAGAGGTAAGGAGGGAGGGAGGGAGGGACAGCGAGAGCTAATGATGGCTGCTTTCTTCCAGTTCCATGCTGAGGGGAAGCCCTTGTGTGGCATCTAGGCTCTGGGTCGGGGGACAGAAGTCTCATACCGCTCCCCAATGCCCATATGTGCTCACCTAGCCTCGCTTTCTAGGCTTCCTATTGTTTTTCCAGGCCCTCTTACTGGACTTTGGAAGGCATGCATGTTTCTTCTGCTTACCTCAAACAGGGGAAGTAAAGGCACACCAGACTTGTTTGGCTGGCTGTTCTGTGAGCGCCTTTAACCAGATGGTCCAAAGCACCTCAAACTCAGAGAGGCCCTGACTGATGCCTACTCTTCCTTCTCCTGGGGGTTCTCCTAGGTGGCACCCCAGCTGCCTGGATGCCCAGGCAGAAAGCCAGGGTATCCAGATGCACCCTCTCTCTTTCTGGGGTCTGATTCCATCTCTTCGGTATCTTCCTCATCTGTGCCTTCTGTCAGCTGTGTGACCTCAGGTTGGGACCCCAGAGGGTCTCAGGTGGACTCTAGCTGCAGCCATCTAACTGGCTTGACTGAGATCCACCTTGACCCCTTCCCAATTAATTCTCTACAGAGCTGCCAGAGAGAGCCTTCTAAAAAGAAAATCCCATCCTATCGTTCCCATACGTGAAATGCTTCAATGGTATATGATGAATTCAAGAAAGCACTCATATTTCAGGGCAGAGGGAAAAAGGTCCTCCATGACTGGCCTTCGTTGTATCTCCAATAGTATCTCCCACTGCTCCTGTGAGCCCTTCCTACGACCAGCCATGCCATGGTCTGCTCCTCCACGAATATATCAAACCTGTGTGCTGCTCTGCCTCAAACATCCTTGAAGAAGCCATTCCTGACTCTCAACTGCCCTCTTTCACTAGAACAGGAATCTTCTCCCAGATTCTATAACCCAGTAGGAAGCACACTCTGAACCATGTGTTTCTTAGACACAGGGCCATGTCTTACCTGTCTCGTGGTGACTGACATAAAGTTGATAATCGATGTTGTTTTCTGAATACTTTTGCTGCAGTGTATTTTCCCATGGATGAAAGATGGCAGGCCTCTACTTAGCTTGGCTGGGGTTTGTTGTTTCACAGATTTCTATCAAATGTTAGCTGCACATCCTTCCCAGGCAAGCAATCCTTGGCCTCTCACCCATAACAGGCTTTCTTCCCACCAAATTACACTCCAGCTGTTCTAGGGAAAACCCAATTCCAATGGCAGTCATAACTAGCAAGCTGTCTTGTTGACTATAATTTTTAAAAGCCTCTTAGTTATGAGATTAAAGCATGATTGGGTGACTCACTGACATGGGTATTTGCACGTAATCGACAAAGTCCTGTGCTTGGCACCATTTACCCACCCGACTTTGTGCAGCAGTCAGAAGGATTTATCTGGAAAGTTCAGAGGTTTTTCTCTTATCATCTGCACCCTCCTTTAAGAAGATACAAACTTCACTTTTATGCCAAATCTTAAGCCAAACAAGCCTCATATCTGTTTAAAAGCCACTCCTGAGGCAGCTTCTAATGCTGCACCTCCTTTCCAGATGGTTCATGGTGGGCACCATGCCGGGCAAGGCTCTCAGGATGGACCTATCCCAACTGTATTCAGTTATATGTCTGTCTCAGTTATTGGGACTGTGTTAAAAAAAAAAAACTGGGCCTAGGAAATAAGCGTCCTTAAAAGAAGGAAGAACTAAAATGTAAATCCTAAAACTAGAAAATTTCCAGAAGAGACAGAGAAAAATCTTTATGATCCTGGGTTAGTCAGACATTTCTTAGGGCACCAAAAGCAAAATCCTTGACAGAAAAATTTGATCCACCAGACTTCATCAACATTTAAAGCTTCTGCTCTTCACAGAGAGAGTAAAGAAATAAAAGAATGCAAAGACAAGCCAAAGACCTGGATAAAATATTTGTAAATCACATACCTGAGAGAGGGTTTAGGTCCAGAATATAAGAACTCTCAACATTTAGTAATAAGAAACTAAGCCACCTAAGTAAAAAATGGGTGAAAGATATGAAAAGGCACTTCATTAAAAAAGATACGCAGACAGCAAATATGCCCATGAAAACATGTTTGTTTAACATCATTACTTAGTAGGGAAATGCAAATTAAAACCACCAACAAATGGGGCATGTAGATGGCTCAGTTGGTTAAACGACTGCCTTTGCCGCCTTTGGCTCAGGTCATGATCCTGGAGTCCAAGGATCCAGTCCCACGTTGGGCTCCCTGCTCAGCAGGGAGTCTGCTTCTCCCTCTGACCTCTCCCCCTTCTCATGAGCTCTCTCTCTCAAATAAATAAAACTCTTAAAAAAAAAACACCAATAAAATACTTTTATACATGTACTCACATGACTAAAAAATAAAATAAAATAATCCAACAAAAACCTGACAATAGCTAGTGCTGGTAAGCATGTAAAGAAACTAAAACTCTCATACATTGTTGGTGAGTGGCACAGCCCTACCTAGAAAACAGTGTGGCAGTTTTGGTTTCGTTTTGTTTTGTTTTGTTTTTTGAGAGGGAGGGATGTGGGGAGGGGCAGAGGGAGAGGGAGAGAGGAAATTTTAAGCAAGGCACTTTTCCCAGTGCAGAGCCTGACCCAGGGCTTGAGCTCATGGCCTGATCATGACCTGAGCCGAAATCAAGTTGGAAGCTCAACTGACTGAGCCACCCAGGTGCCCTTGTTTGGCAGTTTTTAAATAAAGTTAAACAGACATTTGGCATACGATCTAGCAACCCTCCTCCTTCTAGGTATTTACCCAGTGAAATGAAAACTATCACATTAACGCCTGTAGGTGTTTATGGCACCATCATTCTATAATTGCCCCAAGCTGGAAAGAACCCAGATATCCTTCAACTGGTAAATAGATAAACAAACTGTGGGCCACCTACAGTATCCTGGAACACTTACTCTACAATAGAAGGGAGTAACCATTGATACACATAACCACACGGTAAACCTTGCAGGCATGATGCTAAGTAAAAGGAACTAGACTCAAAAAGCTACCAACTGCATGACTCCCTCTGTATGATATTCCAGAAAAGGCAGAACAATGGAAACAGAAAACAGATTAGAGGCTACCATGGGGCGGGGGGAGAGCAAGAGTATGAAAGGGAAAGTTGAGATTTTTCTGGGGTGATATAACTGGGGGGAAAAAAAAAGGAGAAAAGGGCTTATTACTGTATGTAAATTATACCTTACTAGGAAAAAAAAGTAATTCTGGCTACAAATGTGGCTGGTGGGTGTAGTGCTGAAGGTGTTATGGGTTCCTCGTGATTGTATATAGAATCAGCCTTTTTATAGAAATGCCAAACAGGACTTGGGAGCTGATCAAGCCCACAAACAGTAAAACAAATATAAGTCAAAACAATAATAAAACGCCATTTTCAACCTATCATAAAAACGAAGATTAAATAAAACCCACAAACTCTTCATTTGGTGAGATGCAATGACAATGCACTATTGTTTCTGCTGGGGAAAGCCTAAATTAGCTTAACCTTTCTGGAAAATCACCTGGCAGTTTGTATCAAAAGCTTTGAAAACGCACACCCTTTAGGATACATAGAAAAATGTTATGACCAGGTCATGGATGACTGATGCCTCTGCTGGCCTTACTTGTTAATCTCTAAATTTTTATAAAACAAACAAGTATTACTTTTCTAAGAAAATAGTATGTTAATCAAAAAGAGAAAAGTATCACAAAAAAAAGAAAAAAAAGATTTCCCTTCCATTCAGTCATTCTAAGAAATTATTCCGAAGGAAATAATCCAAAATGATTTTTAAAAATTTTATGCAGATAATCAATTGCAGTGCTATTTATAATAGCAAAAGCTAAAAGCAGCTCAACTGGGGATGCGTTACATAAACTGTGCAATATTCTGCCTCACTTCTCTGAGTGACCTGGAGTAGGAAGGGGAACTCCATCTCCCTCCCTTCTCGCCTCACAAACCCTGCGAGGCATCCCGTGTTTGGGAGTCTGGTCCCAACCCCTGTGTAGCTGAACGTTTGGCTCGGGGGCTGGTAGGAGAGGCCTCATCTTCACCCCTGCACCTCCATTTCAAGCCCTTCCCCTCTGTCTAGCCCCAACTGCAGGATCGCAAATGAGGGGAAGGCTTTCCAGGCCACAGCCATCGGTGACCCCCACGGCCCCACAGTAGCCCTGTAGAGATGGCTCTTCCATGAGGACAGAAATGGGGTCTTTCTCAGCATCTCTGGCCACACAGCTAACAGGCCTTTGCTGTTTGGTGTTAGGCTCTGTTCTAAGCATTTTAAGGGTACAAGACACTAACCTAACAGGACCCTGATGGCAAAGGCACTATGATTATCTCTATTTTACCAACAGTATCTCAGGAACATCATTTCTACTTTTTTTTTTTTTTAAAGATTTTACTTAAAAAAGATTTTTTTTTTTTAATTTTTAAAGATTTTTATTTGTTTATTTGACAGACAGAGATCACAAGTAGGCAGAGAGGCAGGCTGAGAGAGAGGGGTGGGGGGTGGGGAAGCAGGCTCCCTGCTGAGCAGCTAGCCTGACGCAGGGCTTGATCCCAGGACCCTGAGATCATGACCTGAGCCAAAGGCAGAGGCTTAACCCACTGAGCCACCCAGGTGCCCCAAAGATTTTACTTTTAAGTAATCATAACATGGGCTTCGAACTTAAAACCCCGAGATCAGAGTTGCTCACTCTATGGACCAAGCCAGACAAGTGACCCACGTTATCTCCATTTTATGATTATCTCAGGAAGATGTTATCTCATTTTACTGCTTATAATCTTAGGAAACGGAGGCACAGAAAACTAAGAGTCACACAGCTGAGTGCAAGGGTCAGGGTCAAAGAATCCAGGTGGACCCGCCCAGGGTCTGCTCTGTAAGTTTTCACTGACTTGTAGCTGGTGGCAAAAAGAGAATGGGATCTGGACCTAGGCCAGTCTGGAGCTGAAGCATGTACCAAAGGGAAGTTCAAAGCTAGGCCTCTGGGCAACCAGGACAGATCTCCACAGGAACTGAGAAGTCCTCGGCAACAAGGAATCAGGAATCAAGTCCAGGAAGCAGGATGGCCAAGCAGGCGGAGAAAGGGGAGAAGCTTCTGAGCTTTGCCCGTGTTCTGCTTCAGCTCAGGAGCGCGTCCCTGCACGCCAGCCGGGGAGGTAGGAAAGACTTTGAGCGCGGCCCCAGTGCTTGGCTGGAGTGGACGGCAGGAGAACGGAAGGAGAGAGCTCCCTTGTTATTTACAGAAGGAAACTGATTGCAGCAAAGCAGTTTCAGACTGCCGCATGGCCCAGCCTACATTCTCAGAGCTCAGTAATGGCTCCCTGTTCATATGTACTTCAAACCCAGAGGACTGTTATTCATTAGCAAATTTTCCTATTTAGGAGTTTGCCAATTTAATGCTGACAAGCAGATAAGAAACCTGCTGGGATTCCCTCCCTGGGTGTTGCCCTTCCGGGTCTGGGCTCATTTCTCTCTAATCTGGCAGATTTCCTTTACCCCAGGGGGTCACAATTCAAGGGGCAATTAAAGAATTTCTAATTTATTTTCAGCATTTCCAGTTTTCTTCTTATAGCAAATTGCCAATTCCTATTTTGTACAGAAGAAAACTTTTAAAAATAGATTGACCTTGTCTCTAATTGACTTTTAAAGTGGCCCCTTCCAATCATAGCCAGTGTTCTCATACAAAACACCTAGGCAGCTACCTCCACTCAAACCCAGCGCGACCTATCATCCAGGCTTTTCCCTCACACCTCCTTCTTCTATTTGTATCCCATTTCCTCCATAAGACATTAAGCTACTCTGAGGGCTGGGACACGGAAAGCTGGGATCATGTTCTCTTTTGTTTGTCCCCAATACCTGGAACAGTACTTGTACGTGGTAGATATTAAAAAAAAAAAAAAAAGTGTGGGAAACTAAAAAGATAAGTCAAAAGAGATCAAGTTACAAAACACTTTGAAAGCTCTTAAATTCTCTTTAGTTGAAAAATGTCTGCCACATGCCATTTAAAAGGGGAATGGGAAGAGTGCTACAAAACAGTGTTATAGTAATATTCTGCTTTTAAAAACGTGGGAATGCCCTGAGGAATAACGGGACCAGCTCTTCAAGTTCTAGACTGGATGTAAAGTGGGCACTGGGTCCTGGAGCCCCCACCGGCTGCAGGTGACATTTACGGTGCCTGTGGAGTGCCAACACCACAGATCTGCAGGTAAGAAGTTGCAGCAACATTATCTACTTTCTCCACAGCTGACGTTCAAGAATCCAGGCAAGGAGGGAGATGAAGGTAATAAAGAAATAAAATGATAACACGAAATGAATGAAAACCTATGAAATATTGCTATCTGGACCCCTTTGGAGCAGGCTTCCAGAGGAAGTGAAGTGTGTGGGACTGGGGCGATCAGCCGGAGGCCGAGGCTCTGTGAAGGCAGGGAAGGATGAGGAAGGGAGATGGGCTGGTGGGACACTGGGAACGTCAAACACAGGCCTCCGAAGGGGCCTCTGAAGCCAGGAGGCACTTGGGCCCGATGCAGCAATCCAGCCCTTCTTAAAGGCTGGTCTGGGATGAACAAAAGGAGAAAGAGGTTTCCTACAAAGCTCAGTCAAGTCACTGGGAAAGACTGCTTCATACTGTGAAAGATATCTTTCCCTCATTTTGGTGCTAAAATGTCTTCATTTGTGAAATCATGATGACAATAAATGGTAACTAGCTTTTTAAGACAATGTCCTTGTTTGGCAAAATTAAAACTTAGCCATCCTAGATCTTGTCCTGGAAGAGCTACAGAAAGCTGACTGGTCCCTGAAATTTGCTTCAGGAGACTGCAGGTCCTCGAGTGACAGGTGAAAGCAATGTTTGGGGGAACTCAATCTGGCAGCAGAGCTAAGGGCAGGCCGTGAACAGGAGCAGAGGCCCCCTTGGCTCCCCGGACCATGGAAACCGAAATCCACTGGGCCAGCCCTGAGAAGCAGTCATGCTAAAATCTCAGGGTCAGCTGCTAGGGTTCCCTTTCCCCAATGCAGGTTTTACTAACGTCAAAGGATTCCACATCTCTTACGTAGCTGTTTGGCTCACATTCGAGTGACGTGGGCTGTGACATGGGGGCAGGCTGAGGACGTGCAGAGAGTCCTGTGAATAGAAATGGGAGAAGCCAAGCTTCCTAATCAATTACCCGAAAGACTAAGCCCCCAGGAGCCAAATCTTTTCTGTCTGTTGAGGCCGCTAACCTGAAAGTCTTACATCTCAGAGCGGAACAAGGGATGCTGGCCGCTGCCCTGCTTGACCCCCAGAAATTTCTTATATATCATCTCGTCAGCATGAGAGCCCTTGGCCTCCCTTCTCTGCCCCATCGAAATGCTAGGGACTTAAGTCTGAGTCATCTGGGCACACTCTCAACCCCAACTGTGATGTGAGTTATCTACTCTGCTCAGACAGCCCAGCAGCCTAACACAGAACGCCTGTCTTGTGCAAACCATTTCCATGAGAAGCAAAATCAGACTCCGATCAGAATTTATGGAGGGAGCAGCGACCAGGATCCCATCGTGGTACACAGATCATTTCCATTTTGTCATGTGGGTGGGGGATAGCAGCTGACATCAGCTTACCCCAGAGGGAGTCTCTGTGGAAGGCAGGTGGCGGGGGGATCTGGTGCCTTGCCCACCTTTTCATGTGGGCAAGCCAGGTCTCTGACAAGCCTGGACATCTCCGTTCCCAGGGTGGTACACTGGGGGTCTCTGCCTTCCCCTGGAGAGCCTCTGCTGACAGGATCCCCTTGGGGACACAGGCTCCCTGATCTGAGGACACGGAGGTGATGCCTTAGAAACACTGCCAGTCCCCTGGGGGACTGGAGCTTCTTGCCTCTGCACACCTGTCTGGGCAGCTCCACCTTGAGAAAGTCCTCATTACACCCTGTTCTAAACCCTGGATCCCTTGGCGAGGAATCAAACACCCAACCCTTCTATTCAAAGAGGGGAGGAAACCTCTGATTTATAATGTGCATTTAATTCTCTTACGTAAGCACCCCTCTCTTTCAGAGCTACAGTCCCCTGTCCAGGTCACAACTACCTTCCTCTTTTTAAAAAAGACCAATATACACAGAGATGGTCAGAGGCCTTGAAATGCCTGGTTAGAAACAAGCAGCGTGCAGGGGGCGGGAATACAAAGACGAACAAGACACTGTCCTTACCCTTCAGGAAGTCACAGTCTTAGAGATGGAGACAGGGAGGAAAATGGGAAATGACAAAGCAGTGGGACAATATGATCAAGACAGACAATGGGTATAAATAAAGTGCTGGGGAGCCCAAAGTGGGAGGAGGGGAGGGAGAGCGGGGGAGGGGCTGGCCAATGCAAACCTCTCTGTAGCAAAATTGCAGGTGCCTTCTTCAGGTTCTTGGAAATGAAGACAGGTTCATGGGGGAAGGGGTGCTTTCCCCCTCTGTAAGAAATAAGCCTGGATACAGGCAAGTAGAAAGCAGCAGCAGGCAAGTGAAAAGCTCCTAGAACTGGGACGGGACCAAGTCCACTCTGTAAAGTTATATAAGAAGCAGTCTTCCAGAATTCTGCTGAGGATTTGTACTGGCCCTTGTGGGCAAGAAGAAAGCACCAGCCCTCGATCCTCCTCTGTGGCCACTGCTTGGGAGGGGGGGCACTCTTAGGGACCCTGGAGGGCACTGAGTGGTGAAGGTCACACTTGGCCCATTCCCGGGTACACGGCCTGGTAGGGGCCATACTTCTGCTCCCTCTAATCACTCCAACCAGAGTTCTTTTTAGAACATTAACTTCTGGGTTATTTCAAATGCTTGAACCCACTTGAGCTGCCTTCTCTGATCCAAACTTTTATCACCAATAGAATATTTCATTCTCAGTCTGACTTGTGTGTCTATTTCTCAGTGGGTTCGGGACTCAAGAGGAGAGAGTAGCACGATGGGCTTTATGCCATGTTGTCCCAACAGAGTGGGCATTCCCTGCCCTTCAGCTTCCCCATCACCAGTCGTGTCCTTCCCTGGCACCACTGTGCGAGTCAGCCTTCCCTCCCCCAGCCAGCCCTCTTCTACGAATCCCATTCAACCTAAAAACCTATACCTTCAGCCCTGAGTCAACGGCCTATGCCCTTGCTTTTATCTTATTGGAGTTTCTTGTAAGTACACAGAGTTCTTCTCAAGTTCACTCTGTAACTGGAAGGTAGAGAGTTGGCCTTCCACTGCCTCAGGCTCCTTTAGAGAACTATGGGCAGTACTCGTAACACAACGGGAACTTAAGAAATATCTGTCCAGTGAGGGTCCAAGATCATGTCTGAGTCTGTATTTTTAACAACTTCCAGAATAATACTACCTGTATTCCTTCTAATTTTTAAAAATTATGAGTAAATGACTATGTGACATGCCTAAGGGAAGAGCACATGAAGAGTTTGGGGTTTTAATAACAAGCTACTTGGCACAGTTACTCTGCTACTTAATGATATATGTTCGTTTTTATGCACATGTTAACAAGCCACAAACAGTGGTCAGCTCCCACAGTGGCTGTAATTCGTGTTACTTAGCTACAACTAGGTCAAGTTTTCAGGTCTGTCTCTTGTTCATGCCTTAGGATGCATAAGTAGGGACTGGCTTCCCCGATTCCATATGAAAGTAGGGATGCCATCCGATTCATCTCTCCCCTTCTCTCAGAGGCATGACCGGGGCTCTCTGTGCTGCCAGGTCCTCCCCAAAGCCTGAGGCTGCAGCTTGTTCTGTCCAGCTTTTCCCCTCGCCTCACAGAGGCTGTGCTAGATGGCCTGGCTGCTGACTTGCTCAAAGGAGCACAGATTCTTGGCTGAAGATTTATTTATAAATGAGCTAGATAAGCTTAAATGAAAACTTTGCTAATATAATTAGTATGAAGCTGGCTACTGGGAAAAACTTACAGACTGATATTCTTTAAACCTCACTAATTCTAGAACTCTCTCCATGCTTGAAATAATGCACATCTGTCAACACTGAAACAGAAGCCCTGAACTTCTAGTGGAAACCTTCCTGTTTCCTGAAGAAAAGCACAGTGATTCTTATGGTAAAGCCACACTGGGCTCTTTAGTCTTAATTCAGTTTGATTTCTTTATAATTATTCATGTCAGGCCAACCCAAGGCTATTATACACAGGAGGTAAGAGCCACAGAAGAAAGGCTACTGAATTTCCAATGTTCTTTGAGGATCTGAACATGCAACAGTGAATCTCAACATCATTTCAAAAAGGACAGGTTTCTTTATGGATTCTAATGAGAGGAAAGAAGGATCTCATTTTGGGGCAGGAGGTCGCTCTCCGGTCTCAGCTTCCAACAACGGGTTAGCAAGATGCTTTCAACTACCCCTCTCAGCCATTTAAAATTTTTGGACTCTAGTGGCGCCTGAGGGGCTCAGTCTTTTAAGCGTCTGACTCTTGATTTTGGCTCAGGTCATAATCTCAGGGTCCTGAGATTGAGCTCTGCGTTGGGCACTGTGCTGAGCATGGAACCTGCTTGGGATTCTCTCTCTCCCTCTCCCTCTATAGGCACTCCCCACCCCACTCATGTTCTCTCTCTCACAAAAAGAAAAAACATAGGCTTAATTTTAGGTTGAGTATTTTTTGTAATGGCTAATGCTAGAAGAGTCTATGTGTGATACTACTATTTGTAGGCAAGACCTCATGAAAATAAAATAAAATAGGAATGATGAAGGAATAATCCAAGACCATAGCCATTGGGACATTGCAGGAGACCAGGACATGACTTTGAGAGAGAGAGAGAGAGAGAGAGAGAGAAGGAAAGAGGGGCAGGGACAGACAGACACATACACTCAGTATAGACACAGAACTCCTGACAGGTATTCCCACCCATATTCATAGGCTACTGGAAGGAGAAGAAGTTGGCACAACCTTTCTGCAAGGGAATGGGGCACTGTTTGAAGATTCTTAAATATGTCTGTCCCTCTTATCCTATCAGCATAGTTCTAGGACCATCCTAATGAAATCATCAGAATCAGCGTAAAGACTTAGGATACAAGGTGGCTATGGCACTATTATGCATAACATTAAAAAAATCATAATCTAAATATCGACAATTGGGTCATGGCTAAATGTTCCAGAGCTTACTAATATGAGGAAATATTACAGATGCATTATAATGGTTTAGAAGAATTTTGAATGACATGGGAAAAAACTCATTCCATAATATTAAAAAGCAGAATATGAAAATTATATGTATTTTATGCTAACCACTCCTCCCTCCTGCCATGAAGTGTTAAGGAGGATATTCAAAAGGAACCATAAGACATTTAAATATTAGCAGTGGCTATTTCTGGATGATGGAGTTATAGGTGGTTTTTATTTATTCTTTACACTGTTGTATTTTCTAAATTTTATAATATTAGAATATACTTAAATACCTTTTCATAGATCAAGGAATTTACTTATGCTTTTAGAATCTGATACAAAGATTCCTTTCTAAGGAAAAGAGGGGTTTAATGGGGCCTAAGAACTGGGACACATGGAAGGCTTTCTCACCTGCCTGCCTACCTAGCGCCCCATGGCTGCTCATTCTGGAGTCTTCCCCAGAACTCATTCCCCTCATCACCAGCACCTGGCACATACCATGTGCCCAGTAAAAGCTTTCGGAAGGTATGCTGAATGAAGGACTCCATGACTCAGACAATAGAGACCGATTCGACAAACACATCCGACCATCTGACCAGCAGCTTGCCCCGGTGCTTTACTGGGGATGTAAATAATAAGACCAAGGAAGAGTGAGGCAGGATGAATAGCCCATTCTTTCTACCTTGCACCAGATATCATATGGTACAAAAATTCAACAGCAGAGAGCTGGAAGGCTCATTTTTTGCAAATGACTGTACTGAAGGCGAGAACAGAAACATTCTTCACTGTAACTTTAATACGAGTCAACAAAACCTATAGCTACATACAGCAGCGGGGGCGGGGGCGGAGTGGACATCCCCCCCGCCCTCCCCGCCCCGTAGAGCTGGCTTGGGCCACGAGCAGGCCCACCCCACCAGCGGGTGAGAAGGCAGAGCCAGCCTCTCTCTCTGCAGGCGGGCTGGGGAGGAGACCCAACTGCAAAGAGGCTGCCAGCTCGCAGAGGTGGGAAATGAGAGCTGCTGCTCTGTTTGCCTCTGGCTAATTAAAGCTACCTGCCTGTAACTAGGGTAAGGGAACTGGTGCTGATCTGATTCATTCCTCTACTTCTGGCCTCCGATTGGACCTGCTAAACGTGGTACTAATCAAAGGAATAATTTACTTAATTGCATGAAACCACCCCCAGAGCTAACTAAGCCCCGCTGTTCTCCATCACCTCGCCTGATTCCCTGGTGCGGTGATTATGAGCCCTGAAGAGCCGCTGGGTCCCAGAGCTAAATTTCAGGTGAGTGGCGGTCAGCAAGCTATGGACCCCAGGCCAGATCAAGCCTTCTACCTGCTCTTATACAGCTAAAAATGCTTTTTACACTTTAAAAAATAATTTTAAAAAATATTTATTTATTTATTTGACAGAGAGAGAGAGAGAGAGAGAAAGAGAGAGATATCACAAGTAGGCAGAGAGGCAGGCAGAGAGAGAGAGGGGGAAGCAGGCTCCCTGCTGAGCAGACAGCCCGATTGGGGCCTTGATCCCAGAACCCTGGGATCATGACCCGAGCCAAAGGCAGAGGTTTAACACACTGAGCCACCCAGGCGCCCTCTTTTTACATTTTTAAATGATCGAAAAATCATCAAAGGGAGAACACTATTTTATGAAATGAGAAGGATGTCAAGTTCAAATTCCAGGGTCCTTAAAGCTTTCTTGGCACACAGTCTGCTCACTGGTTTGTCTGTGGCTACTCTCACGTCGCAAGAGCAGAGTTGGGGAGTTGAGACAGAAGCTGTATGGCCCACAAAGTCCCAAATATTTACTATCTGGCCCTTTCCAGCAAGTCTGCAGACTCCTGACTTCAGGGCTGGGTTAGCCCAAGGACATCCAGAATAGTACTCCACAGTAGCTTGGGTCCCAAGGTATTTAAAAATTATTTCACTATCAAGTTTATCTTTATAATCAAGTCCACTCAAGGAAAATGCCCAATGTCTGGGCTTCAAATCCTGCCAGGAGGGCATCATAGGAGAGGTAGCTGAGAATTCAGTAAAGGCTCCTTTAGTTTGGAGGTATCACCCAAGATGGAAATATAAACTCTCCTTCACTGCAACTTTCGCTAAATTCAGAAAGTCAAAGGCTCAGTAGGAACCATTCACGTCCTTGACCACTTGCTGGGAAGACTCCAGAAAGGGCCCAGTTTCTCACAGGCCATCATGCGGGTTTCTCACAGAAGCCCACACACAAAGTAGGCTCTCTCTAAGGGCTCTCTCCTGACTGAGGAATGTCGGGCTGAGAGAAAGCCCCAGAACACTGTAAGTGTAGCTTCCTGAAGATAATCAATTTTCCCTGAGATGTTTTTGTTTGAGGGTTCTATTTACCACGCCGCTATCCTCCCTTGCTATCCTTTCTTAAAGGCAACCACTAAGACACAGAATGCTAAAAGGAGTCTGAGGCCATGTCAGATCACAAGCAGCATTCTCTTCCTCTCTAGAGAGAAGGCTGCCGAGAGCAGACTTTGTGTTGGGCATAAACAGAAGTTTCAGGGAGCTGGGCATACCCTCAGGGCCTGTCCAGCAGGCCCGAGTCACGGAGCAACGACAGAACCAGAGTGAAGAGGGAGGGCTTCTCAGTTTCCCTTCTCCAAAACTCACGGTTTGCGTAGGATTATAAACCGTAATGGTTCCTTTTACTACAAAAACATCTGGGCCCCGTTTGGGGGCATCTCCTTTCAAGAAACAGCAGTGACATATGTGATGATGAAGAAAATGAGACCAGAATCTGTTGGAGTCTAGAATTAACATGGCAGTGGGAAATGTGGAGATGGGAAATAACCACCCAGAAGCAATACTATTCAACTCCTGTGACCAAAAATCACAAAGAATGCATTAGGCATCTGCATTTGCTTTTTGGGCAGTGAAACAAAGGGGCATCCTTTCACAGAGCTAGAACTTCTGTAGAACGACGTTTGAGCTCTAGGTAAAAGAGGGCTGTGACAGGAAGCGGGCGATCTGACCTTTAAGGCGGCCCTTCCCAATGGGTCCCACACCACAGTACATACACACCTTGGTCGCATTTGATAGCATGCTGGGGTGAGCAGACAACTTCAGTAGGCGGACCCTGGGGACTGGAGCCAGCCCAGGCAGCCCTGAGGGCTGAGGGCGCACTGTATCCTATGTGGCTGAGGCCGCTCCCTGACACTGTCCACTGCAGTCGCCCGGTGGTCAAGCAGCTCCGTATTTCTGTGTGTTCTAACCTCTGAACTGGTCCGACCCTGGCTAAACAGACAGACGCTACCCTAGTACCCCCCACCTCCCTCATTCCGGAGGTCCTCATGGTAAACTGACTTCCAGGAAAGGGAAAACTTCTGGTTTAGCAGATGTATTCTGCATCCAAGGGCCTATTGTGTGACAGGCACAGCCTCTCTAATTGAGGCGAGTGTGAAAGGGCATATTTTTTTTAAGGACTGACCAAAAACGTGGACATGGTGAAATGAGGCAAACAAAGCTGCAGGGAGAAGCTCCAAACAGCCGGCTACACCAAATGCACCAAGTGGATTTTTGCGAGGGCAAAGGCAGGCAGCAGGCCTGGGGGAATAAAACCCGGTCACCCCTGAATGGGGCCATTGAGCTGATTTATAAAGGATCTTGCCAGTGTCCCTTGCTGTGCAAGATTGATGTGTTCTTCCTTCCAAAGCTGTGGTCCACACAACTTGTTTTCTGGGGAACCAAGGAATCCACTCCCAAGGATGTACATCCATTATTTTCAAACCTTAATTAACTGGAACCCAATTAGGACTTTTGAGGGCTTTTTCTCTCCCTCACTTTGAAGGAAAACTTTTCTCTCTTAAGTCAGCATGATGTAAATGGAGGAAAATTAAACAAAGAATCAGCTATCTGATTTCTTGCATATAAGCAATTCACTTAACCTTTGGGGGGCATCAGCTCGCCAACATATAAATTGTGACAGCCAATGAGATAGAAATATCTAAGGTTGTTTTCAGCAATTAAATTCTGATTCTACGATAAGCCAACAGATCAATAACAATAATCTGTGATCATTCTTCTTCCTTGACTACCATACCCTTCCTACTGTGAGTTGAGATCACCCAACAGTGACCTTTTATAGTTTTATAGTTATAGAGCATTTCTTATATTTAATCCAATCAAACGTTCTGACGATCTGATAGGGTAAGATCTCTAAGATGCTGTAACAGAAGCCCTCTCATTTGAGGTGCTTGAAGGAGTGGTTAGTAAGTTATTGTAGGGGCTGGCTAAGGAGGAGAATGAGGGGCACCTGGGAGACTCCATTGGTTAAGCGTCTGACTTTTGGTTTCGGCTCAGGTCATGATCTCAGGGTTCTGGAATGGAGCCCTGTGTTGGGCTTGCCGCTCAGTGGGCAGTCAGCTTGAATTCTCTCTCTCTCTCTCTCTTTCTCCCTCTGTCCCTCCCTCCACTTGCCCTCGTGCATGCACTCTCTAAATAAATAAATAAAATCTTTTAAAAAATAAAGAAGGGAATTGTACATGAGATATATTTATAACTAATCATTTAATTTACATAAATGCACATTCATTCAGTTTTTCAAAATATAAAACTTTTAAAAAAGATTTTATTTATTTATTTGACACAGACAGAGAGAGATCACAAGTAGGCAGAGAGGCAGGTGGAGAGAGAGGGGGAAACAGGCTCCCCGCTGAGTAGAGAGCAGGATGTGGGGCTTGATCCTAGGACCCTGAGATTATGACCTGAGCCAAAGGCAGGGGCTTAACCTACTGAGCCACCCAGGCACCCCAAAATATAAAGCTTTTTAAAAGAGGATGATAATCAGGGGGTGCCTGGGTGGCTCAGCGAGTTAAAGCCTCTGCCTTCAGCTCAGGTCATGATCCCAGGGTCCTGGGATGGAGCCCCACATCAGGCTCTCTGCTCGGTAAGGAAGCCTGCTTCCTCCTCTCTCTCTCTGCCTGCCTCTCTGCCTACTTGTGATCTCTCTCTGTCAAATAAATAAATAAAATCTTTTTAAAAAATTAATTAAAAAAAGAGAATGATAATTGATTTCTACATTTTTTTCTGAATAAATTACTCATAATTCATTATCTATAATTTATGTTTTCTTAACTTTTTTTTTTTTTTTTTTTTTGAGAGAGTGAGAGAGTGTGAGTGAGAGCGAACAGGAGAAGGGGCTCCATTTCACAACCCTGAGATCATGATCTGAACCCTGAACCACACAGGCACCCTACAGTTTTCGTTTCTTTAAGAGAGGGAGAACATAGACATCTGCAAAGCCATCTGAGTACAGAATTCTTCCTGAATTTTATCATTTTTCCCTCCTATTTTTATACAGTTGTCACACGCAAACAGCAGAATTTTTACAGATTCATCCTTACTCAATCTTTTCAGACAGTTTTAGTTTTCACAGAAATAACAGCTTTCTTTTTTATGCTCTTATCTGATCAGTATATCTTATTTGATTTGGGTAAACAGCAAAGTTTTTTGATGCACACAACTGTCCCGGTGGGAGCGGAGGCAGGAGGGAGCGTGAGGCAGGCTGCACAGCGCACCACGGGCACCGATCCATGCACAAGGAAGGACGAGCACCAGCTGAGGAGACCCTGAGGCATCCGGGTGGAGAGTTTGAGACGGCAGAGGGAGAGGCCTGTCGAGGCTTTGGGAAGGAGGGCAGGGCTGGAGAGAAAGATTTGGGCATCATCAGCATCCAGTTAGTAGTGACAATCTTAAGAGTAGAAGAATTTGTTCAGGGAGTGTGGATAGAGACAAAAAGGAGGGTGGAGAAGACTCCAACGAACGAGAAGCCTACAGGGGACAGCAGAGGAAGAGGCTTCTGCAAAGGGACCAGCAGGATATTACTGGAGATGTCTGAAGAGAAGCAGAGAACCAGGAGGCGAGCTTCAAAGGCGAGCTTCCAAATGCAAAACCAAGTCCAGGAAGCAAGAACCAAAAAGCATCCTTGGATCTGACAACCAGGCAGCCACTGGAGAGTGAGACCCTGGGTGTGTTCATGACCCCACCAAGGATTTCCCTGAAGGAAGGAAAGGAGATAGTCTGTCATCTCCTGTACCTTTGGTCCCTCTTCTCCCAGTCTGCTGGTTTCCCCAGCAGCCACTCGGCCTCCTGACTGCCCATCAGCATTCACAAACAGGTCCGTTCAGGCTGCCTGAGCTCAGGCCAGGGAAGGAGTGGTGTGTGAACTCTAAAAGGTGCCCTGACTCCCTCAAGCACAGGGAGAACAGCGTGTCCACTTGCCCCAGATGCTGCTAACTTACTCCTAGGACCAAGAGCAGGAACTATTTGCAATGCTGGCTGAGAAGCATTAGTGACATTTATCACAAAAGCTAGGATGAAACGAAATCTTCAATTACAAAGTTTTAAAACAGAGCATTTTGAGATCCTTCCATGCTGGAAGGCTTGGACAAAGATGTCTCTGTGAGGCTGCCCCCTTGGCGGTGGTCTCCCTCAGCCAATCCTGTTGCTCAACTCATTTTTCAAATGCCTAGAGACTTCCCTCAGCCTATAGTGAGCAGGCAGAGAGAGCAGGTTCTCAGGGGTTTGGGTAAGAAATATAAATGAGAAAAAAAGGCTGCACAATACAGAACATAGGCTCTACTATATAACGTACTGACGACAGGCAAGGAAAGGATTCCTAGGTTTTAAGAGTCGCCGCACACAGAAATGGACATGGAAATGTGACCAAGTTTGAGTGACAGCTACCTAAGTCCCAGGGGGCCACGGGAGCAGCTGTGATATGCAAAAGTAATCAGTACCATTCCGGGCTGCCATGTTCCTCAACAGTCAACATTCCCCAATCTCCTCAGTTCTCCGCCTCTTTAAATATGAATCCAGAATTTATAAACATATGACTCTTTTTGGAAGACAAGGGATAAAAAGAAACACATTTTTTAAAAAGCCTCATCATCAGATACTGGTCAGCTGCCTTGTAAACTTCCCTGTTCCTGTCCCCACCTCCATTCAGAGGGATGTGAGGTAGAAAGTGAGGGAAGGCTCAAATGCTGGGTTACGGCCTGGCCAGGAAAGACCAGCTGGGCGTGCCGGTCACAGGGCCACCCACACAGACACCGCTCTTTTGCCTTGGCTCATGTCAGTGGGCTTCGTGTGCCTGTGAAGTTTGGAGGGTGAAAAAGTTAGTCCCTGCCTGCCTCAGAGAACACTGTTTCAGTGCCGTGACTGGGGAAGGAAGAAGGGAAGATCCCAAGACTGCCACGTTGAACCTCACTCATGCTGGGTTCAAGCATAAGTCAAATCTGTTGGTTGCACTAAAAAAAAGAAGTGACTGACTTGATCCAGACGCAGCGCGCCGTCCACAAACCGTTGTTTGCGTAACTCCTTTGCGATTCCATGGAGATTCAAGACAGCCCGGTGCACCTCCTCACTGGTGTGCTCGGGGGAGATGGGGGGCAGCTCCTTCTCGGGGATTTTCTCGTTCGGACTTTCAATCATGCTCTGTGCGTGCTCGTAGCTCAGTTTGGTACAAGAGCGAATGATGGTCCGACCAAACCATTCACCAAGGATCTGCAAAGACAGATTGAGAGGGAATCAGGAGAACTTTTTCCAGACTTTTCTTTCATGCAACCATTCATCTGTACACATTCTACAGAGATCCACCAAGTACCAACACTGTGCTCAGAATGTGTTATGTTCTAGCTAGGCACGGAAACCGGTCAGATGAGGAAACTCCTGCCCTCAGGGAGTTCAGGCTCTAAGGGCTGGATTTAAGAGGCTGTGGAGGTCGAGAGAAGGTCTCCAAGCACACAGGTGGTACAGACCAGGCCCAGCGTGAGGGAAACTCAAGGTGAAGGGCCTGCTGGAGCACCTTTCCATTACCTTGAGTGAGTGGTCATTAATAGCAAAACTGGAAGAAAGATAAGGGATGGGGATAGAAGGCAAAGATGTGACACATGGGCAATCTGAGGACTTGGTAATGGATTGGATGTGGGGTGAGGGAGACAAGGGGGGTCACTGACAGAAACAGAGAACATAGATGAGAGAAGCAGGATGGAGGCAGAAAGAGAAAAGGAATTCCGACTTATTCTATTTGGGCCACTTATGTGAAGACAAAGGTCCAGAACAAGGTGTCTCAACCCCAGCACTATTGAGTGGGCTAATTCTTTGTTGTGCGGCCTAGCCTGTGCATTGTAAAATGTTTGGTGATATTCCTGGGCTCTGCCTGAAAGATGCCAGCAGCTGCTCCCACAACCCCAAGCTGACAACCAAAAATGTCACCAGACATTGCCAAACATCCCTGGGGGGAAACATGGCCCAGGTGGAGGCACACTGGGCTTGACATATCCACCCAAATTGAGCAGTGGTGTTTGCTGTCATGGCATTACTGTCGATTCATATTTTATCCTTAAAATTTGCCTGTATTTTCTATAATGATCATTTATTGCTTTTAAAATAAAAATAAAACAAACGTTAAAATATTTTTGGGACTGCTGAGTCTGATGGGCAGGAAGAAGATCCAGATGGTAGGCTATGTAGCAGGCAGCTGGGGTGTGGGCCTGGGGTCTGGGTCGATGACTCATCTACGGGTGGGGAACTGGCAGCCCCGGCAGGAAGGTCCGAGAAAGACAGAAAGGGCAAGGGAGAGTCAAGGCTGCACTCTCTACCACCTCTCCATGTTAGGGGGCAAAAAGAGACTCTGGAGAGTGAAAACAAAAAATGAGAGAGCTCAAAAGGACAGGAGAAAGATCAGGGTGTCCAGAGTTAGGGGAAAGGGATTTAAAGAAAGGAGTCCTCAGAAGCCACAGCAGGCACATCCAGAGCACTTGTGAGGGGAAAAGATGCTTCCCCGAGAGCAGCCATTTCAGGCTGCGACCCAATGACATAGTTTTGTTATCCTCACTCTGCAAAGGCGGGAACTGAGACACAGACATGGTAAGGGACCTGTCTGAGGTCACAGGCTGGGGAAAGGCACAGCCAGGAACCGAGCCATGGCCTGAGTCTGAGCTCTTAGCCACCACTAGGGAGAATCAAATGTCACTTGGATGTCAAGGAAGATAAAAACAAAGAAAAATCTTTGCATGTCACATTTGCTTCTTGGTGATCTTTTGGACAGCTTTTTAGGGGTTAGAGCATGGGGCGTGGGTGGTGGTGGTGGTGGTTACGCAGAGGCAAACTACAATTTCAGGTCCTGTGCTGTGCGTGCGTGGATTTGGAGAGGCTGCCACTGTGGCCCCATCCACTGTCGGGGAAGCCAGATCCTCCTGCCATCAGCCTGGTGCACACAGTCCTCAGGTGAGGCAAACAGCAGTGGCTCCTCCGTGGGCCACGATGGAATGAAGTTCTGGAAGCTTCGGGTTAAGGATAGGTGCACGGCTAGTGGAGGAAAGGTAATGAGTGTGGATGACTGCTTCTGGGGGACTGGCGGGACAGAGGATTGTGCTGGGTTTGTGGGGTGAGGGAAGAGGCACCCATTCATGAGAGAGGAAGAGTGGCCTGGAGAGGAGGCAGGAAGGAAAGGGGAGGTGAGGGAGGCAACTCTGGGGGGAGAAGTGGAGAGGGGAAAGCTCCACTCTAGCTCCACTCTATGGGGGAGAAGGCAAAGGATGAGGGGTTTAGGTGGGGCTCAAAGGCATGAAGAAGTAGAAAAGCTCTGAGAGAAATACTTTGGGGAATGGATTCATGGGCAAGGAAAACTAGACGTTCTGAGAGGCAGAAGGGGCTTGGGAGGAGGGAGGTCAGTCTAATCAGCTGCGAGACCTCTCTGCCTGGACTTGCAAACATCCCCTCTGCCTTCTTTTTCACAGGCCAAACCATTCTGTTGACAGCCTCCAAAATATGCTTCCTGAAAAAAAGCCATCTGAAGGATCCATGGGTATTTCTGGGGTAAAGGAGAAAGCCCAGCCCAGAGGAGCTGTCCACACCACACAGCCTCTATGGAACATGCTGGCTACTACCCTGGAAGGCAAGAGAGACACTGACCCCTAAAATACCCTGACCTTCCCCTGAAGGAAGAACCAGTACTCTTAAAATAGTAGCCGAGAATCCCAGGAAAAGAATGGTAAAAACTGCTCTCCTTTTCCTTTGATTCGGTGCAAAGAGCCTCATTATACATAAGAGTCTTGGATCTGTAATTTGGACTTCAATTTTCTTAGAAACAACACAAACCAACCCTTAAACTGCACTTTCTGGATTATTCCAAGAACCACTCCTATCCAAAAATATAAGTGATTCAAATACTGTGCTCATGACTCTTTCTGCTGCAGCAAGTAGGTCCTGCATTTGGCTCTCAGGAGGTGTCTGCAGTGTGTGCTGAATGCAAGAGAAATGAGAGAGCCAACTCGAGGTATCGTCCAACAGTCCCGGTGGGGAAGCAGTGCACACAGGTCTCCAGAAGAGCCCCTTTCAAGGTCAGCTCATGCTTGTCCTTCTATTACATCCACATTTCCTGAAAACTCCCCACTAATGGAGTCGCTCCAAGCTCCTCTAGAATGACAGGGCCACGACCCATTCATTCTTGTGGTCACAAAGTTTTCCCCTGAAGATTAAGCTTGTTTCCTTTTCTCCACTGCACTCCAAACCCAGTCAACCCTGCTCCTTCTATGTGTCCATTTTGTTTGCCAGTCTGTCTTTAGCATGCTTGGGGAAAGTTTCCTTTCCATTCGATTCCACACACCTTATGAGTAGTTCCACCGATTCCCTCAGGTATCCAAGTCATAGGCTATCTGGCCTCCTGGGGTCTGGGTCCTATTTTTCCTGAAGGACGCAGTACACTTCTATGGGTAACCACCACACACAGGTCAGGCAGTCTCCCACCCGCCTGACTGGGCATCTATTTTCAGGTAAACTAGTGGGTCAAGAACTGCTTTAAAAAATCTAAAGAAAGCCCCAGGTCCTCTCCTTTGAAATATTTATGCACCGAATTTTGCCCTAAGTTCCAGAAGGTTCTCAGACACTCTGCCAACCCCAAGCCCATATGTCTTTGCTCTAAACAGAGCTTATTTCTCCCTCAAAGCCCTCTGATTATGGTGCTGAGTGCTGACTAGAGGCCACTTTTTATCCTCATGAGTTTGTAAAATTTATTACCTGTAACTTGGCAAAATCAGAAGTTTACTACTCCTTACCAAAACTTGAGAACAACACACAGAGGCTACACTGTCTCAGTTAGTTTGAGCCAATTTTCCCCTAATGGGCACCTCTGCTCCTTTAGCTTGTTTCCTTATCAGTCGATGACAGGCAGCCTTCTTACCAGCACACACGAATACCACCAAACCAGATTATGGCGCAGACGAGAAGTTTCCTAGAGTGTGCTCAAGTAAGAGCACCCCTTCCTGCTCACACCCGCATCCTAGAAAAATCTGCACCAACCTTTTTTCTGAATATACAAAGGGCTGAAGAGGAAGCTTTGAAGAGCCATCAGGAACATTCTGGCCCAGAGACAGTAGCCTCAGGTAACAGAACCTATCCTGCTTTAACACAATGCAGTGATTGTGGGAATCATCCTATGCACAGATTTAAAGTGAGGCTGAGTGAGGCTGGGGGGGCACGGCTGGCTGGCACAGCCAGTTGAATGTCCAACTCTTGGCTTCAGCACAGATCATTATCTCAGGATGGAGACTGAGCCCCGCTTTGGGCTCCAGGCTCAGTGCCAAGTCTGTCTGAGATTCTCTCCCTCTCCCTCCACCCCCGGCATGCACTCTCTCTCTCCCTCTCAATAAAGAAATAAACAAAATCTTAAAAAAGAAAATCCTAGGCCAAGAAAAAGCGGAGAGGCAGCAGAGAAGCAAGGATACCCATCACTGCCTTACCTACAAGGGCAGCAAGAAAGCGAAGACCCAAATGGGGGTGGGGCAGGGTTCCCAGGGGCAGCAAGCCTTACGGCATGGGAGGAAGGTTCCTCTCTGGACAGAACACCTCATTAATCTCCCATTTGGAAACTGTCTTCACATCAACGCCCCGTCCATAACCAGCGCCAGTGGCAGGAGACAAAAGGACAAAGAGTTTTTCATGGAAAAGTAAAAAAGCCACGAGGAGCTTCATAAACAAAATCCTTCCGAAAGAAGATCCTGTCCTCCTCTTCTCCTTTGCTTCATCAGGGGATTTGGGTCACTCCCTTTCTGCAGGCTGCAAGTTTCCCGCATATTCTCTAGGACATGGCTGTCTAAATGTCAGCTTAAATACTGTGCCAAGGGCACTGAGGGCAGATGGCTGGAAGCACCCTGCTGAGGAAGGAGTGCACAATATGTACCTCCAGACCTCCTTTCCCGTACCAGGTAAGCGAGGAAATGGCACAACCCTGGAGGGCATCTGGCCTGCTTGGGCTGTAGGGCACTTTCATACCTACTGCCTTTTAGAATCTCTTCAACACCTCTGATGGAGTGCACCGATCAGCCCATTCCACAGCTGAGAAAATAGGCTGGCAGTCTGAAAAGTCACACAGTCTCCTCATTGGCAGCCAAGACTGGGTCTGTGTCTCACTATGTAAGATTCAAAATTCAGTTTCACATGTGTCACACCGCAGCCGAATACACTGTATTTCAGCTGAGACCGACAGTAAGGTAAAGGAGTCAAAGCATGCCTCAAATATATACTAACTTTCTCTAATTTACAGATACAGAATTGTGAGGAAATGTATCCTTTGAAAACTGTCCATTTCTATCAACCTATATTTTAAAATTTACTTTGAAAAGAAGGTCAGCACCTCCCTAAGTCAAAGCTACCAAGGACACTTCTGAAAAGGAACTGGGCTGAAAGAGGAAGGGCTCCAAGACGGCTGGGAGAGTCTGTGGTGGAAGGTGCTAGGGACTGCAGTGGGCACAGCCAGCAGGATGGGTGGCTGCTGGCTGAGCAGCAAGTGGGGGTCTCCTCTGCTCATCCTGTCACTTTTTAAAGAATGAAGAAGGCCAGGTTAGGATTACAGAGTAGAGAGTCGATGGAAGCACAGTCCACAGTACCCTTCATTTAGGCCTGGCCATGTCTTCTCCTCCTGTGTGGAGAGGCTCTGAAGCTGCTCTGGGCCCACCACAGGCCTTTGCCAATGGTGGGGAGGACAGAGCCTGGGCTCAGAGCAGAGGGCTGCGAGTTTGCCAGCTGGTTGTAGTTTATAAGGCAGTTTGTTTATGTGCTAGACTTTTCTGGAAGATTTATTTTATAGAAAACAAGCCTGAGTAAACTGTGTACTCTTCTACTGTCTCAAGCCACCTGCTATCAGCCTAGCCTGCTGACCCTTGACTATAATTGGGTCCCTTCCCATCCTGATCAAGAGACAGCTGTCTAGACTTCTAAGCTTAAGAGGAGGGAGACGAGGCAACTTTCTCAAGTGTTTGCCTCAGAAACCTAGGAAATGGCAGGAACATGAGAGGAGCCTGAAGGCCCGGATGTGGTTAGGAGACAAGAATTCCATTCCTATGACAGAGGATGAGGGCACCACGCTTGAGTAGTCCTGGAAAAGTGTTCTCTTTACCTCAGACAGTTGTATGGGGCTTGGGAGGCCTAAGGGCTGTGTGGGAAGGAAGCTATAGGTGGAAGGAGAGGGAAGAAAGTGTAGGAGAGCAAGGGAGGGAGGCTTCTGAGGACTAGGTTCAGAGAGACCCAGGAAATACAAAATTACAAACTTCTAAAGCCACTGAGGTTCATTTACTCAGCTCTAGCCGTTCAACAAGACCAACCTGGCCCATCTCTTAAACACAGAGGTCCTTTAAAGACACCTACCAAAGCGACCCATTGTATTGTTTACTAACCCAAAGGCCCGAATCTTTAGATTTAATTCAAATACATTATTAATAACATCAAAATGCAGGAGATAAGCTGATTAAAAATAATTCTTAGCTCTTTGCCTGACAGCCTTATAAACTAGAAATGTCTTTTTTGTTTTTGTTTTTGATCTCTTGAAATTATTTTGTTTTGAATCCTTACTTGAGTCTCAAGGATTCCCAGCAAAGTCTGTGCTCATGATTTAGTCTGCTGTTACCCTGAAGTGACCCTTAGGTAAGCCTCTAATTGCCCGGTGCCTTCATTAGCAAACTGGGTCATGAGAGGCCCCGAGAACACAGCAGCGTTTTTCTAAAGGCTCCTTTGGTCTTGGGTTGTTCCTACAGGCCTGACATAAAACAATTCTGCCCCTGCCTCCTCGAAGAACTAAAGATGGATATTCGGGGAACTTTTCTATTATCCTCAGAATCAGCCTTGGAAGCTATTGTCTCTGGGCAATAGCATTGGGAGCTACTGGGGCCGGATTTTCACTGTAGGGTCTGAGGATGAAACACAAAACCCAACAATGTGTTTCTGTGTTGGTAACCAAAGCTGGAGGGGACACGACACTGCATGAGCCCAGGCTCTGCAGGCTTGCTGCGAATGCCACAGTGGCCCAGGATGCGCACACCATTTTCTGTTTCAAGTTTCCCAGGATTCCCACAGGTGGCAACTGGGGAGCAGTGGGGGCGAGAGCCTGTGGAGAGGTCCGCATGGGGAAGCAGGTGGTGAGCCTCTTCCAACAACATGAGCCGTGGAAAGCCCTCCTCAGCCCCCAGGACACAGCTCAGAACTGCTAAGAAGACTGCTATAGATAAAAAGGCCACGCCCAGGGGAACCCCAGTTCATTTACGCAGACTGAATAAACAAAGGACTGAAAACAGGTATGCAGTTTACTTTACAAATCATTTTCAAGCACACATGACACTGTGCAGCATGGGGAGGAGATTATAAGATTAAGAGTGGGTTCTGTTTACCAGGATGTTAAGATCTAGGAGGACAACAGATCTGTGCACAAATGGCTCTTAAGGGCAGTCAGGTGCTGCAGGGTGGAGAGACGGGAGAATGGATTCTGAGGGAAGGGAGCACCTTCCCGGACTTCAGCAGCGGTCCCCACTCTTCACTCCCTCCGAGCTGAGAGTGCTAGGGGGGCGGGGGGTGGGGGGAAAGGGTTCCTCTCCTCCTACTGAGGGCTAACCTTGGGTCAGGGCCTCCCAGTCATTTGTGACCTGGCTCCAAAAATCTGTTCCTTCTTTCCTCATTTTCAACAGCTCCTTTTCTATTCGCCTTCCCCTATAGCCTACAAACATATTCCAATATCTCTTATCTGGTTATTAAAAGGAAAGAGGAAAAAAAAAGTCTCAAAGCAATTCTTATTGGAGAAGAAAAAGAACTCTATAAACGCACCATTAGGAGATAACTACTGTTTCTATTTTGATGCATATTTAATTCCTGTATCTTCAGTACCTTGTGTCATACCCAAACAGAGCAAATATTCAATGAGTCTTTACCAAAGGAATAAAGGAAGGACTAATAACAGAGGAAGCGGCATTTTAGATGGATCTCAGTGGTAAGTAGGATTGGTGCTGGTAGAGATGAGGGGAAGGACATGCTAGGAAGAGGGGAAAGCATATGTAAGGTCTCTGGAATGTGGCAATTTGGGGGCCAAACAAACCCTTCAGTGGCAAGAGTAGAGTCTGAGGGGCTTGGAGGATAGCTGGTAGACAGTCATGAAATGGCAGAAGAGTGGGTAGAGGTCTGTGTACATCACACTCTGGAGACTGGACTTCTGGGGGGAAATCCTAGCCCACCACCATGCTGTGAGAGGATGCTGAGCAACAGAGTGATGGGACCAGAGTCACCTTCTGGAAGGTCATCTAACAGCACAGGGGAAATAGAATGGAGAGCCATGAACTGGGTCTCTCAGCGTCCCAGGGGAGGATGGCAAGGACTTGAGCAGGGGGCGGCAACTGTAGGAACAGAAGAGAGAGGACTGATTAGAGACACCCGGCGAAGGGAGAAACGTTAGCGCTCAGAACGGATGTGATGGGGCAGGTGTGAAGAAAGCTAGAGACTGAGAGACCAAGTGGCTTAGAGAATGCTGATGCCATTAAAAGATCTAGACAACACAGGCCTTAAGCCCAAGTTGGAATGGGTGCATGTTTTACTGCATGAAGAGAAGGGAAAGGATGAAGGAAGGTGGAGAGGGGCTGTAGCTCTCTGAAGGGGGTTTTCAGCAGATCCAGCAGCTGGTCCCTCTGGTTTCCAGGAAGAGTTGAAAGTCACCTGGGAAAATGGTGGCTCTTGAGGGAAGAGGAGAGCAAGGCACCATGGAAGGCCCAAGGCACCATGGGCCCTCAAATAAAGGTTTGAGACAGTGGTGCTGGTCGTAAATAAAAAGGATTCCTAAGTAGCAGCTTAACTGGCAGACACCATGGTTCTCCCACAACGTCCAACATTCCACATGGGTGCATCAGGCAGGGCCTGCACAGATTTTCCTAGAACTACTGGGAATGGGCAGAAACCTGACAGGTGCTCTAACATGGCTGTTTAGGGAGTATGATTTCTCGATGTGGTCAGGTCATGAAAGTTGGGCTGGGGAGCCTAGGAGAGAGGTCAGTTTTATAAGAAAGGCCAGGTTTTCCCATGTGAGCAAAGGTGCTCCAGGAAAGGAGAAGAGACTCTAGTCCCAAGATAACTTTGTAGTCCGTGCATTCCTAGCAGAGAAGACAGGGAGAAAATAACGAAAAAAATCCTATTGTAAAGACTTTTTAGATTTTATTCTGAATGAAAGACTGGAGAGTTTCTGAAAAGGAGAGACACGACCTAATGTCTGACTTAGAAGGATCGCTCTGACCACTGTGTAAAGAGGAGATGAAATGGGGCAGCTGAGGTGAGGAGGACAGTTAGAAGGCTGCTGTGGTCCAGGTGGGGGGATAGCAGCTTGGCCCCAGGTGACAGGGCTCAGAGCAGTAAGGAAGGGGGAAAGAGTCTGGAGGCAGTTAGAAGGCAAAGCTGAGGTGATTTATTGGTAGACTGGATGTGAAGGGTGAGAGAAAGACCAAAGTCAATAATGACCTTCTGGATTTTGGCCTGCATCAATGGCTGAAATGAGGTTGCCCTTGATTGAAGTTGAAATAAGCAACTTCTGGAGCACACTCCCACATTCCAGCTGAGCTAGATGGCACATGGCGGGGACGCTGTGGGAGAGGCAAGCCATGGATCGCTACTGTCATTGTGAGACCCTTCCATTATTGTTCTGAACTTTGACCCTGGCGTTTCATGGTTCTAAGGTTCAAAGACTCAGTAATCAAGTCCAATTATTGCTTATGATCTCTTCAAAGCATAACATTGGTGTTTTTACAAAGGTGACTTCAAATGAAGATATCTTCTGATGAGTGGGGCACACAGGACACGGTACCTGTTTGCACAGCCTTAGTGCCAAGGGAGACAGAAGTGCTGGAGATCCCAAGTTCACACTGGTCTCTCACGGTCAAAGTGGACTTCGTGGTACCAGAGTTGGATCTTATGAAGCACAAGATGTCGCTGGGTTTGTTTTCCCTCATGACAATATAAATTTTGAAATCAGAGAACAATGCTCTCACCACCAGTACATGAAAAACGTGCCCAAGAGACCCTTCAGCTTGATGATTCACAGACCTGTGCCCCTGGGGCAAATAATACATTATATGGTAATAAAAACAATGAAAAAAACCCAGACCCTTCCCAGTTCATTGACCTAAAAATCTGGGTATTGGCTTAATGAAAGCATAGACAACCAAGATTTTTTAGTGTGGCTCTTTAAAAAAAAAAAAAATCTAGTGGGTGTTTGAAGAAAGTTGGAATGACCTTTCTAGAGCTGGTCATGCCTGCTCCAGAAAGTAAGACATTCTAGGAGACTAAGGAAAAACGCAGAACTTTCTCCACTTCAACTGCCAGTGAGGCCGGCGGCCATGAAGTAGCAGCAGAAGGCTGCAGGGGGCGCTGCTCTGGCCCCTTCTAAGTCCAAGACATCACCAGTGGAGCAACCACCACATACAAACCCAGCCTCAGGCTCTGGTTGCTCTCCTTCTCATTTACTCCAGGTTCTTGATGCGGGGGCCCCCTTCCTCCTCAATGGCCTCCTCCGGCTCCCTGTCCCTCCTGCCTGCTTCCCCTGCCCCCGGGGTTAATGCAGGCTTTCCTTGCTTCTTGCCAGGGTCTTGAACAAGCCCCACCCCCCGGACAGGAGTCTGGCGTCTGACATCTCATTTCATGTATCTTGACTGTAAGAGGTACTCATGCAAAACTACATCTCAGGACAACCAACCCACCGGGCCCACCCACTAGGTAGTCTCTTGGTTGTGCAGGGTATGGCCAGTGGGTCTTGCTCCATGATGGTCCCCAGCCCAAATCCTGCACTTCCTCTTTGGCTTAGTTTGGGGGAGGCTTGGTCTGGTGCCCTTCTGGACCCTGTGCCTACTTCACACCTGCTCTCCAGCCAGAAGTCTTGCTCACCAGACGCTGCCTCCAACAGAAACCTTAAAGACCAATGGAGTTTTCAGACTTCGCTTCTTTCGAGTTCTTCTTTTATGACCCTCGTATTTTAGTAGTTCATTAGATCAGGCAGCTTTTTATTTCTTGGGTTTGAGGCTGGCAGGCATAATTGAAATTCAAAGTTCTTTTCTGTTGACTCAAGTCAGTTTTCTTCTATGGGCTTTTATTTTCTATTTCAACTTTTGCAAAAATAAGCACTTATAAAAATATAAAATGTATGTTTTCAAAAAACATTAGAAAATACAAAAAAGTAGAGAAAATTACTCATACTCTTTCTACCCAAATACAACCACTATTGGCTTTCTATTTTATTTCCTTCTGATCTTTTTCCATTCATTTTTCCCCCCATGCATGGGTCCCACCTCCACCAAAATATGATTGCTGGCATACTATCTTCACAGTTCCTTCTTTGTATCTCAGATCATATTTACTTCTTTACTTTTAAAAAGGAACTTATAGGGGTGCCTGTGTGGCTCAGTGGGTTAAAGCCTCTGCCTTCAGCTCAGGTCATGATCCCAGGGTCCTGGGATCAGGCCCCACATTGGGCTTTCTGCTCAGCGGGGGGCCTGCTTCCCCTTCTATCTCTGCCTGCCTCTCGGCCTACTTGTGATCTCTCTCTGTCAAAATAAATAAAAATAAATAAATAAATAAATAAAATTTTTTAAAATATTTAGGGGTCATAAAAACCAAACGTAACGTGTGTGACTTGTTTTGCTTCCACTTGTGACAAATCAGTTGGAGACAATCAGGGAAATGTAATTATGGACTGGGTTGTGGATAACACCAAGGCATCGGAATTAATTGTTAGGGGTGCTAGCATTATTGTTATGCAAGAAAATGTCCA
This sequence comes from Mustela putorius furo, assembly GCF_011764305.1. Taxonomy (NCBI): domain Eukaryota; kingdom Metazoa; phylum Chordata; class Mammalia; order Carnivora; family Mustelidae; genus Mustela; species Mustela putorius. The sequence goes on along the minus strand of NW_025421341.1, from coordinate 33,908,487 downwards.
AATTAAGTCACGTATCAAAATATTAGTGAAATGACATTATGTCTCCGGCTTGTTTTAAAATACTTTAGAAAGAAAGAAGGGGGGGGGGGATTGCCAGTAGTGAATCTGGGAGATAGGGATGGTGGGCTTATGTGCTATTTTCTTTACTTTTACGCATTTATGAAATTTTTCAAAGTAAAAATTGGAAAGTTAAAGTAGCCATAGTTCAAGCAGACAAACAGTGTTAAAGTCTAGTTATGAAAACCAGCAGCCCTCTGTCCCTTTCCTTGCCAAGGGTAACCTCTTTCACCTTTGCAGGTGGTTATGTTGCTGGCTACTTCCATCTTTCTACCTAGCCTGCTTGATGACTACTTGGTTTTTCAATTTTAGGCATTATTGAAAACCCTTCACTATAGAAGAAGAGAATTTATTTTTCTTTCCACATGCACTCCCTTCCCCCAACCAACCCACATAACCGTTCCAGGCCCTCATCTTCCCGATGACGACATCATCACTACCAGAATGAAGTATTATGACTACGTACATATTAAGAATGCTGTTTCTTCCTACACCACTTTTTTATTTTCACTAGAATTAATAATTATCTCATCTTCATTTGCTTGATTTTTCTTTATACTATGTACATGAATCCACCCCAATCTTTCCACCGACTGTCTAAAACAGTGGTTCTTTTTTTTTTTTTTTTCTTGAAAGATTTTATTTGCCAGAGAGAAACACAGCAAAAGAGGGAACACAAGCAGAGGGAGTGGGAGAAGGAGAAGCAGGCTTGCCACCGAGCCAGGAGCCCTACATGGGGCTCGAACCCAGGACCTTGGGGTCATGACCTGAGCCGAATGCAGATACTTAATGACTGAGCCACCCAGGTGCCCCTAAAACAGTGGTTCTTAAAGTATGGTCCGTGGCCTCTTGGAGGGTCCCTGAGACCCCTCCAGGGGCATATGAGGTCAATGCTGTTTTCATAATAATACTAAGGCACTCTTTGTCCTTTTCCACACGTTGACATTTACCCTCGCAGAACAAAAGCACTGGTGGGGTAAAGTTCGACCGCCTTGGCAGGAATCAGGCAACAGCAAAACCACATCAGGGGCCGGGGTACCCTCTACCACCTCACCCACAGCAACAAAGAAGCTACCTCGCTACAGAATGTTCTTGATGATGCAGTACAAGTTTTTAGTTTTATTATGCCTCAATCCTTGAGTCCTTGTCTCCTTATGCTGCTTGCTCAAGTAGTATGGTCGTCTTGGGAAAAGGTGTTTCTGTAACTTTGACCGGTAAGCTAAACTGATCGCTTTTTTTTTTTAACAGAACACCATTTTACCTTAAGGAACAAATATCACTCTAGCTGTGGTTCTTTGGCACTTCGAGGAAAACAACTGCATTATTTATTGCCCATGATAAAATTTGAGCTTTTGCAAATATTAGAATTTTGGAAACCTTGTATCCAACACATGAATGCGTGTTTCCTAATACTTAAAATCTTACCTAAATCAGCAGAGGCACTAACCAAGGTGATATTTTGAGATCATATAATGAAATGTTCACATTTAAGAGATCAGCATAATGAGCCAGTGTTTTCTAAATGAAGTAAACTTTCTAAGTACATGATAAAAAAAAATCTCTGTATGGGTAAAAGATCCATTTAAAGTATCAAACAGATTTTACTGTAACCCAGTTAAAAAAAAAAACTCAACTGATATTGTATTAATCTATGGGGGTGGCCCTCACAGTATACCCTAGTGAGGGGGCTTAAACCACATTGATTTCTCACAGTTCTAGAGGCTGGGAAGGCCAGTGTGGTACCTGGTGAGAGAGGCTCTCTTCCTGGCCTGCAGGCATCACCTTCTCACTGCGTCCTCACAGGTCTCTTCTTATAAAGACATTAATTCTATCAGATCAAGGCCCCACCCTTATGAACTCATTTAACCTTAATTATCTCCCTATAGGCTGTACCTCCAAATATACATTGTGGGCCTCAGGGCTTTAACATACGAGTTTTGGGGGTACAGAATTTAGTCTGTAGCACATACAGTTTCGGATTCTAAGACTGGAATTAATTTTTAAGGAACTGCCGAATTCTGGTGTAGTACAAGGACAAATATCCACAATTATCTGAAAAAGTGATTAAAATACACCTTTCTTTCCTAATGACCTGTCTGAAGCTGGATTTTCTTCACAAATGTAATTCAACCAAAATAACTTATTCTAACAGTTTGAATATAGAAGCATATATGAGAACCTCGTTTAACGTCTTTAGTACAGATGTGAAAAAGATTTACAAAAATATAAAGCCAGCTTCTCTTCTAAATTTTAGAAAATGTAGTTATTTTTCATAAAGTGGTATTTATTTTAACATAATGGATTGGGCTTAGTATTATTACCTTAATTTAAATAGGTAAATGCTTAAAGTTTTTATTGGTTTTAATTTCTAATAAGGTAAACAGTGGTAATTCACATGAACAGAAGCGTTCTGAGGTCATCAAAGACTCTTTTTAGTGTAACAAGTGCTGGGACTAGAAAGTTCTATAACTGGGGCGCCTGGGTGGCTCAGCGGGTTAAGGCCTCTGCCTTCAGCTCAGGTCATGATCCCAGGGTCCTGGGATCGAGCCCCGTATTGGGCTCTCTGCTTGGCAGGGAGCCTGCTTCCTCCCCTCTTTCTGCCTGCCTCTCTGCCTACTTGTGATCTCCCTCTCTGTCAAATAAATAAATAAAATCTTAAAAAAGAATAAAAAGAAAGTTCTATAACTGCTGATCTAAATCATTTCTCAAGAAATTCAGACACATAGCTCTTTTAACCATTTCATTTTCTTAAAGACAGCTCTCTTAGAGCCTTCGGGCCTGCTACAGTCTGGACTATCTTCTATACCTCCCTAGGACCAGTGCCCTAAGGACTTCCTTCACCATCATCTATAGGTGTCAGCCAATCATGGTCCAGGGGTCAAATCCCGCCTGCCACCTACTTCTCTTTTTAACTTAAATTCAATCTAAGGAGCATACAGTTGCACAGAACATCCAATGCTCATTCCATCACATGCCCTTCTTAATGCCCATCATGCAGTGACAGCCATCTATTTTTAAGGAAAGTTTCACTACACCACAGTCATGCTCTTTCATTTATGCATTGTCTGCTTTTGCACCACAGCAGCAGAACTGAGTAGTTGTGACAGAGACCGAATGGCCTAAAAGCTAAAAAAAAAGAAAAAGGTACTATTTTTATAGGAAAAGTTTGTCCTTTTCAGAGAAAATTTCCCAATCTGTGATCTAGGTGATTCTTTCACTGCTTTCTTGGGTTGGTTTATTTGCTCCCAGAATCCCAGGTCTTCCTCCTTCTGACTTACTCTTTCACTCTGGTAAAGCCCATCTTCTGGTAGCTTCTGAGAAAGGGTATATGAGAGATACATTTTTTTTTTTTTTTGAGGCCTTGCATGTCTGAAATGTCTTTTCCTACTCACACATTTTATTCAGAACTTATCAGGGTACAGAGTTTTAGCACAAAAATCAGTCTTTTGGAAACCAGGAAGCTTTGTTTCAATTGCCATCTAGCTACTAGGCTTATAATACAAAAACAGTCTGAAGGTATTCTGAGTCCTGATAATACTGTATGTGACTTTTCTTTTTTCCTTCTTAGAAGCCAAGAGGATCTTTCCTTTGTCCTTGATGCTCTGAAATTTTATGATGCTGTGGCCTGGAGACGACGTGTATCCAAACATAGTGCTGGGGCATTGGGTGCTTTCACTCTGGAAAGTCACATCCTCTGGTAAAGGGAGAGTTCCTGAATTATTTTATTGATCATTTCTTCCCCCTCTATTTTGACTGTTCCCTATTTCTGGAATGTTCACTGAACAGATACTGGCTATCCTGGACTAGTTCTCTAATTTTCTTACCTATTCTATCTCTTTCTGGGACAGTTCCTCAACTCTGTCTTCCAACCAGAGTCTTGAATCTTCGTTTCTTCTATCATGTTTTAAATTTTCATGAGCTCTTTTTTCCTGTACCAACCCACTTCTTTTGTAAAGTATCTAGAGGTTACGACATCATTTCTTTGTTTTTTTTTTTTTAAAGATTTTATTTATTTATTTGACAAAGAGAGATCATAAGTAGGCAGAGAGGCAGGCAGAGAGAGAGAGAGGGAAGCAGGCTCCCTGCTGAGCAGAGAGCCCAATTGGGGACTCAATCCCAGGACTCCAAGAGCACGACCTGAGCTGAAGGCAGGGGCTTAAACCACTGTGCCACCCAGATGCCCCCATGACATTATTTCTTTAAAAAAATTCTCATGGGCTATAAGTGATAGTTTCTTTTCCCCTGTAGAGTCTGTTTTGCCGTAGTTGCTTTTTTCTGTTTGTTTACTTTGGTTTTTTTATTTCATGGAAGAGGCTCTGGTCTTGGTTGTCTCTCTCTTGTTAAGTAATCTCTACACCCAGTGTGGGGCTTGAACTCATGACCCAAGATCAAGTGTTGCCCATTCCACCAACTGAGCCAGCCAGGTGCTCCTTGGTTGTTTCTTCACATGTGAGAATGAAATACTGAAGTGCTGATTTTTAGTGAAATCCTAAAAAGTGCTGCTTGTGTTGGTGGAGCTTTCTGCCTCTAGGCTTTTCTGCAGGGAGACACAGCTGGGCTGCAGGTGAGGAAGCCCCCCGCCCCCCAGGTTCTTATCTCTAAATCTTCATCATACTCAGACTCCTCAAACAGAAAAAAAAAAAAAAAAGGTTTCTTATCTCTTGACTCAAGGGTATAAGGCTTGATGACCAGAATTCTGGGCTTGGTTGGAAAAGAAAGCTAAGATTTTAAACATTCAGGATGCCAGCACTCACTCGACCTCTCCCAAGGCCATCAGGTGTGCTTGGTGTCCTCTAGTTTAGACATCCTTTGCTTTATCCCATCCAGAGGATACATTTCTGGTCTTCTTCCCACTTATGGCAGGGGCCATCTTTCTAAACAAATTTTCAAGCAGTACGGTCAGTTTCCTCTTCACCCACCTCTCCTCTACTTTGTGGAGTTATGTGGTGCCATCGATTTCTGAATTTCTTTAGGGTTCTGCTATGTCAAGTCGGGTTGTTTCTTGGCCTTCTCCATCGTTGGCTCAGGATTCAGCTTTCTCGGGACTGCTAAGTCAGTTACCACTCATCCATCTGCTTCCAGCTTCCAAAATTTTGTTGCTGTTGTCTGCTCTCCCATTCTCTTTGTCCTTGTGGGTTTATGTCTTAAAAAAAAAAATCTCTTCACTGTTGTTTTAGTGAGGTTTTGGGAGGGAATGAAAGTGAATGTGGGTATTTGATCCTCCATCTTTATTTGGAACGTCTTCATAATTCAATATCTTCTTTTTACTTCCACTTAATATCACAGCATAAACATTTCCTATGCTCCCACGAGGTCTCTGTCACAGCGTTACTAACTGTGTCACATTCCACTGAATGTCACATCTTACTTCATTGTTGCATTTTTTTTTTTTTTTTTGGATGTTTAGGGTTGTTTCTGTTTGTGGGGGAGGAGACTGGTTTTCTTTCTTTTTTTTTTTTTTTCCTGGAGCTATCTTCCATTTATCTGCCTTACTTCGACCCTATCTTCAGGGCATGCCTGCTGACATTCTTCTCCTTTCTGTTCTTGATCCATGGTTTCATCACCACTGGCCTTGATGATAGCATTACCTTGGGTCAATTTAATTCATCTTTTTTTTTTTTTTAAATTCATCTTCAAACTACTGGGTCACCCGTACTACACTGGAGCACTCACCTTCCTACAATGGCACCTTTCTCAGGACACTTCAGAGGGATGCTAACATTCAGAATTCATCTGTGACTGGCATTTGAGGCTCCTAATAGTTTGATTTCACCCCACCTATCCAAACTCACAACCCTTTCCCCAAATGTCCTCTCGGAATGTTCCCCTTTCACAGCCAAGCCACATTTGCCTTCATGTCCATATTATCTCCTGCCCTAAGCCTCCCCACTTGACCTTGCTGACAGAATTTCTTCCCTCCCCTGAGAAAAGATAAAAAACAAGTAACTTGTTTCTAATTGCTTAGGGTCAGTCTGGCCTTCTAAGTGGACTGACGGCTCTTTGGGGGCAGGGGGCTCTTTTCTGTTCTCCCCTGTGGCGGCTACAGTGGTCCCTACAGTGCCCTCATCCTCCCACCACGGGGTTCCAGCTCCACCTCAGGCACCCAGGGGATGATTAACAGGGACTCACTGAATGAAGTGGTCACGTGTGTAAGTTGTTTACCTTGCCCTCCGGGGTTAGTGTCCAGATCACGGAGAAGGTCAGCTTGTCGGTCATGGGATGGAGGCTGCACAGCTCCTCGCACAGCAGCCTGGGAAGCATGGGGATGACCTGCAAACAGAGAACAGGCCTGTGAGCACTTTCCTGCAGTTTTACCACAGGCTTAGAGCAGCCCCGAGGGCAGAGTTTTGGTGAACACCTTGAGCTTCCAGAACAAGCTCAAGATGGAGGAAGCTTCTCCCCCCAAAGACTAGACCATCTGGTACTTTTTCCACGAGCCTCTAGAGAAGTGGGAACGTCAACTGGAAAGATGAGAAGAATTGGTAACAGGGAAAAAGTAGGTACATTACAGCGATGAAAAACAACGACTTTTTACTAAAAAAAAGTCTATATACTAAAACCGAAGCTCTAGAGTCGAATGACTTGTACTTTTGGGTGCAACTGTTCCAGTTGAACTATATACTTAAGAGCCCACTGTCTTATATTTAAGTCTTTAATTCGAGCTAATTTGTGTGTGGTGATGTAAGACGGGAGTTTAGTTTCATTCTTTGCATGTAGCTGTCAGTTTTCCCAATGTCATTTATTGAAGAAACCATCGAAGATTAGTTGACCATATATACATGGGAATCATTTCAAGCTGTGTATTCTGTTCTGTTGGTCTGGTGTCTGTTTTCATGTTAGTACCATACTGCTTTGATTATTATAGCTTTGTAATGTAGTTTGAAATCAGAAGTGTGGTGCCTCCAGTTTTGTCTTTGGTCTCAAGATAGCTTTAGCTGGTCAGGGCTAACTTTTGCAGTTCTGTATGAATTTTAGGATAGCTTTTTCTATTTTTGTGAAAAATGCTACTAGAATTTTGATAGAGATTACATTGAATCTGGAGCTAACTTTGGGTAGTATGGGCATTTTAACCACTTTAATTCTTGCAATCCAAGAACACTGGGTGTCTATCTTCATACTTATTTGTGCCTTTGTCCATTTCTTTCATCAATGTCTTATAGTTTTCAGTGTACGGGTCTTTCACCCTCTTGGTTAAATGTATTTCTAAAAATTTTATTGTTTGGGGTACTATTATAAGTGGGATTGCTTTCTTAGTTTCAAAATCATCTCACATCTGTTACAATGTCTATTACCAAAAAGATAAGAAATAATAAGGATGTGGAGAAAAGAGAACACTTGGACATTGTTGGGGGGACTGTAAATCGGTGTAGCCATAATGGAAAATAGTATAGCAGTCCCTCAAAAAATGAATAATAGAACTACTGTTTGACCCAGCAACCCCATTTCTGGGTAAATATATTCCAAGGAAATGGAATCAGTACTTTGAAGGCATATCTGTGCTCTCATGTTCCCTGTAACATTACCCATCAGAGCAAGACATGGAAACAACCTACAGATCTGTCGGCAGATGAATGGATAAAGAAAATGTATATATACTCATATATACTATGGAATATGATCATCCATAAAAAAGAAGGAAATTCTGCCCTTTGTGACAACAGGGATGAACATAGGAGGGCATTACACTAAGTGAAATAAGCCAGACACAGGAACTCAAATGCTGCATGGTATCACTTACATGGCAGTGGCCGGGGGAGGAAAAATGGGGAGATGGAGGTCAAATGGCACATAGTTTCAGTTATAAGATGAATCAGTCCTGAGAATCTCAGGTACAGCACAGTGACGGCAGCTAATAAAGGGGGTTGCACACGTGAAATCTGCTGACAGTAAATCTTAAGCACTCTCACCATGCACAAACAGAAGAGCTAACTGTGTGAGGTGATGGATGTGTTGTTCACTATCTTCCTGTTGGCAATCATTTCACAATATACATGTGTCTCAAATAATCACATTGTACACCTGCAATATATACAATTACATTTTGTTAATGATCTGCCAATAAAGTTGGGACAGATTAAAAAAAAAAAACCAAGGGGCGAATGTAAACTCATGATGGCATTTTACTGTGGTAAAATTACAGCTTCAACACTTTATGATTTGAAAATATCACAACCGACCAAATTGCTTGTTGGAACATTAACAGGCTACTCCAATAAAATATCACACGTTTCCTAGAGGAACACTGTGGTCAACTAGTCATTCATACTGCAGTTTTTTTTTTTTTTTCTTTTTAAAGATCTTATTTATTTGAGGGGTGCCTGGTTGGCTCAGTGGGTTAAAGCCTCTGCCTTCGGCTCAGGTCATGATCCCAGTGTCCTGGGATCGAGTCCCACATTGGGCTGTCTGCTCCGCAGAGAGCCTGCTTCCTCCTCTCTCTCTCTGCCTGCCTCTCTGCCTACTTGTGATCTCTGTCTGTCAAATAAATACATAAAATCTTTAAAAAAAAAAAAAGATCTTATTTATTTGAGAGGGATAAACACAGAGAAAGAGGGAACACAAGCAGTGGGAGAGGGAGAAGCAGGCTTCCCGCTGAGCAGGGAGCCTGATGTGGGGCTCGAACCCAGGACCTTGGGACCATGACCTAAGCCAAAGGCAGATGCTTAATCACTGAGCCACCTAGGCAACCCCATACTGCAGTTTTTTAAACCTAAATTATTTCTTCCCCTTATTGATCTTTCTACTCCCTAATATACTGATCCAGTGATATACCTTCTTTCATTAAAAAAAATTCTCTCGGGGCGCCTGGGTGGCTCAGTGGGTTGAGCCTCTGCCTTCGGCTCAGGTCATGATCTCAGGGTCCTGGGATCGAGTCCCGCATCGGGCTCTCTGCTCAGCAGGGAGCCTGCTTCCTCCTCTCTCTCTCTGCCTACTTGTGATCTCTCTCTGTGTCAAATAAATAAATAAAATTAAAAAAAAAATTCTCTCCAACTTACTTTCAAATGATGACTTCAAAGCTATCCCAGAATGCTATCTGTTTTCCCTGAAGTTCCTGAGATGAAGACCGTGTATCTCCCTGCATGTCCTGAAGACACCTCAGACTTACTCTTCCTTTTAAATCTATTCCTTCTTCCACTCTTCTTGATTAACAGTATTATCATTCACCCCGTCCCCAAACTAGAAACAGCCACAAATAGCCCTTTCCTCAACACACTGGCTGTGGACTCCTCGACTTGCAGTATCCAGTACAGATAATGCAGCTCACGCTTGACCCTGCCTTAAGTAACTGAGAGGCAGTAGGCAAGAGAGAGAACTCAGTACTTGTTGAGGTAAAGTTATCCAGTTATTTGTCAGCAAAAGCAAAATAATTCCTAGTATTTCTTACTCTGTGTAAGAAATCCTAGTGGTTTCTAACTCTGTGTAAATGGTACCTGTACCGTTTCAATACAGTAAGATTTCACATGGAAAAGTAACTTCTAGAACTCACAGCCCAAACCAGTAACAAATAATTAGTAACTGTATGGCATTACTCGGCATTATTCTGAAGGATGTGGGATTTCTTCCTAGCACCTGTGTAAAATCCAATGACCACCTGAAAACTTTGGCTAACAGCTTTTATAGCATGAGCACTTTTGACATTTTTTTCTTACCATTGCTTTGGGACCATCTGTTCAGATGATAATACATCTTCTTCAACTTATATAATAATGAGTGTTGAAGTATGAGCTATGTATTTAATATTGTCTTATAAGTATCAAGTGTTTTACCAAATAACACGTACGGATTGAATTGTCTCTCCTCCTCCCAAATGTCTTTGGGGGGAGTCCTAACTCTCAATGTCATTGCATTGGAGGCAGGGTCTTTAGGAGGTAGTTAAGAGTTAAATGAGGTCATAAGGATGGGGCTCTGATCCGGAAGAGAGAGGTAACTCCCCTCTCCCTGTCCTGCACAGACACAGAAAAAAAGGCCATGTGAGGACATGGGAAGAAAGTCCTCACTAGGAACCGAAATGGCTGGGACCTTCATCTAGGACCTCTACCCTCTAGAACTGTGGAAAATATAAGTGTTGTTGACGCTGCCCGGTGTCTAGCATACTCTGTGACAGCCCAAGCTAAGACAGACTAAATCAAATCTGTGGGGTATGCATTCTTGGATTCTTTTTTGGGCTGCATTAGCTGGTAATTATCCCAATTATATTTTGGTAGTAGGCTACTCACCCTGCATGCTTGTAGCCCAGAACTTCATACCTCTTTACATCTAGCTAGAGTTTCTTCCAAGAGTTCAAGGAACTATCTTATTGTGAGTCACAAAGCTGAGTGTATGGGAATGTAATAGAACTCCTGGCTTCGTGTTTAAGTGTTTGGCAAAAGAAAGTCGCTGCAACTAAATGCAGTGTGGTTTCCTGAACTGAATCCTGAAAGAGGACATTAGTGGAAAAGCTGGTGAAATCCAAATAAGGTATAGATTGTAGTTAATGGTTACGTTCCTATATCAGCTTCTTATTTAAGACAAATGTCCTAGGTGCTGTAAGATGTTAACACTGAGGGAACTGGGTGTAGGGTATTGGGACCTCTTTGTACTGTCTTCGCAACTTTTCTGTTAAGTCTAAAATTATTCCAAAACAAAAGAGCTTATTTAAAAGAAAACCACTGGGGCGCCTGGGTGGCTCAGTGGGTTAAAGCCTCTGCCTTTGGCCTAGGTCATGATCTCAGGGTCTTGGGATCAAGCCCCGCATCGGGCTTTCTGCTCAACAGGGAGCCTGCTTCCCCCTCTCTCTCTCTGCTTGCCTCTCTGCCTACTTGTGATCTCTCTGTCAAATAAATAAATAATATCTTAAAAAAAAAAAAAAGAAAAGAAAACCACTGCTTTCACGAGTTGATCTTGTAAGTTATGCATTTAAATATGAAAGAAATTTAAGCTAACGAAATACAAACTGATCTGTTCTTATATACTAGAGTTTGGGGTTAGGATTTTATTTGCCAAAAGGCCTTTACCACCAAAATAAGGTCTAAAGTCCAGCAACCAATAGAGTGAGGTCCATACTCTTCAGCTGCACCATGTGAGAAAAAGAGCAAAGGACCGGGAGCCAGATGGACTTGAGACGGACTTGGGGCCCATCACTTCCTGTACAACTGGGCAAGCTAGTGTGATTTTGAGCCTCAGTCTTCATGCCGGCAAAACAATATGGAAGATACTCAATACAAGCGAGCTGGCTGGCTTTCCAGGGTCTCCCAGGTCCTTGGGTCACCAGGCTTGGCCTTCCCCTTCAGCAGGGCTGCTCGTGGCACACCTCTCGCTTGCCAGGCCTGCTCACTGCTCTCGCTCTTGCCAAGATCATTCTTTCTCTGAGACATCTTTCTGGATGTTTTGCATCTGGCCAACTTCTGCACATCCTTGAAGATTCAGCTCCATTGTCCCTCAAAGGCTTATCCAGATTCCCCCAGGGGAGGATGTACTGTGTTCTGAATCGTTTTCTCAACCACCTTTGTTCTTTCAAAAAGGATGGGAAACAGTCTGTCACTTACTCTACCCTCCCAGCTCTTCTGAGAGGCTTCTATAGCTCTTAACACAGTGTGCTCACCTCCTTCTGTGCCCCTCCCCTCTACTACACCATAGAATCCTCAGGAATGAGGACAAGCTCTTGTTCCTGTCTCTCCATCTCCCATCTGACACGCAGCAAGCCCTCTGTCTGCAAATGACTGACTTTTGCCCAGAAAATGAACCACTTTCTCTTTCTGTGTTTACTATTTATTACACATAAAACATTTTATGAAATACATGGCGGGCTTCTATTTAAACAACTTTACATAAGAATTTCCTAGGCAGCTAGTATTTTAAGTGTAAGATGAACTGTTTTGACTATTCTTTCCTAAAAACTCCTGGCACACTCAGGGGCTGCTCAGGTCACAAGCACTGCTTGGTACTTTGTATCTTCTACCGAGGATAACATTTTAATACCCAGATGCCCAAGAACCTAAGTGCTCATGAAAAGCTAGGCATTAAAACATTTTCAGGTAGGATAGTTCTCTTTAAGTTTTAAAGGATAATCCTTTGAGTAACTTTCACCAGATCTTGGGGCAGAATTCAGATGGTATTCAGAGAAAACAGCCTTTATGTCCATATAGTTTTAGAAATAGAGGTTATTCCTCTTTCAAAGGTGAAGGACCGAAGGTGTTAAAATCACGTCTACAACATGGACGTCACAGCCTCTCATCAGCTAGGCCTGCTTTCTGCCGGGCTCCCTGGGAAGGTGCTCCACAGCCCGTAGCATGTCAAGACCATAGCATGGCTGGGATCCTCATGGGAGGCAGGCTGGATAGACAGGCGGTTACTTTCTCAGATACAAGTCCTGTGACTCTGGGGGATGGGAGGCCCACAGCATGTGTCGTCTACGCATGCTCGGGAGCTATGTGACCTCTGCCACCGCACCCGGGAACACTCAGAGGCCGGGCGGCTGAGCGCAGCACACAACAAAGAAGTGGAAAAGAGAAGACGGGTCTTTCTAGGGTTGAGACACTGCCGGCTGTCATCAGCATCATGAGACCACTGAGGCATCCTCTGACCCCTGGATGGTGGCTCTCATTAGCTTCACTCCAAGGTACAGAGCCCATGGATGAGTCTCTCGAAGTTCTTAAACTCCCCTCCTGTCTCTGTGCCAACCTAATGGCCCCACTGTCAGTCTCACGATGTGCCTTTCTTTTGTTTGTAAATGGCAGCTGAGCAGTGGCAGTCGGTCACTGGACCAGGTCACTAAGCCAGGCCCAGCTACTACCTCAGTGGAGGCTGGCAGTCCTTTCCCTTGTCTGCGGCTGGTTCTTTCCTCCAGGCTCCCTGACTCCATGCCAAGACTCTCTTAAACTCCTCAAACCTTCTACCCAGCTGCTTTCCCCCACCCAGGCTCTTAGCAGAGAACTTCAACGTGTCTCCACAAAGGAAAGAGAGACCATTGGACTCAACTCCTCCCAAACCTCCCTCCAGCCCCTTTCTCCCAACACTGCTCCTCTGTTAGGCAAGGGCACCTCAGTCCCCTGAGAGCTCAAGTGTCCTACCTGTGCAAAGCCTGGCCTCCTGTCTGAGCTTTGATCCAATCCCTCCCTAGCCACAGCTCTTCTCAATTAGCTATGTGTTCTTCTGCACTGTCCTTCCCAGAGACCATAAATACAGGGTCAGTCTCCCATTCCTAGAATCAGAAACAACACTCCCTTCTCCCAATCTGGAGGTCTCCCTTCATGTCACTAAGGTTCTCAAAATAGTTCATGCTTCCTATTTTCATTCACACTTTCCTTTTACTTTCCAATTCAATAGAGATTTTAATTTTTATTTATTTTTATCTATTTATTTATTAAAAAAATTTTTTAGAAGATTTTATTTATTTGACAGACAGAGATCACAAGCAGGCAGAGAGGAAGGCAGAGAGAGGAAGGGAAGCAGGCTCCCCGCCAAGCAGAGAGCCCGATGCGGGGCTCAATCCCAGGACCCTGAGATCATGACCTGAGCCGAAGGCAGAGGCTTTAACCCACTGAGCCACCCAGGTGCCCCTATCTATTTTTAAAGCTATCTCTACACCCAACACGGGGCTCAAACTTACGATCCTGAGATCAAGAGTTGTACACTCTACCAATTGAGCCAGCTGGGTGCCCCTCAAAATGACCTTTTTAAATTACAAAAATTACATGTCTGTGGTAGAAATTTTAGGTGATAACAAACCAAAACATGAGAATGTAAAAATTGCGAGGCCCGAGGCCCCGTGCTTAAGAAGAAACAATGTTAACATGTTGGTACAGAACCTTTGTCTTTTGTGCACTCATAAATGACCATTCCTCGGGTAAAACATTACAGACTGTGTGCACATGTACTTTTTGAACACAGAGCTAGTGGACACTCTCAGACTCCCACTGCATTGGTCCTCACTGGACCCTTTCCTCGGCTGCTCCTTAAACTGTGCTCTCACCCTCTGCCCTCCACTCCCCTTTCTTATCCAAGCACGTGCTCCTCGGGTCCCTCCCTTACTCCTGGGGTTACACTCCCACTGATCCACGAGTCCCATACATACTGCATTTCCAGCCCTGCCTCTCCTTATAACTCCAGATCCCTTTATTACCTGCTCCCCCTGGTACCCCCGGACACCTTATTTTGGACGTCCCCTGCATACTTGGCATGAATAACACAAAGTTCAGCATTTTCTTCCCTGCACCTGTTGCTATGGTGTATTTCTTATCTCTGTTAAGAGCAGCACCCTGTTACCAGTTAAACAAGCAAGCAAACAACAACCACACACACATACTCTCTCACACACACCCCTCCCACAGAACACAACTGGGTGTTACTTTTTGATTTCTCCACTTTCCTCCCTCTGCTCTACCCAGTCAGTTTCCAGGTTCTTCTGTAGGTTTTACAACTAAATCTCTCCTCTTTCCTCTCCAACTTCAAGTATGGACATACTCGTCTCTCTCGGGTTACATGCTAATAGTCTCCTAAACCAGCAGCAGAGTTCTGGAGCAGAAATTTTTCTGGGTCAGATTTCCTTATTATTCTCCAGACTTCTGCATCTTCTTACTCTATTCCACTCAACGATAATTTGCAATCCCATTTACAGTAGGACACACGGCCTTTATCTTTCCAATAGCTGAAAAACTGAATTCGACAATGTCCAGTTTTTGCTTGTCCTGCTAATGAGGGAGGGTCCAAATACCTTCAATGGGGTGGAGAGGTCTCCAGCAGAGTCTGGACCCTCCATGATCAGCAGCCAAGGGTCAACAGTGGCCAAGAGCTCTCAGTGAGAGGCTGGCAGAGGGCCTCCAGACCCTATCTCCAAGAGGAAAGCAAAGACAACAGGGGGAAGCCAACTTGCCCTGTTTGCCTAGTCTGAGTCTCTGTTGTGTGATATGGATTCCTATACAGGGAGGGGATACAGTTGGGGGCTCCTTGTTCGGGATGCCCATTTTTTTTTTTTTAAGGTTTTATTTATTTGACAGAGAAGCGATCACAAGTAGACAGAGAGGCAGAGAGAAAGGGGGAAACAGGCCCCCCACTGAGCAGAGACCCTGATGCGGGATTTGATCCCAGGACTCTGAGATCATGACCCAAGCCAAAGGCAGAGGCCCAACCCACTAAGCCACCCAGGCACCCCATTGGGATGTCCATTTTATCACCAGGCTAAAGACACCTATGGCTCTAGTTCTCCTGGGGGTCCAGCTGGACACTGGCATGTTGATACACTCTCCTAAAATTCAGTGAGCAAAAATCCCTGTGTATTTTGGGGTGGTTATTCAAAGGTTCAAGGGGCCAGGGCTGAGAGAAAGAGGCCTGGTACAGATAACAATTTTCCTCCCTCTGGCCTCACTGTTTTTCAACCATATGGTTGCTAAGGTGATTTTCTACATGAGACAAAGGAGACCCTGTCCATTCCCTGTGCTTGTCCTCAAGATGAAGTCCATACTCCTTAGCCTGCCACTCTAGGCCTCTCTTTGTAACTTCATCTTTTGGCTTCTCCTGCAATTTAGACCCCAGCCATTCCAAACTCATGCCATTTCTTGAATGTTCCATGCTTTTTTGAGCCGCTGCCTAGAATGCCCTCTTCACTCACATGTCCACCTAGAAATTTTTTACTCAAAACTGGAAACACTGCTCAAAAATCCACTGCTTTGTGAAGCCATCTTGGCTCTCGTGGAAGCTCTTCTCCTACCACCAACCCAGGGAGATGCAACTTCTCTCTCCTCCCGAATAATCCCTCACCTTGGGAGGACTTCTGTAACTGCAGGTGGCCCCATGCACTGTGTGAGTTACGTGCCCACCTGCTCTGACTTCCCTGGGGCAAGATCAGCATCTCTCCCATCTTTTCACACCTGCCACCTGGCACACAGCCGGTCCTCGACAAAGAGGAGCCAGATGAAGATAGATGGCCCTGCAGGCAACAGGAAAAGAAAGGAAAGGGGCTTAAAGGGAGCTTCATAACTTTAAGCATGTTTCAAGCCAGCATCAAAGTTGGGTCAGGGCATGGCTTAAAAGCTGGTTACGGAATAAAGGGACATGGTGACGGGACACTGACTTTCTAAGCATTCTGGACCAGGGCTAGGGAGAGCTGAGAGACACTGATCATTTAGATACATATGCCACTGCCCAAGGCAGCTGGGTGGGGGTACCAATAAGATTACAAAATCTTGTATTAGCCTCAGAGAGCAGAAACATCTGCTAAAGCCACAGCAGGCAGGCTGGCCAAGTTCAGCAACGGGTTAGCCAGGACAGCCCTGTGACCAACGGAAAGGGCCACAGAGGGGGAAGAATCAATCATCCGTGTAAAGAGGATCGGGGGGACTAGCAGCAACAGGGGGGGTTCCAAAGCTCAGGGGAGCCAGATGTCAGCAACCCAGCCAGGAGCGGCAGCAGGCCCCTCCTCTGCCCCTTCCAGTCCAGGCCTTCACTGCCCCGAGAACTCCTTCACGCCTTCGGAGCCCATTGGCTGTCAGAGCCTGAGAACTTAGGGAGTTTTTCTCCTTTTTTCTGAGGACTTCAAGGTTTTAACAGTAAGGTTCAGCTAGCTCCCCACTCGCACACTGAAACAGCTTGAAAGGAAAGAGATAATTCACTTGCCAGCCAACATCTCTGTTGAAAGAGTTTTCTTTTTCATATCAACACTTCCATGAATTCTGAATGGGATCAACTCTTTGCTACACAGCTGGACGTTAACAAAACATCAACACTCTGACAACCTGCTGGGGTCAGAAAGGAACATCTTAAAACTCTTTGGACTCCACGTTAAGACAGGCTTCCAATCCCAATCTTTGATCTCTATTATAAAGCAGTACCAATAAAATATCGTAGAGATTTATGGGCGAACTTTCATTTGAGCTGTTTCACACCTAAAATAACACGGGCGCTGGGGCCAACAGGCAGACAATTTAGCTTCAGGTTTCAACTGTTTAGGGTTTCTTTGGCTTTTAAAACTTAACTCACTTATTTTTAAAAATTACTTTACATTTCACAGTTTCATTGTATTTCCCTCTCGGGGAACACAGGAGATCTTTAACTGGGTAGATGTCATGACCTTCTGAGAAGGACAGGCCTAAACTCAGGTAGACGCTTATACCCTTAATTAACAGATGCCTGATTTTTGTCAAAAAGAAAGAGTGTGGGGGCACCTGGGTGGCTCAGGTGGGTTAAGCCGCTGCCTTCAGCTCAGGTCATGGTCTCAGGGTCCTGGGATCGAGCCCCACATCAGGCTCTTTGCTCAGCAGGGAGCTTGTTTCCCCCTCTCTCTCTGCCTGCTTCTCTACCTACCTGTGATTTTTCTCTGTCAAATAAATAAATAAAATCTTAAAAAAAAAAAAAAAGAGTGTGTCCTTTTCATGGGACTTAAATGGACACTATTTCAATTTATCTTTTCTCCTGAGTATACTTTATGGCTAATGAAAATAACCAAATACTTATTACTGGGAGTAAAATCCCAAAAAAGAATCTCATTTTAAAGACAGTAAAATGAAATTTGGACCTAATAACAGTTTTATTGTGTAGTCCTGATCTGTGGGATAATTCCCCAAATCAAGCTTAGACTGTAATTCCAGTATCAGCTACTTACAAGCCAGTACCACTGAATGAAAACAAATTGGTGCCACATTCCCTCTAAGGTGGGAAACCAACCGGCTCCCCACCCCCAACACACACACCCCTCCTTCTATCTGATAAAGCTGGGAGAGATGATTCTGCCAAATGAGAAAGCAGAGAATCTGGAGGAAGAGGTAAGCAGCTCATCCAGCTTTTAAGAAGGCCTTTATAGGCAAAGTAAAGTGAAAACAGCAGAAAAGTTCCTGGACACAGTCCTTTTTACAAAAATGAGTAGGAAGAAAGGTCAGAGCAGTGGTTCAAAGGAACCAGAATGCACAGCTGCTGCTGTCCAAGGTTGCGGGCTGGTACCACTTGCTCCTGCCAACGTGGGAGCTGAGCCGGGCAGCAGGAGCCCGCAGTCACTCGGGGGCACACGGGCCCTTCCTCCATCCAGCTCCACACTTTCAGAGCTCAGGAGCAGAGCCCCAACTCTGCAGCCCTGAGAAGTCCTAGAACTGTGACAATCACGAACACAAAGTAGAGGAAAGAAAATGTGCTTTGTTATTTAACCCCATTTTATTTTTCCATTTTCTGATTTTGAAACATAATTCCTGGTTATAAAAGGAGAAAGCAAGAGCTAGGTAAGAGAAAATCACCTGCTTAGAAGAACCTCTAATTGTGTCCAAAATTCTTAAATATGTGAATCTGAAAAACAGAGTTATTAAACTTTTCTATATGGAGAGAGCAACTCATGTTTATTCACTTTCTGTGGTCTTAAAAGTCTTAGAGATTGCCATTTCTGTTTTTCTTCCCATCATAACATCATAGTTTGGTGGATAGAGGGGATTCTGGAGTCTGATCTCCCTTCTCTCAGAGGCCTTGGGCCAGACAAAGGCCAGAGTTGGTCACTCCATTTTGGGGCAGGAGGTATGGATGGGATCTCTTCAACCTGAGGTTATATTAAGTGTAAACAATGTACGAACGTCAGAGCTCTGTTCTCGGGAGAGCCAAGCTATGAGTGAGGGGCTTGGCTTTGGAGTGGTTCCTTTGTCTGCATAGGCCGGGGACCTATACTTTTTTTTTTTTTTTTTTAATCTGACAGACAGCGATCACAAGTAGGCAGAGAGACAGGCAGAGAGAGAGGGGGAAGGAGGCTCCCCGCCTAGCAGAGAGCCCGATTTGGGGCTCAATCTCAGGACCCTGGGATCATGACTTGAGCCAAAGGTAGAGGCTTTAACCCACTGAGCCACCCAGACCTATACTTCTATAAGGAGCCCGAGTGGAGGGAAAGTCATCGCCCAAAAAGCTTTCAAAATAAAAACATTTATATTTAAGTATAAAACACACACATACTAGTGCACAAGTCATAAAAGAAAAGTCTGTTCCCTTTCACTAAGTGAAAGCTCAGGTAATCAGGACCCAGATGCAGAATCGTGGGCAATCCCCCTGCACTTGGGCTCTCTAATCCTACTGTGTGAATCCACAGGACTCACTTGTTCACGCTACTGTTCACAACAGGGAATAGTGCCTGTTTTTTTGGGTGGGATCATAATGGTATTTTAATTTACATTTCCCTCATAATGTATGATGTGGGCCATCTTCTCACATGCATATTTGTCATCTGTAGATCTTCTCAGATGGAATCCTTTCTCGTCTCTGAGAAAGGGCAAGGCAGGAGCTGATTCCAGCAGGGGTGGAAATGTTTTCTCAAAAGGCATTTCAGGGGCACCTGGGTGGCTCAGTGAGTTAAGCCTCTGCCTTCAGCTCAGGTCATAACCTCGGGCGGGCTCCCTACTTGGCAGGGAGCCCGCTTCCCGTCCCCCACCCCCCCGCCTCCCCTGCCTGCCTCTCTGCCTACTTGTGATCTCTCTCTCTCTCTCTCTCTGTCAAATAAATAAAATATTTTTTTAAAAAAGGCATTTCATCCTATTCTGTTGTCGTGTGACAATGCCACAGACATTAAAATGCCACAGTATAGCACGTGGCTGTATTGCAAAAATACGTCATAAAAACTGTGGCTGGCATGGGGTGAGTCTGCTGAGCCCTGCTTCGGAACAATATTTTGAAGGCAGTTACCGTTCCTCATTTCTTTCTGAACTTGAGCACCTGTCTGACTTAACTCAGGTGGCAGGGCCAGTCTGGAACCTGAGATGGGTCCCAGTGTCTAGCCATGATATAGTTCCTCTTGAATATATAAGGAAAACATGCAACCACCAAGGGCCAACACTTGCTGGAGCTCACGTTATAGGGAGAAAAACCCTGCTTTTTAAAGATCTCATTAGATGTGAGAAAAGATGTTCAGACAAGGTTGCTATTTCTCATGACCATTTTTGGGCGGGGGGCGGGGGTAAGAAAAGAGAAACTATGGAAGCAGACCAAACAGGCTGTCCTTCAATTCCCAGAAACTGGAGACGGATACTTACCTTCTGAACCAAATAGACACTTGTAGCTCTCTCAGCAGCCACTTTATCCAGGGGAGATCCCTCCGGAACAAAGTAACTGACATCTGCGATGTGAACCCCCACTTCAAAGTTGCCTGTAAATGCAGAAGGAGGCTGATCAGTGTGGTGTGGAAAGCAAGGTCATCCCTCCCAGGAATCCCTCCTGGGACTGTGTGGCACTGTCGGAGGCCACGGGCCTCGAAGCGCGGATCACCATCTCGAGTCTTCCCGGGGATTCACATGGTTACTTTCCTTACTATATCCTAGCAGATGGTGAGATTTTTATCCTCAAGACACAACATTAACCATCTTCGCAAGACGTTTCCCGCTTCTAAAGGCCTCTTGTGTTTGTAAACATCAGCGGACTTGCCAAAGCAGGCTCCTTCTGGCTGGCAAAGGGACCCTTTCAGGGCACTAGAAAGGAGTGAGTCCCTGAATCCTGCAGACTCTGCTTCTAAGGACTTTCTGTCCATTCTGAGCACAGTCTTTTATGTTGAGCCCTGCGCCTGGCCTTCCTACCTTGATTCTGCCCCTTCTTACCTAGCCCTGGAATCTTCTCAGTCAGGGATCTGGTGATGCCACTCCCCAGCCTTTTAAGCCATGTCCTTGCTTGGTCTCCCCACAACCTGCCTTGCCAGCCTTCAGTGCTCCACCCGCCCCCCCACATGTCTGCATGCAGCCATCATGGGAAACCTTCTTCTGCTCCTAGGACACAGCTTACCTCATCCCACTGACATATTTGCTTGGCTCATGGTTGTTGTTGTTTTTTTTTATGTTTGGCATCATTGCAATGGGACCTGCTTATCAAAATCCTTCTTACCATACAAGGATTAATTCAAAGAGAATCTGGGAACAAGAAGAGATTCTCTGCCCTCTGTTTCTTCTACCTCCACAGTCAAAGCACCTAATCCATGAATGAAGATGATTACCATGCTCTTTTCCTCAGAGCACTCATCTCTGCCAGATATCACAGTGTATCTTTATTGGCTTATAAATTTACTGTCTGCCTCTCTTCCTACAATGTAAGCTCCAGCAAGGCAGAACCTTCTGTGTAAAGTTCACTGGTCTAGGCCCAGTACCTAGAAGAATGTCTGAAAAATGGTAGGCACTCAAGAAATACCTGTTGAGTGAATGAATTAACAATAGGCTTGTCTGCCTGTTGTTTTTTCCTGTCTGGTAGAAGACCTACTTTTTTCTCTTACAGAATTGCCCTGTCCCTTTCTGGTGGAGCGGGCCCTGCCCACCAGTTCTGCCAGAGAGATGGGCAGGCAATGTAGGCTGATGGAATTACACTTAAAGTGGGGTTGAGGGGATGGTTAAGTTATAAATTTAGATTTACTCTTGAATATCCCACAAAGCAGATCTCAAATACAGCATTTGTGATTATACACAAATGCACACACACACACACATATGAGAATGGACAGAGCGGACAGAATACAAAAAAGAGTTCACATGTAAAGTAGGGGTATAGTGTAACAAGCGCGTCATGGGCAGACAGAGGCACACTGACGATACCAACACAAAGGTGAATTTGCTCAACTTTAAATATATGCTTGGGTGCTTGGATGGTTCAGCTGACTGAGCATCTAAATCTTGGTTTCAGCTTGGGTTGTGGTCTCATCGTGAGATGGAGCCCTGCATCAGGCTCCACACTGAGCACGGAGTTGGCTTCAGATTCTCTCTCTCCCTCTCTCTCCCTCTTCCCCCACCACTCCTCTGCTCTTTCCTCCACTCACATGCATGCACTCTCCCTCTCTAAAATAACTAAATAAAATCTTTAAATATATGCTTGATGTGATTCCACCATACCCTATCCTTATTCATAGTAACTTCAGTGAAAGGGATCTCTGCTGGGACCCCGGACAGTAAGGACTGCCATAAGCCTGCAGCTGCCAGGGAAACATCTTTGTCACATGATCATGCCAATATGGAAAATAACAGGTCTAGGCAATAAGGGGAGAATCATGATAGCCTCATTTAAACTCTAGGATCCAGCTGAACTTGTAACCAGTCTACCTATGGACTTGGCAGTTCACGAATCAATCAATTCCCTTTCAGTTACGACTCCCAGGAAGAGTCCTGACTGATACCCAAGTTGACTCAGAAGAGCTTCTGAGCACATCACTACTTGCTCCTGTCTGCCTAGATGATCAATCCGAAAGTATCACACGTTTTATCTGCGAATTTCATAGCCATTTATTATCCTCCTATTCCTTAATCTCTGGAGGACGCTTCTTCCTTCTATTTTTTTTTTTTAAATGGAAAACAGTTTAAGCATGGGGTAGTTAAAATAAGGGGTTCGGGGACAGAACATAATTTAAGATTCCCTATTCCTCATCTATAGGGACTACCCTCCCTACAGGGCAATCATTGTTTTTTTTCTGCCTAGTCCTGTAACATGAATGCATTGGGGAAAACCAAAGTCCGCGTCTAAGAGATCTCAGTGGCTGTGGGATAATATGATAGACCCACTTCCCACAGACGAGAGGGGCGTTGGGAAAGCAGAGAGAAACCGGTGTGGCTCAGAGTTCAGCCGCCTCACTCTGAGAGCCATTCAGCTGTTGGGTCACTAGGAGCAGGGGCACCTGCCCTGCGATGATCGAGGAACTCAACCCTAAGAGGAAGTGGCCAAGAGTCTCAGACGGCTCAGCTTTCAATTTTGATATTACAAGTATCTAAAACCAACACTTGGGGAAGGTAAAATAAAGTGTCTTCTTTTGAAGTCAGAATTATAATGTATTAGCCTAACAGGTAAATATTGACTGAAGGAAAAGAGAGGATTATTACATCATGATATAAACCATAATTTTAAATTCAGTCTGTGTGTTGTTACTACACATGAACTTTCTGTCCTTAGTCAAAATTGACAAACTGACAAAGAGTTCATTACAGGAGATAAAACATGAAGGAGGCCAATCAAAACACATTTCAGAGGCTTAGATTTCACTCAGAATTCCCAGCAGAGCCTCTAAGACCTGCAAAGAGCAGCTCTCTTATTCTCCCCTTTGGACAGTCTTTTGTGGAAACCCTAAGTAAATATTTTATTACATGTATTTACATAATGTGAACTTGCAGAACTCTTGAGGTGTGGCACTGAAGGTTTTATTCTATGAAGAGAAAATATAAATCCAAATGTTCTGTAGTATCTGCTGCCAAGACACTTAGGACCAACTCGATGTTTTAAAAAAATACTATCTTCCATATAAAAGGATTCTTAAAAAAATTTTTTTTTGTATATGAAAAAGTTTTCACCGACTGACTGGGGCTAAGGTAAGCCCTGAAAGTTCGGGAAAGCTGGGGAGGCAGAGGGAGGCACAGTCCCCGAGGCCGGCCATGGCTGGCTTGCCTTTGCTCAGTGCCCACAAACTTAAATGAATACAAATGCTCCTTGGAATGAACCTGAGAGGACATCAGAGCTGCTGCATCCAAGGAAAACACAAATAGAAACGAAAGCAGCGGCTTAAAAACCACCTTGTGTAAGCCAGCCTCCCAGCCAGTTCAGCCCCTTTCCAACAGTGTCCCTGCCAGGTGGCCCCTGACGCATCATCCAGGGTGGGGCACTCACGACCTGAAGCCACTTGCTCTACTTCTGAAGCGCTCTTGTCACTTCAGCAGGAACATGTGAAAGCGCTTTGTAATCAGTAACAGTTACTCCGACACAATGCTGACCATGACAATCACGAAAACGACAATACGGATGGCAGCAGTGGCTGCTGATTTACTGTCTTCCTCGTGCCTGGGGCTCCACAGATGTTCGTCTCATTCTCACACAGGTGCATACACTGAATTTCACCGATGAATCATCTGAGGCTCAGAGAGATTCCAAGTCACTTGTCCAAGGTTACCTGTCTAGGAAGTAATCACCCCTGGATGCAGACCCAGGTCCGATTCAGAGTCTTTGCTCCTTTTGTTACCTGCATCCCACTCACTCCAAGACAAGATGATACAAGTCAATTTTTCGCCTCAGTGGCTCATAGCTCAAAATCGCTCCCTATCTCTAGGGAGACTCAATGGAAGCCATTCGTGGCCAGGGATTCAGAAATCCTGTTGGTGACCTGTCCCAGTCTTGTCCCCAGCCACATCCCTGTCCCTGCAGTCTCTCCCCGTTCCCATGGCTGTTCCCCTTCACCACTTGCAGTCTGGCGGTCCAGCAACTCTAAGTCATCAGCTCCGGGTTGACTTAATTGTGAGGCATCAGGGTCCAACTGCCGCTAAGTGTCTAGCTGCCTTCCTCAGCCGTCAGTCCTCCTCAGCGGG
This sequence comes from Mustela putorius furo, assembly GCF_011764305.1. Taxonomy (NCBI): domain Eukaryota; kingdom Metazoa; phylum Chordata; class Mammalia; order Carnivora; family Mustelidae; genus Mustela; species Mustela putorius. The sequence continues at coordinate 33,884,191 of NW_025421341.1, read as the reverse complement.
CAGCGGTGGGACTGTCCACAGCAACTGAAAGGGCGGCACCATTGGTGCAGGTGGGGACATCCCAGGCCACCCCTCCGAAGAGTGAGGAGTGCCACCAGGGCCTGCCAGACTTGGATCACTTGAATTCACTTGTACTCACTGCTGAGACCTGACAGTGGTGATGGGCTCTTCTTGACCCAGAAGGATGCTGCTTTTAACCCAGAATTTCAGGAACAATGCTGCCAAATGTATCTCATCACAAAATGGCTGCTTTAGTCTGGGTCACTAAGGGTCTTCATGTTGCTAATTCCAAACCTTTTTAGGCCTGACTTAACCTGACCTTACAGGGCATCTGAAGCCTAGTGATTTCTTCCTCCTTGACACATGCTTCCCTTGGCTTGAGCATGTCTGACAGTGTGACTGCTCCTTCCCAGGCTCCTCTTCCTCTCCTGTCCCTTACATGATGGAGTGCCTCCAAGCTCAACCCTGAGCTGCTTTCTCTGGCAGTCCTATTCTCTCCCTGGATTGTCTCATGCCCTCCCAGTGGTTCAAGCATCATCTCTGAGCTTCGGTCTCCTTAATTCTCTGCCACCAGTCTAGATAGACTTCTCTGAGCTCCAGACTGACATGCCCCTCAACTGTCCCACGGGTACCTCACACCCACACCTCTGAAAGTCCCTACCCCTGGCAGAACCATGTCTCTTCCTGTGCTCTCCACCCCAGGAAGTGGGAGCACCTTCACTAAAGCAAAAGGGGTACCATCACTATCTAAGCCTAAAAGAAACTAGGCCTGTCTCAGCCTGTGTCGACCAATCACTCTGAACTCGAGCTCCCAAATCTGCCTGTCTCTCCTCTTCCCACCGTCCCCTCTGTGGCCAGGGCCACCATTTCCCTGAAGAAGATCTAACAACTTCCGTGTTGTTCTCCCTGACATTTCTCAAGTCCATTTTACACACTGAAGATAATGCTCTTTCCAAAATACGAACCTTCCTGTCACTCTGTTTCTCTTCTCGACACCTCCTGCTGGCCCCGCAGACCATTGCATAAAGCCCACTCCCTCCAGCAGGCATTCCCTGATGATCCAGACCGTCCTCTGTGTCTTCCCCCAGCATCTGACACTCTCCCTGCACCATCACCCAGCCCGGCCACTTCACAGGGCTAAGGTCACAAGGTATCTCCCCCATCCTCTGTCATCTGCACAAAGGGCAGGGAAAGAGCTGAGCACATAGTCAAGTGTCTGAGATCTCCTGAACAAATAAGAAAATAACCAAAAACAAGGCTGACTCGTTGCCACTCTAGGATGAAAGGGGTTGTCAGTGCTGCCTGGTCTAATGGTGCAGAGTCCTCCCCATACCAGGTCTTCCCAGAGTGAGACCGATCTATGTTTGCACACCTCAGGTGGCTAAGGAATCACCACTTCTCAGCGTAATCCAGTTCATTCTCAGATAACCAAAATACGTCTTCCTACGGCTTCCACTTTTTGGCCCAGTTCTACCCCATGGGGCTGCCCAGAACGAACTCAACTCTTCCGAGGACAGCAACGTGGCTAGGAGAAACGAGTGCAAGGGCAGGTCTCTTCTAGCAGGGCTGGGCTCTGCTTTTGGGTTGCAACCGGCTTTGAAATATTTAGACAGCATGTGCCTCCCAGAGCTTCTCTCCTTCAGGCTAAATTACCATATTGGCTTGGCTTTAAGACACTTCATAATCCTCCATATCCTTCCCCAAACGTAGTCATTCAACAAACACTTATTACGATCCTACCAAATAGCAGGCACTTTTCCAGGCTACTGGGGTCACAGAAGCAAACAAGATTGATAAGATCCCTTCTCTGTGGGGCATATGTTCTAGTGGGGAAGAAAGACAAGGAGCAAGCAAATAAATGGTAAGATTACTCAGGAAAGTGAAAAGGACTCTGAAGGAAGTAAAATAGGCTGAGGTGATGAGAATGCCTGGGGTCCATCTCAGATTTAGTTAAGAAAGTTCTCTCTGAGGAAACAAATGGAGACCTATATGTCTAAAAAGGACCTCCTCACATGATGACATGGGGAGAGAGGAGCACAGATTCACCAGAGCAAAGGGTCAACGGTGGGAGCAAGTTGGCTAACCTGAAGGTATAGAAAGAAGGGGAGTCCTGGAACCTAGGAGGCTAGTGAGGTAGCTGGGGCCCCGATGAGAGAGGTCTGCTGGGTCAGGATGAAGCACTTAGATTTTATCTCAAGGCCAGTGGGAAACCACTAGAGAACTATGATCAGAGAAGTGAATATACCACCTTCACTGTCTCATTTTATCACCTCTTCATTCTGCCCATCGTGCTCCTATGAATGCAGGTTCAGGTCTTGCTGAACTGAAAAGAAGGAGCAAAGAAGAATGTATTCTCTTAGGAATGGTGTTCCCGAGCAAACAAATTCAAGCCACCTTCAGGGAAGTAATATGTTACGTTTGGTAGACAAACGTAGATGAGGAAAAGAAGCCTAACCAAGGAGACACAGTGACAGATGCCACAGATACTGGGTTTCCTGTCTCACAGACTGGCCTCCATCCAGCCTACGTGACGAGAAAGTGATGTTCTTGCTTGGATCACCCTCTTGACCCTGTGGCCAGTCTTCCCAACAACGTGAGTCTTAAGAGATAGAAAACTGTGTTCTTGAAAGCTCAGGAAGGGGAATTCAATGGAGAGAATGAAGAGAAAGGGACAGCGTCTGCTGTCCAGACTTGCCCAGCGGTAAAGGGCCTCCTTCAGAGCAGCTCATCCAGCCAGGGTGCGGGCCTGGCCTTAGTTTGGCCCCTGGCATTTCAGAGCCAGAGTCACAGCTGAGGACCAATTTGGGCTTGGATCACCTTGTAGCCACACAGTAAACTCCGTTTTTTAGTTGGGGTAAGCAAATTCCCTCTCGCTTTGGTGGAAACACTGATTGGGTAAGAGAGACAACTCAAACTCTGACGTGTTCCAGTTCTGTGTGGTATCTGGTTTTGTAACACAAAAGCTGACCACTGGCACAGCAAGCCATGGCAGTACTCCATGGCCATGGCGTGGCAACGGTCTGAAGATATTTCACAAACTTGAAAGGAGTCTAAGGGAAAATAATCTGGGACAAGGAAATCTGAATGCAATGCAAGGCACCCATGCATGAGGAGGGTGTTGTATAAGAGGATTTCTCTTATACAACTCCTGAAGGCCAGGATTTGAAGAGTCTGCACATTGTCTCTTTTAATTTTCCTTTTGTCATCCAGCAATGGGTTAATGAGGACCTTTTGTTGCAAGCTCCTTGACTGGTGAGCTCACCTTCTGGAACTAAGCAGCTTAGAGAACCTTTTCCCTTCATTATTACAAAGGGCTCTATCAATCTGCAAGTACTCAACTCAACTGCCCACACAGCAATTTTTGTCATGTTCAATCTAATTCTCAGGAATCTAAGTTTAAATTTATATGAACAGCATGGAAGAGGAACACCCAGGTAGTAAATTCCACTTTTCCCCTTCCAAATGATTTGAGCAATGGCCTCCTTCATTAACAGGAAAGAGAATGCAGAGCTAAACTTGTGAGGCTGGCACACCCAAAGTCTGGGAATTTCCAGGCGTTTCAGGAGTGAGCGGAGAAAGCCCACGGCAGCTGGTCAGGCCTGGGACGGTGTGTGGAGCTCAGGCTTGTGCAAAGCTCTTGAGTGCAGGAGGACAGGCATTTGGTCTTTTCCTTAATGCCAAAGGAGAGAGAAGTCAGAGGTGCCAAGAAGGACCTCTGAAGGTAGTTTCAAAGTTTGTAGGTTCAAATAATTAAGGGTGGAAATGGAGGTTGGGGGAAGAGGGGGGTGGATGGGATAAATTGGTCATGGTTTCAAGTTTGCCAGGTTGGGTGGTGGGAACAAGGAGTTTCATTATACTATTCTGTCTACTTCTGTGCATGTTCAAAATTCTCTATCCAAAAAAAAAAAAAAAAAAAAAAAAAGTTTGCAGGGACTGAAGCCAAGGAAAGAAAAAAATTTAAAAGGGAAAAACCCAGTTATGTAAAACTAGCTACAAATTTTCAAAGACGGACAAGCCAACAGAGGCAAGAGAGGGTTACTGCCTGAGCAGAATTAAGATGTCGCCAGTGATGATTTCTGGAGGCCAAGGATATGGGGACTGTTCTTTTCTACATCATACACATTTGTAATGTTTCCAGCTTTCAAAAGCTGGAAAAGCAATAAAGATAAAAAGTATAAAATAAAAAATGCAAACCCGGCTTAAAAATGGAAAAAAATAAAAGAAATAAAAATAAATTAAAAAATAAAATAAAAAATAAATAAAAAGAAATAAAAGGAAAAAATGGAAAGAAATATGGTAACATATTTCTTGGTAACAATGGTTTTCTCTGAGTGGTAGGATTATGAGTAAATTCGAACATTTCTATCATAAATAGATTGTTTCACAGTCTTTCTTTCTTTCTTTCTCTTTTCATTTCTTTCCCTCCCTCCCTCTGTTCGTTCATTCGTTCGTTCCTTCCTTCCTCTCTCTCTCTTTCAATCAAACACACCCACAACATGCTCTGTCCTTGCTCTGTCCTATCCTGTTTCCTGATTCCCCGCCACACAGCAAGAGAAAGCAGCACTGGCTGGCCTGGGCAAGGGCAGTGAGCTGTGGCAGCTCACCTGACCAGTCTCTTGGCAGACAAGGGTGAAGAAAGCACTTTATAGGCTACTTCGATTAAAGGTGAGCTCAGGAATTGAAGCAGCACGGGCAGGCGTGTTCCTTCTACATAAGAAACAACTATTTTCCCCACCAGAAATGTGACTCCAGTTTACAGCCACAGCCTGTGGCTTGTCATCACTTTCCAGTCCCGCGTGTGAGGCTAGCCCCAGGAACCCACCCCTTGCTCCCGCTTGTGGCGTGCAGGGAACGCGTGCACGATCCCACCAGACCATTTCCCACAGACACAGGTTTGAAAACCAGACTTCAGCATACTTTCACACCCCTCTGTGAGTTTTTCTATTTTAAAAAAGCCTCTCTACAAAATATAGTTACTAGTCTCTAATAGACAAATTTAAAAGAGGTGTGCCATTTTCAACGAGTTTTTTTTTTTTAATTTTATCATGTTACGATAGTCACTATGCAGTCCTTCATTAGTTTCTGATGTAGCGTTCCATGATTCAGTGTTTGTGTAGAACACCCAGTGCTCCACGCAATCCGTAAAGAAATCTAAGCATCTTGGTGTATTTAAATGCCTGTTCGCTAAGCACAACTGCTCCCAAACAACAGCTTAACCTGATCCCAGCCTTCCTTTCAGCTGAAATCAAAGCAGCCTTCCTATTTACCTTGAATTTGGAGAGGCAATAGTTTTCAAAAGCTTTCTGTCCTGTAACAAAACCCCTTAATGGGTTTTTCTCACATTCTGGAGAAGTTGTTTTAGTTTGTTATTTTTTTGTCATATCAAACTCGCTCTTTTTTTGGCCCTAATTACTCAGTTTCGCTAATTAATCTCTTTTGCACAAAGGAGAAACCATTTTCTAATTCCCCAAGTTAACTAGAAATTATGTAAGTTATTTATGCATGCTTATGAGCTTATGCTAGGGATTCACTTTCCCGGTTGTCCCCCAACAATAGCGCACTGTTGCCTGTGCTTATATTAACTCATTTAATCCTCACAAGGCTGTGAAGCAGATCTCTTCCTACAGATGAGGAAACAGGCCCAGGGAGGTCAGACATCTTGCATTAAGGTCTGGCTCCCAAGCCTAAGCCCTTGATTATTACCTTATGGGATCTGTGTCTTAGTATCAGGTACCAGACTAATTTGTAATTGCTTCTTTCTGAACCCCTATAATGTTACAAGCACCCTCACTGTACCAGTTTTTTTTTTTTTTTAAAGATTTTATTTATTTGACAGAGAGAGAGATCACAAGTAGGCAGAGAGGCAGGCAGAGAGAGAGAGAGAGGAGGAAGCAGGCTCCCTGCTGAGCAGAGAGCCCAATGCGGGACTCAATCCCAGGACCCTGAGATCATGACCCGAGCTGAAGGCAGCGGCTCAACCCACTGAGCCACCCAGGCGCCCCACTGTACCAGTTTTTAAAGGATCATATATTTACTTTGCAGAACACACACTTTAAGAGAGATAGGTAGAAGACAGTATGGTTTTCAACATAGCCAAAAGTGACTCCTTTATGGTGACAGTAAATATTCACTGAAATAAAGAAACCTGCAACCAGTGGTCACTTTCTATTTATGACTATCCATATATCAATTACAGGTTACCCCCCCATATTTCAATTACAGTTTTAATTTAGTTTTCATATAAAGTATTTTGAATTGCTAAAATTTCCAGGTAACTGCATGCCAATTCTTTAATTATCAACCTTTAATGGTTTTAACACTGGATGGAAATCCTCTACAAATGTATTATATATTTCTTTTTCTTAATAGCAGGGTATAATTCAATATTAATAACTTAGGGTCCTTAATATGAATATATCTTTTGTATTCTGCAATAGATGCTGATGTGGTAGAGTAGCGCAAAAGTGTCCATTCCACAGGACGTACTCTCAAATTTACTTGTCACTTGTGTCACCAAAATGGAGTGAACACTGTTCAAATGCAAAAGCTCCTGGCTAATTACAACCACAATTAATCATTGATTGGACCTGGCACATAAAATATTCATGTTTCTTGATTAAAGGAATCTACTGCACAAAAATTCTATTAGGTACTATTAATTTTCAGGTTTTACAGGTGAAGACATTCAGGCTCAGAGAGGTTAGATGACTTGCCCGATGTCGCCCAGTGACATTGGAGCCTGCATTAGAACACTGCTGGACTTGACCATCAGTGTTTGTAACTATCGTACTACAGGGCAGTAAGGTCCAGCCATTTCCTGAGGAGTTTTAATCATCCCATGATGATCAGTCCCCTTGATTTCTTGTTCACTAGCAGCTCTACTGAGATTGAATTCACATATATGCCATTCACTCGTGCAAAGTGTGCAGTATAGTATATGCACAGTTAGGCCACCATCACCACCATCAATTTTACTGTATTTTCACTTTTTTTCTTTTTTAAGATTTTATTTATTTATTTTTGAGAGAGAAAGAGAGACAGCATGAGCAGGGGAAAGGAGCAGAGGGAGAGGGAGAAGCAGACTCCCTGCTGAGCAGGGAGTCGTATGCAGGACTCAATGATCTAAGCTAAAGGCAGATGCTTAACTAGCTGAGCTATGCAGTGCCCCACCACCATCAATTTTAGAACATTTCATCACCCCTAAAAGAAACCGCACATCTGTTTTCAGTCATCTCCTACTTCTCCCCAAACTTCACAGCCCTAGACCACCACTAATCTACTCTATCTCTATAGATGTGGCTATTCTGGAAATCTCATGTACATGGAATGATATAGTATGCGGTCTTTTGTGACTGTTTTCTTTCTTTTCTTTTTTTTTTGTTTTTGCTTTTGTTTTCTTTTACCTAACAATGTTTTCTAGGTCTTTCCGTTGTAGCATGTGTCAGTCTTCCATTTATTTTTATGACTGAATAATGTTCCACTGTATGGAAATACCACACTTATTTACGTATTCATGACTTGACAGACATTTGGGTTGTTTCCACTTTTCTGTGTGCCCCTTCACTTCTTTTTTTTTTTTTTTTTTTAAAGATTTTATTTATTTATTTTACAGAGAGAGATCACAAGTAGACAGAGAGGCAGGCAGAGAGAGGGAGGGAAGCAGGCTCCCTGCTGAGCAGAGAGCCCGATACGGGACTCGATCCCAGGACCCTGAGATCATGACCTGAGCTGAAGGCAGTGGCTTAACCCACTGAGCCACCCAGGCACCCGCCCCTTCACTTCTTAAAAGAAACTTTTTCTCTACACCCAATGTGAGGCTTGAACTCACAACCCCAAGATCAAGAGCTGCATACTTTACTGACTGAGCCAGCCAGGCACTCCTAAAATAAACTTTTTATTGAGGCATAAAACACATAAAGTACATAAACTACAAGTGTACAGCTCAATGAATTTTTACAAAGGGAATACACTTAGGTAATCGTTCCCCAGTTCAAGAAATAGAACATAACCAGAATTCCAGGAGTCTCTTTTATGCCTTCCACTCAGACTTTACAACACCAAAGATAATTCCTTTCCTGACCTCTGCAATCTATAATCATAGATCAGTTCTGCCTGATTTGCATTTACATAAATGAATCCATTCGGTATGGACATTGTGTGTGTATGGTGGGGGGTATCTGCCTTCTTTCGCTCCACATGGAGACTCATCCATGTTATGTTTTTTTTTTTTTTTAAAGATTTTATTTATTTATTTGACAGAGAGATCACAAGTAGGCAGAGAGAGAGGAGGAAGCAGGCTCCCTGCTGAGCAGAGAGCCCGATGCGGGACTCGATCCCAGGACCCTGAGATCATGACCTGAGCCGAAGGCAGCGGCTTAACCCACTGAGCCACCCAGGCGCCCTCATCCATGTTATGTTTTGAATTTGCTCGGTACCAACACTGCTCCCTACTCCGTTGTAAGAGTAAACCACAATTTATCCATTTTACTGCCAACAGATACTTGGGCTGTTATCCAGCTCTCATGAATGATGCTTCCATGAATATTCTTGTCCCTATGTACTTGTTTCTGTTGCATATATATCTAAGAATGAAACTTCTGGGTCGTAAGTGTCGATCTATTCAGTTCTATTACATACTGTACAACTGTTTTCCAAAGTGGTGGCACCAAATTACATGCCTGCTCTGTGTATGAGAGTTCTAATTGCTTCATACCCCCACTAACAATTGGTTTTGTCAGCTTTCAAAAATTTTCAGCTATTAAGAACTCACTCTGGTTTCGATTTCCATTCTCCCTGTGGACTAATGATATTAAGCACTTTTCCTGTGCTTTTAAAAATTATTATATATACATTTGGATATGCATCTGATATTTTTATCAAATGATATTCTAAACCCTCTTTAATTTTCCTCTTTTCTTACCAGTATAAGAGTAATATATGCCCATTTTTTAATCTCTATATTTATATTTTGCAAAAATACAAAGTTTTAGAGAGAACAGAAAATAATTTTTTTAAATTAAAATTACCCATAACCCTCCCACACCTGTTGTTAATATTTTGGTATATTCCTTTTTTGTTCATGTTCTATACATAAACAAATGTTTATTATAAAATTAACACCATGCTGTACAATTTAGAATCCTGCTTGTCTCAGTAGTTTGAATATTTATAAATAGAGTATTTTTTTTAGAAAGTGCCTGTTCAACTCTTCAAATATTCTCAGTAGGAGTCCTTTGCTGGCCAAAGATGATCACAAATGCCTTCTCCTCTGAGGCTTGCTTTTTCATTATTTTAATGGTGTCTTTTGTTAAACTGAAGTTCTTAAAATTAATGAAAGCTAACTTATCACCCTTTTCCTTTAAGGTTAATGCTTTCTGTGTCCCACTGAAGTAATCTTTGCCTATCCAGGGTCATGAGGTTATTCTTCTATATTATCTTCTAAAAATACATGTTTTATCTTTCACACTTAGATCTATAAGCCACGTGGAATTGTCTTTTATAGAAGGCATGGCATAGAAATCACATTTCATTTTTTTTCCCCATATGGATACCCAATTGATCCAGCATCCTTTCTCCATTACGCTGCAGTGACGTCTTTGTTGACAACCACATGACTCTACAGGGATGGGTCTGTTTCTGAATTCTCAGTTCTATTTCCACCTTGACTTGTGAACAGCAACTGAATATTTATTATTTCAGCACTACCTTACTATAATTCCATCTCAATTCTAATCTTTCCATCTTATATTAATAATACCTTTCACTGAACACTTACTTTTTGTCTGGCACAGTTCTAAATGCCAGGGATTTATTTCATTTAATCTTCCCAGCAATTTTAAGCTGGGCATTATTATCTCCATCTTATAGACTGGGAAATGTGAGGCATGAAGAAGTTAATTCTTTCTTCTGGAATATGGACTGTGTCTTTTTCCATTTTGTTGACATACCACCTATTTTCATGGAGAAGCATCTGTAGCTCAAGCAACTTTAGGCAGTTACTGCTAGTATCTTTAAAGCAAGGTTGTGTTTTTGCAACAACAGGCATAAGAGGAACTTTGTTCTTTTGGCTTTTCACATACTCAGAATTTTGAAACTAGATGACATCTGAAAAACTGTCTAGTCCAAACACTCACATAGCTGAGGAAGGAGAATTTCAGAGAAACCACAGACATGCCCAAACTTACATGATGCAGTAGAAGCAAAGATGAGACAAGCACCCAGCTCTCCTGCTCTTACTCCAGTGCTCTCTCTGGTATACCAAAATTCCCTCTCATCATGCAATGAATGTGTTGGATCACTGAGACTCCTGAACCAGCTTCCAAGTTTACCTTGGTGCCAGATACTTGAGGATGCCTGACTCGTGGGTGCCAGATTATCTTGGCTTTAATGAGCAAGGAAACTGGAACCAATCAGCAGAGCTGGAAGCAGATGAACAGGCCACAGTCCAAACTTGGTTTAACAAGGTGCACTGAGACATCCATGAAAAAAGAGAATTTCCAAAGCTCAGACCCCACAGAAATCAGGCTAGCAAGATTTGAATGGAACATAGGAATAAGACTTAGAGGGGTGGAGCTGTCTCTCCACTTAATCTTTCCACTTAGATTCTGTGTCCTCAAAACAGGAACTCATTGGCAAGCATCCCAGAATCCCACTTCCATGCCAGAGTCCTCGCATGACTATTCAGTTACTTGGATTTTTTGAGTCAAGGTATGATTCAGTAAAAAATGACCATACAACAAGGAGAGTTAAAACTGTCCACTTATCAATGCCCCAGATGAATGGAGAAGACATGCACTTCCTTATGAGTCACTGGTTCTACAGAATTTCCCATTTTTTCTTCCCATGTTCACTTATCAAGGGTCATATTATGAAAATAAGGTTTGTCTGAGATCAAGTACTTAGATTACCTAGACTCTGCCTGAGGTCAGAATGCCCTCTGATGTGAGATTGCAAGAGGAATAAAAAAATCAGTGTTTCAAAACCGAGATTAGAAAGGACTTCACATATAAGAGGAATGTAGGAATAATGGCATTGGAAATACCAGGCATCATGAAGATTTCAGAGACAAACCCAGAAATGTATTCAAGTAGAAAGGTGCCCTGAAGCAGAATTTTTCTTTTCCAAAATCTATAGAAGAGTTATCAGGGGTTTTCTTCTAGAACACAAGGAACAGATTTTATTATTTATTTATTTATTTATTATTTTTTAAAGATTTTATTTATTTATTTGACAGAGAGAAATCACAAGTAGATGGAGAGGCAGGCAGAGAGAGAGAGAGAGGGAAGCAGGCTCCCTGCTGAGCAGAGAGCCCAATGCGGGACTCAATCCCAGGACCCTGAGACCATGACCCGAGCTGAAGGCAGCGGCTTAACCCACTGAGCCACCCAGGCGCCCAAGGAACAGATTTTAAACATGGAAGTTTTTGTTTGGCTAAATTAAATGTTGCATATAGATCTTATATTTAAACTACATGTGCCCTATGTTTCGGGCTGATAGATTTAACTTTCCTAATGAAATGTGAGTTGCTTCTTATGGTGCAGTGATCGATATTTGGAAGGCCACTCCTGGAAACATGGTGCTTCTAAGTCCAGCTGACTGAGGTGGATGAAGCAGGTAGAAACATAACCAATGCACTTAAGAGGATGGGGGTGGCGAGGGGCAGACCTGAATTCAGGGGCTTAAATGAAGGTCTTCTGTCTGAGATGAAGTCAAATTCCAAAAGACTGGGTAAGGCTAAAACAAGAAAACAACCATAAGAGCAGCACCTAAAAGGCTGAGAAGGGCAGTTCCAGGTGAGAGGAATGGCTGGAAGGAGCGGTCCGGCTCCTCTGTCCAGCACAGAGCGGACCTGTGCTGGCGGCCTTTTTAGGGCCTTGAGAGAATATACCGATTGACGTCCATGTGCATAGAACTGTCTGCTTGGCCCCTCTTGTGGGACAGGATAGGGACAGAGCTTGGGCAGGTTAGGGACTGAGCTCTAGCAGGTTCACACAACAAAAGGCTGTGGTGTTCTCTGCACGGTGCTTGAGGTAAGGCTCTGATGGAAAGTGTATTTCCCCAACCAATGACCTAAGTGACAAGACCCTAAAAGCCTTGCAATGGGGTGTGTGTGTGTGTGTGTGCGTGTGTGCTATACAGGCACGGGGTATAAGGTGGGGTCTAGCCAGAGCCACACAGCTAGGCATTGTAAACTACCCTGTGCAAGGCTAGGAGGAGTGCAGAGTGCAGAGCACAGTGTGATGTCATGTTTTAAGTCAGGGCTGGAGGCTATGTATGCAGCCTGAGAAATGGCAGATTGGGTCTCCCACCAGATGTCTGGCTTTGGCTTCTGTAAGAATGCCACACTTATCCTCTCCCTGGAGCACACTGATCAAACAGCTCTCACACTGGGGTTCGCAGAGCAAGGCATGGGGATATTCCTCCCGAAAGGGAGTGAATGTCCTCAGTGATGTCCTCAGTGAGACTCATCATGGAAAGGGGCCAGCCCTCAGACGGGAGATGCAGAATGAAAGAAGTAAGCCCACGGCTGCTTTCTAGAACCTCTTAGGTCGAGATTTTGGAAAGGTAGATGTTGAGGTGGGGGTGCCTGTATGATGCTCACAGTGTGAAGACAGGTCAGGACCTGGGGGGCCTGGATCTGGGGGCAAGTGTAAAGCAAGCCACTTCTGATGCTTTGTGTTGCTCTCTTCAGACCTTCCTTTAGCCGTCCTCTAACCTTCAGGAAACTTCTGTTGAAGAGGTATAGTCTAGTTTCAACTGTGCTAAGGCACTAAGCAAAGAATTATGGGGACCATACTCAGACCAAAGTGGTAGCAAGTCCTGTCAGCTCCTATAGTCAGTAAGCAGAGGGAGTGGTGCTGAGGAAGAAGGAAATGGAGGTCCTAGGGGTGACCATCCTGTGGTCCAGCTGTTTTCCCATCCAGGAATCCTTCTCTTCTGCTAACCTTTGGAACCCTGGGCTTCTTTGACTAGAGAAGGCCTGTCCCTTGATAGTAAAGGCTTTCAAGCAATTTTTGGCTCTCTGGTGGGCACCCTGAAGGTCAATATGCATATATTTTAAAGAGTTAGGGAGCTCTCGGAGAGTGTGAGGAAAGTAGTCAGGGTTGAAATCATTAATTGCTGTGTAAGGGAGCATTCTGTATTCTGTGTGGAAGGGAAGTTAACTCAACCATGAGGAGGTAGGTAAACTCACTCATCCTTCAAACATGAAAAGGAAGCATGACATGAGGTGTATTCCAATTCATGCATTCATCTGGCCACATATCTGAGAAGGTAGTGAAAAATCTTTAAATGCATTGTGTTTTTCTTAAGTTAAAAGTGCTGTTGCACTTATTTCTTATTTAATTGCACTGTGATTGAAGAAATGATGCGTATGATACCAGTGACTTTTAAAAATATGCTGGGGCGCCTGGGTGGCTCAGTGGGTTAAGCTCTGCTTTCAGCTCAGCATGATCTCAGACTCCTGGGGTTGAGCCCCGCATCAGGCTCTCTGCTCAGCGGGGAGCCTGCTTCCTCCTCTCTCTCTCTCTCTACCTGCTTCTCTGCCTACTTGTGATCTCTGTCAAATAAATAAATAAATAAATGAAATCTTTAAAAATAAATAAATGAATGAATGAATAAATAAATAAATAAATAAATAAAGCATGCTTAATTGCTTAACACAAAGCCATTTTTTAAAATGTTTTTTGTGTGCTTGTGAACAAATTGTAATCTTCATTTGTGAGTACAGTATTTTATGTATGGTTATGAGAGCTAGCCTGTTAACTGGGCTATTCACATTTTCTGCAGTTTTAACGAATTTCTGCTGTTTGAACACATTTCCTGGGAAAAGCGTATTAAATTAACCCACCTTGAAGATGAATTTATCAATTTCTTCTTGTTTTTTTGATCAACTGTTATATATATATATATATTTTTTTAAGATTTTATTTATTTATTTATTTGACAGACAGAGAGATCACAAGTAGGCAGGGAGGCAGGCAGAGAGAGAAGGGGAAGCAGGCTCCCTGCTGAGGAGAGAGCCCAACATAGGGCTCGATCCCAGGACCCTGAGATCATGACCTGAGCTGAAGGCAGAGGCTTAACCCACTGAGCTACCCAGGCACCCCTATTTTATATATTTTGAAGCTATATTATTTAGTAATATATATCCAGACATATTTTCCCAATGAAGTGACCCTTCTAAGCATCATTTAGCAACTCTCTTTACATTTAGTAATATATTCTATCTTAAAATTGATTTACCAAACATTAACAAAAAATACACTAGCTCTCTTTTGTTTAGCACATGACTGGCATAGCTTTTCTCACCTTTTTACATTAATCTTTGTGTCTCTGTGCTTATTTCTCTAGTCTAACAGTCTTTGCTTTTTAACTACAGAGGGAAATTTGATGTGTTTATTAATTTGGCTCCTTCATATGAGAGAGAAAAGCACAACTGGGGGGATGGCAGAGGGAGAGGGAGAACCAGACTTCCCACTGAGCAGGGATCCTAAGGTGGGACTCCGTCCCAGGACCTTGGGATCATGACCTGAGCCAAAAGCAGATACTTAACTGACTGAGCACCCAAGTGCTCCACGTGTGGCTTATTTGTCTTACTTCTATTTTGTTTCTCTTGTCAAGTCCTCTTTTAGATTGAAGTGTTTTTGTTTTCCTCAGCCCATTTGCCTCTCTCTACTAGTTTGGAAATTATTTACTGTATTTCCCCTATTATTTAAAAGAGACTCAAAATGTTTATGGAACACGAACACTATAAATATAGTATATATGATAAGAAACATAAAATAATGCAGAAACTGAATATTAAAATGTACATGTTTATATGTTTTAAATTCTGTTCCAAAGTTAAATCCTAAGATGCTCCAATTTTTTTCAAATGTTAATGGTTTTTGGAAAAAAGACCTTTGGCTTGACAATTAATAGCACTCTAATACTAGAAAATGAAAATAAGATCTAATAGCCATGTTTGATATTTTGCATCTGTTAAGATTTCCACTGTGGCAGGGCCAAAAGTGGAAATAAGAACTTTTCCTATACAAACAAATGAATTATGTTTATCACTATGACATGCATGAAAGGCAGAATACAGTCTATTTATTTGTTCTATGTATTTCTTAGAGCAGCAGAGGGGGGCTACTATTGTTAGAATTATGCAGGTAATTCTCATTTTTCATTCAGAACATGTACCCACAGTGTATGATCACATACACTTCCCCTTATCTCTAAATATTTGTGAAGCTAGTATCTTTATAGTCTCTCCATTTCTTTTTTTTTTCCCTTTAAGATTTATTTGTTATCTGAGAGAGAGAGAGAGAGCACACGTGCAGGGGGTTGAGAGGGGCAAAGGGAAAGGGGGAATCTCAAGCAGACTCCCCACTGACTGTGGAGCATAACTTGGGGCTCAATCTCATGATCCTGAGATCATGACCTGAGCTGAAATCAAGATTTGGATGCTTAACCAACTGAGCCACCTAGACTCTCCTTGTCTAATATAAGCACTTAAAGCTATAACTATTCCTCTAAATACTGCTTTAGCTACACCCTTGCATGTTTCAGGACTTTTTTTAAAGGCATGTGTTTCCTAAAACTTCATCTCTGGCAAATATTTAAGGTTTTGGTTTAGGGTTAATTCCTCCAGAAAGCATATGCTTATGGTTCTGCCTGGCTTCTGGAAACATTATTCACCTAGTACCACTTTAAGCACCTGGCTTAGAATTTTATGGACCATGTAGACGGTGTTAATTCAGGTCATGAGATAAATGTCTGGCCCAGTAGGCATCAGAAAATACCATTACATTAGTTACTTTGTCACATAAATCTTTCTTTGATCATCTGCTCTTGTTTTACTCCTGGCTTCTAGGGACTTGTCATACACTCTGGCCAGCTTAGCCATACATTTTAAAAAGATGCATCATTTTAAAGAGTTTTAGTGAAGAAGAGTTTTTCAGGCTATCCATTCTCCAATATTACTAAAAATGGGATCTGCAAATATTGTATACATACGTGTGTATACATTTTTCTGAAAAGAGAATCTATTGCTATCATGAGGTGCCCAAAGGCACCTGTGATCCTAAACAGACCGAAATCACTGCCATATGTTCTGTTTCAGTATTACACAAATTAAGATAGCAGATTTTATCTGATGTTTCACAGGTCTCCAGGTCAAAGGAAATTCTGTAGATCAAAATCATTTAAAGTTTATTTTCATTCTCAAAATGTCACTTGATTCTTATGTTAGGGTATTATCTTAGTGTTATCTCCATATACCAATGGAACCTCCAAACATTCCCAAGAGAGTGGAATTTAAAAAAAAAAACAAAACTTATTTCCAATGTCTCAACATACCATTAAGACCTAACTCATACCAGCTTCCTAGTTCTCCAGACTGATGGATGGGCGTACTGCCAATGCAGATGTACCGGCTGGTAAAAGGCCTTTTCTTAACTAGTAAGCCTGTTCACCAATAGAATTAAAGAAAACAAATCTGGCTTTTTGTATCACAAACTTTTTTCTGTTTGCCTATTTACTATCATCTTAAGGTTACTTCCAGAAGTTAATTTTAGCAGGAAATTAGCACTCATTGACTTTGGAAATGGCAAGGCTGCAGATAAGAGAGAGACGAGAAAAAGGGCAAAATAACACCAGGAAACAAGTTGCTGTGAAAGCCTGTAGGTATGAAATGAGCAGTGTGAGCCATGCAAGAGACTCAGGCCGGAGAAAATGGGGATGTAAGCCTCAAATACGCCACCTGACAGAGCTTGAGGAATGAATGTCACGGACATAAGATGCAAGTCAGTGATTTCACAGTCCTACTGAGACGCGAGGAGACAGACTGAAGGACCTTATTGTGATGGGGGAAAGGGACAACTAATTCCAAACAAGCAGACTTGTTTCAGGAGAGCATGTAGAGTTGGCTTATATGTCAGTGTATCAGCCTCCAGGCAATCCACAAACCTGGGGTAGATGTGTGCTGAAAATAAAAAGGGCAAGGCAAAAAACATGAAAAGAAATATGGAAAATATACAACAGGTTGCCTGGTTAGACTGACTAGACCAAATACAGGGACTCATGCATGACACTCCGGATGATGAGATAGCAGAGGAATGCCCGGCCCTTAGGAACCAAGCAGAAAGGGGAATTAAATCTGGAAACACCGATGTTTATGGCTGCCTTAAAGACATGAAGAAATGAAAGAAAGACATGAAGAAAGGAATATTCATTCTGCCAGGAAGAAAGAAAAGCTCCACAGAGGTTTTATCTTGCTCTTGAAGTCCCACACGGAAGTACACAGGGAGGCCAGGCATGCTAAGGTCAAGTACAGGCTCAGAGGTAGGATAGAGTGCAGTGGTTAGGCAGAGCCTGGAATGCCCAGCCACCACCAGGGTGTGTGTGTGTGTGTGTGTGTGTGTATGTGTGTGTGTGTTTTGGGAGGTGGGGAAGGTGGGAAGGGAGGCACTGGGGGTCAATCTTGAAGAACTTTGATAACTAAGCTCTACCAAAAATAGTAAGGACTGTATCTATAGATACAAAGAGATTTTCAAGCCGAAAAGCAATCTGATCTGGTTCTGTGTGTCTGTAACAGAAAAGATAACTGGGTAGCAAGATGAAGGGGAGAAAGGGAGGAGGGAAAAAATTATTAGAAAGGCTATGACAATAGCATTGAGAAGAAGAGGAATCAAATGTGATTCTAGGATTCTTTAAAATCAAATGTGATTCTGGGTGGCTCAGTGGGTTAAAGCCTCTGCCTTCGGCTCAGGTCATGGTCCCAGGGTCCTGGGATCAAGCCCCACATCGGGCTCTCTGCTCAACAGGGAGCCTGCTTCCCCCTCCCTCTCTCTGCCTGCCTCTCTGCCTACATGTGATCTCTCTCTGTCAAATAAATAAATAAATATCTTAAAAACAAAAAAAGAAAAGAAACTTTGGTTGACTAGGTGATGCCTTTATAAAAAGGAAGGAAGGGTCAGAGAAGGAACAGGTTTGGAGGGGAAGCAAGGTCCCAGAAGCCTTGTCCTGGTGCCTATCATGTTCTCGCTCCCAGCAAACCCCCAAATCTGGATCACTGCAACTTCTCCTGTACCCAGGAGGCTGAGGATTACTGAAGAATTATTACCGGACTTGGTAGTATTCCAACTGAGCATACCTGAAAGGGAGTTCCATAACACTCTGTGTGATGGGATTCTGGTCAGCTCCCTCCCCTTCCCTTTTCTCTGTTTCTGCCAGAACCCCTCCAAACCCCATTCCTGCCCCCTTGGCCCTCAGCAGGGGTGCCACTTCCTCTCCCAGTTAAAATGGACCTTATCAGGTGTGAACACTCAGCTGCAGCACCTGGCCTGCCCTCTTGGTCTCAAAGGAAGAGGCGAAGAGGCATTCACCCTCCATGTCAGCCTCACTCTACACTTACAGGCTGACTCACTCCCACCTTCTTTCTCAAGGCCTTAGAAAACAACTCAACTTCTCTCTTTCCTATATTTTCAATTTCTCCTTCTCCAAAGTCTCTTATCTCCTAATACTGAATCATGTTAAAATCCTTCTATCTTAAAAATAAAGAACAAGCTTCCTGTGACCTTGCCCTTCCTACCTCTGGTACCTCTCCCGGCCAAGCCTCCCAGAGAATGCAATCTCCATTCATGGTTTCCACCCAATTCTCCCCTGCCCCCTGCAGCTCAGCGTCCCCTCCTAGAAGCCATAGACAGTAGTTTCACCAAGGTCACCAATGATATCCCACTTGCCAAGCCCAAAGACTCAGACAGTTGTCCTCTACATGGCTTTCCTGCATCTTTTATGACTCTCTGCCATTCAGCC
Source organism: Mustela putorius furo (assembly GCF_011764305.1). Classification (NCBI taxonomy): domain Eukaryota; kingdom Metazoa; phylum Chordata; class Mammalia; order Carnivora; family Mustelidae; genus Mustela; species Mustela putorius. The sequence goes on along the minus strand of NW_025421341.1, from coordinate 33,865,390 downwards.
TTCTCTGCCTGCCTCCTCTCTGTTCTCTGTTTAGACACCAATCTCCGCAGACTCATGGGGGTGGTATCCTGTTGGGCCTTCCTCCCAGGGCTCGGCGGGTCTTCCCTTTGGTCTGACTTCTCCAGGGCCTCCTCTCCCAGGCCCAAGCACCGAAGGCTCCCAGATTCCATCTCCAGCCCAACTCCAGTTCCTTGCCCCCTTGGTATTTCTAGCTGGGTATCTCCCAAGGAGTGTAGACCTAACCTTTTAAGCTGAGCTGAACTCACTATCTTTCCCTCCAGAATCAGCTCCCCTCAAAATTTCTTTCTTTCTTTCTTTTTTAAAAAAAATATTTTATTTATTTATTTGACAGAGAGATAACAAGCAGGGGGAGCAGCAGAGGGAGAGGGAGAACAGGCTCTCCACTCTGCAGGGAGCCTGATACGGGGCTTGAACCCAGGACTCTGGGATCATGACCTGAACCAAACGTAGATGCTTAACCGCCTGAGCCACCCAGGCATCCCTCTCCTCAATATTTCTTATTGAAGGGCATTACATTCCACCCACTGCCCAAGCCAGATACTTAGAGGACATTCTAGATTCTTTTCTTCTTCCAGTATCAAGTTTATTAACTTATTCATTCACTCACTCAACAAAAATTGGCATGTGTGCCAACCAGGTAACACCCGGTGCTCAGGGCACTGAGCGTTCCATATGAACGAAATGATGTCCTTGCTCTGATAAAGGATTTCCATCCAGTGGGGAAGACCTGCAGAAGCGCTTTAAAGAAAATCAAGGTGGCGGAGGCTTAGGGAAGACTGTGGGGAGAGGGGGTGGTCAGCTCCCCCCATAAGCTGACATCTGAGCAGAACCGAGAGCCAAGAGTGACCTAAGGAAGAGGGATCTGGATAGAAGGAAGGGGAAATGTAGAAACGCTGAGGCAGGGGCAGTCTGGCATGTCTGGCGGATAGCAGGAGGGCTGTGTGGCTGAGTTAGTGAGAGAGGGGCTGTGGGGAGCAATGTTAGAGAAGCAGAGTTAGCGGTGGGTTACTGTAAGAACCTGGATTTTTATCCTCGGTGCGACATGAGAACCTTGGCAGAAGTGAAGCAGGGCAATGGCCTGAGGGGGTGGGCATTCTGTAAGGACCGCCTTGACCTCAATATGCGGGAAGAAAAGGGCAGACGCAGGAGACTAGTTAAGAGGCTCCCGCAGCTGCCCAGACACCAAGTCCTGCCCTGATTTCCTTTCCTGGCTGATGCCTCCCTCCAGTTCTGGCTCCTAAGCCTCTGCCGTGGTTGGGCGCTTGCCACCTCTTACCTAGACCATTTCAATGCCACTGCTCTAATCCAGCCTGCTTGCAGCTGCCAGAGTGATCTCTCCAACCTGCAAGTTGGATCCTGCCTCTCTCCTGCTTCAGACTCTTTGCTTACCACTGCACTCAGGTTGTAACTCCTCACCAGAGCCTGTAAGCCGACGACCTCACCAGCTCCTCCCACCCCACCAAGTCTCAGCCACATGGAATTTTCTGTTCCTTTCAGTAATAAAGCCCTTGTGCCTCAGGGTCTCCACACACTCCACTTCCTTAGCCTGAAATGTTCTTCCTTCCATTCTTCATCTCGCTCACCCCTGTTTATTTTCAAGTCTAGGTTAAAAGGCTATTGTCCACCTTAAATGTGGGACCCACCCAGGTCCTGCATTTAAACTATGGGTCATTCCCACATGTACTTATTTGATTTCACTTGATATTAACCTGGACAGGACAGGAAGTGTAAGTGTTTCCTGCTACCGTATATCCAGCACAGGGCACAGAACACAGTCCTCGATCCTAGTTCTTGAAGGAACAGATGCTTTTCTTCTCCAAGTCAAAATGCTGCCTTCTCCCTAAAATCTCAACTTGTCAGTGGTATGTACCCACTAAGGAGTTCACGGTCTCATCCCGGCTTTATCTACAACTACTACCCCCACTTGAACCTCAGACTCCCGGTATTCCCAGCTCTGTGTAGTTCCCTTTCAAACACCATGCTTCTGTCACCCTGGGGCTTTGTCTTTCTAGAAGACCCTTCCCCTCTTGAGTGCCTGTAAACACCAGCAAAGATTCACTGAGCACCTATTCTGGGCCTGGGCATCTGTGACAGTGAATGGCAGGCAGCCAGATAGAAACAAGAGGAGTAGATCAACCAACAGTGGGTGATGAGTGGTGAGAAAAGAGGTCAAGCAGGACGGGGGAGAGAAGGTGGGGGTGGGGGTGATGAGAGGCAGAAAGGGAGGCAGAGCCTTACCAAAAACACCACCAGGCAAATCTCGAGTCAGCCATGGGGCTCTCCTGGGAAAGAGGGCTGCAGGCAGAGGGAAAACGGGTGCCACGGCTGATGAGCGTGTGACGAGGGGGACTGGCACGGATGCTCTGCAGGCCCCCGTGGAGAGAGAGGCAGAGAAAGCAGAGTTAAAGAAAGTACCTGGAGAAAATAAGTCCAAAAACAAGAACGAAGAGCAAGTAGGGCCCTCCGAGCCCAAGGAAGAAAGAGTTTCAAGAAGGAAAAGCAAAGAGCCAAATGCTACAGATGTCGGGTGAACCGAGGTCAGGGACGACCGATTTGTTGAACTTCCCGAAGCCATGCTGCGAAGGGGAAAAGGAACAAATGGGAAGAAAGACAGGAGCAGCAGCAGGTTCAGGCCACTCTTTTGAGGGGAAAGAGTGTCCATCCTCATGAACACAGCAGGGTGGAAGTTCCTGAGGCGGAGCAGGGCTGAGGAAGCTTCTGTAGGATCACGGAGACTAAAGTTTGCACACGGAGAGGAAGAAGCCAGACCAAGGGGAAATGACAAGTGCCAGGGAGAGTGACTGGTGCAGGGAGATCCACCCAGAGGGAGAAGAGAGCCCAGGGAGGTTCTGGCCTGCTTGCTGGGATTTGCCCGAATGTTCAGGCACAAGCTCCAGGACTTCCACGCTCTCTTTTCCTTCCCAGAGGCAGATGCAGAGACATCCTGTCGAAAACTCCTCTAGCACCCATTTTATTGGATTCTCTGGTCAATACCTAGAACACAGGGGCACAGTCTCTCCAGCTCCTACTTCCGCACCGCCTCCAAAGGCATTAGTCGTGATGAGAAACTCTTAGCAGGTGACAAATACAGCTACAAGGGGGAAGTTACACAGTTTGGGAATTCTGTGACATTCTAACAGGCTTTGCTCCTGATCTCTCGTTCCTATTTCCTTGCTGGGACAGAGCTCCCTAGTCCCTCCTCCCTGGGGAAGGGAAAGCCATGCAACCAGGAAGGCAACAAAGGCAAATCAGGCAGGAAGACTGGCGCCCCCTACAGTAAAGCAGGTAACCTGCATTCCAGAGTTCCCTCAGACGGGATGATGGCTGTTCATCTGATGATTTTCTTACAATGTGTCAGTCCGGTAGGATGGCTCCTGCTTTCTTTGAGTCAGATGCCTGCACTCTGTGGGGACAGGAAATAGGAGCAGGTGGCTGAATAGAGAGGGGGTGTGTTCCTTGGGTGGGAATTTCAGGGTTCAGAGATGAAAGCAGCACGGAAAGAGACAGGCGAGACGGATGTGACTATGGGTATCCCGCCCAGGCATTCCCTATGGACTTCTGCTGAGGTGTGGTTAAAGTGTCAAGTCCCCAGAAAGCCTCAAGGAGGAATGGGTTTGTTCGTTCATTCATTCATTCATTCATTCATTCGTTCATTCACTCATTGCCCCCCAGTAGTTTCTAGTATATTCACAACGTTGTGCACCTATCAACTATCAAATTTCAGAACATTTTCATCACCCCCAAAAGAACCCCCACACCATTAGCAGTCATTACTCATTCCCCCCTCTCCCCAGGGTCAAAATCCTTCATTTCTAAGGCCTGGCTAGGATAATGCTGTCACATTCAAAGGCAGAGCACTCACGAGAGAATAAAACATTAGAGAAAGCAGCCATAAGAGAGGCAGGGAACATGAATTCCCTGTAGAATCTGGAGGGGGCCTGGATTGGCTAAGCTGAGTAGAGGTCCTGTCTAACAATCTCTCCTTGAGACTGAAGCAAAGCAGTGAGCCTTGTCTAATTGAAGAGAATGGGTTCCTATTACTCTGGACTTGGGTCAGCCCAGTAAGGAGGCTCTGATGTCTGGATACAGGTTGGATACATGTTAGATACAGTCTGGATACAGTCTGGAGATAGGTTGCCATGTACCTCAGACCTCATAAGGGCAGAAGTGACTGCACAACACGGGCAACAGGCGACAGCTCATGGAAGAACATACAAGATGCTCAGCAGAGGGGTGGTGACGCAAAGGTGACAGCTGTTATGCAGTCCCTTGGGCGTGCTTATGTGAGAGACAAGCCTTGTTCTGGAGCCCCCAACAGGCATACGCGGGACCAAGGGAAGGAAAACTGCAGCAAGACAGCAGCATTTCAGACGACAACAGGGAGGGATTTCCTAATGGTTATGCCATCTTCAGGCCGAATGGGCTGCCCATAAGGTAGAGAGTTAAAATGCATTCTGGAGAGTCAATAAGTGGACGCTGTGGAGGTAATTTAAAAACCAGAGGGTGATGTGACGACCGTAGCCCTCCAACGCCTGAGTGGTGAGGTCAGCCGTGAGGTGTGCTGCAAGTGATCTGTTAGAGTAATAAGACACAGGAGTGTGTGACTCGCCACCTTGAGATTCTGGGTTATCTTTGTAACACCACTCTTATACACTTGCATTTTCAGTATTTTCTTGAGCAAAAGTGGATTGCTCCATGTTCAAGTCAGCGGGCTGGGTCATGCCCATGGGAACATTTTACTCGAGTGTAGTTTTAAGCTCAGGGAGGCAGGGACTTGGCAGGCTAGATGACTGGTAGAACCCCTTCCAGAGCTGAGATTCCTCAAGGGGAGAGGGCACCCTGCCTTTCCACAGAACGGATCTGCAGGCTGTACGGTCGTCTAAGTGTCACACCTACAGGAGATACTGGTCATGAGTCCCAAGGATACATCTGAACTCTAGAGAATGGGACAGTGAGGACTAGATAAGTTACATCTGTTTGAGGGACTCATTTGCACAGAACAGTCATTCAGATGATTTCATTACATCCAAAGGGAAGTCTGACCTCTATATATTTTCTTTAAATAAAAATGGTTATCGATGAGGTAAATTGGCCCAGACAACATTATTTGCTTCTTGAAACGTTAAACATTTTTTCCTCTAAGCAAAAACTGACATGCACTGGTAACTAATGGAACCAGAACTCAGCCAACTTCACCCCAATCCAAACTGGAATGGACTTTCACTTTTCATCCCCCTGGATAAATAGCCTTGGCAGCAGCCCTTGTCACAAAGGCCAACTGTAGAAGTGCCACCTTAAAACTGCTTGACTGACCCACTCTGGCCTTTTCAGATTCTTCCCTGCCTCCTTCTCCGTGCCCTTCTTCTGCTGCTCTGCCAGATGACTGCTGCTAAGGACTCCTTTGGAATGCAGGAACAACTGAGTGGACGGAAGGCATGGGATCACCTGGTGCAGGGTGCTACTGGGCAACCTGTGATTTCTGGCACCTCATCATTCTTTTTGTTTTATTACAAAACTTTTTTTTTCCATTATGAAACTATATTACCACATTAGAAGCATATGGAAACTAGAGAAAAGAGAAAAATCACTTGGGATCCCATCATTCTAATAAAATCACTGTCTGCATTTTGGTGTGTTGTCTACTTATCTCCAGGGCTCCCTGTGTTATGTGGTTCTATGGATTACATGCATTTCGCTTATTTGGCTCCCCGCCCCTACCTCTGAAAGGGACATGTGACAGCTTAGATAAATATGCACCATCAGATGGTCAACTCCATACAGACACCGTCTCTCCCAAACCAGCTCATCCTCTTGCTGCCCTGGCTTCTCACTTGTAAATTCCATCTCCCCATCATCCAGGTTGAGACTTTTGCTCTGTCTTGGGTAGTGTGAAGACCGCTTTCCCCTCAAACTCAACATCCATTTCCACTGATTCTTCCATCATTACTCCTCTGTCAATCTGCCTTCCCCGCACACCCAGCGCTGTCACGACCTCTAGTCCAGTTACTGCCTACTTCCTGAATGATTCCAATGCTTCTCTGCCTCTACTTCCTCTCCTTCATCTTGTACTGCTACATTAGTTTCTTTGACTGCTCTCCTTGAATAAGAGATTGAAAACAACTGGTTTTCAATTTTCTGACACAGAACATCCTTTGGCTGGACATTTACAAACAGGTACCATTTGTCCCCCATCTACTTTCCCTGCCCTATCTTTTACCGCTTCCCTCCCAGAAATCTCTGCTGGAAATCTGTCACCCTAGACAGGAGACATAGTGTGTAGTGCATAGAGTGAGTGGGATAGGACACGTGCCTGCTCTCTGGGTGCCCATGAGAATACCACCCAGGTCAGCTGAGATGTGGTGACAGGTGTTAGACCTTGCCTTTGGCCACTAACAACTATAAAAGTAGACACAATAAATGAAACAACTGTTTTTAAGCATTAGACTCCAGGGCCATGAACCTGGAGAAAAGGGAAATGCAGGAAGTGAGGTTCATTGTCACCTGTCTTCCTGCCTGGGAGCACTTTTCAGACTGAGATCGGGGGAGTGGACTGCACAGTGTGTGACATGCTCAAGCTTTTGCACTTAGCAAATTCCTCAGAAGATGACAAACCAGTCCAGCATTTGCTTTTTTAAGAAGGCTGCTCACACTCTGGATTTTGAAAATCTGTAATTGCTCCAAAATTTCTAGGGGAACTTTTCTGCCTTTACGTGTTATGTTTCTTTCAATTTCCTTTGTTGAAACTACTGGGCAACCTTGCCTACAGTTTCAAGGAGGGCTCCCACTAGAAGATGAAAGCATTCTCTGGCAGTGATGTGTTCTGTCTCTTAGCCTCCTATCTGCTAATCTTCACTGCCTGCTCCAGTTGAGAAGAGATCACACTATGTGGAGTTGTACATCAATGAAATACATGAACACCTCTGCAAAGTCTTAGAAGACTTCGCCACAGACTGAAACCCCAAGGGTAGGTGGCCGACAGGCCTATGGCAGTGGTGAAGCCATATCCAGAACAACTGAAGCCAAGGCAGTCCCCTAGATGCCATCCTAGAGAGGGGCAGGAAATAGGGAAAGCCGAGAAGTACCACATGGGAGGGGCATTAGAACAGGGATTGCCAGGGTTTGCTTTTCTCACATCCCACACACACTTTCCATCCCCCTCCCCCACCGTAGTTTTTAAATCCCATACTCTTCCCTGCTTGGGTCCATCCCCAAAGAATGTTTAAAGAGCCCCTACCAGCTGCCTTTCATAATCTGCTGGACACATGAAGACCTGCAGGAGCAGGTCCAGCTTTTCCAGCGCAGGTACAGAGGGCATTCAGCAGGAAGGTGGACCCACTGCTGAGTATGCCTTTGGAGAGTACCCCCAAAATCATCCTACTCTATTGGTAAATGCAGGTAAAGAACCAATGCTTCTCTGAAGCAGAGGTTAAGGGCTTTTTTCTTGAACATATGACACCCAACTCCAACTTCCTGAAGAGCCAAGGCCTAGAAGTAGTTCTTCTGCTTTCATTGCTGCAGCAGCTGAGGCCCGAAGAGTCCCAGTGAGAGGACCTTTCTTATTCTCACCCTCATCAGAGTCACCACAGGAAGACAATCTTTTAAGTCCCATAGGCGCAGGCCCAGGAACAAAGCAAACCCAACCCTACACATTATATTGTTTGGGGAGTATGCAGCCACCAGGCTGATCAGAAAGGCATGCAGACAGCCCGCTACCCAGAAAGGTATAGAAATTTCCAGCCTACCATCAGCAAGTGGCTTGCAGGAGAGGGCATCATCGAGGTCACGGGCAGTTGATGGGTCAATGGTGAAGATACAGTCTTTCCTAGGAAGGATTGAAGATAGGATTAGCAATGCCACAAACACCAGAGTCTTCAAACCACTGCACTAGAGTTTTAGAGAACAGTTACTTTGCAAATGTGCAAATGGCAGGCAAAGGGAAGAGTAGCTTCTGTCATGGCTCTCTGAAAAGGAGATCTTTAGTCACCTGTGAGACAGGAGAGACAAATTCAGGAATCTCCTGTCTCCATCGTGTCTCCGAGGGTCTTCCGCTTCCTGTGAATGGGCACCTACTTCTCCTTGAGCCTGAGCAAGAGGAAGTGTGAATGGGTAGAGTGAGGGGGCTTCCACACACGAGGCTTCCCAGAAAGAGTTCTCCGACATGAGGAGCAAGTGCCTTTGGTAAATTACTCTCCGAAGGTCAGTTCTTGCTTCTGCCTCCCTCGTCCTCAGTGGCTAATGGGAACCTGCCCTTCAAGGATCTATGTGAGGATGTCTCACTGCTCCTTCTCCTATCTCGCTGAAATGGGGGTTGGCCAAAGAATAAGTCACCTGACTTGTTGTGACAAAGGGAATAGGACCCAACAATAAGTTTTACCAAACAACAACAACAACAAAACAAAACAACAACCTAGGGCCATACAGTTAGCCGTAATACGAGTATGTTTGGAAACGTACCCAGTCAGGTTGTTTCTATGGACTGATCGTATACTTCACCCAAGCTCACGGAATCAGTATGCCCTCTCCCCCCTTATCGTCATATGGTACCTCTGTGCATATCTCCCTCTTAATCTGTGAAGTGCTGGGACATTCTCATTCTGCTGTAGGGCTTCCAGCCACCCATCCACCCACATAAATACCCATGGTTTAGGCAGTCTGTCCACAGTTCTCCCCACCCCCTGCCTCACTAGCTGGTACCCTCTAGGCTCACTAGCTGGTGCCCTCTGCTCCCAGGCTCACTAGTTGGTGCCCTCTGCTGCCACTGGACTCTTCCCAAGTTCTCCCTCCACATCCTCTAGTATGAGCAGTGACACTGCTGTCACACCCCGGTCTCCTTGGATGCCTCAGCACTGACGGGAAGCAGCCTGCTTCCCAACAATCAGACTGGCTTGCTTCGTACAAACTTCTTTCCTTGGGTTGCTCCTCTGCTTAAAGTGTCCCCAAAGCCCTCAGAGGCTGCCAAGCTGGCTCTGTAACCTTCTGCGTAATAACTCTCAGCAGCCCACTCTGACCTCTTACGGCGATCAGCTCACTCCTGCAGTAGCTTGATTCTAGGACAGTACCGTTTCTAAGATGCTCCATCAATTTGACAATAGCTTTTCGGGGAAACAAAACCCCTACCATAGTAAATATATACATTGATTTTAATGTATCTCAGGATTTGAGAAATGTCAAAACGGTAAAAAGAAAGCTAGATTCTTAAATGGTAAATGAATTTACAGAGAAGCAAACTGTGTACCTCTACACAAGGGAAAGGTAATTAGCAACAAGAAGGAACAAATTGCTCCTACATATAACAACTTGGAATCTCAAAGTTACTATGCTAAGTTAAAAACACCATTCTCATGAGCTTATATGATGTATATAATTCAATTTCTATGAACATTCTCAAAAAGACAGAACTATATGACCACAGATCCGTGGTTGCCAGGGGCACCTGGTCTGGGAGACCATAGCTTTCCTGTATCTTGACTATTATGGTGGTTACATGAGTCTATAGGTGTCTTAAAATTCATGTAACTGTACAACAAGTAAAGGTCAACTTTACTGTTTATTAACTTAAAGACTGTTTTTAAAAAAAGATTTTATTTATTTATTTGAAAGTGTGTGTGCAAGCAGGGAGAGGGGCAGAGAGGTAGGGAGGCAGAGGTGGAGGGAGAGGGACAAAATCCCAAACAGACTCAACACTGAATGTGGAGCCTAATGTGGGGCTCGATCTCAACCCCAAGATCGTGACCTGAGCTGAAACCAGGTGACACTTAACTGATGGAGCCACCTGGGTGCCACTAAAAATAAAAAATTTTAAACGTGATTTTTGAATCAAGGAAAGTAAAAAAGTATGTGTTCATTATTAATAGAGTTGATGAATAGGTGCTGGAATTACTAACATTTTCCTTTATGCTTTTCCATATTTTTTCAAAAATTTCACTACAACTTATTTTCATAAATGGAAAAAATTAGCATTGTAGATAATCTCCCCCAAACAAAAATAATTGTCCATCACGTACATAATAATGCTTATAAAGACACGTAGCAACCTTGTAGACTCGTACTATAGAATACAGTCACTAGCTTTAAAATGATGAGAGGTGTAGAACTATAAACTCACTGGAATATGGAGAGAAGAGGGTGAGGAAAGTTGGGTGCGACTTTCAAGGTGAAGGGCAAAGAGTATTTAGAGCGCAGTCTTAGGAGAATGGCTTCTTAGGACATCCAATCTTCTCATTAAACAGTTGAAGAAGAGGTGCTCACAGTAGGGGGAACACCAGTGTGGAAGTCTTGGGATATAAAGAAATAATTTCTGTTACACCATATAAAAGAAGATGTAATTATGGCACAGTGCCAGATGAAAAGAGAAACACCAGATGTCCCCTGGAAAGAAGCTCCCTGAAGGCTGTGTTGGCAACTCTCAAGTGTTTGCTGAATGAATGCACGCACGCTGACAGGAAGGGACAGGGAAATAAAATCAATCCTAACACCAAAGTAATGGGCTCTGAATTGATGAGGATATTGAACTTGATTCACAAGGCAGGGAAGGAACTGACTGCTTGTTTCTTTTTGTAGCCACATCAGCTGGCACAAAAGCTGGCAAAATGCTTTATATGTACACTGAGTACTCAATAAATACTTGTTAAACTGAAAGTAAAATGTCAGACTTGGAGGAGGGAATGTTTTGATCCTCCTTCCTTAGTGTCATCATAAGAAGCCAAAAGAATGTCCCTTTAGTCAAAAATCAAAAAGAACACTGTTAGCTTGGTGGGGGCCACAGCTGACTGGCTTACTTAGATTGTTAAGAAGGAAGTTACGTTTTCTTAAAATTAAATGTCTCTGGGTGCTTTGACTTTTATTTCAGTGAATGAATAAATGATGCCCACTAAAACATTACAGCGCCCAAATGGTGCAGACATACATGACAGAGTAAAATTTCAGGGCTTTGGTTTTAATTTGTCAATTTCTTTAAGAGGACTCACTGGAGAAAAATCTTCGACTAGCCTGAACACTCAAACCAACTCTCTACTACTTTTTATTTTTTAATCTGCTCTTAAACCAGAAACATGAAAGTCAAAATTAAAACAATTCTGAGGAACAGCAACCAGGAAGGCTTGCTAGAAAGACATACCATCCAAATATTATCTTTGTTCATGAGTCAGCAAACTATAGCCACAGACCAAAAAGGGCCTGCCACCTGTTTTTGAATGACCTGTGGGATAAGAATGGTTTTGCATTTCTTAATGGTTGGGGAAAAACCAAAAGAAAAATGTGTTTCGTGACATGGGGAAATCATATGAAATTTGAATTTCAGTATCCATAAATGAACATATAGCCATGCTTTTTGGATACAATGGCAGAGCTGAGTAGTTATGACAGAGGCTATCTACTTAACATTATCTATCTGGCCCTTAACAGAAGGTTTCCTGACCCATTTTATATCAATGATCCTCAGTGAGCCAAGTTTTGTTTTTTGTTTTTGTTTTTTTCTTAAAGGTCTGATGATTAAATCAGTTTGGGAAAAGCTGAGTCAATTTCTTAATTGAGGGACTTTTAGAGCCTTCAGTGTGCTGCTGCTGTGCAAGTCTTGCCATACCTATTGGATCTAGGCTATTTATTCCTTTTATTTTTGTTGTTGTTGTTTTTTTTGTTTTGTTTTGTTTTAGCGGTAGAGCATCTCCCAGAAGCAACAGGTTCCGCAGGAGATCACCCTTTGAGAAGTGATGAACCAGATCCCACACAGGCCTCCAGTGGAGTCCTTATCCCAGATGGAGCCTTGCCATCAAGCCTGCCCCAGGGATCATGGCAAGAAGCCAATAGAATGGCCAGGCTGTCCACTGCGGGTAAGCCGATGAGGGCTTTGTTTCATCCACTCTCTCAGGGCCTCTTTTATGAGGGCTTCTGGAGGAAGTTTATTCAGGGCAAGGACCCACTCCTACCCTCTTGAGTTAATGGTTTGTTTGTATCTTTTATGAGTCCTTCTTTGCTTTGGCTTCTAGGAACTCAGAAAACTACTGTGACCCACCTCAAAAGAATCTTGTTTGGGGGCACCTGGGTGGCTCAGTGGGTTAAAGCCTCTGCCTTTGGCTCAGGTCATGATCCCAGGGTCCTGGGATCAAGCCCCACATCAGGCTCTCTGCTCAGCAGGGAGCTGCTTCCTCCTCTCTCTCTCTGCCTGCCTCTCTGCCTACTTGTGATCTCTGTCTGTCAAATAAATAAATAAAATCTTTAAAAAAAAAAAAAGAATCTTGTTTGTCATCTGGACTCTTGTGAATTCACCTTCATCCTGGTTGTGACTAATTATCCCACTTACATACTCCTTTTGACTTGTATCCTAATTTTAAAAAATTAACTGCATTATATGTATGCCTGCTAGTTCCCTTAAACTTTTTTTTTAACAGTACAGTATAAGCATGTACATGTTCAGATTAAGGGGTCACAACATTTCAGAATCACATTGAAGGGGACACTGGATGAAAAGAAGACATTCAGTATGGGCTACTAAAAGAACTAACTTCTAGACAGAGTGAAACTTGGAGAGCTCCCAACAAGTATTTGTACTGTAGCCGAGCCCTCCAAACTCCCTTGCTCACTATGGAAAATTGGGAGAAGCAAGGGAACAGTGAGTGACCCTGACAAACCCCAGTCCTCAGCGCTGAGAGCCAGTGATTTAGTCTGTGGTCATCGCCACAGTTACGAAGCAGCCACGATGTGGTGCATGTGGGCTCCTAGCCGTAGCCACAGCAGCCGGGAGCTGCTGGCCTCCGCACTTGGGAACCTGGCCCCACAGGGGTGGCGCACTGTGCAGCTGTTACACTCTGGTAACATGCTGGGGCTTTTACTGGCTCCTTTTCTGGAAGGCTTTGGTCTCACAACCTGCAGGGAGCAGCCTGGCCTGCCAGCGTTTAGAACCTGTGAGACCAAATATTTAAAGAGTTCCGCAACAATGGTTAGAAAGAAGCTAACCCTGACCCACAGGAAATCAAGTGCCAGGTGGGGGAGGGAAAGAACGAGACTCCAGTTCATGAGGCTGCAGAATTCCAATTCAGCGCAACGTTATGTAACCCAAATTTCTGAAGGCACATGACTGAAGGGCTTAGTACAACTTTTTAAAGGGACAGAAAGCTTCTAAGATTGTCCTCCTCAAAGCCATGTGTCCAGGAAAAGAAGACAGGAAAAGTAAGTGAAAGCTTTCTCTAATCCCTTAAGACCTTGCCCAAGAATCCCAGGAAATCAAACCATAGAAAGAATTTCTGTTCCTCTGTCACTCACACACTCTTCCTCTGACCCTGCATCCTCTCCCTCCTCAAGGCACCTGCTCTTCTGCCTCCTTACAGCTGGAGGCAGCTGGCTCGTCTCCATGGCGACACTGCCTCACCACTTTGTCACCTCTTCATCTCCTTCACCTCGCTGGAGTCTGGCCTCAGCCCTTACCCGGGAAAAAAAAAGGATGAAATCGCTCTCCCTAAGGTCACGAGTAGTGCCAGGTTAATCACCTTAAAGCATGTGTCTGGTCAAAAACCTTTATCCACTCCTTACTGATTAAAATAGAAATTCAGTTTGGAATTCAGAACCTTTCATGACATGGCCCCAACCTGTATTTTTTCCAGCTGGTCTGCACAGTCCCAACATGAGTCTTTTGTGCTGAACTTTCCTCTGTGCCCTCTGGTCTCTGAAACACTGTGCTGTTCCTGACACACAGATGTTCACTCAGCCCATCTCCAATGTCTGGGACCAACCTAGCTTTGAAAAGACTGGCTACACGAAGCTACCTTTTTTCCAGGGAACCTTCTGTGGTTCCACCCGGTAGAGAGAGCTTCTGGTCTGCTGTCCCAACCATGTCTGCAGCCTGCCCCTCTCCGGTGGTGCTGGTCATTGTCACCAGCATGCTGGTGGGGACTGAGGGACAGGTTTTCTCCCTGTGAAGGTCTGGCTCTGTGTCTCCTCCAGCAGGCTGAAGGCACACATGATAAGCGAAGGAGCAAACGACCAGAAGATCTCGTTAGCACTTTTCCATTCAACTCTGCTGCGGCATCTTGGGAAATACATTTAGGATTAGAACTCATGACCTCCTGGCGTGCAAGCCTGTGGTCACACCACAGTGTTATTTTTTCCAAGGGTGTCCTTTTCTGTCTTCATCTCATCTTCTTTTCTCATAAAACAATGTTTTACAAACTGTGGTTCAGGGCCCATCTCCAGACTAACAAAATTTCAAGAGGCCCTCCTCTCCTCTGTCCGTGACTCTCAGTTTATGTCTCCTTGATAGCAAGCAATTCTGCTGTGAAAGATCTGGGTCAGTGCTGGTGAATGGGTGAAAAGGGATGGAAAAAATTTAAGAAATAACCTTAAGAGGTTAAAGAATATGATCTTTACACAAACACTTTCCTTGATGAGACGAGTCTACACAGAAACCAGAAAATGTTATATAAACTATAGCAGGAAGAAAAGCTAATAGCCAGAGCACTCATCCACGGGCTACCAGGTAGAGAGCCCAGCCGGATGGGCGCTGGACAGTCTAGTTGACAAGTCAAATGCTGAATTCGTCTGAGCTTCCATTTCTATTTGACTTTTCTGAGGCAAAGGGAGCTGAGAGTATTGTCCAAACTGATGGCTGCCCCCTGTGGTGTGGCAGGGCTGGACCTTTATTTTTCCTGATGGCAGCTGTGGAAATGTTAATACTCTTTCACTCAGCCCTCCCACCACAACAGATGCTACAAAGTCTGACACAAATCCCAGATTTTTCAGAACAGAAAAAGACTAAGGTCTATTTAAAGCAGAAAGAGACCTTGGTCCATCTGTCCCTCTCTCCCCTATGAGTGATGAAGTGACCCATCTGAGACCAGAGAGCAAGCTGAAGAAACAGAGTGCTGCCCTGGGGAGCCTGTTTTGTACGGAACTCTGGGTTTTTAACCTAGGGCCCACAGAAGGCTGACCTCAAGTGTCAGCAAAATTCCAGACCAAGTGAATGTAGTCATTAGGTTACTTTCTAAAGGACACAGGATGAGACTGAATCAGAATCAACTGAAATGGTCTTCTCCGTCACATTCCCTCACTTACTGAACCTCTCATTCTTTGCCAGTTTTTGTACTTCAACAATCAACACTCTGGAGCAGAGGCCATGTGATAAAGGAGCCAGGGAAAACCATGGTTTCAACTCAAAGAACGTGCTAAAGTTTTCTTCCCCTCAATTTTCATTTTGTTTAAACTTTTAGGGAAGTTGAAAGAACCCTGTAGGATGAACATCCATACCCCATAAACTTTTCACCAAGATTCATCAAATGTCAACACTTTGTCCATATTTGCTTTATCTTTCTCTCTCTAACCCTTCCCCTACATATATTTAGATTTCTTTTTCACATCTGAACTGTTTAAACTTATGTTGCAGAGATGCTATTTTACTCCTCCATACTTTAGCATGCATTTTCTAACTCTAAGGGCCTTCCTCTACAGAACCACAATATTGTTTCCATAGACAAGAAGACTAATAATCCCCTACAATCGACTTACAGATCATATTCAAATGTCTTCAAATGTCCCCCAAAAGTTTCTTTAGCTCTTTGCTTCCCTGCTGATCTAGGATCTAATCAAGATTTACACATAGTATTTGGTAGTTATGTCTCTTTCATCTGTTTGATGTGAAACTGTCCATCCTTTCTTTCTTTTCAATGTAACATTGCTTTTTGAAGAGTCCAGGCCAGATGCCTTGTAGGATGTCTTACGTTCTGGATTTATCAGCTTGTTTCTTCGTGGAAGGTAGAAGAAAGGAAGGGGCAGAAGGAAATCAAATGTGGTAAAGTTCATCTTCTCTGAATTTCCCAAATAGAAAGTTGGGATTTAAGTCTCAACTAGATTCAGAGTGAACATTCTAGGTTGAATACTTCACAGGTGGCAGTGTGTACTTATATTGCCTTTCTTCAGAAGGCACAAACTGTCAGGCTATGGCATTTGATTACTTGGTTAAAGTGCTGATACCCAGTTTTTTCTGTGGAATAATTTCATTGGTAGAATAGGAACTTTCAGATAATGTGAATATCTTGTTCTCAAAGAAACCTTGGAGCAATGATTTTAGCATCCACTGGGGATTTTTGCCTGAATTGCTAGAACTCTGCAAGTTATAAAATGGTGCTTTTCAGCTCCTATAATAAATACATTTACTAGCGGGCTCTCTTCTGTCAAGAGCTTTTCGTGCTATGTTCCCAATGTTTGTTTTATTTTGAATATCATTATAGATTCACTGATTTTTTTTTTTTTTAAGAGAGGGAGAGAGTGGGGTGGGAGGTAGGGAGAGCAAAATGAGAGGGGGAGAGAGACTCTTAAGCAGACTCCATACCCAGCACAGAGCCCGATGCCTGTCTCAAGCTCAGTGTCATAACCCTGAGATCAGGATCTGAACCAAAACCAAGAGTCAAACATTTAACCAACCAAGCCACCCAAGCACCCCCATATTCACTGATTTTTTATTTTTGATTCAATGTATTATAATATATTTTACCATTACTATTCTTTCTGATACTCAAATTGAAGCAAATTAGGCTGGTAGGAGCTCTTTCAAGTGATCTCCTGTGTCCTTGTGGTGCGCCTTCCCTAATAAATCCTTGAGCCCTTCTATGCTTTTTTGCATAGGAAATGTTTTAGGCTCACCTTACATATTTCCTACCCCAGACTAATAATCACCCACCTCCCTATGGAGCCCTGATTCCTTCTGGCCAGGAATGAATGATATTTAAAAACCAATATAGGGCACTAGATTGCTGTGCTCATTATTACTGAAGTATCATGGCTTCTAGGCCCTTTTAGTAGGACAATTAGAAAATACTGAGTTAAATGATAGAAATTGCTGATATTGGACTACCTGTGGCCTAAAAATTGGCAATTGCGGTAGTTCAACCTAACATACTTTTTAAAAATCATGAGTTCATATTGACACTATGATCAACTGATAACTAATATCACAGAGTTCTTCTCAACTTCTACTTTCTTCATTCTCCCAATGAGAACCTCGGCACCCAACGGCCTCAACATTCTAAACTGTTTCAGAATTATAATTCCAACATACTAGCAACAAAGAACGTATTAAGATTTCTTTGGAGTTTGATCCTTAGAATATGGTCACTAAGAGTATACAGTTGGAGTGCTCAAAACTATACTGCTGAAATTATTGGAATTAATTCTTTTTTCTGTATGTGGTGATGCTATGCATTTGATAAACATTGGGACCACTTATTTTTGTTTTATGTCAATTTTAGAGATTTTGCTTTTACTTCAAGACTTGATTTCATTTTATCAATTTACATTTAAAACATTTAAATGGTTCAAAGTTCAAGTGTACTCACAAAAATCTTACTGACATCTCTACCTTCCTACCTTGTTCCTGCCTATCGCCTAGAGATAACTATTTTCATCACATTCTGCTGTATCCTGTGTTCCAGCTTTTCTTTTTGATATTCTTTTTCTTTTTTTAATTAAAAATTTTTATTTATTTATTTGAGAGAGAGCATGAGAGAAGGCACAAGCAGGGGGGAGGGGAAGAGGGATAGGGAGAAGCAGACTCCCATCCAAGGACCCCAGGATCATGACCTGAACCGAAGACAGACTCTTAACCTACTGAGCCACGTAGGTGCCCTGATATCCTTTCTTCCTCTCTTCCTTCTTACAGAAACAGTCAAATACTACAAATTCTTCTGCAACTTGCTTTTTTTCACTTAACAATAAATCCTGGAAATTACTTCATATCAGTCCAGAGACTAGAATCATAGAATCATCACAATTCGAAGTTCTGTGGAAGTCACCCTAGTCAAAATTTTATCCCCCAAATGACTCCTAGAGTCAATCGGACAGATCAACTCACATCTAGAATATTGGGAATAGGGGTGGGTAGTAAAGTTCATTGCCCCCTTAGGCCAGTCAATCAACTTCGAGAGCTCTATCAGAAAGTAACTTCATATGCTAAATTGACAACTGATTCTGAAAAACTTCATAATTTAGCTACTTGTAGCCCTGAAGAATTAAAGCTGGCTCTGCCTTTCACCATGCAGCCCTTCGAACATGACTCTTCTCAAGAAATAGGCCCATCTCTTTCTTGTTCCAAAAGGTTTATAATTGTGTATAACTGTAGTTATTTTCATAATAATTTTCACTTATTTTGTGTCAAGAACAAATCGAAGTCATAAGAACCAGTGGAATATCAATATAAAAAAGGTATCAGAGGTCAAGAGAAAGAAGGCCAAAAGTCCTTTACTCAATATCTATGGGGCATCTACTGTCCCAGGTGTTTGGGACACATCTGGGAACAAAGATTCCTACCCACTTTTATTCTAGCAGTGGAGGAGACAGAATATAAACAATTACATAATTGTAATTAAGTGCTATGGAGGGGGAAAGAAAAAGAAAAATTAGAAAGAGCTATGGGTGGGGCAAGTTATAAGTGTTGATTACAATTAGGACAGCTAGGGTAGGCACCAATGGGATGACGACATTGGACAATGACCTGAAGGAGTTAAGGAAGCAAGCCACAGGTTACACCAGGGAAGAAAGACTAGGATCAAAGGAAGAGCTTGTGCAACGGCCCAGAATCCACTAAATTAGTTTACCTGAAGGCAATGAACAATTGGGCACAACTCAACCAAGAGAGTTTATAGGTAGAGCAAAGATGGCTTGATGTCTGCATTTTTACTTTCTGTCCAAGAAGTCTTAAATCCAGGCCTGCAGGGCTTCAGAATGCAGATCTGTGGGACGCCTGGGTGGCTCAGTTGGTTAAGCAGCTGCCTTTGGCTCAGGTCATGATCCCAGCGTCCTGGGATCAAGTCCCGCATCGGGCTCCTTGCTCGGCGGGGAGCCTGCTTCTCCCTCTGCCTCTGCCTGCCATTCTGTCTGCCTGTGCTCGCTCTCCCCCTCTCTCTCTCTGATAAAAAAAAAAAAAAAAAAAAAAAAAAATCTTTAGAATGCAGATCTGTGGGCCTAAGGGAGCAACAAGAGCAGCTGAGTCCACTGGGCCCAGAAAGTCTCTATCCAAAACTCTCTCTCTGAACAGCTCTTTTTTCTTTTACCTCTGTGAGTAGTTTCCTATAATTGAGATTTAAAATATCAGAATGGGGTTAAAAATAGGGAATACTGATTGATACATATTGTTTCAAAGTCAGAGAAAATGAAGTAGCAATAAACTTCCAGGAAATGCTCCTACATAGGAATCAAATATCAAAGGCCCTAAATATCGAGTGTTAAGAATTTAAGCATGAGGGGCACCTCGTGGCTCAGTGCATTAAGCCTCTACTTTCCGCTCAGGTCATGATCCCAGGGTCCTGGGATTGAGCCCTGAGTCAGGTTCTCTGTTCAGTGGGAAGCCTGCTTCCCTCTCCCTCTGTCTACTGCTCTGCTTGCTTGTGATTTCTCTATCAAATAAATAAATAAAATCTTTAAAAAAAAATTTAAGCATGAAAGGTCTATACGATGTACAAAACCTTTGAGTGTATGAATATATTAGAAGTCTTCAATATATGGCTGTCACTGAAAAAACACTCTCTACCTCCTAGAAATCACCTCTTATGAGAACAGAATTATAATAATGGTGGGTATTCTTTTTGCTCTCCTTTTGTGCATGGGGAAACTGAGGCTCAGAGAGATCAAGTAATTTCTCTAAGGTCATGGAGCAGCAGAGCTTTGATTTAATGGGGCAGCAATTCAAAAGAGAAAGTGTTAAAAGAAGTAGACCGAGAAGTTTTGTATCAATGGAAATTGACATCTCTTCTAGTTACCCTTAGTTTCATACTTTATCTCAAGATTTAAACACCCTAGAAGCATTTTGGCTGAAGTAATAAATACCCCAAATTTCTTTCAGGAAAAGTTTCTTGATGTTGACTAAGTTGACAATGACTTCATTTTTAGGTACCAAATCCAAATCTGACTATTTTTTGCCCTTAACTTGAAAATTTATAGGGAGTACTGATATCAAGTTTATTCAAAGTAGATTACCCCTTGGGGCATCTGCCTTGGCTCAGGAGTTCAGGTTGTGATCCTGGGATCCTGGGATCAAGTCCCCAGGTGGGCTCCCTGCTCTGTGAGGTGTCTGCCTCTCCCTCTCTGAACGCCCTGCCCCCTGCTTGTGCTCTTTCTCTCTCAAATAAAAAATCTTGAAAAAAAAAAAAAAAGATTATTCTTAATATGTTAGAAAAAGCCATGTCCCAAGTACTTTCTTTCGGAAAGGGCATACAAAAATAGGAAGAACTAGCCAAACAAAGAATATGCATAGATATATTTTCACTCAAATATATCACACTTATAAATTTGCTTTGCCATTTCCAGAAGAGACATAGTTGATATATAAAAATAAAACAGAAATTGTAACCAAATTTTTCATGACTTTATCAGAAACTTAAACACAATGGGGTAAAGGCCAGTATTTAACAGATTTAAATTGTAGTGGACAGAATTAAGAATAGTCACAAAGTCAAGGAATTAACTATGTCTAGACATCTCTCCTAGATTTCTATTTGAGGAACAGTATTTTTTTTCTCATCCTTTGAATTCCCAAGCTAGGAATTCAGAACCTGCTGTTGAAAGGATCATCATCCTTAATTCTCAATCCATTTATCAGGCTAAAATGCAAATGTAAGTGGTGAATACATTTCAACAGCCCTGAAGCTCCAAAGAGCCTTCTCAGGGAACATGCTGAGCTAACTGGGGAAGGGTTAAGCCACCCCTATTTTTCAGATCTGAAAACAGTTGTTCTGATATGAGAAGAATCATTACAATGGTGCCAGCTCCCTTCTATAAAAGCTATACACATTTTTTGCACAACTGTATGATTGTTATGGCAACCATAAACATGGAACCATCATTCTTCAAATTACACAGTACCCATACAGGATTACCTACCTACGTCTGTTCTACATTAGCCAGAATTTCTTTTCAGAAAGTGCTATGTCTGTCCTATAGATGTTTGGGAGCAAGACAAAGTGGCCTCTTTGAAAGGGAGATTCCACAACAATGAATCTTTCAAAGGCCTAGCTCTTCAAGAATTCTAGGGCCTTCCCTGTCAAGTCTTTGAATCTGATGGTCCCTGGGAGGCCTCAAAATATTTTCCCTGGGAGGCAAGGGAACTGCCTGGAAAATGTATTCCCCAAATGATTGTTTTTATTAAGAGGAAGACTAAAGCACCATAAATGGGCCTTAATAGACCTTACACGGTTTGGTAAAATGATGAGAACATTTACTAAAGTCTCGGGTTAGTGAGATGAGAGACTTCTTTAAAAGATATGTATGAGCATTTCTGAAAATACCTCACAAATATGCCAGACAAAAATGCCAAAATAAATTTCAGCTATATTTTAGAATGATCAGGGACTCTCTTATTACTTTAGCTAACACCAGTAAACTTTGCAACTTTTAACTTTTAAAGTGAGAATTCTTTCTCTTCATTAATGGGAGAAGCTAAGACTGGTCCTGTATGTTTTTTTTAAATATTTGCTTTGGGCCAAAATTCTGTTTCATTGTTCACAGAGCTGATTCTACAGTTTAAAAGAAAAAAGAAAAAAAAAAAAGAGGCTGGTAATAACCTCCTGGCTGATTTTAATATTAAATACTTAAATTTAAGGCAAAAACCTGTTCGTAATTATTGTGTGCTCCAGACTTTCCAAATAAGACTCTGAAATTTATTTAGTTTTCCTTTCTCAAAAATTGAACAAAGTTAATTGAATTTTAAAAATTAAGAAACCCAAAAAACACACAGAGTTTTGAGGGGTGCAGGGCAAGTCAAGCTCTAAAGGCAGCACTCTCAGTTCCCGCATGTACTCCTTGCCGGTAGAATGGAGTGAAGGGCACAGCTACTTCCCAGTTCCCATCCATCTACCGGACAGGAGGAACCCCCATCAAGTCTGCACCTCTTCCTTCATTTCCAGGGATCAGTCTTCAACACAGTCTTTCCATCTCAGTTCAAACCCCACCACCCAGTCCCTATGATGCCTGGCACTGGTCCTGAATTCATAATCCCAAACTCTTTTCCCAGCTCTCCCCAAGTGGTCTTCAGTCTCCTCTGTTCTGCCTTTCAGATCTGTTAGCATTTGGCTGCCAGGATGAAGTTCCTAATCCTGAAGTTCATAATCCATTAGATTATGCTCCTTTCTCAAAAACCTTCACTGGCTTCCAGTCAAGCTGACACTACACTCCTAAACTTGGCATGCAATATCCCCCACGATCCAGCTTCAAACTACTTTTCCGTTCTCACTTAAGATGATTGAACTTCATCAACATGGGGCCTTAGTAAACCAGTTCTGCTAAACAACCCCCAATAGTGATTTGTGTAGACTCATCATGTCTTCTTCCAGACCATTCTCTTTGAAGGAAAGAACTGTTTCGATCACATATTTTTCAAATCCAACAGTATCTATTTCAGGGTCTTGCAAAGAGTAGTGGTAATAAGTATTTACTAAATTGAATCTTTAATTGGGCCCCTTCAACTCCAGGCCCTGGAAACCTGGCCACAGCTGCAGAAGAGCCATGAATAATTTTCACCCACTCTTTTTGTCCCTTTACCAGAAGCACCAACATACATGTGACAGCAGAATACACTTTAGGCGATGCCTTGGGACCTCCTGCCATGGCCTAGGAAGATGGGCCCAGAGAATTTTCTAGGCTTAGAATCAGAGTCCTTTGGATTATGAATATGCTGAAGGCAAGGGTAGATGAGAAGAAGACAGGAAATTTGGGTAAGGAAGAACACAATTTAAGAGCAGAAGGTAGTGTGAAATTTTAAGCATCTTTTTGGTGGGGCCATGTGCCTTAATCCTCATCAGAAAGAAAGAAGATGCACTATTTTATAAAGCATAGAGTAGGTTAGACCCTGTACTGAGTATTAAACATGTTATTATACCTAATCTCTGCCACAACCTCATGAGAAAGTCAGTACCTGTACCTCCCTTTGAACTTGTAAAGGAAAGTAAGGCTCAGAGGAGTTAAGTCATTTGTCCAAAAACACATACCTAGTAAGTGTCACATTGAAGTGATGTTTCAAGCCAAATTTGTCTCTAAAGGCCATGTTTTTGTATTTCACCCCTGTGATCTCAGGGACATTTAAGATTTTCAGACTCCTGAACAGAAGAATGAGGGACGCTGTGCATAAATCTGGGTGGGAACTCAGCTGTGGTAGACTACTGTCTGTCCCGCGCACCCTCGCCCAAACCAGCATGTAACCCAAACCGAGACAAACTGATCCCACCGGAGGATTTGGAAATGGGACAGAGGAAGGGAGAGGGAGACAAGGAGGAAGGTGAGAGAGAGAGAAAGAAATCAGGCTCCCTCGGGGTGACTGGGGCCTGGGAGGCAGCAGCCATCCTCTGAGGAGCTGGAAGCACAAGAGGCTGGTCTTAGGGAAAGCAGGAAGCAGACGTGTAGAAGCAGCAGAGGCAGAGATGGAGAGAGGCTTTCTGGGTTTCCTGCCTTACTTCACGCAGTCCCTGGTTCCCTGCCCTTGGATTCTGGGAGTCACCACAGGATCCTTAAAACAAATTCCCCTTTCTGCTGAAGCGAGCTCCGGTGGTTTCTGTTATTTGGGACCAAAAAAAGTCTTAATTAATGCAACAGCTGTGGAAAGTTTCCTAGAATGGCTAAGTCGTCATGGCTTGTGTCTAATGCCTCCTCACTAACAAGCCATGACAGGCTGTTAGTTGGTGCTGCCACACGGTGCACTCCTGGGGCGAGCTGCGAGTGTCCACAGTGTGGGGAGGCAGCGAGAGGGCATGGCAGAACGTGGATATCAGGTTTCTACTTCAAAAACCAGTCAACCTAAATGTACAATGCTGCCACATTTTTTGGCTAGTAGGCATCTGAAGAAGGTTCTGACTTCTTTTCTCTCAATATGCAGCAGGAAAAGGGTGCGGTGTTCTTGACTGATGTGGTGCTTTGGCTTGACTTTTTTTGTTCAGTGTTTCTTGAGAGTGTAGACACATGAGGATGGTGGGTCAGGGCTTCCTAGACCGTGGGCCTGAATTCAAATCCCAGCTCAGCCCCTCTCAGCCGTGGGACCTTGGAGCAAGTGACTACACTTGCCTGAACCCCCGTTTCTTCATCCATAAAACGGGGCTGATTATTTCAATAATTAAACAAGAAAATGTATCAAAGTATAAAATAATGATACATATCAAAAGAAATAAAAGAAACAATAAATGAGGTGTCTTGGTATATGTATACTTGGCACATTAAACAACAAAGCAAAATGAAAACTTCAACCTTTTACATGAGGTCATTTTCCTTATCCTGGGTATTTGGGGCTAAGCATTAACTGGTCTTTCTTTTGGTGTGTCCAGTGTGTATCAAGCCCCAAGGCAGAGAAGATAGGGGTGGGACACTCGGTGAATGCCTGCCATGTGCCCAGCACTGTCTCAGGTCTGCCCGAAGGTCGAGACTATGCTAGTGACTTAATATTTTCAAAGTAACTCTATTTCAAAAAGAGACGATTAAATATGACTATAGAAAAGGATAATTGAACACACATTTAAAGCATTATTATGCTTGTGGGAACACTCCTATCCTAGGAATTCTAATTACATCTGTAAGACCACAGGAGAACTGTTTAAACAATCACCATGTGAAATTCTCGATTCTCCCATATACAAACGGTGGTGTAATTCCACTAAGTCACCTCTCAGGCACAAAGATTATAGGGAAATTTGACCTTCGCACACTGACAGTAAATATAATGTAACAAGACCAATTTCTTCACACACACACCAGGACTTCTATGCACATCAGTGTCCTGTGAAAGTCACAAAGGGACGCCGTACGCTGACTCACATTGTGCCACAACCGCTGAAAAGGGTTTTGGAATTCTTTAACCACTTTCTAAGCCAATTCACGAGCTTCACAAGAAAATCAGTTTTACTACTTTATAATTATACTTAATTTTTTTTTTTTTTTGAAGCTTGATCATCCCCCCCCCCCCCATTTACCACTCTTGGCTCTATACTGACTTGGCTATTTCCAAAAATCAAATCCACTCTCAAAAGATGAAGATTTGCCGTTGTTGAAAATGTGCCTTGGGCTCTGAAGGCAATTTCCGAAGAGGAGTCCAAAAAAGTATATGTCCTCCACGGGCTCCTGCCGCACCGCCTGCCAGCAAGCTCAAAGCCTCCTCCATCTTAAAGCCATCTTCGGGACCCTGCTTTATTCAAGCTCCCTCTTACCTCTTCTGTGTCACAAACTCCTTAAAAGAGATGTTTATATTTCACGTCCCCCCTTTTTCACCTCCCTTCCTCTCCTTGGCTGGCCACAGTCTACTTGGGCTCCCACCACTCACTGCAACAACATACAAGATACGTGGGACACAGAGAAAAGAACCTGATGGTTAAATGCAGTGATTTCTGTCCCAGCTTTGCCCTGGCCAACAGCATCACAGCAGGGCACCAGGCTTTGCCTTTTCTTTAATTCTTTGAATATCCTCCTCCCTGCACCCCAACCCCACCTTTTCCTAAGAAGCTTCCATTCTTTAATGCTGGAGCTCTTCTCAGTACATCACTGGTCCCCTTTCTTGTTCAGGTGCCTGCTCCTGGCAGGTATATCCTGGCTCTGTTTTATACACTGAAATATATATCTATCTGTAGCCCAGACCTCTTTCCTGAGTGCCAGGCCTCTTTTTATTCCTGCGCCTTCGACATCGCCTTTTGGTATCCTAGGCACTTACTATCCATATCTTAGTCATCTTTCCCCATCCAAGCATTTTGTTCTTGCTCTCTATTTCAGTCTCAGATTTTCCTTTCACTGTAGCTTAAGGATGGATACTGACACAGTTCAAAGGTCAAATAGGCATATCCTCCTGAGAGGTCTTCTCGAGACTGTCAGAAGCAGTGTTAGTTGCTTCTTTCTTCCTCCTTCTCAGTAAATAGTAAGACAAATGCCTATGGAATTCCTATTCATCCTTCAAGGCCAAGTTCAAAGATTACCTGGCTTTAAAGCTTCCTTGTGCAAAATTAATTACTTTTTCAGCTGGGTTCACCTGGTGCCTATTTTTTTATGTGAACTTTTATTTTGAGATAATTGTCGATTAACATACAATGACAAGAAATAACAGAGAGATGCTATTACCTTTTACCCATTTTCCAATGGCAGAATCTTACAAAATTATAACACAATATCAAAACCAGGATTTTGCCATTGATACAATGCACTGATCTTCTTTAGATTTTCCAATGTCACCGTGTTCACTAAGCTCCACACAATTTGATCCCTTGTGTAGGTTCATGTAAGCACTACCTCAAATGAGACCTGAACACTACCATCACCTCAAGATGCCCTCAAGTTGTCTAATCATTCCCAGTTTTCCCCCTACAAATCAGTTCTCTGGTTCCAAAATGTGTCTTTTCTAAAATGTTACATAATAGAATCATACAGCTGTCACATCTCAGGTTGGCTTTTTTTCTACTCAGAATTAATTACCTTAAGACTCATGCAAACAGCGGTTGGTATCACTAGTTCACTCCTTTTTATTGTCGAGTCCCAGTCCACGATATGGACGTACCACGGTTTGCTTGACCGTGCACCTGTGGCCGGAGATCTGGGCTGTTTCCAGTTTGGGGCCGTTATGAATAAAGCTGCTATGAAAATGTGTGTGCAAGTTTCTGTGTGAACCATAAGTTTTTATTTCTCTGGGAAAAATGCCCAGGAATGCAATTACCAGGTTGCGTGGTGGTTGTGTTTCGTTTTTTAAAGAAACTGTCAAAGTGTTTGCAGAGTAGCTGTGCCATTTTACATTTCCACTGGCAGCATGTGAAGGATCTGCTTTCTCCACAGCCTCACTGGCATTTGGTAAGGCTGTAGCCTTTTACCGACTTTGCGGGTTCCTTTTATTTTAGCCATTCTGACAGGCACGTATTGAGATTTCACTGGGGACTTAATCATTTTCTAATGGCTAATCATGTTAAACAACTTTTTATGTTTATTTGCCATCTGTATGTCCTTTTCAAGAACATGTCATTTGCCCATTTTCTAACTGTACCACTTTTCTATTACTGAGCTTTAAGGATTCTTAACATATTATAGATACCAGTCCCTTGTGGGATATGTGGTTTGCAAATCTTCTCTCCCAGGCAAGCTTGTCTATTTATCCTCTTAACAGGGTCTTTCACAGACAAAAAAGGTTTTAAGTTGAGTTTATCCATCTTTCCTTACACAGGTTGTGCTTTTTGTGTCTAGCATAAGAACTCTTTTACCTACCCTTATAGCACACCTAAGAATTTTATGCTCTTTTATTTACTTATTTATGTATTTATTTATTTATTTGAGAGACAGAGAGAGGAAGAGAGGGAGACAGGGGAGACAACTAGCGGCGGGGAGGGGCAGAGGGGGAGAGAGCTATATAGAGAGAAGCAGACTCCCTGTTGAGCAGGGAGCCCATCCCAGTACCTGGAGATTATGACCCGAGCTGAAGGTATATGCTTAACCAACTGAGCCACCCAGGTGCCCCTTTTATACTCTTTTCTATACAAGTTTTACAGCTCCACATTTTATATTTAAGTCCGTGATCCTATCTGAGTTAATTTTTGCATAAGGCGTGAGTTTAGATCAGGTTCATTTATTTGCCCGTGCACCCCCAATTCCTCCAACACCATTTGCTGAAGACTGTCCTTCTTCTACTGAATTGCTTTTGCTCCTCGTCAAATATTAATTTGGCATATTTGCGTGGCTCTAAATCTGGGTTTTCTATTCTGTTTCATTAATTTATGTGACTATCCCTTCTAGTTCTTCTATAGATACTCTTTATCAAGTTGACATTCTTCTTTTTCCCTAACCTGCTGCCGACTTTGTAGTACATGTGTGTGTTGGACTTTTTCCAAATGCCTCTTCTGTAATAACTCATAGGATATGGTTTCTTATTTTTTATTCTGTTGATATGACAAATCACATGTATCGATTTTTTCCAATAGCTGTACTGAGATATAATTCACATACCATGAAATCTACTCTTTTAAAATGTACAATTCAATCTCTGTGTGGTTGGCAGTACCCATGAGGTTTACCCAAAGTGCAATTGGACACTAACTGAAAAATAAATAACTTTTTTGAATGTATGAATCAGAGGTTTTCAGTATCTGTAAGGAGTTGTGTAATCTTTTCCACTACCTAATTCTATATTCATCATCCCAAACAGAAACTCCATAACCATTAAGAGTCATTCCATGTTCCCCCTTCCCTGGAGCTCCTAGCAACCACTAACTGACCTTCTTATTACATATGATGTGGCTTTTTGTGCCTGGCTTCTTTCTTTCTTTTATTTCTATTTTTTTTTTGATGTATACCCCTCTTTTTAAATTTTTTAAATTTTTTATTAACATATAATATATTATTAGCCCCGGGTATAGGTCTGTGATCTTTTGTCTACATTTTCAAGGTTCATCCATGCTGTGGCATGCATCATTATTTTATTGACTTTTATGGCTAAATACTATTCCAATGTATGGATATACCACATATTGTTTGTCTGCTTATCAGTTGATGGACATTTGGATTGTTCCATTTTTTGGCTATTATAAATAATATAGCTATAAACTTTTGTGTACAAGTTTTGTGTGGATATGTTTTCAATTCTCTAGAAGTCAAATTCCTGGGTCATACACTCTACATCTAACGCTTTGAGAAACTTCCAAAATGCTTTCCAAAGTGGCTGTTTCGTATGGTACATAGACATGAAGATCACCATGTCTTTTTGGTTGAATAAAACACTGGGTCCCTCTCTCTCTCTAGTAATTTTCTTTGCCTTGAAGTCTATTTTATCTGATGATAATATCATCACTGCTGCCTTTTTAAAATTATATTTGTATGGCCTATAATTTTTCATTCTTTTGCTTTAAAACCACCTATGTCACTGTATTCAAAATGAGTTCATTTGGAAATCCAATTACTGGATCATGCTTTTTATCTATCCCCCCAATCTCTGCCTTTAAATTGGTGTGATTAGGTAACTGGCATTAAGGGCAATTATTAATATGTTAGGCATTACATTGCCATTTTAAAAAAATATTTTTAAAATTTATTTATTTGATACAGAGAGAGAGATAGAGATCATAAGTAGGCAGAGGGGGGGGGGGGAAGCAGGCTCCCTGCTGAGCAGAGAGCGTGATGCGGGGCTTGATGCCAGGACCCTGAGATCATGACCTGAGCCAAAGGCAGAGACTTATCCACTGAGCCACCAGGAACCCCTATGTTGCCATTTTTAAACTTTGTTTTCTGTTTGTTTCCTCTCTTTCTCATTATAATGTTTCTTTTCCTATAGGTTGAAGGAACATTTTTTTTATTCCATCTTCATTATTTATAAAGTTATCACTTTGTGTAGATTTCTTTGTGGTTCCTCTAAGTACCACCCTATGAATAATTTATACAGTCTACTATCAACTTTTTATTACTTCAGGTGAGGTATAGGGACCTGAATTCCCCTTAGGTTCCTTTACCCTCTCTACAGTCTCAGTATTCTTCCACATACACTGATCACTACATTATTGTTTTAACTTTGGTTCTAACCACCAAATATGATTTAAAAAACTCACGAGGATAGTTCATGATATTTACCCCCAGTGGTACCCATTCTCATATTCCTCCTTCCATTCTGAAATTCCATGCTATCTTATGTTATCATTTCCTTTCTGTTTAGAGAACTTTCTTTAGTCATGCTTTCAGGGTATGTAGGCTAGAAGCAAATTCTCTTAGCTTTCCTTTGTCTGAGAATGTTTTTATTTCCTCTTGGTTTCTGAAGGATAGTTTTGCTGGAAACAGAATTCATGGTTGACATTACTTTTCTTTCAGTACTTGAAAATTCTGCCACTATCTTCCAGCCTCCTTGGTTTTAAAACGATTATCATTTGAAATGATGTTTTCCTAAAAGTAAGGCATCATTTCACTCTGCTTTAAAGATTTCTTTCTTTGCATTCAGTTTTTAGGAGTTTAAATATGATGTGTCTTGGCATTGATTCCTCCGGGTTTGTGCTGTTTGGGTCTAAGATACTGTGATTTTATATGTAAAATAATTTACATATAGAAACTTATAAAGAATTTATAATAAGAAATACATATTTGGTCTTCATTCTTGCTCCTAATATAAAGCTCCTACAACTCTTGGAAATTTCCTAAATGATTATGAGCAATAACGATTATTTTTTGATACTCATAACAAATCCCCTTCAATCACACTTGAGTTTTATGCTAATGAGATAACCTTTGGAAAGCTTTTAAGTATGGGGGCTGGTTGTCAGAGGAATCAATCATGGGATCAGAGGGCTGGAACATGGAGCCTCATTCCCCAACCTCAGAGGATGGGAAAGAGGAGCTAGAAATTGAGTTCATTCGCCAATGGTCAATGATTTAATCAATCATGACTACGTAATGAAGCCTTCATTAAAACCCAAAAGGATAGGGTTAGAGAGTCTCCAGGTTGGTGTACTTGCAGAGATGCTGGGAGAATGACACATCCAGAGAGAGTCTGGAAGCTCCATGCGACACATCTTGCTACATTTCCTTGCCCCATGCATCTTGTTCATCTGCATGTGCCTGAATTCTATTCTTTTCTAAGAAACCAGTAATCTAGTAAGTAAGCTGTTTTCCTAAGTTATGTGAACTACACTAGCAAATTAATCAAACCTGGGGAGGGGGCCAAGGAATACTCAATTTATAGCCTGTCGGCTAGAGCACAACTAACAACCTGGACTTGTGACTGGCTTCCCAAGTTGGAGGGGGCAATCTTGTGGGACTGAGTCCTTAACCTATGGGATCTGACACTACCTCTAGGTTGATAGCGTCAGGTTTGAGTTCCACTGTAGGACACCCAGCTGGTGTTCAGAACTGCTTAAGGTGTTAAAAACCCACAGGTCTGACATCAGAAGTGAAGTAGTTCTTTACAGGAACCTGCTCAGCTTACTGAAGGCTGATCTTGGGCCGAATTTGGGAAGTTATCAGCCATTACTACTTTGAATACATTTCCAGTCCCATTTGCTCTCTCCTCTCTTTCTGGGACTCCATTGATACAAATGTTTGCTCTATTGTTATTATCGCATAAATCCTTCTTGCTCAAACTAGGTAAATCCTACTGCTCTGTCTTCAAGTTCATTAATTCTAATTCTATCCTATAATCTCTAATCTACTATTGAGTTCTGGATACTTTTTGTTTTATTTTATTTATTTTTGGTGATATTCCTTACTTTGATATTTTCCTTCTTTTTAAATTTCTTTGTTGAGATTTTCTATTTTTTTCATTTCTTTCAAGACAATTCATGATTATTTGTTAAAGCATTTTTGCAGAGGTTGCTTTAAAATCCTAATCAGGTAATTGCGACATCTGACTCATCTTGGTATCAGTATCAACTATATTTTCTCATTCAAATTGTTTTTCCTGGTTCTTGGTATGATGAGTGAATTTTGAATATGCTGTAAACATTTTGGGTATTATATTAGGAGACTCCGGATCCTATATAGTCTTTTGTGGGTCTTTGTTTTTGTTTTTGTAAGCAGTCTCCTACTGAGGTGTAGCCCAAGGGCAAGGTGAATGTGTGTGTTCAGCTTCCTATTGAATCCCAATGCTACCAACCGAGCAAAAATGACACACAGACTCACAGTGCCTTACTGTAGGTAGCAATCCAGGTTTCCCTTCAACCCTGTTGACATCTTCCTGGTGAAAAGGGGCACCAATTCCCACTTTCTCACCGATTCCAAGTGTGGGTATAAATGAAGCTCCCTGCTAAGCCCCACTGTCACCAGGAAGGGGAAAAGCTAAAAGCTGGTATGTCTTGTGACTACAGTTCAGGGGCAGAAGCTCAACTCCCTGTTGACTCTAGGAGTGGGGAGTGGGTTAGCACCTCCCACTCCTTGGTTTATGGTGGCAGGAGGTACAGGCCTGGTTCACACTGGGTTCCATTCCAGTGACACAGGGGGTGTGCTTTGGTAACTGGCCCTGACTCATCACATCTCTTTGCTGCCAGGTAGGAATGGTGGCTCCTTTTACCTCTGGGATTTGCTGGCCCTACTCCCATGGGATAGGTGGAACACTACTTATTTTTGCTGGGGGACAGAAACTCAACTCCACCCTTAGCTCTGCCTACACTACCCAAGAGGAGAATCAGAACACAGTCTGCTTCTACTGGGTGAAGAAGAGAGTCTGCTCCTCACTTGGCCCCACAGACACTATCCCCAAAGGGAAATTGACCCATGCCTCCTTCCACTGAGAAGGGAAAGGCAGAACAGCTCCTTCCTTGGTTCCACCAACACTACCTGAGCCTGGGAATAAGAGCACCAACAGCTTCTGCTATGCAGGGGACAGAAGACTGGCCCTGCACAGATGTCACACCTCCCAAAGCGGAATCAGAGTGTCACCTGCACGTGGCAAGAGGAATCTCTTGGAGATCTTTTTTCCTCTGCCTTTTGTTCATTCCAGGGTGGCACCTTCTACACCCTTTCTGGACTATATGGTTGGCAATGAGGAAAACCAGGGTAATCACTGGCATATTCCTCAAGTCCTGAGACTCCCATGCAATCTGCCTTCTCTTTTCCACCTTTCTGAATCTTCCTACGCTTGTTTGTTATGTTATGTCCATGTTTTTAGGAAGGAGGAGGGCTGGGAAGAATGGGCATACTCTACCTTTGTCACAAATACAACTGCCTCATTTTATCAGAGCAACTTTAACACTTTATTCTTTAAGATGTTTTCCTACCCAATTTTCACATTACACAGCAACCTCTTTGAAAGCACTGGACTATGTCTCTTCACCATTCACCTTCCCAGGAATACCAACCAAGAAGAAACAGGAATGGATCCCAGCACTTAGAAACATGTTCTATTCAACCAATTAATACATATTCTGCAAACCCCTACACAAAATGTTGACTTCTTCCTTTTTCTCCCTCTTTTTATCTTATACACATGTATTTACATATACAGTTAATTACATACCAGTTACCGAGTAAGATTCGAGAAACAGAAAGACAAGTAAGACCTAATCTTTGTTCTTGAGGGCTTTACCATCCATCAGGATAGAGTCACACACAGGGATGTTTGGCAAGTGCCAGGAAATAGATGTGAACAAACAGGGAAGGGAAAGGAGAGTGTGTTGACTAATTCTTCCAGAGTGAGATGGCAAAGGCAGTTCAGATGGGCCCTGGAGAATAGATAAAGGGCAGGGCATGGGCAAGACACACAGCTATGGGAGAATAAAATTGTCTGGGGAAGATGAGGGGCTGAATCAGGACAGGATACTGCATAGAAGCTAAGAAACTTATTTCCCTCTTTTACTATTATCAATAAAGCTGGTAATTTCATTTTTTCACTTGACCTGGTATGAATATCAAGCTACCCAGCATCTCCTAGTCTTAAGAATGATTTGTCCACACAAATATTTACTTCTCATGGATCTCATTTTCAAATCCTCTCTTCCTTTCCCACTCTCCATTACCTTCAGTGGGAGGCTTGTTTCTTTCCCAAAACTTTCTGCTGGAAGTTGCCTTCTTTTATCTCCAGCCCAGGCATTAAAACGTGTAGAGATGTGAGCGATCAGTAGGACTGGCAGAGTATAGACCTCTGAGAAGCCATTACTCCATGTAAGCATTAGGCTCCATTAATCTTTGTTATTGTCTATGAGTTTCTTGTAATTTCATTAACAGTGATTTGGGATTTACAAGAATGGAATAATATTGCCAGTAAGTTTAAAATGACAAGGACATCTTCCTTGTTTAATGCAGAACAATTTAATCTTGCTCTGTTCCAGGTAAGGAAAGAAGGGATTCCCTTGGCAATGAAGAGGTGAGATTCAAAACACAATCTTTGGATTTTCTGTGTGGCCCACAGGGAGGCACAGTCAGTTTTTCTGTCTGATAAATGTGGCAGATGGTCACCAATGGAATACTACTTCTTTCCAATGCAAGGATGAGAGGACTCTGAATAACTCCAAAGGGACATCTCAAAGAGAGTCATATTCTATTACAGCCAGTACATTTTGAAATATTTAGTTGAACAATTTCAACGTGTAGTCTAAGGAGCACTAGGTCCATGAGATAATCCAAGAGAAGGAGTTCAAGGAAATATTAACCCACTGTTTTCTAAAAATATTTGGCCACAGAACCCTTTTACTCTATGACACTCTATTAAAATCCCAAAGGATACATGACCTACCAACACCTTTTGGAAAATCCTAACCTGATCAAATAATCCATTTTACAAAGGATGAAAGTGCTCTGCCTCTCTCCATCTCCCCAAATTTAATTAATTTGCTCAAGGTCACCCCACTAGTTCCCAGGAGAGCTAGGACTAACTTCTAGTACTCCTTCAATGCTGCCACACTCCTTTACCAGAGGAACCTTTTCTAAATGGGAATTTAATCATATTGGACTTCCTGATAAACAGCAAGATCATTAGTCACTTAATGTTAGTTATATTTGAAAGCTTTCCCAAAAAAGGGTTGACCTGAGAGAGGTTAGTATTATATGTCTCTCCTTTCAAGCAGTTATTTCAAGGTTGGTTTTACCTGGAGTAAAAGGAAATTTCTGTCTGTTTGGAAGAGTTCCATCTTGAAGATATTTCAATATTTCTTGCCACAGCACCCTTTCTGTGCTCGGTATTTTTAGCTCACTGTTTTCTATTTTGGCAGCTGAGAAGCTGCAGTTTGTAATTTTACCTTCAGCTTCATATTTCTTCTTAAAAGTGAATACAATGTCCTGTTTATAATAATAAAATCACTAGTTGGCAGAACGACATTAAATGGAAAAAAAAAAAAAAGAGAGAGAGAAAGCAATTGGAAAATTTAGAGCAAGCAATTTTAAGTGCCAAGTTTCACATTTGTAATGGTCCGGTGGAGGTCACTGGGCATCCTTTTTATTGAGGGGATAGTGAAGAAATAGACATCCACAAGTTCTCCTGTGAAAAACTATAGATACTACCTCCACTTCAAGGAAGCTCAGGTTTTACTAAAAAGTGATGTGATCCAAACTTCCACAATATTACTAACTATAGGAAAAATATAAAAATCATTTTAGCATGGTATTTTCCCCCTCCAATATTTAGGTTTTCATTTTCCACTTTAATTGAGCTTTTAAGCTTCGGTTTCCTATTCCAGTTTAGCAACAAAGGAAACAAAATAATAAGAATGAAATTAGAAGTAAGTGGAGCCTGTCTCAGAAACAACCTTGGGGTTTCTTGGGCTTCTGGTGCAACCCCCTACAAGCAGTTTCCTTGGATCCAGTCTCTTCTTGATCCCCAAAGCCCTGCCGTATTAGTGCTGCTTGCTTTTTGCTTTTCTTTAACCTCAGATGCCCTGCTGAAGAGAGCTGCAGGTCTAGGCCATGCAAACAGGGATTCTCCAGAGACTAGAGGTGAAGGTCCAGAAAAATGGTGCTCGCGATCAGAAGGGCCAGATCACCCCTAGGAGTTCACACCAGCCTTCCTTCTTGAAAATTGCTAACCAGCCATTTTTCTTTTCAAAATAAACACTATTTCTCTCAACTTCAGTTTGCAAAATATTACCCCAATTCCACTGGACTAAAAAACTGGAATTTTACTGACATAATTGGATTATGAGGTTTAAAGATTGATGGAACTTTTCTGTTCCAAATATAATCGTTCAAATACCAAACCTAAACGGGTATGTAGAAGTCCTTACGTAGCTAGAGCCAGGGGAACGCTGCAGGATGCATGGCAGAGTGGCCGAGCAGCAGGGGTCAAGAAGCTATCAAAAGCATAGGAGTTGTGAGCCCTGGTGTTGAAGGATCTGGGAGTCTTACAGGAATGTATCACCTTTTCTGCAGCCACATCCTATCACTAAATGAAGACTGCTTTAGTCCCTCTAGCTCCCTCTATGCCTGCTCACTTTTCAGATACCGGTTCAAGTACCAATGCCCTTGGCAGTGGCTCATACTGGTATCATATTGGTATCATTGGGCCATACTTTGCTGTAATTTGTCTCCCTGAGAAAGAATAAAGTCCTGAAGAACAAGAACTGGGCCTTTTTTGTCTCTGTATTTCCAGTAACTAACTTAGAATTAGGCATACATTACATATATCCATATAAAAATAATATGTATAAATAGATGTATATAGGAGAGAAGACAGGAAAAGGAAAAAGACATAGAGGGTTTCATTTAGGAGTTTACAGAATATGTATTAATTTATTCATGTTTTTTAGTGGGTGCTCGGACTCATTCCAATGTCATTCTGTGACATTCCTAGGAAAGTAATGTTGATAAAAACCTCTTTGAAGGCACTGCACCTCTGAGCAGAAGAAATCACATACTACAAACGCATGTACCAAGCAACTCTCCCCTCTGGCACAATCCCACCCAATTATCAAATCTCCACTACCCATGGATGGTATTCAATTAATATTTGTCAGCTGAAAAACTAAGTGAATCTATCTTAAGACTGAAGAGAAGGAAAAGGTAACCAGATCAAAAGACTTCAGCATACCACAGACTTCTCTTTATGTTCATCTTTTATTGTAAAAAGTAAGCAGTTAACTGATTACATACATAAATACATAAAAAATTAATCTTGGTGCCCTCATAAGGTATATGGGTCAGGAGTTAAGTGAAGTGTCCAGAAAAAAGCGTCAGTGTTCCAGAACAGAAAGCCAATGACACTTGCGTCCTCATTACTTCCTGTGCTTTCAGCCAACTGTGATCAATGGGATTTGCTCATGCCCCATACATGGATTTATGGAAATTACTTAGTTTCAGCTACACTAATCCTTACAAAACAGGCAAGTGGCTAAAAAAAGATTATTACAAAGATCCACAGACTGAAGATACTACTAAACTAATAATACTAATTCTACTAATACTATAGTACCAATAGTACTAATACTACTACTAAAACGGCAAAGTTGACATTTCTTCTGCCTCTAATATAAATTCATCACCAGCCACATGTATGAATTCAAAACAATGACTGCCAACCATATGCTACCCAACAGATTCTTAGAAAAAAGTAAAAAGACTTAATCTGTTACTTCAAGGTAAAGGCAATATTTTAACAAGAAAAAAAATACTGATTTTTGAACAAAATAAAACAAAAAACCTCAGGTTTTGAAGACAACATTTTTTAAAAGGGCATTTGAAATGTCATAAATTTGGAGACCTAAAACAATCTAAGCCTAAGATTGCACTACTGCAAAACTACTCATATCTATACACTTAAACTTTGTGAGAGAATTTTCTACCTATTTTTTCAAGATGCCAACTGAAGAATAACCAAAGACTATAAACTTATTTTTTTAACTCTAAAAATACAGCACCTTTCAATTAGTTCACAAGAACTGACTGACATCATGAAAGATGAAAATTTATTAGCTGGATTGTATTTCTGAATATAATCAGTGAATAGGACTAAAACATGAATATTATGATTTAGTAATTTCAGTTATCTTCTTCTGAGGTATCTTTTTCAGTTATGATAACCATTAAATCTAAAACTAAGTATCAAAATATACAGAACTTATAATCAGAACTTTGTGTTTCTATATCACAGGTTGTGAAAACAAAAATTAAAAAAAAACATGAATTTCAATCACACTGCTCTCATCAAAAGTTAAATTATGAATGTGAACAGCTTACTATGCCTTTTTAAAGGAAAGTATCTTCAAAATTTATTTTATTCTCATTTTTCCACTTTTATGTATATTTATAATGTACATAATAAATAAGAAAAGTGGTAAATATGCTTGTGATTATAAAAAAAAGACATAAATGTTATTGGGAATGCATGTTTCAAAAAACTTTAGAGATTACTACTTTAGGTATTGGGAAACAGTTGAAAGATTTTAAGCTAAAGGAGTAAAAGAAATCAGATTTGAATTTTAGAAACATAATCCTAGCGATAATAGGCAATGAAAACGTGTTAGGAGGTTAAAGTGATAAAAAAAAAATCACTGATACTATGCTCATAGCAGTATACTACAGCTCGTCCTATAAGCTCCCTGGATCTGTGGATCCTTGCACAGCACACACAAGCTTATTTTAACAGAGGTCTTCTGCAGAGCAAGGCCTCCTGTTCTGTGGTCTAACTCAGAGGCAACTGGGGCCAAAGAAAAAGGCAACGTGGAGCCTGAGAACAGGGGCTGGAACTGAGAACACGCGGGGCTGGCGGACTGTTGAAATGCCTTATCATTTATCTGTAGGCTAAGAATCAGGCTAAAAAAGATCAATCACATCTCTTTTCTGACAGTCCCATGTATAATTTTTTTTTTTTTTGAAATCTCAGTAGCCTCTTTATTTATATGGTAACAAAAGAAAGAAGAAAACTATCTATATTTGCTTTCACTGAGAAGGTGCTACAGGTACGTGCTAGGTCTTTCTCTTTCTCTCTCTCTCTCTCTCTCTTTCCCTCCTTCCCTCAGTCCCTCCCTCCCTCTCTTTCTTTCTTTCTGGAGAACATTTTTTTTTTTATTTTTAAAAGATATAAAAGTTATTTTAAAAAATAATTTGGGGGCACCTGGGTGGCTCAGTGGGTTAAGGCCTCTGCTTTCGGCTCAGGTCATGATCCCAGGGTCCTGGCTCTCTGCTCAGTAGGAAGCCTGCTTCCCCCTCTCTCTCTGTCTGCCTCTCAGCCTACTTGTGGTCTCTCACTGTCAAATAAATAAATAAAATATTAAAAAAAATAATTTGTAAAATAGAGCAATTTATAAAATGAAGTGAAATACTGCCCCTCCCTACCTCCTACTACCCTACCAAGTCCACTCATGATCACAACTATCAATGTTCGATGTATTTCCTTCCAGACCATTTTCTATGCATATATATTTTTGTATATGCATATATATGTATGCATGGGTATATGCTTTTGGACAGTATTTTTCTATTCTTTGGCTTTATTAAAAATAGGCTCATATTCACGCTGTTTTGAAACCTGTTTCTTTTACTTGGCAACAGATGACAACCACCCCTTTAGGACAGTCCACATGGATCTAGTTCCTGTTTGGCAGCTGCAGGGAATGCAACCTGGCTGGTATGACAAGGTTATTTAACCATCCCTTTGCTGGGGTGCCTGGGTGGCTCAGACGACTGAGTGTCCGATGTTTGCTGTAGGCTCAGGTCATAATCTCAGGGTCATGGGACTGAGTCCCAAGTTGGGCTCTGCACTCAGCAGGGAGTCTGATTGAGACTCTCCCTCTGCCCCTACCATGCCTGTGTACCCTCTATCTCTCAAATAAATAAATAGATTTTTTTTAAAAAGTCATCCCTTTGTTGAGGGACATGAACAGTGTCACTTTTACAACAGAGCAGCAATGAACATTCTTGTACATCTATCCTTGTACACTTTGAGCAGGATGGGTTTCTTGAAGTCAAGTTTTTGGGTGAAAGGGTAGGTACATTTCAAATGTTGATAGTTACTGAGGAATGACTAGACTGACTTCAACTTCAAACAATGAAGTTCAACCATTCATTCTTACTAGGTTTTGTTTTGTTTTATTGTTTTTAAAGATTTTATTTATTTGTCAGAGAGAGAGAGGGAGAGAGAGCGAGCACAGGCAGACAGAATGGCAGGCAGAGACAGAGGGAGAAGCAGGCTCCCTGCTGAGCAAGGAGCCCGATGCGGGACTCGATCCCAGGACACTGGGATCATGACCTGAGCCGAAGGCAGCTGCTTAACCAACTGAGCCACCCAGGTGTCCCTAGATTTTTTTTTTTTTAAATAGATTCCAAGGTTTAGGAAAAGACCTCAGCAAACAAGCCCTTCAATTTGTATATGAGAAAATGATGGTTCGGATAGAGTGGTTTGGGCCCAAGACCCCAAAGCCCCTGATGAGATCACGGACCAGCAGGAGTTCCACGAGTGGTGGTTACTACTGAAAGCCAGGAGAGCAACTTGAGTTAAGTGACTGCAAATATAAACGTGTGGTCCACCAGAGCTACTAACAAGAAGGAAAGGGGAATGTCATCTCCTTTTCCTTGCCTACCCTTGGCAAGAAAAGAAAAAAAGCATTTGTATCTTAAAGGAAAAAAGATAGAATAGCAAGAGGGAGCAGAGAAGGAGGATTCTTAAACTAGATGGAGTAAGGGGCACCAAGAGCGAAGGAATCATAAGTTCAGCTGCATGAAGTGAGCAAGTGTGGTGGAAAAGACTCTGACATGGGATGACCTTAGCGGAAAACCTTCCACAGCCTCAGTGGGTTGTATGAAAAGTTTCTTGGTTCTAAATATCTCCATGTGGCATCCAAAATGAATGCCAGTACTGAAACCAAATTCTGAAGAGAAATATCAGAAAAGAACTAACATCCCACAATGAAGAAACATCTTCAAAGAAGATGTTGTTATAAAAATACCACAAAAGTACTTTCCAGCAAATTCCAGACCTAAAAGTAAAGCTTTAAAATGAAGCTCCAAGCACAGAAGCTTTGAACCCTTTGCTCTGTGCCTGAAGAGGCCCATTTAAAGGAAGGTACTTCTGACCAGATAACATTGTTGTTATTCCATCAGACCTAAGGGGACATAACAATGAGAAAAAGAGACAGCAACTGTACCTTCTGAAATTAGAATGGTCAAGAACAAATGGGAGCAGGCTTTTTCTATAAAGGGCCACAAGGCCCTTCCCAGGCCATATGGTCTCTGTTGCAATTATTCAACCCTAATGCTGCAGTGCACAAAGACAACCACAAACAAAATATAACCAAATAAGCATGGCTGTGTTCCAATACAATTTAATGGATACTGAAATTTGAATTTCATATAATTTTCATGAAAGATTATTTTGTTTTGATTTTTTTTTCAGTCATTTAAAAAATATAAAAACCATGCTTAGCTCATAGGCTATCCATAAATAGGCAGTGGGCTGGATTTAGCATGTGGGCCATACTTTGCCCACCTCTGCTACAGAGCACTTAAGTCTCAACTGAACTGAATTTGAAAGTTGGTAGAAAGATGGAAACATCTGAGGTCCATCCCTAAGAAAGTGAAGTTAGAAGACAGAAAGGTGGAAACATGTTGTTCTTAAAGAGTTTCAGACATTTACCTTAAATCTCTTCTCTTGCTGAATTCCTCTGGTGGGATTGTCCAGGGCAGGCCTTGAGGGAGACACTCTAGAACTTCGGAAGAGAAATCAGAGAAATCCACACCATACTCTGTTAGTATTCCTTCTGTTTCAGGCTCAATTTCACCAGCCTGACCAAGGCTCTTAGCCAGCTGCCTGTGAACAGGACAGAGAGGAACAAGTATGTCAGTGAATAAATAAGACCATAGGCATCCGTTTCCTCTCTAAAAGTGAGGGTAGTAAGCAAATCTTCGAAACTTCCTGTCCTTCCCCCAGCAAGAACACCATCACCCGTGAATGGGGGCTGAGGGGTAAG
Source organism: Mustela putorius furo (assembly GCF_011764305.1). Lineage (NCBI taxonomy): Eukaryota > Metazoa > Chordata > Mammalia > Carnivora > Mustelidae > Mustela > Mustela putorius. The sequence continues at coordinate 33,824,096 of NW_025421341.1, read as the reverse complement.
CAGAAGAGACAATGATACTCTTATCCTGTTAGATCCCTAACTACAGTATAATTTTAACTTTCTTCAGGAATTCTGATGTGGGGAGTTGGGCCAGATGGCCTTTCTTGGGCTTCCTGCAATTGTTTTTCTTGAAAAAGTCAAATTGAGGGGCACCTGGGCGGCTCAGTGGGTTAATGCCTCTGCCTTCGGCTCAGGACATGATCTCAGGGTCCTGGGATCAAGCCCCGCATCAGGCTCTCTGCTCAGCGGGGAGCCTGCCCCCCACCGCCCCCACCTGCCTCTCTGACTGCTTGTGATCTCTGTCAAATAAATGAATAAAATCTTTAAAAAAAAGTCAAATCGATATTATTAAAAGCTTTTGTCAATCCCTTCTCTTACAGACACCTTTAGAGATAATTCTTAAATCATTAGTTTCACAGTGCCTATATCTTTTTTAAAAAAAAGATTTTATTTATTTATTTAATAGAGAGAGAGATCACAAGTAGGCAGAGAGGCAGGCAGAGAGAGAGGGGGGAAGCTGGCTCCCCGCTGAGCAGAGAGCCCGATGTGGCACTTGATCCCAGGACCCCCAGATCACCACCTGAGCAGAAGGCAGAGGCTTAACCCACTGAGCCACCCAGGCGTCCCACAGCACCTATATCTCAAGTCACACTCACTAGATTAGATCAGACACCTTTTTTTTTCACAATTCTAATTTTTACCTTAATATTTTAAACTATTTTATCTGAACACACTACTAATATATTTTCACTGTAAGAAGTTAGAAAATACAGAAATGCATCATGAAGAAAATTAAAAATAATAGCAATCTGCTCACTTGGCAAACTGCCATTCACATTTTGGGGTGTTGGCCCATTAAAAATAATTTGCTCCATTAGAAGTAAATGACTGTATATTTTTTCCTGTTTTGTTGAAGATTATTTGACCGTAGAGTTGAGGGTCCATATCTGGGCTCTCTACTCCGTTCCACTGGTCTATGTGTCTGTTTTTATGCCAGTACCATGCTGTCTTGGTGATCACAGCTTTGTAGTAAAGCTTGAAATCAGATAACATGATGCCCCCAGTTTTATTTTTGTTTTCAACATTTCCATAAAGATTCAGGGTTTCTTCTGATTCCATACAAATTTTAGGATTATTTGCTCCAGCTCTTTGAAAAATACCAGTGGTATTTTGATCGGAATGGCATTAAAAGTATAGATTGCTCTAGGCAGTATAGACATTTTAACAATGTTTATTCTTCCGATCCAAGAGCATGGAATGGTCTTCCATCTTTTTGTGTCTTCAATTTCTTTCATGAGTGTTCTGCAGTTCCTCGAGTATAGTTCCTTTACCTCTTTGGTTTATTCCCAGGTATCCTATGGTTCTTGGTGCTATAGTAAATGGAATTGATTCTCTAATTTCCCTTTCTGTATTTTCATCATTAGTGTATAAGAAAGCCACTGATTTCTGTACATTGATTTTGTATCCTGCCACGTTGCTGAATTGCTGTACGAGTTCTAGTATTTTGGGAGTGGAGTCTTTTGGGTTTTCCATATAAAGAATCATGTCATCTGCGAAAGGAGAGAGTTTGACTTCTTCATTGCCAATTTGGATGCCTTTTATTTCTCTTTGTTGTCTGATTGCTGTTGCTAGGACTTCTAATACTATGTTGAACAAGAGTGGTGAGAGTGGGCATCCCTGTCGTCATATTCCTGATCTCAGCGGGAAGGCTGCAAGCTTTTTCCTATTGAGGAAGATATTTGCTGTGGGTCTTTCATAGATAGATTTTGTGAAGTTCAGGAATGTTCCCTCTATCCCTATACTTTGAAGCGTTTTAATCAGGAATGGATGCTGGATTTTGTTAAATATACAGTGGAAAAAAGACAGTCTCTTCAATAAATGGTGCTGGGAAAACTGGACAGCTATATGAAGAAGAATGAAACTCAACCATTCCCTTACACCGTACACAAAGATAAACTCAAAATGGATAAAAGTCCTCAATGTGAGACAGGAATCCATCAGAATCCTAGAGGAGAACATAGGCAGTAACCTCTTCGATATCAGCCACAGCAAATTCTTTCAAGATATGTCTCCGAAGGCAAAGGAAACAAAAGCGAAAATGAATTTTGGGGATCTCATCAAGATCAAAAGCTTCTGCACAGCAAAGGAAACAGTCAACAAAACAAAGAGGCAACCCACGGAATGGGAGAAGATATTTGCAAATGACAGTACAGACAAAAGGTTGATATCCAGGATCTATAAAGAACTCCTCAAACGCAACACACACAAAACAAAATGAAGACATACAAATGGCTATCAGACACATGAAAAAAATGTTCATCATCACTAGTCATCAGGGAGATTCAAATTAAAACCACATTGAGATACCACCTTACACCAGTTAGAATGGCCAAAATTAGCAAGACAGGAAACAACATGTGTTGGTGAAGATGTGGAGAAAGGGGAACCCTCTTACACTGTTGGTGGGAATGCAAGTTGGTACACCCACTTTAGAGAACAGTGTGGAGATTCCTTAAGAAATTAAAAATAGAGCTTCCCTATGACCCTGTCATTGCACTCCTGGGTATTTACCCCAAAGATACAGATGTAGTGAAAAGAAGGGCCATCTGTACCGCAATGTTTATAGCAACAATGGCCACGGTCGCCAAACTGTGGAAAGAACCAAGATGCCCTTCAACAGACGAATGGATAAGGAAGATGTGGTCTATATACACTATGGAGTATTATGCCTCCATCAGAAAGGATGAATACTCAACTTTTGTATCAACATGGATGGGACTGGAAGAGATTATGCTGAGTGAAATAAGTCAAGCAGAGAGAGTCAATTATCATATGGTTTCACTTATTTGTGGAACATAACAAATAGCATGGAGGACAAGGGGGAGATGGAGAGGAGAAGGGAGTTGAGGGAAATTGGAAGGGGAGGTGAGCCATGAGAGACTATGGACTCTAAAAAACAATCTGAGGGTTTTGAAGGGGTGGGAGGCTGGGGGAACCAGGTGGTGGGTATTAGGGAGGGCACGGATTGCATGGAGCACTGGGTGCGGTGCAAAAACAATGAATACTGTTACACTGAAAAGAAATAAATTTTTTTTTAAAAAGTAGTAAATGACTAAATGACTGCATTTAACAGAATAGCTCTGATGCTCTGAGTAGGGTTCCACCTTTTAGAAGGCAACTATACCTCTTCATCTATGGGTCATCTATAAATATACCAAGATTGATCGTGCTCAATTCTAGTTAAGTCCTGGCATGCCACATTCAAGCCATAAGTCAAAGTTCTGTGTAGAATACAGATATGACATTCTTCCGGAAAGGGGTTTAGCTCAGGCATTTGGGTTTTCTCTGGAGCCATTTGATTTCTCTGAAGAAGACTGTGTTTCCTACGTAAGGGTAGATGCCTGGCTGCCAGAGTTCTTAGGTGCACCATGGTAGAGGGAGACTGGGGATGCGGTTGCCTCATGGGCAGACTTCTAACAAATTCCCATCTTCAGCCTTGCTACTGGAACAAGGTAGTGGTGGCAACAGGGCTGGCCCCACCTCTCATATGCCAGCCATGAGAAACCAGCCCAGAGTGGACACATACATCTGCCTACCCATAAGTTCTGTAGCCTCTGGGGTGCCTGTGGGCTCCTCACATACAACATGGGCTCAGACTGAGTGTCATTTTCCCAGAAGGCATATCAAAAAGCCAAAAGCAACAAAAATATGTGGGGAAAAAATACAGAAAGCTACCAGGAAGATCCATACATATTTAGAAATTAAACTAACAGGAGGCTAAATGAGAAATAAAAAGAGAATCAGAAATATTTCAAACTGAATAAAACACAATATATCAATATTTGTGAGAAGCAGCTAAAGCATTGCTTTGAGGGAAATTCTGCTCTAAATAAATGTAATGCTCATATTAGAAAAGAAGAAATGTCTCAAACTAGTGATCTAAAGCTTCTACCTTAAAAAAATGAAAAAAGAAGAGCAAGTTAGATTTCAGGTAAGCAGAAGGAAGAAAATAATAAATAAGAATTAAGGGACAGAAAATGAATAGCCATAAAGAATACCAATAAAATCAAAAGCTGATTCTTTGAAAAAAGAATAAAATAGAAAAGTTTCTAGTGAAGCTAATCAAGAAAAACAAGGAAAGACCCAAATTATCAATATCAGGAACAAGACAGGACACATCATTATAGATCCTACAAGCATTAAAAGGATAATAAAGGAATTATAAATGACTTTAAGGCAATACATTCAATATCTGGGATCAAATGGATAAACTTCCTGAAAGACAAACTGTCTAAGATTATTCAAGCTGAAACTAATATGTAATATTCTGTTTATTTTTTTTTTTCACTTAAACATTTCTTTATTGTTAAGAATGACATATAGAAAAGTATACAAAATTTACATGGACAACTTAGCTAGGTGGACATCATAAACATTGATGTAATCATCAGCCAGCTTATAAAACAACAGTACCAGCCCCCAGAAGCCTTCCTCTCGTGTCCCCCCTCAATCATCAACTTGCCTACTCCCCAAAGATAACTGCCATCTAGACTTTCAATGTTGTATTTTAGATTTGCCTGTTTTAGAATTTTATATAAATGGATCCGTAGGGGGCGCCTGGATGGCTCAGTTAAAGCCTCTGCCTTCCGCTCAGGTCATGATTCCAGGGTCCTGGGATCGAGTCCCACATTGGGCTCTCTGCTCAGTGGGGAGCCTGCTTCTTCCTCTCTCTCTCTCTGCCTACTTGTGATCTCTGTCAAATAAATAAATAAAATCTTTAAAAAAAAATGGATCTGTAGGTATGTATTCTTTTGTCTCTGTGTCTTAAAAATCAATGTGAGATTCAACCATATTTGTTATTGAAGAAATACAAAATAAAGCCATGATAAAATACCAATGCACCCACCAAGATAGACATTTTTTTTAATGCCAAGCATTAAAGAGAATGCGAAACAAAGAGGAACTCTTCTCTACCGCAGGTGGGAATGTCCATTAGAATAACTATCTGTGAAGATTGGGCATGATGTACTAAAGACAAACATACACATTCCTTCTAAGTCAGCAAGTGCACTCCTAGGTATGTACCCGACAGAAATGTGCACACACACACCAAGAAAGCATGCACACTTCACGATAATAGCAACATTACTCTTTAGAGTCCAAATGAAAATGACCCAAAGAATGACCCAAATTGTCTAATAACAGTAAAATTGTTTATAATTGTATAATCTTATACAATGAAATAACAGACAACAATGAAAATGAGTGAACTATTTCTATGTTAAACAATGTAATATTCTGTTTAAAACACTGAATTCATAGTATAAAAACCTTCTCACAAAGAAAACTCCAGGCCCTGATAGCTTCACTGGTAAATGCCACAAAGTATTTAAGAAAATAATTAATACCAATTATACAAACTCTTTCAGAATAGAGAAGAGGATGGAACACTTTCCAACTAGGCTCATGAAGTCACCATTACCTTGAAACCAAAATCAGAGAAAGGATGCATGAGATCAATATCCCTCATGAACACATTCTTAAAATACTTATGTAAGATTAACACACAGAATTCACCCTTGAACAATATGGGGTTGAACTGTGTGGGTCCACTTATATGCAGATTTTTAAAAATAAATACAGTACAGTAATATAAATGTATTTTCCTTTCCTTATGATTTATTTAATAATATTTTCTTTTCTCTAGCTTATTTTATTGAAGGAATAGAGTCTATAATACATATAACATACAAAGTACATGTTAACTGACTGTTCATGTCATTGGTAAGGCTTCCAATCAACAGGAGACTATTACTAGGCAAATTCTGAGGCAATTAAAAGTTAAACAGATTTTCAACTGTGTAAGAGGTCAGTGCATTGTTCAAGGGTCAACTGTATATATATTGAAAAAAGATAATACACCATGACCAAGTAAAGACTTAAAGATTGGTCCAGCATTCAAAAATCAATCAATATAATTCATCATATTAGCAAACAATGAGAAAAACATGTAATCGTTTTGACAGATGCAGAAAAGCATTGGACAAAATTCAACATCCATTCATAATCAAAACTCTCAACAAAAGAGTGATGAATAGGAACAACCTCAATTTGATTAGTGGCGCCCAGGAAAACCCTAGTGCTAATACCACAACTTAAAGGTAAAAACCTAAATGCTTTCCTCCAGACCAGGGAGAAGACAAGGGTGTTAACTCTCACCAATACTATTAAACATGGGGTTGGAGGTCCTAGTAAGTATCATAAAGCAAGAAAAAGAAAGAAAAGCCATACATATTGAAAAGAAGACTTCTACATTGCATGTAAGTGGGCCAAAGGACTACAATTTTCATTGCAGAAGTGACCACCCTCCTACATAATGCCAGGCATTTATAGAACACCCCTCTCACTCTATGAAAACCAATAGCCGGCACCCTATGGATGACTTAGACTCTGCCTCAACTCATGACTTTGAATGTGGAGAGAATGACAAAAAGACAAGAGGCGCTCAGGATTCATTCATGGCAGCTAGAGTGGTTTGTAGTGATAGCAGTGGTGGAAACAATGTCCAGTGGCAATGTTGATCTGTAAGAGCAATGGTAGAAGCCATTGGCATTGTGGCCAAACTAATTCTGATGAAAGATGATGGCCGGGTTTCTCGTCCTTGCTTCTCCAGATTTGCCTTGGTTCCTATCTACATTGTTTTTTAAACATCCAAGACTCTTACTGTTTCTGTGAGCCCTTCAATATCCTTCTGATAAACTCCTTTTGCAACCAGAGTTAGTTTCTCTTATTTGCAATCAAGAAGCTAGACAGGGAGCTCTTGGCTGGCTCAGCTGGTAGGGAAGCAACGGTTGATTTCAGAGTTGTGAGTTTAAGCCCCACATTGAGTGCAGAGCTTACGTTCTAAAAAAAAAAAAAAAAAAAAAAGGTGCACCTGGGTGGCTCAGTTGGTTAAGCACCTGCCTTTGGCTCAGGTCATGATCCTGGAGTCCCAGGATCAAGTCCCATGCTGGGCTCCCTGCTCAGCAGGGAGTCTGCTTCTCCTTCTGCCTCTGCCTGCAGCTCTGCCTAGTTATGTGCTCATGCTCTCTCTATCAAATAAATAATAAATAAAATCTTTAAAAAAGTCCAGACAGTTCAAAGACTCAAGCCTCATTATTTTTTAAAATGATAATTTTTGAAACGATATATTATTACCTGTGCACACTAGAATGAAGTTTTTCCATTGAAGATTTAAGGAACCTGTTGTTACTGCCTCCGAGATCTGAAGGACATTTTGGAAATAAATGGAACCTGAGTTATTTCCAACCCATCTATTATTTTCATAGCTTCCCAAGGTTCTGTTTCCTACATTCATCTTCTAATACCTATGTCTTTAACTATGTGCGTTCTTCGTTCAAAGCACAAGAAACTAACTGGTTGAAAAAGGAATTTACAGAAAGAGAAAGAGAAACATTCACAGAAAGAGAGACGTCTAGAGAACCTGAAAGAGGGATGGAAAAAAAGAATTATATGCTCAGTCTCTAAATTCCTGATTCCAGGCTAAGCTGAAAACTCAGGGACTTCCTAAATGCATCACACACATATTTTGAATCTCTTGCAGCTGCCAGGATAAGCTGAGGGGTGGGGAGGAGTTTAAAGGGCAATAAATCATCACATCATTGAATTCAGGATCTCACTAAATCTCTGATGTGAAAAGTGGAGGTACTAATCAGAAAGAATAAGACTCAGAGAACCAGACTCTTTCTTTCTCTCTCTCTCTTTCTCTCCACTCTTTCTCTCTCTCTCTCTACTATATAGGAGGATGCAGAAAGGTCTGAGGACCTTGAATGCCTAGTTCCAACTGACTTTCCACTGTCATGAATCCTAAATGGACTATGATAGGGTTATATCCATTCTACGGGTGGTCTCTGAAAAAAAAGAAACTTCCACCCTGAGAGCAGAATTTCAAGCAATATATCCATGGTCTACTTTGGCTGAAGAAACATGGCCTGATGGGCAGTTGCTATAAGTTTAGCCAGACGGATAGGGACCTGAAAGAAGAAAGATTGGAGTACTGGTGACAAGGACGTCTGGGAAGAGACATGTGCGTGAAATGGGTCTACTGAAATGAGCCCAGAGGATGACTCCTGTGCTCAGCAAAGGACTTCCACCGGTGGAGGTATGATGATCTGTTGAGCATGTCAACCAACCTCCCTCCCCAACCACCACTGTGCTTGCTCACTGGTACTATGAACAAAGTACAAAGTAGCAGGAACTTAGCTCCATGGCATGAACTTCCTCTCACTAATAATGACCTGATGACCACACCTGCAGGATGCCAGCTTGCTGGCAGCAGCTACCAGCTCTGAGCCTCTGACTCAGAACCAGTCAGCACCAACTTGATAGCAGACTGAACTTGCTGAGCCCATCTATGATGCAGAGGGCAATCATTTCTCTCCATTAAAAGAAACATTAACTCTGGGTTGGGGTTTGCTACCTTCATTTGCACCACCCACCTTGCTTACAGAAACACAGTCCATAGATGTACCAAATTATCTTTTAAGCTATTATGTTATATTACTCAACACCATAATTGAGGATTTCATCTTATAGAAGTAGCAAAGCCCACTGAATTCTCTGATTAGAGTGATGTAATATTGTACCAATGAACTAAATTGGGAGGCAACACATTTTAAGGTTGGAGGGCTATCCTTTAGGATACAAAGTTGCTCTTAATATCCTAAAGCTGAGCATGTGGTCTGGGAACCAAGAGCACAAGGGAGGAGTTGGGCCTTTCAGTATCATATTTAAGACCCACTTAGAATAATACTCACCACTACAACTGAGAGATTTTAATATTTCTGGAGATATAGTCATGATTCTTCTGAATTTGAAGCTAAGACTCCAAGAATCCCAACTAATATAACAAGGCACAATGTATACTGCCCATTTCCTAAAAAAAACATATTTGCAATTCAAGCCAGCTGAGGGATGACTTGGAAGTAAAAGATTCAAAAGTGTAAGTAATAATATAGAGAGATTAATTGTAGATTATGTTGAGACATGAAATTGCCAGTATATGACCATTTTTTACCTGTAAAACAAAACTGCATAAGATTCTCCCCTACAGTACTTAAAAATCACATAAAATAATTAATTATACATAAAATCAAATAGCATCCATAGTTTCTGGGAGAAGTATACACAATGACGTAGATCATATAGAGGTTTTAAAGAATGACACTAGCATGAAAAGAAACATATTCTTCTATGTGGTGATAGCATCAATACCAGTTTTTGTAAGGTAGAGTTAAAGCACACTGGCCACCCTATTCTTACTTGGTGACATCAGAGTGGCCAAAAATGATGATCTTATGCCTGAAGTAGAAAAGGGCCTAAACATTTGAACAAAAGGCATTTTATAATATCCAACTTTTAAAACAGAATACTAAAATCTGGGAAGACCTCATTACTTAAAGATGGAAAGGCAATATTCTGGACATTCTATTAAACAAGAAAATACTGAATGTTGAAAGGAAGAAAGAAACAAGGAAAAGAAATTGCAGAAGGATAAAAAAATACTCTGTAAGTATGTGGCTACAGAAATTACTATCTTGACCAAAGATATTCATGGGCTGTATCACCACTATAAGGAAAGAAGTCAAAGTAAAGATGCAGGTGCAGAATAAAAAAAAATTAATTTCACAAAGAAAATAAAAACTAGTGCTTCAGACCTAGGAAATAAGTAGAAAAAAAAAATAAACCCACTACAAAAATGAAGGTCATACAGGAGGTAACTAATGAAAAACTGACTAAAAAAAATAAGGTTCATCAAGATATAGCTTGACAGAAGTTGAGAGAATTGAAATTGAAAAGTAAAAAGAATTTTTAATTACAGAGAAAACAGACAGATATGAAAGGCAGATGAAAGAGATCCAACTTTAGCATAACTGGTATTCCTGAAGGAAGGAACTAGATACATGGAATAGAAAACATTTCAAAGATACTAAGACAACTTTCCCGAAACAAAAGAAATTTTATACTCTAAGAAAGGGCATATATGCCATGTCTCAGGAAATTTAATACAGAAAAACACCACTGAAACACAGTCTAGTGACATTACTGGATTTTGTAGATGAAGGATTTCTAAATGCAAGAATGAATGAACAGAATGCAGTTTTCATAAACCTTTTCCGGAAAACTACTAGATGAAGAACTATGGCCTCCCAGAGATGGAGAAATTTCTCCAAAAAAGACACCTAGTGCTGAGTCCTGAATCCACCTCTGTGGGGAAAGGAAGGTTTGAAGGAAGGATGACAAAAGTAGGCAGGTGAAGATGGACCTAATATTAATTGTCTAAACAAGTCATATCAGTCATTTAATGGACCTTTACTGAAATTTAATGAAAAAAAAACCCTTTTGTTTTATTGGTGCTTTTTGTTCTGGCACAAGTTTTCACTAGGCTATATTCTGAATCGGAAGAATCTTGTTTTGTTTACTAAAATTACAATATGGCTCATAAAATTATATTTTGGTTATGACTTCCAAATGTCACCAATGTCTCCAAGTTTCTATTAGTAGTAATTAACATTTATTTTACTAAGTTCCAGAGAACATTTCCCAAGTACCTTATTTAAATAAATTTATTATAGATTTTCATTGGAGATACAATTGAGCACAGCCTGCAGGAGACAAAAATCTAACAGGTCAGCATGCTGAAAGAGCTTAGTCATTTGGGGCTTTAGATGTCCCAGAAAGACTCTCATGCTGTCTATTTACTCATAAATTCTGCCATTACCCTAAAAATCAGAATATCCTGGGATCTAAACAAAAACAAAACCTACCAGGGAACGGACTCATACATTGTCTATCTTACAGAAGGGTTTGCTTTCATTAAAAAAAATTTTTTTTATTATGTTATGTTAGTCACCATACAGTCCATCATTGGTTTTTGTTGTGGTGTTCCATGATTCGCTGTTTGCGTATAATACCCAGAGCTCCATGCAATAGGTGACCTCCTTAATACCCATTACCAGGTTAACCCATCCCCTACCCCCCCCAAAACCTCAGTTGCTTTCATTTTTTAAATTTTGGTGTAAGTTTTACTTAAGATGAATACTGAAAGTAATTTTCTCTTTCATATCTTATAGTTCAAATATTATAGCTTTCTAAGTTTCTGTCTTCTCATCATTATCATAAAAGATGGCTGCTTCCTTTTGGGCAGCTATGACTCAATGTTGCATCAAAATGTCTGGCTGATTCTCTTAAATACTACACATCAGGCTACTCCGCATTAAAATATGTCTTTCAAAAATAACTTTGAAGTTCACAGCAAGAGATCTTAAGGAGACATGACAACAGCTAAATGTATAGGTATCCTGGAACAGAAAAAGGACATTCAGTTTTTAAAAATCAAGGATTTCTGAAAAAAAGTATGGACCTCAGTTAATAATTTTAAAAATTCATTAAATGTTAAAGTTAATAATATTAGGGCGCCTGGGTGGCTCAGTTGGTTAAGCAACTGCTTTCGGCTCAGGTCACGGTCCTAGAGTCCCAGGATCGAGTCCCGCATCGGGCTCCCAGCTCCATGGGGAGTCTGCTTCTCCCTCTGACCTTCTCGCCTCTCATGCTCTCTCTCACTGTCTCTCTCTCAAATAAATAAATAAAATCTTAAAAAAAAAAAAGTTAATAACATTAAAGTTCATTAACTGTAACAAATGTACCATACTAATATATTAATAATAGGGGGGAAACTAGGTCTGGGGTATATAAGAAATCTCTGTATCATCTTAACAATTTTTCTATGAATCTGAAAATGTTCTAAAAATAAAGTGAATTATGGAGGGCACATATTGCATGGAGCACTGGGAGTGGTGCATAAATAATGAATGCTGGAACACTGAAAAGAAATAAAATAAAATAAGATGGAAAAAAATGAATCAAAGGAGTAAAAGAAATAATCTAGATTTCACTAAAAGGTAAATGATAAACTGAATCATAGCATTTTTGTTCATTTGTTTATTATACACTTCAGAAAAATAATTGGAAAATGTAGCATCATAAAAATACTGACATAAAACAAAAACATTAAATGTTCAAAAGTATAATATAATTTAACTATGTAAAAACATTTATGAAAAGTTTGAAGGGGAACAGCTAAAAACAGTGTTCGTTATTTTAGAAAGGATGATGAGTGACTTTTTCCCCATTTTCTAAACTTCCTATAATATTGTAACATTTTAAAATTACAAATACATAGAAACATTTATTATAATCCAATAAAAACCTGTGATGCCCAGTACTGGTTGCCCGCCCAACATTAATCCCCTCCTTCCTCCTTTCTAACAGACACCTAAACTTTTTCATATGGGGGTCTCATTTCATTTTCAACTCCAGAGGTAGATCTTCATTATTCTATTAAAATCAGGGTATGGTTCCCCTGGAGACTGTGATCAATATCACGGTTGGTGGATAGGCTTTTCCCCTTCCTTGCTGGATGTGATCAAGAAAGCATGTAGTTTGACCGTACTGGCTGCCACGTTCACTACCATAGAGATTCTACTACTTCAGATCACTGAAGATAGCCAAGGCCAACATCCTTAAGTCACTGAGTCCCGGAACCTGCAAAACCTCTGGATTTCCACCTATGTAAAATATTATGTTCCCTTATTTAAATTTAAATCACTTTGGGTCAGGGTTTTCTATCACCTGGTGTCAAAAGCATCCTAACTAATATAAAATACTTAAAAATATCTTCTGTGAGAAACAAGATTCTTTTTCCCATCCTTCACTCTGCAATAAAAAATGTAACACTCTTATTACCGAAAATAAAATCTCAGCACTGCTCACATCATATATCTTGCAAGTATCCACTACACATTGACAAGGTACTATTGGTTCCAGAGCTTAAAAATACTGTAAGTATCTCCTTCCTTAAGCAATATATTTCTATCTGAAAGGCACTCCCCTTTATGGCTTCCATATTGAAGTAGGCCCATAAAACATGTACCACGTTCAAAGTCATCCTGTCCTCCAGAGTAGATCTCTCTCCTCGGTGCTATCACTGTCCTTTGGTTTTATGTCCTTTCTGGCCCATGCTACTTTCTAGCTGTGTCATATTGCTTTAGGTACATCTCCTCTTCTCTATCAACAGATGAAGAGGATCACCCTAAAGAAAAGAAACATTATTTCCGTATCTTACACTGACACTTGTTCATCTTAGGTGCCCAAAACATGATGGTGTAGTGAATAAATGAACTAATGCTTTGGGGCCTGGAAAAAGGGCATACAATTCCTCCTTGAAACTCCAAAGGAAAATTAAGAAAATCGAAGACAGTAAAAACAAACAAGTAAAACCCAAAGACATGTATTTAGGTATCCAGATCCTTTGAAAACTAGTTGCCACATTAGCAAAATTACTAATATTAGCATTTCAAAAATACCAGAAAAAAAAAAGGCCTGCTACTATCACTTTCATTCAAAATTGAACTTTCATCACTTATCAGTGGAGAAAATATCTTCTCTTCAATTGTGAGTTGCCAGTTTAGGAAGACAAGAAAAAGAAATAAAAGTTATAGGGATTAGAATGGAAGAAATAATTTTTTGTTACTTACCAATGATGTGGTTTTCCACATGGAAAATCTAAAGAAAACTCTGTCCAAAGTATTAAAATTAATAAGGGCATTTAGCAAGATGGCTGGATACAGGATTAATATACAAAAGTTCATTGTAATTCTACATGCTAGTGTCAAAAAGCTAGAAAATACAACTTAAAATGCCTGTTCTTCATAAGTTAACATTAGTAACATAAAAAAACAAGTCATAAACTGCAGAGAGGATATTTTCCCTACCAGTAACTGCTAAAAAGATTACTTCCTAGAATACTTTTTTAACTCCAAAAAATCAAGTAACAGCCCAATAAAAAAATGAATGTTAAAATGAGGGGGTGAAAGTTTAAGCAGAAACAGAATAACTGGGTAACCTAAAAAAACTTCCTCCAAATCTAGTAATTATAAGGGGAAAACAGTTAAGTTAGGAATTCTGGCAGGTACTTCCTCAGCCAAGTGATCAAGGTTAACATCACCAGTAATACAAAGTGACATCATATACTTCCTGATATGACGCACATTGCCTCTGTGGTATCCTTCCCAGTAATGCCTAATCTGAATCTAATCATGAGAGAATGTTAGACAAAACCAAGTTGAGAAACATTTTCAAAATCACTGACCAGCACTCCTCGAAAGTTCCAAGGTCATGAAAGACAAGGCTGGCAAATTGTCACAAACTGGAACAACTACAATGTGACAACTAACTGAAATGTAGGACTCCAGATCAGTTTCTCAAATAAAAAGAGGGTATTAGTGGAAAAACTTGTAAGATCTGAATAAGTTCTATACTTTTACTTAATAGTATCATATCAAGGTTAATCTCTTGGTTTTCATAAATATTCTATGGTAATGTAAGATGTTAACATAAGGAGCGGCCGGCTAAAGGTATATAGGAAGTCTCTGTATCATTTAGCAATTTCTGAAAATTTACCTAAACAAAAACTTGACTGTGAAATAAAATGTAAAATTTATAAAAACATTTTCTAGAAAACATAATGACCATAAATATATGAAAAGATGCTCAATCTCATTAGTAATTGGGAAAATATAAATTATGGTCACAGATACTATTTTACACCCACTTGAATGGCAAAAATGGAAGAGTCTAACTATACCCAGTGTTGCTAAGAATGTGAAGCTACAGAAGCTCTCACATACTACCAGTAGGACTAAAAATAGGCACAGCCAGCCACTGTGCAAAGTGGTTTGGCTATAAAGTTGTAAAGCCTGGGACGCCTGGGTGGCTCAGTGGGTTAAGCCTCTGTCTTCGGCTCAGGTCATGATCTCAGGGTCCTGGGATCGAGTCCTGCTTTGGGCTCTCTACTCAGCAGGGAGCCTGCTCTTCTCTCTCTCTCTCTCTCTTTCTGTCTCTGCCTGCCTCTCCGTCTACTTATGACCTCTCTATCTCTGTTAAATAAATAAATAAAATCTTTAAAAACAATAAAGCTGTAAAGCTTCACATGCACATATGTGTGACGCATTGATATTTCCCTTAAGTAGAGTCTAGAGAAACTTTAGTTAGTAAGCTCTGGAATGTTCATAGGAGCATTATTTCTAATAGCAAAACCTTGGTTCAACCCAAATATCCATCTAGATAAATAAATTGTGGTATATTTCAGGAGATGGAAATATTATGAATTAAAATGAATGAAAAATATAAATAATAAAATATATATTTTAGAAGCAATTTTAAATGAAAAAAACAAGTCACAGAAGAATATATGTAGCATGGTATTCTTTGTAAGGTTGAAAACAAGCAAAACTAATACTTTTAGGGATAATAAATACAGATAAAGTATAAAGAAAAACATGTTTTGATTAGCATGTTTGAGAAAGTGGTTACCTCCTGGGGAAAAACTAGCGGTCAGGCTAGAGAGGAACACAGGGCGCTTTAACAATTTTGCAATCTAATTCTTAATCTAGGTGGTGAGTTCGTGGGTTGGTTTTATTATCAATATTCAAAAATTACATAAGTGTTACACTTTTATCTGGGAAATGTATTTTGCAATGAATGTTAGCAAATATTTAAAAAACAGTGTTTTAGACAAATATACATCAAACCCTTAATAGTGATTGTTTCTGGGGTGAAATTCTAGAAGTTTTTTTACTTTCAGTGGTACCTGTTTTAAAGAATTTTAATAGTAAATATATAATATGATTCCAAAAAAGTTAATTTTTTTTCTAATTTTGATAATACAATAAATAGTTTTGAGATAGAGAGCATTCCTCGTTAGAGAATTTGTAAGGATTACCACCTCAATATTTCTCACTCACCAGAGTTCCTCCACAAACACCATTCCCATTCACAATAAATGACATTACAACTGGGTCCTACTGTAGAATCAATGGGAACAGTGATGAAACAACATTCTTAACTTCTTATAGTTAATAGGTAGGGGTTGTGTGTATAAGCACACAAACATACATATGTATGTATGTTTGTGTGCTTATAAATATTTTATATGAATATGCATTAGGTCCAAGTAATATACAAGTGAAAAACTTATTGAAGGAAGCATCCAGCTACAGATACAAGAAATGATTATAAGAAAGTCCCTCAAGTTGGCCTCTTTGCCTTAAGAAAACAGAACACTTAACAGTCAACATTAGTGTTCTCAACCATCCATTCTCCTGTTTCCACCACATATTCTTACAGTTTTAGCCTTAAAATGAGGCCATCCACAGGAGGACAGACATACATTCTTGTAGTGATTAGCACTCAAATAAATGCTCTCATGCATACTGGTCCATGCTGGAAACTGCACGTGAACAGCTGCAGTGGTATCAGACCCTGCAGAAGCTGCATGGGGAGGGCAATCCATCACCAACTGCTCCTGAGGCCCAGAAGTTGTGTTAACATCACACAGCAAAGAATAAGTGTGGCAAATACAACATGCCTTTGGCTGCATATGTTATATATTATTTTCCATAATGAGGAGGACAGAACATGTTATTTTCCTTCTTTCTGCCTCATTATCATAACCTAGCAGGAAGCAGCAAGGAAGGAATGGGGATGTCAGGGAAAGTGGGCAGATCAGTGCAAACAGCAGCATGTGGAAAAGAAAAAAGGCTCAAAGATACTGCATGATTTTAGGGAAGGCCCTGAAGACAGATCCAATGTCAATGTGAAGGGAGCAAAAAAGGAGGACGAAAGCCTTTAAGGAGTATAAGAGAAGGCTGATGGTAGCTCGGGTCTCTCATACTTTGAGATAGCATTTTCAAGAAGATGCACGAGAATTTGTGGATGAAGCTGACAGCCAGGGAGGAAGTGTTCATGACTGCCCACAGCACAAGGTTAAACAACAGTTTGGTAACCGAAGCCTGGCTCAGGACCATTCTCCTCCATCCCTCTGATTTTTGCTCTGCTGTGACCAGAATGCTCTCAATGTTGAAGATGGAGCTTTTCCCAAAGCTGATCCTTAGAGGCCACCAGGTGGAGCCCAACAGTCACAAAAAAAGAGCCCCCTCCTCAGCCTGATTTGCTGTTTGTCCATCAGCCAGTGAAAGCCATACCCTTTAAAAAGGACTTATAAAGGGACACCTGGGTGGCTCAGTTGGTTAAGCAGCTGCCTTTGGCTCAGGTCATGATCCCAGCGTCCTGGGATTGAGTTCCACATCCTACTCCTTGCTCAGCAGGGAGCCTGCTTCTCCCTCTGCATCTGTCTGCCATTCTGTCTGCCTGGGCTCGCTCTCTCCTCCCCCCTCTCTCTGATAAATAAATAAAATCTTTTTTTTTAAAAAAAAAAGGACTTATAAAGTCTAAGTTTCTTACAACTCAGCCTCTTCTACAGGAAAGTCTTCAGATAAGGGACAGACCCTTATAAGATGGAATATTCCTTTTGCAATGAGGGAAAGAGTGGAGAGAGCTATTTTTCAATTTGCTAATCTTATAGGCTATGCCTCAGTAAAACTCATTTTCTCCTGTCAGTTTTTTCTACCAACCTAGTTACTATCTCATTTTCCTACTAAATACTACTTAATATAATTTAATGACCACCTCCCCAATTCATAACTACCTCATAAGAAATTCAGCATCTATCAAAACTGAATGGCATGGTAAAAGCACAGTATTTGCTTTGATCAGTCAGTAAATTTTTCTAATGGTCCGATAACTGGCATCTGACAGGTCAAAGCTAGGAGATGAAGATACCAGAACAGACAACACTCCCCACCCCCACACCGACCAACCACTTCCTCCTCCACCACAAGCCTCATCAATCAGAACTTCCCTTCTCTTCATCTCAGCCAGTCACTCTCTCCAGTGGAAGCTGTTCTCCTTTTCTCTCATTAAAATGAGCAGCACTGTGACCCCTTGTCTATTCCTCATTTCAACAGTCTCCCACTGAGCCTAGACAATCCCATGTTCAACTCAAAATTTCTCAATCCTGCTAGACTTGCACTGGCCTATTTATTTTTCCTCCTCCCCATCCCTTAAAGCTACCAAAGTTTGCTAGAGTAAATACTATGTCTATCTGCTCCAGATCAATTCACATTATGTAACTTCAGTTAGTCTAAAGTGTTGCCAAGACACACTATCACGTTCCCTACAGTAGCTCCTATAAAGCTTTCCCATTTTCTTCGGGAATTATCCTACAATATTCAAGAAGAAACCATGACAAATCTAGGAGAAAGTGACTATGATCTTTCTATGCTCATGACATCCTGGAAGCGGAAGGCTGTGACTGTACACTGTACTTCAGGATGGCAGATTTCACAAAGGTCTCAGAAAATATAGGCATGAATTCCACTGTAAGAGTTTCTAAAGGGAAACATGATTTAAGAGGGTTGGGAAGCTCTGAAAACCATAAATCTGATTACATAATTACAAGTCATTCCAGCGAGGAAGTCAATGTGGCTTTTTAAGTATCCCGAACAAGAGCTTTTTACTAAACAGAAGTACTAAATATGTTGTATGTCTAACAAACAGTAGTGATCCCTAAAAGCCAGCAAGGGTTCATTAAGAACAGATTACCTTTAGGTTTCTGCTGGCATTACAGGACTAAGAGTCACACAAATGTGGCAGATAGGATGTACAGAGGTAACAAGGCTGAACTGAGATCTCTCATGACAGTGCTAAGAACAAGATGAAAACTAACTTTCTAACAACCAAAGGTCTCTGGGACTGTAATAGTCTTTGTTCTCCCCTTAGTGGGAGGCACCAAAGTGCCACTAAGGCTGCCAGAGAAGCAAGGTTTCCGTGGAAAGGGACACCAAGATGGATGGCCTCCTTAAGGCCATCTAACCAGGCAGCCAACGTTCACTGAGTATCCATGTCCTATAGAACTCATGGCCAAGTAGATGACTTGTACAAGCAATTACAAGGCAAACAGGCCAGAGCTACAATAATGGTAGTATTACAAACTATGGGAGCACCCAGGAGGGAGGACTCAGGGAAGATTTTTCAAGTGGACAAGGGAGTTAAGTTTAAAAGTTGAGTATTTTACAAAATAAACAGCAGGGAGAAGAGAAACCCAAGGCTGGGAAAGCAAGCATAGTGTGCAAATGTCTGGAGCTATGAACACACACAGTCAGCTTGGGAAATGGCAAACGATGAGGCATAAGAGAAGGGAAAGGTAGGAGCTGAGGCCACTCGCAGTGCATCAGGATGAAACGCCATTGTGTCTCCCCAGCACTCAAGTCAGAGGCCTGCAAGTTCACCCGAGGTTCTGTCCTTCTCATTCATGCCCCATTTCTAATTGGTCATCATCTCTGGGAGAATTCACCTTCCTCATCCTCCCTGAATCTTTTCATCCCTTTTGCTTCCTTCACTGCAATTCATTTACTTCGGATTCTCCCCATCTCCTCTGTGCTAATACAATAGCCCGTTATGACTGTTTGCTTTCAGTCCCGTCCCCTCCTGTTCACTGCAGACTCTCCGTCCAAGTGATCTTTCAGCAAAGAGGCTTCCATTCTCCCAGAAACAATCCTGGATTTCTCCCTTCACTCATGCCCTCTGGACTTACAGAAAACTACTTTATTCCTATGGAAGAACTTACAACATTCTGCTTCATACTACAGCTACAGTAAAGAGACGGGCCATTCAATCTGTCTGCTTTATCCATGCTCATTCCCAGAGACTCAAGTCCCACGGTCCCTGCTGACCAGGCAGTGGGCCGTGCAACCTTGGACCACTGCTTCTGGTTAAAATTACTGATCAGGGCAAATAACTGTCTCAGGCTAGACCAGTAAGATTTTCTACCCTAGAATTTCTGTATCATTACCTAGGCTTCAGTGTGTGACCTGCAGGGGACTGGCAGCGCCATTTTGTGGCCATGTACACTTTTGAGCAGGTAAGCGGCTATGGTGCAGAGCGACATAGTCACAGAGCTCATGTGCAGAAAGTGGGACAGAAAAGATACCAGGTGGTGGCTGGACTTGTCAGGATCGTCAAGAGAGAGGCTGTGATTCTTCTGCCACCTTGTTGGTTCTGAGATCCTCATGAGGCCTACCTCCACTTCCTTTCCTGGGTTTTAAGAAAACCACCAGTTTCTTATATTAATTTCTACTTTTATTTAAATTAGCTCAAGTAGGACTCCATTTCTTGGAGTCAAATTAATCCTCTGACATTTACGTACAAGTCCTTCTGCATGAGGCTATAATTTCTTTGAATAGAGAAACCACACCATGTTTACCTATTTCTCACAATACAGCAGAGGGACTTACACATAGTTGATCAAGGCCTGTCTCATGAACTGAATTTAACTACAGAAGAAGTAAATGACCTTGGGTTTGAATCATTAGGAGCAATGACAAAGACAGATGAAGGTCAAAACTTTTTAAGAACAGAGTGGAGGGGCAGGGAAGAAACTCAGAAGGAAGCCACTTCAGCTAATCTCAGCTTTCGGGCAGAGTTTCTGGGCAAGCGGACCACAAACGCTCACAGCTCACACCCACAGCAAGCACCACCTTCGTGCTCCTGGTCCAGACCTGGCAAAGATGAGAGAGCAGGCCCAGGCAATCCTAGCCCAGGGTGTTCTGACTGGGAAACAGTAACCTCAGTGCCCAAAGATCAGTAACCGATAGCCAGAACAAAATGGCAAGGCGACCCCCACCAGGCTCAACAGTGGCAGCCCAGACCCCTCAGAAGAGGGACACCATCTGACAACCTCATCAGGAGAGCCTGCCACATTTTCTTTCTTCTTCAGATAAATTTTCCCTTCTTCACTAAGATCTTAAAAGGCATTATTTCCATAAATGACAACTTTTATTGTCTTTATACAAAGAAGGCAGAGCAAAACTTCGTAGTGTTTTCCATCCAAGTATGAGAACTTCAAATATTTTTATTTTGAGAAGAACATGACTAATATATGGCCATTATTTTAGAATGTTCTTTTTTGCAACTATCCTTGCTGCTCAAAGACCTGAGTCCTTTTTCAACTGTTGTAATTTACCCACAAGGAAAAGAGTTCTTGATGAAGTAATGGCACAGCTGTGAGAAAGGAACCTGTAAGACCATTCCAGCAATAAGAGAAACTCACATCCTGAAGATTTCTTGACTACACCCTTACAACTTGACGACTAAGGAAGCAGTCCAATCAACTATACACAATGGGATAAGGCAGATAAAAGACAAGGCTGGATTTCCTACTCTGACGTGAAAGTCTTCCATTTTTGCTGCCAAGCAGAGTGTGGCAAGCACAATCAACAGGGGCCAGGTGGCACAGCTGTTATCAGGCCTTTGGAGCTGATGGTGAGAAACTGGCAAGCCTCAGAAGACTATTTAGGACTCAAGGGGTTGACGTCACCTTTGGATAACGGGTTAGGTTTAAAAATGATGATACTGCAATCACTCCACTTGAGAGCAAAAAAAGAAAGCAGACTTGCTCCTGAGCGGCTCTGAGATCATATAAATCACACCAATCTTCACATCACTGAGAAACTGGCACAAGACAGTGTTTCTTAAACGGCACAAGGTATAACCCACAGATCTAGTTTGACTTATTTTGCCAGGCATGAGAGACTAGGTACCGAACAAATCTGATAAAAGCAGTGCATGGTGGCCATCCTTCTAGTGTGGGTTCCCAGAACCACCATTCCCACAACGGCCCATCCTGTACATGTCAGACAACCAGCAAGCAAGTCACCGAACTGGTTCAGAAATGTCAGAACAAACTTCTCTAGCTTGTACACCTTTGTTTTCATTTTGTGTGATGCATGAACCAGACACTATCCATCTTAAAGGGCTAAAAATACAGCTAAAACTTACTACTGCTTTTCTTTCAAAATGAATACAATTATAAGAAGAAAACAGATACAGCTTTTGATCAAACAGCTGGGGCCAGCAGTTTCTTCAGAGCGAAATGAAGCGGTTTATCCATGATGCTCTGTGACCACATCATCTATATTTAAGTTCAACTGGTTTCTGGCACCTTCTATAAAAACATGGTACCCTTTCCCACTTACAGTCAGGCAACTTAATTTTTAACACCATAAGTAAAACCTAGGAAGGATAGATACGAACAAAGTGCATCATTAAGATATACTTTCATATTTACATTTTGGCAAAATAATAAATTACATATGATTGGCAGATAGTTGTTGCTGATGTATTATTATCTCAATGTTTGTGGAAAATTTCAAAATAAAAATGTTATACACCATACAATCACAGGGGTCCCTGAAGGTCTCCAAACATTTTTTGAACTGGTTGACTTTCACCTGCAAGACCTGGTCCCAGCCTTGAAGCTGCGGGAGGGGAAGCTTACCACCCATGGTGGCTGGAATTTTCCCAGCCACAAAGAAAAGATTCAACTTGAGATGAGAGGCTTTTTCTAAAGGGACTGACAAAGCCCCTGAAAGCAGAAAGGAAAGGAGACAGGGCAGAGGGGACTGGGGCTAATCGGAGGGTAGTCACGGGGAAGGCAAAGAGCCCTAAGACCAGCCTTCCTCTGTGCTCACCAACAGGGCAAGGACTGCGCTGTAACAGCAGTAGGTAGCTCTGAGGAAAGAATTATCTTCTAGTAATTTCCAGAACCTGAAGAGAGGGCCCAGCAGGATCCTCTAATGGATCCTGGAGTACCCAGAATGCTGAGGAGGTACTTGCCCTTTGTTAATGAGAAGCCCTGGCCAATGGTCCCAGGACCTGGAAGGCACCGGTCAGGTTGTTTTGCAAGAACAGCCCTTGACTAAGACAGCTGGGACCGCATGACCGCACTGGAATTGGTCACACCAGCTCCATAGTGACCAGCCCAGAACCGCATGTCCTGGCCCCAGTGTTCCCAAGATACAAAGCGGACACCCATCCTGACACTGGAGAACACATGCAGGACCTGAAAGCAGACATTGTTGTTCCCCCGCTGGATGTGAAACAGGCATAGCAGAGAATTTATCCCGGGCAGTCTGGCCGGCATCATTCAGACACAAATCTCAATCTTGCCACTATTTAGCAGCTCTGGCCACAAATCCTCCTCCTCAGGTCCAAGACCTGCTTTTTGCGACACCAGCTGAAGGAAGACACAAACTGGTCTGCAAGGGGGCCCCAGGCACCACTGACCTGTTCACCTCCACCACCCCCACACCGTGCTCCCTCATATTTATATTTTAAAGCACAGAGACTGGGGTCCCCTGGAATGCCTGGAATTTTGCATATTTTAACACTGGCATCTGAACGGAAGAGTCTGATTGTTCGATACAATAAATCCCTCACAGTTCACAGGTACAAACAAGGTTCATGACATAATGGGAAACAAGTAGAGACTCACAATGTGCTTATGTTTTATGTCCCAAATCAAAAACAAAAAGAGGTGATTGCCTGGCAATTCAAGGAGCCTACAGTTACCAAAGTGATAGCTAAGAACAATTTCTGAAAAACCAGGACCCAAATATGCCAAGTACCTATGTTTTAATAAAGAAATAATAATTAGAATATACAAAAGCGTTTACCAAAAGGCCACCTAAACTGAGCTCTGTGTGCACTCTGTGGTTTTTCTTGCCAGAGATCACCTACCCCAGGGCAAAATTGCTGTCCTCCTTCCAGTCCACGATGCGGCAGATGAACAGTGTGTTGGCATAATCTTGAGGCCGGGTCACAAAGTCCTGGGGACAGTCCTTGAGAGGCACATAAATTCTAGGCACTCGGTGGTCCGAGGGAGAAAACAGGGCGTATTTCCTAAACAGTTCACTGTTCTTATCAGCCAAGAGTTTGAGAAAGCCAGTTGCTGCCCGGGAATGTTTTTTCTCCAAGATGTAAACCACCTGAAAACACCAAAGATATAGTCAAATGTTGCTTATCTACAGGGCTGGATAACAGTTGGGAGAAGTCAGCAAGATATTATTTGGTGAATGAGGTAGGCCCAGCAGTTTCTCTAGGTCCAAACGAAGGGCCTCTCAGTGATGCTCTGTGACTGAGTAATGCACATATTTTTAAAAATATTTCATTTACTTATTTGACAGAGAGAACATAAGCAGGGGGAGCAACAGCAAGAGGGGGAGAAGCAGAAGGGGCAGAGAGCCTGATGCGGGCTCGATGTGAGGCTTGATCCCAGCATGCTGGGATGATAACCTGAGCCAAAGGCAGATGCTCACCAACTAACGCCACCCACGTGGCCCCCTAAGTGATGCATATTTAAGCTGCAACAACTTAAGTATCTAGCAAGCATATTTATCCAAGGCAAACCATGCAATACATGGACATATTACATGAAAGTGCTTTTATTTTTTATTTTTAAAAGGTTTTATTTATTTATTTGACAGAGAGATCACAAGTAGGCAGAGAGGCAGGCAGAGAAGGGGGTGGGAAGCAGGCTCCCTGCTGAGCAGAGAGCCCGATGCAGGGCTTGATCCCAGGACCCTGAGATCATGATCTGAGCTGAAGGCAGAGGCTTAACCCACTGAGCCACCCAGGCACCCATGAAACGGCTTTTATAACAAAGACCTGTGTCTTAAGGACGTATGTAAGACTCCAGCAGGAAGTACGGTTCCAAGTATTTGCCCTGCATTACATTTTTCTCACATGAAGAGTTGCTTTTTAAAAAACAATGTTATTAAATATAAATAAGGAATTGGTCTTTATTATGCCCTTAAAAGCTGGAACCTGGGGTGCCTGCGTGACTAGGGTGGGGCTCTAACTCTTGATTCCAGCTCAGGTCATGATCGCAGGGTTGTGAGATTGAGCCCCGTATCCGGCATCACACTGGGCGTGGAGCCTGCCTAACATTCTCTCTTTCCCTCCTCCCCACCCTCTACCCCTCAACCCCTGCCACCACTGCTCACCCTTTTTACCTCCTCTTAAAAAAAATATATATATATATATATATTTTATATATATATATATATATATATATATATATAAAATAAAATAAATAAAAATAAAAAACAAAAAGGCTGGAAACCTTTTCACCTTCCTTCTTTCCAACATTAAAACCCATTCTCTCATTTTACCAGGCCAAGACCCAGACCACCACAGCACTACAAGGACATACTATTTCCACCAAGAGAGACACATTCTCGAAGAAAGTGAATCCCCTCAACCACCCTGGGAAGTTCTTCTCCCTGAACTATTCCCCTTTCCCACTGCAGACAGTCTGCACTCTGACCCTCTCACCGAAATTACTTGCCAGCATTCCACTCTGACCACTGAGCAAAGGTCCAGACTGCTGGTGAGCTGGCTGCCACTCTTGTTCATGTCTCTGACTCCATGTGGGGCCTCAGTCTGTCTGCCAAGAGCCTCCAACCAGGCAGCGTGCCTCTCCTCTGCCCCAGGGACACCTGGTTGCTACCCCACAGGACATCTGTCCTCTCTGCAAATCTCAATCTCAGTGAGAGGTTCTACGTTCTCCTGACCCTTCCTTTCTCCTTGGAAAACACCACTGTTTTGAACAAGCTTCCATGTCCTCTGTACAGGAATCCTTGACTGCGTCCTCATGTGTGTTTGTCTGTCCCAGGCCTTTTGGACAGAAGCTGCTTCTTCTCCACGCTCAGCCCCTTATTTTCCTGTACTGTCACATCCAGACCATACTCTTCCCACCTCGTGTGTATGCCTGCAACCTTTCATGGTTCAGGCTGTCCCCTTCTTGCTACTGTCACCCACGGACCTCCTAGTTACTCTGCAGTACCTGGCTTACACTTCCCAGTGAATGACTCAGCCACTGTCTTGCCCTCACAGACCCCATACCTCCTCAGTACCAGTGGCCCTCACTTCCGTTCCATTTTGGCAATTCATCCTCATGGCCACCACTCAGCATCCTTAGATCTAATCCCAATCATCTCAGACTGACCCATTGTCCAGGTCCCCTACTCTCCTGGGCCCCACTCCACGGTTTCTTCACCACATCAAGCCTACTGGCGCCTTGACCGCAGCCTGCTTTCTGTGTCTGTTTGCTACTTCTTCAGCCTGAATCCTTTCCTACCTCTGAGGGACATCATCTTCCAGCACTTCTAGTCCTTTCATCTCTGTCATCAAATGCCTCACCTCTCTTCCCCTTCCACTGCACCCACCCTAAAAAATCCTCAATTCTGGGACAGTTTGGCCACTGCTAATCTCCAACCCCAAACACAAGCTATGGAGTCCATCAGAAGAGAATTACAGGGGCACCTGGGTGGCTCAGTGGGTTAAGCCTCTGCCTTTGGCTCAGATCATGATCTCAGGGTCCTGGGATAGAGCCCCACATCAGGCTCTCTGCTTGCCTCTCTGACTACCTGTGATCTCTCTCTCTCTGTCAAATAAATAAATAAAATCTTTTAAAAAAGAAAGAGGAGAATTCCAATGATGCAGATAGAAGATGGACACCATTCTACACACATTCATGTTATACAATCATTGCTCCAACCTCAAAATCTCTCAGGTATTTTTAACCTGCTCCCAGTCAGCAGTCTATAAGCCCCACTCTCCTGATGCTCCCCTCCTTCTAGGACTCCAGTGGTCTGAATGCTGAATCTACCTTACAGTCCCACAACTTCCTGAAGCTCTGTTCACTGTTTCTAGTCTATTTTCTTTCTGTTCAGCGGGGTAAATTCGACTGATCTCTTCTCAAGGTAACTAATTCTATGCTGAGTCACCTTTACTACTGAGCCTATCCTCTGAGTATTTTATTTCTGTTCCTGCGTTTTTTAGTCCTGAAATTTACACTTGGTTCTTTTTTTTTAAATAACCTCTATTTCTTTCCAAGATTTTCTAATTTCTCATTTGTTTTGAGTTTTTCATCGCTTGTTGAAGCGTATTTATGATGGCTGATTTCAAGTCACCTGCACCGTCTTGGTGTCAGCATCAGTTAGTTGTCTCTCCTCACTCAGGTGAGGATGTCCTGGTTTTTGGTATAATGAATGATTTTCTACTGTACCTGGACCTTTTGACTATTATGTTGGGAGATACAAGGTCTTACTGAAATGTTTTCTTTTAGAAGGCAGGTCACCCTGTCTTGTTTTAGCACAGAGACCCTGAACTACTTTTGTGGGCTCTAGTTCCAATGACAACTTCATCAGCAAAGACTGCACAGTAGCATTTTGATGTCTGGCTGACATGGAACCACTGGGGCTCCAGCCGCTCTCTGCCGGTACTGCCTGAGGGGGTGAGAAGAACTTCCTCAGGGCTAGCCACCTGGTCTCTCCAGTACGGATCAGGAACAGACTCACGTCCATGTAGGGACAAAGAAACTTCCCATCCAGGTTGTTAGTTGTGGTAGGACCCTGCTGCTGCCTGTGTGCCAAGGGTCTCTGGCTGGGAAAGCAGGGTCTCAGACTCATGAGGAAAAAGGTCTCCTGGACCATACACCTGTTGGGGGAGGATCCTCCTTACTGGTGTTCCCCTGTCATCTCCTACTTCTGGGGGAGGAGGGAGGAGTCCCTAACTGACTTGCCTTCCTCTCTTCACCCTTCGGAATTCTCCGTCCTGTTATTTTCCAGGGTTTATAGCTGTACTACCAGGAAAGAGCAAGGAGAAACGAGTCTATGCCCTCTTGTCTGAACTAGAAGTCCTTGCTTTTTGTTTTAATATCTGACAGCATGAGAAGTGTATGAAGTAGCTTGACATCACCTGTGATTCCTACATTAGTTGGAGAAATGACTTGGCCATAGTGCAAGTTTTGTATACAAGTGCTGCATTGCCTTGCAATTTTTTACTGAATTCACTAAGTTATCAAACCCAACCAACCAACCCAGCAAGAGAGAGAGTACCATTGAGAGGGCAGCAGCAAACTGCAGAACACAAGTTCCATCTAAGAGGGGGGCCTATACTCAGCTCGGACTAAAGTCATTGAAGAATGTGGCCCAGTGTTGTCAGATGTTTTGTTTCATCAAGAGAAGCCAGAAGTCTCTCACTCTCTCTCTTTTTTTAGTAAACTACTTAGTCAAAATTTTTAAATGCTGCACAAGTCATACAAAACACAAGTTTTTTAAGCCAGATCTAGCCCACAGGCTTTCCATTCATTACAATCTTCTATACCTAGCATGTTGCCTGGTATATGGGTATATGGGTATATGCTTATTAAAATAATTGGTAGTCAGTTGAGGATAACATAAATGTAATATAATTCAGAAATTCCACGTGTCAATCTGCAAGAGGTGCTAGACTGAGGGGCAACACTACCACTGCAAGTCGAACACACTGAAGGGGGAGTCTGTGGCAGAGAAAGATTCCTGCTTATTACCACCCACTGAACCACTTCTTCTACCACAAGCTATCTGCACAGCTAGGGTCAGCCATGTTTGATCCCATATCTGAATATGCCACTAGCATATATAACTGAAAAATAAAACTGAACTATGCAAAACAACAGACAGGACACAAAAGCAGGTTTTTTGTGTCTACAATAATTAAATTAAATACTTGGGGGAAAACTAAAAAGGGCATTAAAAACTTACTTTTGAATTCTATGTGGACATGACAACAATAAAAAAACCTGAAGCAAAAAACTAAGAATATAGAAGGCATCTACATTTGTACTGTTTCACATCATGCCTAAATTCTCACTCCACTTTACATAACCTGAACTGGAAATCAAAGACATCATGTTAGGGGAAACTGGGCAGCTTAGTCCTTAAGTGTCTGCCTTCGGCTCGGGTCATAATCCCAGGGTCCTGGGATTGAGCCCCACATCAGGCTCCCTGCTTGGCAGGAAGCCTGCTTCTCCCTCTCTCACTTCCCCTGCTTGTGTTCCCTCTCTCTCTGTGTTTCTCTCTGTCAAATAAATAAATAAAATCTTAAAAAAAAAAAAAAGACATCACACTGTGAGAGTGGTTTAAGCAGAAAAAGATAATGCAGAACTTCAGTAAACATACCTACACACAAAGGAAAGTCTGTGGACCTTCATCCAAACACAGGCAAATCAACATATATGTATCCCTTTAAAGTTATACAAAATATTAGCTTTTTATGATTCCTTGCTCCCACTGAATTGCATGAGACACCTCTGACAGGTAGCTCAGGTGACAGTCATTTGGACATATGCAGAAAATCTGTGGGCAATGACCTTTGCTGATCTTTGCAGGGACTTCTCCGGTAAAGCTCTTGGGTCCTGTGACGTGGAGGTGCTCTCATCTTTTGTAACGGGAGCATCAGCATCCTCTTTTCCTAAAGTAAGAAGAGAGAGGAAAAAGAGAGAAGAGGAATCAGTTAGATGCCTATGTAGTAGGCATACAGACTCACAGGATTTTTTTTTTTTTTTTTTTTTTAGAGAGAGAGAGAGAGCGCACATGCAAGTGTGCGAGCGTGAGTGGGGGGAGGGGCCGAGGGAAAGACTCTTCCGAGCAGACTCCTTCCTGGCTGAGCAGGGAACCAATGTGGGTCTCAGTGTCCTGACCCAGGAGATCCTGACCTGAGCCGAAACCAAGAGTCAGACTGAGCCACCCAGGCGCCAGGTTGGATTTTAAATTCGGAGCACCATTTATTTATCCTAAACTACTCACTTTACAGAAAAGGAAACCCTAGCCCACAGTAGTCAGGAGACTCAGCTAAGGTCAATCACATCACCAACTTGCAAGAATGTGCTTACACTCAGGTGCCCACATTTGAGCTATTTAACGTTATTCAAATGCTAAGCATCATATAAGTGGAGATATGGAACCACACTGAACTGAGCTAAATGGGTTAGGCATCAAATGGCAAACATACTAGATATGAAATACTGCCCCAGCCCACAATGAAGAAGAGAGATAGGTTAATTTATTAAGCACATCTGCTGAAATCAAAATAAATGTTAACTTTTAAAAGTACTTTGGTACCAGCCATAACAAACAAAATGGGGGAAAATAGATTATATTTATTAAATAAATAAATAAAAAGGCCAACCCTGATTTTCCTGGCTTTTCTTAGTGACATTATATAAAGAGTATTAAAGTCTTTAAATGTTTAATTTCCTTTCTTAAGAAACTTATAAAATGCACATTCACCCAAGAAACTGAAACCACATCTCCCTAATAAAGAGGGAAGTTAGGCTCTGTACCAGAAGTATTAAAACCACTCTGAACAAATGCAGCAAATTACACACTTCTGAACATTTAGTATTTTGTATTTTCATATTTTAACTTTAGAGCTCCCCAACAAAATAGTCTTATCCAACTATACTGGAGTTTCTGCATTTTAGGGGTCACAGCGCATTCATGTGGGTTCCACTCCAGATAGCTAAGAGAGACTTGTACTTATCATTTAGACATTACCAAGGCCAAAATAAATAAATAAATCCTTTTCAGGACTGGCTGTCTCTTAGCCAAAGCTCAGCTTTAAGGCCAAGTTTTACCATTCTGGGCATACTCTGGAAACACTGGCATGATCTGACCTACTGGGGTTTAAGAATGATCAACTGTTTGCTTTTCCATCTATATTGAAATATGCCTACCATAGTGCCCACTGAAAGCAGAATTCTCACTGTTTTCCCAAAAGAAAAAACAAATGAGAACTTTCCCATTGTTGATCACCCTGTCCATCAGATGATATCCACAGTTCAGGATTTTAGACCATAGTTCAGGATTCCAAGGTCATTAGATGCTTCCTGAACCACATCTTTTATACTCCTGGGGAGGAAAAAAACCCACACAAATTTTGATCTGCTCCATAACGTATCTTGCCAGTGTGCTCCACAGAACAAGGTCATTCAGGAAAGATTAGGAGGCTGGAAATACCATGAACCAGCACATTCTACCTAGATACCTGCTATCTGAACTTTAAGTCTCAAGAGTTGGCAATCAAGGGGGTTTTCTAAGGCATCCCAAATCCTGGGCATGCAACCTTCTATCACAGTCACTGATGGTTCCAACTTAAAATGACTATTGCTTTAGACTCCACCCCAACAACAAGCAAGTCTTCTGTTCCAAAGGTTATGCCAGGTTGCATCCAAAGAAAGAGGGGTAGCCAAGGAAGCGAGCCCAACTGTGATTTTCCAATATCACACCTACAGATAACCTTTCCAGGTTCTGAGTTCATATACCCTGACAGAAACAAAGCTTTGTTCAAAGATGCATTCCAACAAATCAAACTGAAGCTTTCAGCCCTGCAGGTGAGCATCAGAGATACGTTCAACAAATGTGAGGAAACGCAATTAGAGGTTAGAAAGGTGAACCACCTTCATAAGTTTCCAACAACTACGTCTCCCTACCCTAACAGCAAAGTTGTCAGGTTAATGAGAGATCTGACACACTGTTTAATCATGAGATCCTTCATTTATTCATTTATTCCATGTCTATTTATTGAGCAATGCACATTAAGGATTCAGTGAATGAAAGAAATATGGTTCCAGCCCTTAGAGAACATATACTTTAATGCGCAAGTGATACTCAATAAATAACCACTCAATCAATAAATCGTGATGAAGGCGAAGAAGGAAAGAACAGTTTCAAGGAGGAAGAGTTCTGTCAATATACAATTTAGATTAAGAGGTCAGGAAAAGAGGCCCTACATGGAAGTGACATTTAAGCTGACACCGCAGGATGGTGTGTTCAGGAGTAAAGAAAGGGACAGAAGACCCCAGGTGGGAAAAGTACTGGGAAGGGACAGAGGTGGCAGGTGCCTGGCACAAACAAGGAACAGAAAGAAAACCAGGTAGCTGGTGCATAGTGAGCCTCAGAACAGGCATGGCAGGGATGAGGGTGAGCGGTAACAGGAGTCAAGTCAGCTGGTGTCTTCTAGGATTGACGCGTCCTAAACTGGAACCTGGATACACCGGGAAGCTGGCAAGGATTTGTGCATGAAAGTCATACTGCCCAAGGGCAGGTTCAAGCAGGCTGAGAGCAGAGGCAGGGAGGCCAGCGAAGAGCTACTGGAGCAATCCAGACACGTGAGGATGGTGCTATGATGGAGGCACTGTAGGGAATGAAAAGGATCAACCTCAGACACATTGTACACTTGAACAAAGAGATTTTGATGGTGATCAGACAGGAAACCCTACAGATCATTAGCTATGAGAAGTGAAGGGTGATGTCCAGCTTTCTGACACCTGCAGCTAGGTCGATAGAAGTATCATTATTGGCATAGGAGAGACTAGAGGAGGAGGTGGAAAACACGAGTTCTACTTCTGAGGTGTTCCTCTTTGAGGCCACCTATGAAACCTTCAAATGATGACGCTGAATAAGCAGTTCAATATAAAGGTCTGAAACTCGAAGAGAGGTCTAGGCTGTGGCTTTAAACACAGTCTGTAGGCTGAGTCCTTCCATTTCTGTATTTTCCAGGCCAAGCTGGAGAGAAGAGATTCAAACCCAAGTGTGTTCAACTACTAAGTTCAGAAAGCTCTTCTTCCACTGCTATCTGGCTCCAGGAATTAGTGTTATGTTGTCACTGTTAAGGAGATAAAAAAAAACTGCCCTGAGGGAGTGATCTGGGCTTGAAGGATGTATGAATGTGAGACAGATGAGAAAGTGAAAGGACACTGTAGGTAAGGCCCAGAGCTATGAAAAGGCCACAGGGTAAAGGACTAGCAAGAGATTTACTGTAGCCACTAACAACCTGAAGATACAAGGGTTGGGTGAAAAGGCTCTGGGGTGCGGAGAGGAACGAGGATGGCAGAAAGGTCCTGCAGCAGACACTCTGGTTACTGCCCAAGATCTAGTCTCTTCTTTCCTGGCAACAAGGACTCCAATTTCAGCTGGGGAGACATAGTTAAAAGACTACATTTTTCAGCTTTCCTGCAACTTAGTGTAGCCTATATGTCTAAGTTTTAGCCAGCAAAATGCAGGTGAAGGTGTTGTAAGTGACCTCTGGGAAGTGTCTTTAAAAGACGGAGGCCCAGCCTTTCCTCTTTCTTCCTTCTTACTGGTTGGAATTGGATGTGACAGCTGGACCTCAAGTACTTATCTTGGTCCCAGAGGCTGCAGGACAAGGGTGCTTTCTACACCAGAGAGCAGCACAACAGAATGGGCTTAAGACTGTGGAACTACCCTCTGAGCCCTGGCCCGCCTACCTCTGGTCCTCTTTTATATAACATAGAAATAGGTTTCTTTCTTACTTAAGTCATTGATATTTTATGATTTAACTCCATTCTCAACAGAACATACTTTCTAACATAAGATCTACACCATGAACTGACAAGCCTGGACACTATCCTATTAAGCATTTTGATGGTAAGGGACATATGCGTCTCAGGGCTATGAGTTTGGAAGCAATGCCGAATGAAGATCTTAGAAAGCTGGGAGCGAGGCTGCTGTCGAGCTGAGACACAATCAGAATCTGAATTAGATAGTGGCAGTGAGAGCAAAGAGAGACGAAATTGGAGAGACATGTCTGAGAAGAATGATGCTAAGTATATTTCCATCACAATGGATGACTTAGTATATGAAAAATGGGCTTATATTAAAGGAGCTTTTGATTGAATATCAGGAAAAATGGCTTGACAAAGCACTAAAACTCTATGATGAAATTACTAGATCAGGGCAGGCTGGAAGTCCTCACAAGGGTGGAGGGTTATGCGTCCCCACAGCCTTTGGTTTTGCCATAGTGAAGGCAGAGATTGCCCATGCACTCTGTGGTCCCTTCTAGTTCAAGAGATTCTAGAAACTAGTGACTACCAAAATTCTTCATCTAAAAGAGAGAATTTTCTAGGAAATAGATAAACTACTAATACAGGCAACTACTCATTATATCCCCCAGCACATACTCTAGGAAGGAACGTCGAGTGAAATCCTAATCTCTTTCTACAGATTGTCTAAAACTTCTATTTTAAACATTTAAAAAGTAAAATGCCATGGTTTGGTAGGGTTGGTATGGCCACTTACATCTATCAAGTGCAAACCTAATACCTGATTCTGGTAAGAAAAATGATTCTGGGGGCACCTAGATGGCTCAGTCAGTGAAGCATCAGACTTCAGCTCAGGTTATGATCTCAGGGTCCTGGGATGGAACCCAGGGTGGGGCTCCTCACTCAGCAAGGAGTCTGCTTGTCTCTGTCTCCTCTCCCTCTGCCCCTCTCCCCACTGATGCTCTGTCTGTTTCTCTCTCAAATAAATAAAATCTTTTAAAAAAATTACCTTGATTTGGTCCTCTCATATATAAACAACAGACTAACAAGTCTGATGATTCTTAACACTTCACAAGTGCATCAAAAGGTCTTCAGATGATTTGACTGTGATGCCAAGTGGGGGTAATGTGAAGAAAAAGGCAAGGAATTGGGCAAAAGGAGTTTTAATCTATCCAGTTAAACAAATGACATCCCAGAAAGGGTGAGGAACATGTGCAAAGGCACACAATTAAGAATAAATGGGAGAAGGAGGAAGGTTCAATGTTCAAATAAGCTGAAGAGACCAGGCATGAAAGGCCTTATATGACATGCTGAAGAGCATGTATTTTATATTATAGGAACAGAAAGCTATTGAAAATTTTGAGAATGCCATGATCAGAATCATATTTGGTGAAAGGTCAGTCTGTTGCTCCTATGAAGAGAATCTTTTTCTCTAGCTGGTTTAATGATTTTCTCTTGGCTTTTGATTTACATCTTGATGCACTTAAGTTAGGATTTTTTAAAAATTTTACTTGCAATCATTAGTCATCTTAAATCTGTGGTTTGGTATCTCAGCTGTTATGGAAAATTTCAGCCAGTACCCTTAAATTTCATTTTGCTTATTTTTCACTCATCTCCTTCTAAGACTTTAACTTATTTAGACCCTTCTCCTCTGTGTTTTCTATTTGTCTATCCATGTTATACTCTGGATAATTTTTTTTTTTACTGTCTCCTAGTTTGTTAATTTTTTTTTTTTTAGCTTTATCCAATCTTCTATTAAATTCACCCACTGAGGCATTCTTCTTTAAAATCTGCCATCAAATATACTACATTTTTCCTCATCCACTGAGTTAATTTCATTAAAGTTATGCTTATTTTTAGAATTTTTATTTGGTTCCTTTTCCAATTTGCTTTGTCACATATCGTAGTTTCCTACTCTTTGCAGATATGTTCAAGCTTATCTTTTATTTCTTTAAACACAGTAGTTGTTTACAGATTCCAGGATCTGATGACATGTATGAAGGGCTGCTTCTATTGCATGTGGTTGTTGATGGTTCTTGCAACTGCAATATGGTTTCCTTCGGTGCCTGGTTATATTTACATGCTCATCACTGAATAATTTGAGGCCTGGGTTGAAGAAACCTTCCTTTGGAAAGGATTTCCACTTGGTTTTGCCTGGTGCCTGGAGGAATACCAGCCCTTAAGCCAATTCAAGACTTGAGATTCCTTGGTTGACCCAGTCAGCTTGAAGCTGGGCTGTAATTCCAAGTGAGCTCACCCATATGGCAGAGCCCTTTGGAGTCCCAGCTTCTTGTGAGACCCCAGCTACTTTATTTCTGTCCCCCATTACTGCTGGTAAAATCTGCAACATTGCCTGCTCTTTAATGATCAAAGTTTGGGGTCTTTTTTTTTTTTTTTACTTTATGCAAATATTTTTAGTTGTTTTAGCAGGCAGAACTGTGTTTGAATAATAGCCCACCATTACTAGTAACAGAAAGTCCCCAAGATTTATATTTTACAAATATTTTTCAGGTGGCACTGTAGAGCATAGTTAGGGAAAGTGACAGGGTGAGAACAGGGGAGGGGACAATTGTGACCTGTGCAGGAAACACAACAGGCGATAGTAAGGAAGATAGTAGGAGATAGTAAGGAAGCCACTATGATAATGCCCAATGTTATATAAGGCAAAAGCAAAAGGGACAGAGAGAAGAAGCAGGTACTCTCACATTTATTTTTCTCAGCAACCCCATGAAGGAAGTATTACTGTTTTGATTTTTAGAGAATAGCCATCAGCCATTCAAAGAGGCAAAGGAACTTATCCCAGGGTTTATCCAAGGAGGTGTTTGGTAGAGGGGGTGTCAGAACCCAGCACGACTCCAAGTCCAACCACCACAGTATGATAAGATCTGGAAGAAAGACAGGTACGTGTGGGTGGGTTCCAATGAGGAGGAAAGGGTTGCCAAAAATTTTATAATTCAGTTATAGACATTGAAAATTTTTAAATTTTACAAGATGGCAAGTAATAAATAGCTCTCAATACAATTTCACTGCTTCCACCCATAGGAAAGATAAGAGTAGTTAAACGCATGAGCTTTGAAGTCACAAGACCTAAATTCAAACCTCTGTCCTGTGACCTTGAATTATGTGATTTTGACACAAGTTATTCCTTCCCTGTGAATTTCCTCCCCAGTAAATCTGGAATAGTTTACATGATTTATGTTTACAGGGAGTACCCTGGCACAAAGTACAATAACCAAAACTCTTAGATACTCTTAATATTGTTGTTGATATAATTATCATTATCATTATTATCATTATTGGCTCTTACAGTGAGTTTTGAGGGAATACAAGCTTGTCATCCTGGGCACAACTGACTAGACATGGTTGGTGTTCAGGGCAATGGTAACATTATAAAATGGGTCACATTTCCTCCTCTGTAAAATGTACCAATCTTATAGGGTTAAGAAAAATTAAATGGAGTTAATGTGTGTAAAAGGAGGCACTCAATGACTGCTATATAATGTATATTTAAAGTATTCATTACTTTTCTGAATGCTTGGTGCCTTCTGTGTGAAGTAAGGAGAAACAAGAGCTGGTGCGAGAGAGGCAGGCAGAGGCCAGGTCAACGTCAGGAAGTCTGAATTTACTCCAAAGGCAATGCAGAGCTATAGAATAAAGTAGGCAGGAGACTAACAGGACTTGTGCTTTAAGAAGCTCACACTGGCTGTGTTCAAAGAGAAGTCAGACAGGAGACAGAAAAGCCACTTAGAGGGGTGCCTGGCTGGCTCGGTCAGTTAAGTGTCTGCCTTCAGCCCAGGTCGTGACCCCAGGGTTCTGGGATGGAGCCCCACAATGGGCTGCCTGCTTAGCATGGAGTCTGCTTCTCCCTCTCCCTCTGCCTCTCCCCACTGCTCATTCTCTCTCTCTCAAATAATAAAATCTATAAAAAAAGAAAAAAAGAAAGAAAAGCCAGTTAGCTTTTAATGCTAGAATCACACTAGAGAGGTAGTTAAAAGGCTAGACTGACAAGATTATGTGAATGCTAAGTGAAGGGAAAAGAGGGAGGTCATAGGAGAGAGTAAGGAATAGGGAAAACGAGCATCAATTCCTTAAATAGAAGTTCTCAGAGTTCTGTGACCAGCAGCAACAGCATCACCTGGGAACTCCCAGAAGTGCAAGTTCTCAGGACCTACCCCCAGATGGAGGGATTCAGGACTTCTGGTGGGATGGGGCCCAGCAGTCTGCTGGAACAAGCTTCCCAGGGGGTTCTGATTCTGACTCACACTAAAGACAAATGGGCAGTGAGCCACCACAGGAAGAGCATCTCCAGGCAACCAGGAAGCGATCTAAGTTCTAGTAGGACTTGGTAAGTCTGAGGTGATCTGATGCTTAAGAGAGAAGTCTGGGCTAGAGACGGAAATGACGGTGTCACCTGTGTACAGAGGACAAATGGATGAGTGGACTGGCCTCCTCAGAGAAGGTTTCGAATTAGAAGAGTCAAAGCAGGGAAAAACACCAATATTTAAGAAAGCAGAAGCAGAAAAGCCTACAAGGAAACTGAGGTGCAGTTGGGAAAGTAGGAGAAAAATCAGGCTAACGTGGGGTGAGTCAACCAAAACAAACAAAAACAAAAACCAAAGAACCAAACAAACCAAAAAACTACAAAACAAGCATTTCAACATGGTCAGCAGGGTGGCCCTAGTAATAACAAGGTCACAGGCAACCCTTTTGAAGACTCATTTGAAAGAAGGAAACCCAGTGAATTCCGAATGCAACGCGCGGGGTACGGAATGAAAGGTAAGCGGAGGAAACGAGGGTGTGGACTGGGCTCCGGAAGTCTGACTAGGCAGGACTGGAATAATACAGGGTGGTAGCTGGAGGGGTACAGAGAACTCACGACCTGGTGGTTGTTATTTTATTTTTTTAAGATAAGGGAGCCTCAGTCATGGTTAATTGCTGATGGGAAAGAACCACTACAGGAGGTGTGGTTGAAGACGGCACAATGAGGACTGGGAGGGGGCCCTGGGAAGGAAGGGATGGTATCAGAAGCCGGGGGTAAAGATTAGCCTCGCGCAGAAGGACAGAGATGCCACTTTCTCTGTAGGAAAACAAATTAGGGAGGGGATGAGTCTAGGCATAAGTCGTTTGTGAACGTGGTGGCTGAAAGTTGAGGGGGACCATAGCGGGGGGGTAGAGCAGCTTTTCTCGGAAACCTATAAACTCATCTGTTGAGAAGTGCTAGAGGAGGATACCCAATACATTCCAAGCTGGGAAACACAATTCCGGGGAGGATCAAATGCGAGTGGCATCTCCAAACAGTGGCCCTGAACATGCCAGGCACTGTGCTCTGTGCATTCAAAATAAAACTACTAACTAGTTATTAAGCACCTACTGCACATGTATGGCACTGTGTTACATGATTTATATACAAAACCACATTTTATATTCTCCAGTAATCCAATGAGGTAGGCAGGTATTATCATGCCAATTACCCAATTAGAGAGATAGGAGAAATGAGGCTTACAAAGATCAAGTAACAGGCTTGCCATAGGTGCCAGCCTCATGTATGCGGGCACCTCATGCCCTTCCCATGATGCCACACAGCCTTCAGGATCCTAACAGGTTTGATGAAGTGAGAATGGAAAAGAAAACAGGATTTCTGAGAGATCTGGCTGAGTGATAAGATAATGAGAGAAGGCAATCACTCTGTTTGAGGCAATTTTAAGTTTGGGATGACAATGGGATACAAGTATGATAATGTCCTCTACGCAGGCTGGAGATAAGGCTCTACATCTCCGGGCAGAGGTTGGGAACATCAGTTAGATAACAATGTCTGAGAGTAGACAGATGGGTAGAAACTGGGGAAAGAAGGACATGACATATTAAGAGAAAAGGATGAATAAAGGGATGAAAGGAGTTAATACTCAAGCAGTAAGAGGAAAAATCCTTTTGCTATCAATTTTTTATATTGTTCTAATCTGCATACTCATTGTAGCAGGTTTGGCCACCCTCCTCACCAGGCTGACCATGCAGAGATGCCTTCAGGTTCCTGATTTGAAGCCGAAACCTAGATAGTGTAGCTTTCAGGCCCAAACTTGAGTTTCTCACAGAGTCATCTTCTCAGATGGGGCTCTGCACTGATTCCCATTCCCAGCTGTTAACTGTATTAATTACATCATCAACACTCTCCTACTTTACTTGCACTCTCTGCTCCAAATCTTTCTCTTGCCCAGGAGAAACCACTTTTAAATTTCTCTCTACTAAAGCTTTAATTGGCTTTTAGCCTCATGGCTCCCCAAAGACCCAAAATGTAGGCACATAATGTAGCTGGCTTTAACTTACTAATTCTGCATCTTTCCCAGCAGATGGATGATTCCTCCAAGTTTAAGTTGACTTTCATCGGAGTTTTTCTTAAAGGGGACAACCTTTAAATCTTAATATGATGTGATTATTTCAACACCAGAATACAGTGTTTACTAAAATCAAACCAGTGTTTCTTTACCAGACTTCTCAAGACTAACTATCCATCAAAACTTCAAAAAATGGAAAACCAAAGCTGGCAGCACCACAATTCCAGACTTCAAGCTCTATTACAAAGCTGTAATCATCAAGACAGTTTGGTACTGGCACAAAAACAGACACATAGATCAATGGAACAGAATAGAGCCCAGAAATGGACCCTCAAGTCCATGGCCAACTAATCTTCGACAAAGCAGGAAAGAATGTCCAATGGAAAAAAATCAGTCTCTTCAACAAATGGTGTTGGGAAAATTGGACAGCCACATGCAGAAGAATCAAACTGGACCATTTCCTTACACTATACACAAAAATAGACAAAAATGGATGAAAGACCTCAGTGTGAGGCAGGAATCCATCAACATCCTTGAGGAGAACACAGGCAGCAATCTCTTCGACCTCAGCAACTTCTTCCTAGAAACATCACCAAAGGCAAGAGAAGCAAGGGCAAAAATGAACTATTGGGACTTTATCAAGATCAAAAGCTTTTGCACAGCAAAGAAAACAGTCAACAAAGCCGAAAGACAACTGACAGAATGGGAGAATATATTTGCAAATGTCTTTTCAGATAAAGGGCTAGTATCTAAAATCTATAAAGAACTTATCAAACTCAACACCCACAGAACAAATAATCCAATAAAAAATGGGCAGAAGACATGAACAGAGACTTCTCCAAAGAAGACATCCAAATGGCAAAGAGACATGAAAAAGTGCTCAATATCACTTGGCATCAGAGAAATACAACCGAAACCACAGTGAATTACCACCTCCCACCAGTCAGAATGGCTAAAATTAACAAGTCAGGAAATCAGGAAATTGCCAACAGGTGTTGGCGAGGACATGGAGAAAGGGGAACCCTCCTACACTGTTGGTGGAAATGCAAGCTGGTGCAGCCACTCTGGAAAACAGTATGGAGGTTCCTCAAAAAGTTGAAAATAGAGCTACCCAATGACCCAGCAATTGCATTACTAGGTATTTACCCTAAAGATACAAATGTAGTGATCTGAAGGGGTACCTGCACCCCAATGTTTATAGCACCAATGTCTACAATAGCCAAACTATGCAAAGAGCCTAGATGTCCATCAACAGATGAATGGATAAAGAAAATGTGAGAAATATAGATAGATAGATAGATTTATTGATTTCGGGGTTTTTGATGGGTGCATCTTTCATATATATATATGTGCATCTTTCATATATATATATATATATATATATATATATATATGAAAGATGCACCCATCAAAAACCCTGAAATCTTGCCATTTGAAATGACATGGATGGAACTAGAGGGTATTATGCTAAGCAAAATAAGTCAATAAGAGAAAGACAATTACATGTTCTCCCTGATATGAGGAATTTGAGAAGTAAGACAGAGGATCATAGGGGAAGGGACAGAAAAATGAAACAAGACGAAACCAGAGAGGGAGACAAAGCATAAGAGACTGGAGGGTGGGAGGGATGGGGTGGTTGGTGGATGGACACTGGGGAGGGTATGTGCTATCATGAGTGCTGTGAATTGTGTAAGACTGATGATTCACAAACCTGTACCCCTGAAACAAATAATACATGGTATGTTGATTAAAAAAAAAAACTTCAAATGAAAAAGGTGCTAAGCCATCTTGGAGGGTTGAGTGGAGACTGGTCTCAAAGCATGGGAAGCTAGATTAGATGAGTTTTGTTGTGTTCTGAGTCTTTAATTCCACATATATCAAACCTATATCCTCTTTCTCTTATGTACCAGCCTCTTAAAGCATACCCTACTGAACATCTCCAACAGGAATGAATAGGTCCAGCCCACTGTTGGGAAAAGGGGACAGAATTAAAATGCTGCCCTTCCAAGAGCCAGTCTTTTTTATCAGTTCACTTGCTATGACCTAAAAAAGCAGGACCACAAAGTGATCATTAAGAGGCAAAAGAAAACAGACAGTTTGAAGAAGTTGATTTTTATAGACTGCATCATTATCTGAGATCCACCGGGCCCCCTTGGAAACAGAACAATGCACCACTTGAAAACAGCTAATGCGTAAAGCATCTCTGATGGAAAATTGTTTCTCTTTAATAAGGTAACAAGCTCTAACTCTAAATGCAAATCAGACTTGTGTGGGTCACTCCAGCCAGGTTATACAGACATGAGTGAGTCACTGCTTTTGATGCCCAACTGGCGAATCTGAAGGTTTTATAATGGCTCATAT
This sequence comes from Mustela putorius furo, assembly GCF_011764305.1. Classification (NCBI taxonomy): domain Eukaryota; kingdom Metazoa; phylum Chordata; class Mammalia; order Carnivora; family Mustelidae; genus Mustela; species Mustela putorius. Next base: position 33,782,441 of record NW_025421341.1, on the reverse strand, counting down.
GTGGCTGCTGTGGACAGAAAGGACTCTGGTGCTAGGCAAGACAGCAACTCTGGTCCTTCTCTAGCTTCAAAGAAGGAAAAAATGGGAGACTTTTGCTGAATACAAGACTCTGTTCTCAGAGTTGCAAGTGGATGAAAGATGAGCAAAAACACTTATGTGAGGGAAGAAAAGAAAATATTAAACCATAATAAGATCTGTGATGGAATATGAACTGAAAAAAAAAAAAAGTAGCTATGAAGAAGAGTCCCAGAAGAGAAAGATCACATATTTAGCTGAAAAAAAAAAAAAATGAGGAAACCTCTTTCGATGAGCAGTGTCTAAGATGGCCCCCCACTGATCCTTAAACCTTCTGGGCTCACACCCTTGGAAAACCCCCTCCCTTTGAGTATGGGAAGGGCCCGTGTCTTGCTTCTAACAGAATATGGCCAAGATGAAGGAATGTCACTTCTGTGATTAGATTACATAAGACATATCTCCCACCCTGTTAGCAGACTCTCTCCATTACTGGATCCAGTGAAGACAGCTGCCACAGAGAGAGGCCCATGCAGCAAGCAGCTGAGGGCGGCCTCTGGCCTCAGCCCAAGAGCCCACAAGGAATCTAATACAGCCAATAACCACATAAGCGTAGCCTTCAGATGAGTGACACCTTGATTACAGCCTTGCGAGAAACTCTGAAGCAGAGGACAGATCCAAGCCATGCCCAGATTCCTGACTCAAGGAGAGGCTTGTTTCCTCACAACACCTTGGACACCAAATGCATGGGTTTTCTGCACCAAGCAACTCCCTAATTCTCTGGCTGTCCTACAATTTAATTCAATTCTGATGCTTACCTACCTAGGCTTAGCACAGACCTCACGGTTAAGGGGTCAATCCCATGAGACTGCCCCCAACTTCAGACACCAAATGTACATAGTGGGTTTTGAGGTTACCCACACTTCTGAGTTGGCTACGTATTGGGGAGAGGAGTTCCCATAATCCCCCTCCTCAGGTTCAATAATTTGCTGTAATGGCTTACAGAACTCATGGCAACACTGGATGTACACTTACTGGTTTAGTGCAAAAAACTTAATAAAGGATACATATGAACAGTCGGGATGAAGAGCTATATAGGGCAAGGTCCTGAAGGATCCCAAATGCAGGAGCTCTTGTTCCTGCGCAGTGGAGTGCCCCACTCTTCCACTCACCAGCCCAAACCCTGCTGTTCTGAAACTCTTCTGAGGGCTTCATCACATAGGCATGATCAACTGGTACTCAATCTTCAGCCCTTCTCCCCTCCTTGGGGGATGGCAGGTGGGGCTGAAAATGTCAAGTTTCTAATCATGGTTTGGTTTTCTAGATAGCCAGCCTCCATCCTGAAGCTATGCAGGGGTCCACACATGGAGCTGCTTCATAGAACAATAGATGCTCCAATCACTCGGCAAGTGCCAAGGGATTTAGGAGCTATGTAAGACATTCCCATCACCCCCACCATTCAGGAAATTACAGGGGTTTTAGGAGCTCTGTGTCACGAACCAGGGTCAGACCAAACATTAGAACAAAAGATATTCCTAGGACCTCTATCGCTAAGGAAATTCCCAGGGTTTTAGGAGCTCTGAGTCAAAAACTGGGGGCAGAGGCCAAATATATACTTCTTTTTATGCTATGCTGACCCACAAAAAATGCAAGTGTTACTTTAAGCCACTAAGTTTGTGGCAGTTTGTTACACTGCAATAGATAATTAATACACATGTAAAATGACAACTGTCATTTGAAGACCAAAGGGATGATTTTCACAGGAGATGAGTAATTAGGCAGCATTCATGGCAGAAAAGAGGCGGCTCAGATGCTCAAAGGCAGAAAAGCACAAGGAGGGTTTAGGAGTGATATTCCTACTCAACGAAGCCCAGCTTGGCTGGATCTAAAGTCTGGATGGGTAGGTGTCAGAACATAAGTTGGAGAGGCAGGCAGGAGAGCCCTAGTGGGCACGAACTGCCAAAGAGAGCTATCAGAGCTCATCACAGATGTGGTCTGAGAACTTCCACAGGAAGATTCATTGGACAAGTATTGTTCCAAGAGGCAACAGTCTTAAAAAAAAAAAAAAAAAAAAGACTTGGAAATGCCTATAAAGGGATGCTATGCTTTCACCTTTGTGAGATACTTTCCCTTCCATTACCTCATTTGATTTATGAAAGAATCTATGAAGAAGTTGAGACCAGTATTTATGATGAAGGGGTGTGTGTGTGTGTGTGTGTGTTTATAAAAAGGAAAATGAAGCAGTAGGAGACAAGAATGACTAGGAAAAGCTCTTGTTCAGGACCTTTTTCTCCCTACTATGAGTGTTGCCAGATTTTGTTGGATCCCCCCTTCCCTGGTAAGAGATGCAAACAGGCCTCACTAGACAGGTTTGGATCCTGGTCCCAGTGTACCAGAGTAAGCCCACCTGCTACTAAAGATGCTTTGAAATAGGAGGGTCAAAAACAGTGTCAGAGCCTAGGCCATGCCCACCAAGTTCATAAGTTATTGTGGCTTCTGGCTCAAGCAAATGAATCAGAGTTGAGGGGACTGGGCAAAGAGGGATCAGCTAACTGGGAGCAGAGATGAGAGACTTCACTGTGTAGCTGAGTTTTCACTCTAGGGCTAGTGAAAGGGTATGCAAGGGTGGGTGGCTGCTTCCACTTACACGGATGGGGTGACTCATTCATGTTTGAATTTTTTTCTTTTTAAGCAATATCTGAAAACCAGGCACAATTTTCTCCTATAAAATGTTAAATAAGATCTGCCCTTAATGGTGGACATTCTATACCCAGAGTAGGACAGCTGTCAGTTCTCTCTCCCCATCCAGAGCCACATGACCCAATTTTGTTTTGTTTTCCCATAGGGTTAGTTAGAATCTTCAACAGCTTTTTGTAAATCTCAAAAGGTTGCAGTCACCACTGCTCTATTAAGTAAAGATTCCCTGACATGTTACTGCATGACTTAGAAAAACCTAGTTGGTAATTCTCAGGAAAGAAAGGACATTATTTAGAGTGACCCAAAGGGGAAATCAATGCCAGGAAGATGGACCTGTAGGCAAGTAATCCTCTGTAGTGTCAATGAAAGGGTCTCTACCAGAAGAAAAAAAATATCGGAAACCTTAGGTAGCAAGTTAAATACGATGCTTGGGCAAAGGGATGACTAGGGAAGATGGACTTGACTGAGCCTTCCCTTCTTAGAATCTAAAGAACAGAAAACTTCACAGACAATCGTGCCAAGTCCCAGGTAGAGGGAAATGGAGATGAAAACTGTCCCCATCTACAGCTGATTTTCAGTTTCTCAGTTCAATGAATAACAAATTGAACTTTTCTCTTTCAATTCAATGCAAAAAAGAGAGAGAGAGCCTCCTTGACTAAAGGTTGATTTTAAATAATTGTGAGAATTAGTCTTTTTAAATGAAAATCATCTTAATCATTCGATACCTGCTAAGGAAAGAGAAGTATCCCTTTATTTCTTGAAAATACTCATCACTTCCCTCTTAGTTCCATATACTTTTCTGTTAGGTCTTCTACAAAACTCTCAAAATCTTTATCAGCTACTTCCCAACCCCCAATTCTGCCCCTGGGTTTTTCTTATTTACCAGTTTGTGCCTTGGTTTTATAAGACAATGACTACTTCTGGGTAAATTCCAACTGTGGGCCAGCTACTTGATAACCTCATCAATTTCCCACAGCTCCAACTGATGACATTGTTCAGATCTGTAATTCTCACCATCCCTCCTCTGAGTCTACAGTTCTACTTCCAGATGCCTACTAGATGTCATAAACTGAATGACCCTCACATAACTCAAATTCAACATGTGATCAAAAGCTGAATTCATAGTCCCTCTCACCACTGATCTTGTTTTTTTCTCATTTAAGAATGTAAATACTCATGCAGTTACTAAACTAGATATCAAGTTACTCTCATTCGTGAATGCTCCTCTGCTTCAAGTCCCATATCTGATCTATCATCCAATCCTGCCAATTCTAGTTCTGAAATATCTTGGTAACCAATCTCTTCTTCTGTATTCCAGCTGCCACCACTCAGGTCTTCAAGTGCCTCTAGTCTTAACTAGTCCCATGCCATGCCCCAATTTCTCCCCTCTTCCTAAAAGTCTCCTTTCCTTAACAACCTTGCATGACTCCCACTACCACAGCCTCTTCATGGCCACAGATAACTGGGCAAAACCCCACCAGTGCCTATTTTCCCAGCATCCTCTGTAGACGTCTCACTGGGAAGTGCTCTATTCACACTGTAGGATGTGAATACTTATCATCCACTTCTGTGCCCCTGTTTGTACCAAGAGTATTTTTTACCCTTCTTCACCTGGCAAACCAGACTCATCCTTCATGGCCCAGAGAATAAACTTTTTTTCTTTTCCTCTCCCTCATCTTCCCTCCTCCTTTCACCTTCTGCCCTTCCCCCTCTGAATGGACCCTTCCCTCTCTCTGCAAATCTGTTCCTCTTCTCCATGTGCACTGTCTTGATTACTAGTAGCCTCTGTTTCCAAGTGTCTCCAGACATCATTCCATATCACATTTTTAGCCCCAGAGTCCTTAAGCTGTGGAGAAAAAAAAAATCTCACTGGTCACTGGCCAGTCAATGTGTTGAAGATTTTTGGGCCAGGAGTCTACTCATGGTCTAACCAAGGCCCTGAGGACAGGGGCAGACTATACTTCCCACCTTAGGGAAGGCAATTTCCATTCCCAGGCAAGACCCAGAACACATAACTGTTACTGTAACTCCTCTCATAGACTAAGTTCACCTGAAGAACAAGCATCTAGATTTTTACTCTTTGATCATCTTTCTTTTGCAGCAAAGAGCGTAACACTGGCATGTAATGCCCTCCGTATTTGCTTGGATATTCTTGGTTGAAATGACAAGACATTCAACACAAACCAGCTTATATATATTAAAAGTGACTCAGTAGCTCATGTGCCTGGAAGTCCAGAGGAAAGGCAGGCAGGCTTCAGGGTCAGTGGATCTACGACCCACTAATGGCGGGAGGGGCCCAGATTTTTTCCTGTTCTCCATTCTTCTATTCACAACACTAATAGCAAGTCATAGAACAGCTGTCAGGAGCAATTAGAGATAAATGTTTCCTGTTGATATCCATCAGGAAACTACTTACAACCCAGAACTCTGCGCAGGAATCACCCCAATTAGACTGCTAAGGTCATATGCCTATGGGAAGAGGAAATGATACGAAGCTACAATGTCTAATACAGTAGCCACGAATCATACATAGTTGTTTAAAGTAAAATTAATTTAAGTTAAATACAATTAAAAATTCAGTTTCTCGGTCACAATAGCCCTATGTCAAACACTCAACAACCACAGGTGGCTGGTGGCTACGGTTTTGGACAGTACAGATCAGAACACTTCTAATTCTTCAGAAAGTTCAGTTGGCATAAGGTAAGCAAGCATACCAAGCAACTGGTACAAGGCAACCAAGACTCAGCTTGGCAGCTGGGGTCAACTTCACCTGAAGTACAAAGATCTGGGGAAGGAGCAGATGAAAATCTAGGCACATATGGGAAGGGAAAAGGTGAAACAGACATTGGGAGGGCAATAAACAATGCCTAATATATTCTTATAGTAAGAAATTCAATGGATCTGGTACGATTTGCTCTTTAAATAATATGATGCATATGTAGAAATTGTCTGTTGTTACTGTAAATACAAGGTATTTTTCTTTTATGAACTCACTAACTTCCTGTGGAACACTGGACAAGCCAAGTAACTTCTCTGAGCCTCAGTTTCCTCGTCTGTAAAACAAAAGGAATGAACTAGATCAGTTGTTTCTAACCTTTTAATCACAACAGATTTTTTATAGCACATTTTTAAAAATTAATTTTTGCCCAGGATCTCACACTTGGAAGTATTTTTAGTAACTTAACTGCATTGAAAATTAATCTGCTATTCTGTTGCTGCTGTTGTTTTAATCAAAAACATATAGCTGTTAATTAGAGCTTCTGATTAGTGGGGAAAGTCACTGTTACCATAGTAGGCTTGTATCATTTCTAACAAAAGTGAAGCTGATCTCACAGTCTTACTGAAAGCAAATTTACTATTTTCATTCAGTGCTATGAAATATTTATGATTAATGTGAAGTGCTCCACCAAAAGACCCTAGGGGTAGACTATCACATGTCAAGAACAGCACATGAATCTTGTAGGCCCCATGCAGGTCCAGAATTCTACAACTTCAATGACAATGTAACTATAAACAGATCCAACACTTGTTACTAGTATGGAATGGCCTGACCTAGAAAGTACCAGAGAAGGGGATGAGTGGATGCACTGGGAAGAGAGTGATTCAAAGGTAACAGAAATCTAATGAACAAGGGATAAGAAATAAGGAGAAAAATGACACCATCGCAAAAAGCTGTTTATCTTCCCTTTTCATGACCAGTAAGCCCAAGAAAAGTGGATTATTAAATAATCCAGGGAGCCAAGAATAAAGTTAGAAGTGGACAGCAAGCAAGAGAATGAGGGGCACCATACTGAAAATGGTGCTAGAAGAACCATGCGGAAGGGGACTCTAGAGACCTTCAAGTCTTCACTCACCTCCACTGAGAAGGGCATGCTAGAGTCATGGAAACTCCTATTTTCATATAAAAGCATGAACAAAGTTTATTATAGATTATTTCCTTTTATTTAAATTTCTATTGCAATAGTTTTGTGTTAAAAGGGCAAGAAAGCTGACAGGCTTTCCTATTCCAGGTGCTATAAGGAAGAGATAGACTGGGGCAGAGTACAGATTATAAAATAAATTACTTGTAATATTCTGAAACCCAAGCCCCCTAGGCCTGCTGAGGCGCCAAAGAGAAACCAGGCATGTAGGTAGGAGTGATTCCATGATACTAACTGGGAAGAGGAAGTAAAAAGGACATGCTGATGAAAGAACTGGCCAAGGGTGCCTGGGTGGCTCAGTTGATTGGGCGACTGAGGGGAGTCGCCTCAGCTCGGGTTATGATCCCAGAGTCCCCAGATCAAGTCCTGCATCGGGCTCCCAGCTCCATGGGGAGTCTGCTTTTCCCTCTGACCTTCTCTCCTCTCATGCTCTCTCTCTCTCTCTCTCAAAAAATAAATAAAATCTTAAAAAAAAAAAAAAAGAACTGGGCAAGCTCCAGTTATATTTCAATAAAGAACAGATGTAATTATTATTACTTCAAGATTTCCTATAATTCATCATGATTTTTTGTTTTTGTTAACCCTTCTAGTAACCATGCATTTCATAACAAAAAAATCCTTTCAAAAACCTCACATTTCTCAAATAGCTAAATAGAGAATTACCAGATGACCTAGCAATTCTACTCCTAGGTATATGTTCAAATGAATGGCACACAGGGATGAAGATGCTTGTGCACCAGTGTTCATTTCAGCATTAGTCACTATTCAATAGCCAAAAAGTAGAAACCTCATGCGTCCACAAATGAACAAAATGTGGTACACACAATGTAATACTATTTGGTCACAAAAAGGAATGACATGCTGATACAAGCTACAACACAAGTGAACTGTGAAAACATGCTTAATGAAATAGGACAGACACAAAGGGAAAGTACTGTATGATTCCACTTTTACGAAGTATCTACAACAGACAAATTTATAAAAAGGAAGTAGATTAGTGGTTATCAAAGGCTGCAATGGATGAAATAAGGTCACAGCTCAACAGTTCTAGAGTTCTATTTAGGGTGATGAAAAGTTATGGGATGGACAGTAGTAACAGTCGCACAAAATCATGAATGCAATTAATACAACTGAACTGTATACGTAAAACTGGTTAAAATGGCAAATTTTATGCTATGTATTTTACCACACACACACACAATTTTTTTTAACCCACAAGAGCTTCTATTGATTACAGAGACTCTAGGTCAGGGGACAATTTGATAAATAATATTTATTGGCTTTCAAGAAGGGGAACCCAGGGTTAGAAGAGAATGGGAAGGTCCCTCTATGTAACAGTCCCTTTAAAAAAGTCTTAGAGAGAAACTAACTGACGAATGAATGACCCTTTAAACTATATTTCCACCCCAAACTTCTCTCATCAACTTCAACTTGCATTCCAACTACACATGGTCACCTCAGATTTAACATGTCTAAAAGAGAGTTCTTAGAAATAAAGGATAAGGGGCATCTGGGTGGCTCAGTGGATTAAGCCTCTGCCTTTGGCTCAGGTCATGATCTCGGGGTTCCGGGATCGAGCCCTGAGTCGGGCTCTCTGCTCAGCAGGGAGCCTGCTTCCTCCTCTCTCTCTGCCTGCCTATCTGCCTACTTGTGATCTCTATCTGTCAAATAAATAAATAAAATCTTTAAAAAAAAAAAAAAGAAAGAAAGGATAAAAATAGAAATTACTTATAATAAATAAAAACACTAAAAAATAAACTTCTATTAAAAATCAAACAGGGCACCTGGGTGGCCCAGTTGGTTAAGCGTCTGCCTCCGGCTCAGGTTGTGACTCCCGGTCCTGGGATCAAGTCCCACATCGGGCTCCCTGCAACCCTTCTCCCTGCTCCTGATCTCCCTCTCTCTCTCAAATAAATAAATACAATCTTTTTTTAAAAAAATAGGGGACTAGCAATTTCAAAATGAGGGGAAAATTAAAAGAGGTTATAACAGATCCAGACAAAATTAAACAACTGAAAAGATTCTGTACAACTCTATTCCAATATATTAGAATATGTGGTTAAAATATATGATTTTTCTGGAAAACATGAACTATCTAAATCAATGCAAGAAAAGGAAAAAAATTCCTACAGAAAACAATGGTCATTGGTAATGGAGGAAGGTACAGCTAAAGAAACCCTAGACCATGTTTCAAGTATGAGTTCTTTAAATGCTTCAATCATTGAGAAAATTTGATCATTCTCAATGCTGTTTTAACTGCCCCAAAGCACTAAGAAAAAGGCTCCCCAATTCTTCCTATCAAGTTAATAGAAATTAATACCAAAACAACAAAAAGAGCACAATAAAAAGAAACCACACACCAATCTCACATTTTACACAAAGCCCCTAAAATTACAAATAAATTATCACCAAACAGAATTGAGTCACATGTGAAAACATGCTATATACCATGACCAGATGAGGGGCATGGTCACATAAGGGATGCAAGATTTATTCAGTGTTTTATGTTACCATGTAAATAAGCCAAAGGGAAAAACAGTATCTTGAAAGAAGCTCAAAGGCACTTGAAAAAGAAAAAAGTCAACATCCATTTCCAGTAGAAACTTTTAGTAAAAAAGAAAGAGGACAGTTGGTTAACTTGGTCTCAAGCCAACAACCAGCACTGTACTTGAGAGTTTATTACTGAAAGCATTTCCATTAAAGTCCAGAAGACGGCAATCACCACTATTATGTAATATAGTTCTTAAAACAATGGCCAGTGAAATTAGGCAATAAGTAAGCAGCACAAAATTAGGAAGGGAAGGTGCAAATTCAAAGGTGCAAAATCAAAACAAGCAACTAAAAGATTATTAGAAATAATAAGAGCACTCATTAAGGTTTCCAGTTTAAAGTATACACTAAAACAACCCCAACAGGTTGTTGGGTTTTTTTTAAGGTTTTATTTATTTATTTGACAGACAGAGATCACAAGTAGGCAGAGAGGCAGGCAGAGAGAGAGAAGGAAGCAGGCTCCCTGCAGAGCAGAGAACCCGATGTGGGGCTCAATCCCAGGACCCTGGGATCATGACCTGAGTCAAAGGTAAAGTCTTTAAACCACTGAGCCACCCAGGCGCCCCAACAACAGGTTTTTTTTAATATATCAATAATTACCTGAAGGAAAATGATAGAAAAAATTTTCCTTTCAAATTAGTATCAAAAACCACAAAATAGGGGCACCTGGGTGGCTCAGTGGGTTAAAGCCTCTGCCTTCGGCTCAGGTCATGATCCCAGGGTCCTAGGATCGAGCCCCACATCGGGCTTCTCTGCTCAACAGAGAGCCTGCTTCTCGCTCTCTCTCTCTGCCTGCCTCTCTGCCTACTTGTGATCTCTGTCAAATAAATAAATAAAATCTTAAAAAAAAAAAAGACTTTATATAAAAAAAAAAACCCCACAAAATACTCAAGTTTTTTTCTAAAAATGTGCAAGATAATGATACATACAAACTATTAGGCATATTAAGAGGATTTATAATTCACATGTGAATAGGCTGGATAAATTAAGATGTACATAGACCAGGCTACCGTCAAAACAGTGAAACAGGGCACAAACCATCCCCCCAAAACACCCCACAGCTGAGAAAGGGATTGAGGTGATATATTTTAGCCTGCATTATTATAATTAGCACCCCACAGGACCAAAAAAGGGGGGAAAAACAATCCAATAACCACTTAAAGCAAGAAACTAACTGTTGAATTTCCTAATAGTAAAAAATAATTAAAACACACTAAAATCCTGTTCAGCAACTATCAGTTCCAACAGTTTAAACCAGTGGCTCTCCACGCATGGTTTGAGACCCTGTTGGTGGAACCATAAGATTAAGACTCTTCTCAAAATAATTCTAAGATGTTATTTGTTGTTTTCACTCTTACTCTCTCATGGGTGTAAAGTAGGGATTAGCAAACTAAGCTGGCCAGCAGGCCAAATCTCCCATGTCCATTCGTATTATGTCTGTGTGTGTGGCCGACAACACTGAAAGTGTTTACTGTATGGCCCTCTACAGAATACCTTTGCTGACCCCTGCTCTACTGACTAATTGAATGTGTGCTTATATATTCTTGTGTTTTCTAGAATTTTCTAAGATATTAGATTTAAAATATAATTGAGTACATTTTAGAGGTTAATTCCACTTTTTTCTCAGTATTCCAACTGTGATTGTATCTACTATAATTTCATTAACACTGAAGAAATCATTTTGAAATCTGAAATTTTCCTTAAATGTACACAGAAACACAACCAGAAATAAGTATACTTATTTTGCAATAATACTTTCAAGTTTTCTTAGTTTTAATTTTAAAAGAAATGTTCATAGATATAACTCACATGCACAAAAGCAATTTGGAGTCTTCAATAATCTTTTAAAAGATTTTATTTATTTATTTGAGAGAGCACACACACGGGGGAGGCAGAAGGAGAGGGTAAGCAGACTCCCCACTAAGCAGGAGCCTGAGGAGAGGCTGAATCCCAGGACATTAAGATCATGACCAAACCTAAATCAGACGCTTAATCGACTGAGCCACCCAGGTAAATTAACCTGAGTAAATTTACTTTAAAGTGGGAACCAGGGGTACTGGATGGCTCAGTCATTAAGCCTCTGCCTTCAGCTCAGGTCATGATCCCAGGTCCTGGGATGGGGCTCCCTGCTCAGCTGGAAGCTTGCTTCTCCCTCTCCCACTTCCCCTGCTTGTATTCCCTCTCACGCTGTTGTCTCTGTCAAATAAATAAATAAAATCTTTAAAAAAATAAAATAAAAAGGGAAAAAGTAGAAACCAAATTTTATAGATCATGGTGGGAAAAATTACCTTTATTTTATAAAAATAAAAACATGTTACAAATTTGGGGTCATCGATGGGAGCATATACTATGTAGAACAAAGATTACTAGAACAACAGGATTTTAACATAATTTTATTACTTTTTCTATTTTTACATAATTTTTAAAAAATTATATGCTATAGTCTCATTCTGTTTGACATTTATAGTACATTCATAAGAACAATTATTTTTGCAAAAATATTTAAAGGTTTCATTAATTTTTCCAAGGATCTTTCTGAATCTACTCTTTTTTTTTTAAGATTTTATTTATTTATTTGAGAGAGAGATCACAAGTAGGCAGAGAGGCAAGCAGAGAGAGAGAGAGGAGGAAGCAGGCTCCCTGCTGAGCAGAGAGCCCAACGTGGACTCGATCCCAGGACCCTGAGATCATGACTTGAGCTGAAGGCAGAGGTTTAACCCACTGAGCCACCCAGGCACCCCATTCTTAATCTACTCTTATTCAAATAAATTAAAATCTAAGATTTTCTTTACTGACACTTTGAGCAATTACTAGTATTTGTAATGGAAAATAAAATTGTAATTCTCTGAATAAAATTAATTACTAGGAAAAACACCCAAATGAAAATAGTGGATCTAACTATGTTAGTTTTTAACAATAAGCAGTAAAGACTTCATACTCTAGAATACCTTGGAGCCAAAGCCTGGGGCAGATCAATGCCAGCTCTTCAACCACATGCTTAAGCTGTAGAACATGACAATTCTTCCTTTTCAGTAATACATGGGTATTTTTTGCCCATTTTTTTAAAGATTTTTTTAAATGTTTTTTTTTTTTATTTCTTTTCAGCATAACACTATTCATTGTTTTTGCACCACACCCAGTGCTCCATGCAATACGTGCCTTCCCTAATACCCACCACCTTGTTCCCCAACCTCCCACCCCCCCGCCCCTTCAAGACCCTCAGATTGTTTTTCAGAGTCCATAGTCTGCGGTTCCATGGTGAAATGGTGAGCACTCTGGACTCTGAATCCAGAGTCCATAGTCTCTCATGGTTCACCTCCCCTTCCAATTTCCCTCAAGTCCCTTCTCCTCTCCATCTCCCCATGTCCTTCCTCCATGTTATTTGTTATGCTCCACAAGTAAGTGAAACCATATGATAATTGACCCTCTCTGCTTGACCTATTTCACTCAGCATAATCTCTTCCAGTCCCATCCATGTTGCTACAAAAGTTGGATATTCATCCTTTCTGACAGAGGCATAATACTCCATAGTGTATACGGACCACATCTTCCTTATCCATTCATCCGTTGAAGGGCATCTTGGTTCTTTCCACAGTTTGGCAACCGTGGCCATTGTTGCTATAAACAGTGGGGGTAAAGATGGCCCTTCTTTTCACTACATCTGTATCTTTGGGGTAAATACCCAGTAGTGCAATGGCAGGGCCATAGGGAAGATCTATTTTTAATTTCTTGAGGAATCTCCACACTGTTTTCCAAAGTGGCTGCACCAACTTGCATTCCCACCAACAGTGTAAGAGGGTTCCCCTTTCTCCACATCCTCTCCAACACATGTTGTTTCCTGCCTTGCTAATTTTGGCCATTCTAACTGGTGTAGGGTGGTATCTCAATGTGGTTTTAATTTGAATCTCCCTGAGGGCTAGTGATGATGAACATTTTTTCATGTGTCTGATAGCCATTTGTATGTCTTCATTGGAGAAGTGTCTGTTCCTATCTTCTGCCCATTTTTTGATATGATTATCTGTTTTATGTGTGTTGAGTTTGAGAAGTTCTTTATAGATCCTGGATAACAACCTTTTTTGTCTGTACTGTCATTTGCAAATATCTTCTCCCATTCCATGGGTTGCCTCTTTGTTTTGCTGACTGGTTTTTTAAGTCTACTAAGAAGTTGAAAGAGTGATATTACAAATGTTAAGTTAAGTTAAGTAACTGTTAAGTTACTAGGTGTTAACATTTTATTATATCTGCTTTCTCTTATTATATCAGCTTTCTCCCCCATGGGATGCACACATGTGCACACACACAGTTTTCTTTTGCTTTTCTAACCCATATAAGAGTAAGTTAAAGACATCAAGATACTTCACCCCAAGCACTTTGGTTAATAATTCCCTAAGAACAAGGATATTCTCTTATATATCTTCAATACCATTATTACATATAAGAAAATTAACAGTAATTCCAAAATGTCATCTAATATATAGTCCAAATTTAAATTTCCCCAATTGTTGGGGCACCTGGGTGAAGCAGTCAGTAAAGCACCCAACTCTTGATTTCAGCTCAGATCATGACTGCAGGGCTCAGATTGAGCCCTGCATCCAGCTCCATGGTCAGTAAATTTTCCTTCTGTCCTTCCTTCCACTGTGCACTCTCTTGCTCTCCCAAAATAAATAAATAACTCTTTTTTTGAGGCTACCCTTAAATTTTTAGGATGGTTCAACATCAGAAATAGATTTAGAGAGAAACCAGATAATAATCTCAATCAAAAAAGAATACGCACTGTAAGGTTAAGCAAAAGGCAAAACTGTAGCATTAACAAAAGATTACATGGGAGAATACCTATTTGAACTAAGAATAGAGAAAAACTTAAAAACCCGTAAAGTATATGACTAATTTTTATCACATTAAAAAACTAAGGGCTTTTGTTCGATAAAAGACACCGCAGACAATGGTAATGTGAAAATGACTAACTGCCAGAATGGGAGAAGAGATTTCTAATTCCAAAAATGGAAATGGGATTATTATAGAGAATAGATAAGAAATTCCTACAAACCTGAGAACAGTAACCCTGATAGAACAATGGGAAAATGCTATGAAAAGGCAATTTACAGAACTTAAACTAGAATACAAAAATGAGAAAGCTAGATTATTCTAGCTGTTGGCAAGAATGAGAAGATGTAAGAAGCCTCAGGCTTCCTAGTGGAAGCTGAACTGACGTCATCATTCTGGCTTAGGTCAAAGCCTCAGTCAATAAAGAACTGTTCCTCTGCCTTGCTTTGTCCTTTGTGCATGTATTTCTTTGGGGGATTTCACAGGGAGAAATGGCCAGTCTAGCACAGGCTCTGGGCCTTAGACACCATAAGTCCTGACCAAATACCTCTACCTGAATCACACCTGATGTGACTGCATTGGCCACTCAGTCTAAAAGGACATGGAAATCAAAATTCCACTGCCCCCTACTCACAAAGGTCTGGACATGGCTTTACCTTTTCTTTTTTTGAGGGACCAAATTTATTTTAATTTTTCTGAAAATATCGGGAACTATGAAAAATAAGCCAGAAGCTATAAAGCACCATGTTCTGCTGGAACCTGAATTCATTCGTTGATGTGTTTTCAGGTTTCCCAACTTTACAGTCATTGACATTTGAGCGTGTTGCTTTATAAATGATGGGATTCCAGGGTGGGAAGTGAGTGGCTTTACTTTTTTTTAAATGACATTTCAAAACATTTTTCCAAAAACTGTGGTTGATAGGAAATTCCTATGTATTTAATGTTTAATATAATTTCTGAAGCAAACATAACTCTCTTCTTGTACTAATCACCATTTAGGGAAAATTTGATTTCAGAATCTGGAAACAGAAGAAATTGAGCTCTAAGAAACAATGGTCAGGAGAAAGTGTTCTTGGGATTTAAGTAGCCTAGAAGTATCACAAGAGAAAAATCATATGGGTCTGCTTTTCTTAGCCAAAGGGAAATGCAGTCAATTTTCATCCAAGGGAAGAGAACATAAACACGGACACTGAGCAGGACCGTCACGGAAGGAGATAACCTTAAGTGAGAGAAAAAGTCTCATCCTCATCCTGGAGCTGACCCAGGCAGGCCTCAGAAGAAGCAGTTAGATTTCACACAGATTCTTCCTTCAGAGAAGAGCCAGAGGCGGCCAGGAGACAGAAGGGAAAGTGAAAGGGTCCCAGACTCCATTGTCATCAGGGTCCTAGTGGAAGCTTGTCTCCAGATCCAAAAACTGAACAAGATCTCTGGCAGACCTAGCTAGGACAGAGAACAGGAAATGTACATCACAACCTCAGGAGGTCTTGATCCCCAAGATTCAGAGGCCAAAAAATGCTCCTAAATTTCCTGATGATGAAAGAGGAGAGCCACATTCAGTACCATGTCACCATCATGATTTTCATCCTCTGGAGCGTTTGTTAACCAGGTAACCAATAACCAAATTTTCTGACACCAAAAAAACTGATTTGGGCCGTCCCCAATCTCTACCCAGATGGCAGGCTTCTGTGTTGACAACAGCACTGCTGCCTGGACTATGGCAAAAGCTCGGCCTCAGGAACCTGCGGGGCTGGGCCTGCGAAAGGGACCTGGGTCTTGGGCCCACTCTCTCTCAGGGGCTGAGGATGGCACAGATCCAGGCTGTCTTCCTAGAAGAAACTACTGGCTAGGCCTCAGGTGCCCAGAGAAACTTTTCTCTTAACGTAACAACAGGTACTGGTTGCAGACCCTCGGTTACCTGTTCACTTACCAGAGAAACATAGTTATGGGATAAACAGGAATGTTTCCTGGGCAAAGAGAGATACATAATGCGTACACATGCAAAAAGTAAGGTTTGCTTTAGGTAAAACATGATATTGAAACAAAAATAAATAAAAACACTCATTGGAACACCAGTGTGAAATCCTACTGGAACACCACTAGGATTAATAACTATTTGCAAATACGACACAAAGCAAAGAACCTTTCTAGAAGTCTTAGGAAAAGTTTATGATGTTCTTAAGGTTATGGTTTGTTTCAATAACAAATTTCAAAACCTTAAATGGTGCAAAAAGTACCAACATCCTAACTGTAACCAGATTTTGTATCATCCAGAGAAGAGAAGTGGTTGAAATATCCTAAAAACACCATAGTTTTTAAAAGAACAAATTGCCATTTTCCTAAATATCAAGAGGGCAAGAAATGAGAAACAGCCATGTGGTTTCACAAACTCTCTATTTAGAGGCTAGCAGGAAAGAGAAATTTGTACCGCAAACTGAGGAAAGGACTAAGGCTGTTCCCTCAGTCAGGCCTAGTAAGGAAGGAATATAAACAACAGTAAAATAGGGAGACCATAAAAAGAGTAAGAAAAAAACACGCATACAGCGGACATGCAAGGGATTCGATGATATTCACTTGTAAGAGAGAAGGAGGGGAATTACAACAGAGAACAAACCAAGAGCAGGTCTGGCATCAAAATTTCCCAAAAAGCAAAGAGCAAAGCAGATTATCAGTATCCACTCTAGTATCAATTCTGTCATCCCTCCCATCCATCAATATTTTCTTGCCCTTGTGTTGGTACCAACCACTAACAAGAAATCAGGGAATCTAATCCCTTCGGTTTGGGAGCCCAGGGGAACAGAAGTTCCTGAAGTCCATTAAGTCCGAACACCAGAGCTAGGTTTCCATGAAGCAGTTTTGGGCCAAATACTAAGTAAGTTTTAAAGTGCTCCTTTGCCTGGTTTTGTTCTGTGAGATCTCCCTCCCTTTGTCCTGCAAGATCTTGTTGAAGAGGATCTGTCTACATAGGGTCCTGGTTCTTTCCCTCTCTTCTCACAGAGAAGACATGATTCACAATAGTGACGCCATGATAATATAAACACACTCTCAGAAGAGGGTCACATATCCCACTGCTTTTAAAAGAAGAAAGAGAAAACAAGAGAGGAATGAAATTTCAAGGAATAACATTCAACTGATATTGGCCGAGCCTGGAACAGTGAAATCACTAGTTAAGCAGGCCACAAAACAAAAGGAACCTGAGTGCCTCAGGTCAGCGTACCTGGAGGACCACTGACTGAAGCAGTAGTCTCTTCATTCGAAAAGAATTTCACAGTTGGAAATTCCTTCTGAATGAGGAGTACTTGGCACCAAAAAGTGACCCATGTTTTCAGAAGATGCTCAGCACCCCAGGTCACTACCTCATCAGCAGTGAAGAAACAGAGGGATCCATATGCAGTCACTTGCTGAAATCACCTCCAGCTTACTTCAGGATGTCAGTGAGGCATGCCCACCCGTCCCTATCACAGTGTGTCCACAGGACAACCTCTTTTAGTCATCTTCTGGCATTTCTTCTAGTCTTTCAAGGGGATAGTATCAGAAACCTCTTCCTGATTGAAAAAGCTCATAATCTAGCCAGCCAACCTAGGTCAATCATTTCCATGTCAGAGTATAGATAAAACTCTATTTGGCTGGAAAATATACTCCCTGCACTTAAAACTTCTTAGCAATCTGTACATTAAAATATTCCAATTTTTACTGCTACTTTGGTTTTCCCGTGCGTGGTCAGCTAGGGCCCTTGGTCGTAGCTCATTGCCCATGTGTTTGTACCTGTTTTCTTCTGCATCCAGAGGACACATAGCTTAGATCTGATCAGAGACAGTAAGACTGGCCTTTTTTCAAGGTTTAAAATCGAAACACATTGTAAAGATAATCTACTTGTCAAATTTAAGGTGATCCATTCCCGCCACCTATGATGGAAAATACTTTTAAAATGTACTGAATTAAAGCAAAATCCAGGGTAAAGTGAAGAGCTTTTTTGGATTTGAAAGATCAGCTTAATTCTGTTCCTGTCAGCTACAGGGGTGGATTGCGCTCATCACAGGAAATGTCAAGGTCAGCTATCAACACAACTCAAGATCTATTAGGGAAGGACAAAGAGCACCTACTGGCCCCAGGAGCCACCAGCAGCATCTCCCACCCCTCCTGAGAGCCAGCAGCCAGAAAGGGTCAAAGATCCCCCCTTCCTAACAGCTGCCACTGGTTAGAGGTTGGGAAGGTCCCAACAGCACTGTGTGATTAAGTCTGTAGCACAAAAAGAATCCCAATCCTTAATCAGGTTAGTAAAAATGTCAGACAGCAACCCAGCACTCACCTTTGTCATGAACACAAACTGAGGGTTTCTTGACACCATCAACTAGAACATTCTGTGTGCTGCCATGTCCATCTTCTGGGTCGCTGTCTTCAAACTGAGCCTCTATAATGACATCAGGACTGTCATTATAGCCTTTCACGGGCTGCTGCAGGAGATGGCTTCCACAGAGCTCCTCGGGGAGATCTAATTCATAGGCACCTTCTGTTTCTTTGTCATTGCTCTCTGGTTTAATTACCTGAAGAAAATAGAAAAGTTCTGCTAAATCACTGGAGGGAAGAATGGGAAATAGCAGATTTTTCTCTTCTCGTTTTTCTTTCCTAAGGGAAAAATGCACATTCAGAAGCTTCACAGCAATGGTCACTCACAAGGTAGTTTGAAAAATAATATTCATTTTCCAGCTGCACAGACAACCTTATGGAGACGACCAATCCAGTACTGCCAGAGTGGCTGTCAGCTCCTCAATATGCCCAAGATGAATGCCATCTCTACTCCCCATTTTTCTGATGTACCTACCTGTTTATCCGCTCTCACCCAGAGGCCCTGAATACCACAAGTACTAAGCTGCTTCATAAGGGTACATCACATGGATCAGTATGTTCAGAGGGGATAAAACTCAGCAGAGTATGTTACTGCACTCCATGTGAAACCACAGAGAATGATGAAATGGAAAAAACAAAATTAAATGTAAATAAGCGTTTTTAAATGTTCTCATAAAAAACAGAAGCCCTTAATTCTCCATTTTGAGGCTTGAAATCAGTATAGAAAGCACACAACTGATGGATATTTATATGAACACTAAGAATGAAGCATTAAATAATATGACAAATATTTTTAATTAAAAAAAGAGTAAAGCAAATATGAGAAGAGTCTAGATACTAACCCACTTAGTGAGTTTGTCACATAAGTCATATGTCCGTACTCTGATTTCTATGGCATTTGATTTCTATGGATTTCTCTAGCAGTTTCTCTATGGGTTTAATTTTGAGAGGTCTAACATTTTTCTGAGTTTAACCTTTAAGTTTCAAGATAGATGCCCGGCTTCAACAAGCCAGATTACCATTCGAATCAGACTACACAAAGATCCTTTAATAAGGGATCTTTATCTTACACAAGGCAGAAAAAATTACTGAAAGAAATCTTTCCCAAGACATTTTCACTCCACAGATTTCAATTAACATAACCATCCCCAGACAATGAATATTATACTCACCCAGAAAATCAAAGTAAAATAGGCATTCTAAAGATTCTAAAAATATATTACCGAGTTTTTAAAAAAGTGACTTCATGCGGAAACAGAAAAACTTGTAGACAGTAGTTAATTTTTCGGAGTAAAATTGTGCCTTTTAATAACATTTTTTGGAAACTTGATTCCCAATTTCTTAATATATATAATGAAATTTTCTTTCAACTCTTGCCATGTTTTGACTCTTGTCACATCTATTCATTCATCTGATCACTCTTTCATTATAAGAAGTTTGAAGGTTACTTTTCTTTGACAGTAAAAGAAAAAAAATTCAACTGGCTAGGCCAGAAATCTCCAAAAAGATTCCCTCAGGGAAGAGGAAAGCCACAGTTGGTCTTTAAATTATGATACAATCATAAAACCCAGCTCTCCTCTGTGCATTTCTGCCTTGTCACAAAAGTCAGTTATCATGCCTGACCCAAAGGAGATAATTCAAAAATAGAGAATTCAATGACAAGTTAGGAAAGAAAAAGAATTTGACATCACTCAAATCAGTAAACCTAGTCAATGTCTTTAAATGTGCCTGGCAAATTCATCTGTCCCGACCATCCCTGAAGAACAAACACACACCTTGGGCATTGTCAGAATAGCCCAAAGCATGGGGCACCGGATGGCTCAGCCAGTTAAGCATCTGACTCTGGCTCAGGTCTTGATCTCAGGTTCCTGGGATTGAGGCTGGTATCAGGCATCTCACTCAGTGGAGAGTCTGCTTGTCCCTTCCCCACCTTGTGCTCTCTCTCAAATAAATACATAAAATCTTTGGGTGCCTGGGTGGCTCAGTGGGTTAAGCCTCTGCCTTCAGCTCAGGTCATGATCTCAGGGTCCTGGGATCGAGCCCCATATCCAGCTCTCTGCTCAGCGGGGAGCCTGCTTCCCCCTCTCTCTCTGCCTGCCTCTCTGCCTACTTGTGATTTCTCTCTGTGTGCCAAATAAATAAATAAAATCTTTTAAATATATATATATATATATATATATATATATATATATATATACATATATAATCTTTTTTTTAAAATAGCCCAAAGCACAGGCAGGAGGTATACATGCACCCTCTGTGTCTAAAGCATGGTGGCTATGACAGGATCACTGCTTTTGTTTTTTCTATGTCATTCCCACACACAACTTCTTGCAGAGAGAAGAGGTGGGACTGGGGCTGAAGGAGAATGCCTAGTGTGCTAGAGTTACACTCACAGGTAACAAGCAGTCTTCCGGAAAGATGTTACGCAAAGGGTCCATGCTTTTAGTTTCCATTATGTGTTTATTTCTCCCATTAATAATTTCACAAAAGATTTGGTTCCTATAGGCCATGGAGAAAATCGTACAAGGGGAAACCAGAATTCTGACATTGTCAAACTACCCTACAGGGAAGTAGTCTTTCTCCATATGCCTGTATATATGTGTGTGTAAGATATAACAAGAATTCTGTAATCACCATGATTCTGCTACTTAGTAAGAATTGTGCTATGGCTCACAGATTAAAAGTTCAAATAAAAGTCAAAAGGAAGAGGAGAGCAGGGTACAGCAATAACCAGAGTACACCAAGCCTAACTATATAGCACATTTTAAAACCACCCCAGTTCTGGGATGCCTGGGTGGCTCAGTTGGTTAAGCAGCTGCCTTCTACTCAGGTCATGATCCCAGTGTCCTGGGATCGAGGCCCACATTGGGCTTCTTGCTCGGCAGGAAGCCTGCTTCTCCCTCTGCCTCTGCCTGCCACTCTAGACAGAGTGTGCTCGCTCTCTCTCTCCTTCTCTGACAAATAAATAAATAAAATCTTTAAAACCATCCCAGTTCTGAATTCATGATAATCTCCATGGTTTAGATTAATTATATTCAAGAATTAGTATTATTCGAGGCACATGGGTGGCTCAGTGGGTTAAGCCTCTGCCTTTGGCTCAGGTCATGGTCTCAGTGTCCTGGGATCAAGCCCCACATTGGGCTCTCTGCTCAGCAGGGAGCCTGCTTCCCCCCTTTCTCTGCCTGCCTCTCTGCCTACTTATGATCTCTCTCTGTCAAATAAATAAATAAAATCATTAAAAAATTTCATATTTTTGGCACTAAATTCACCTTTTGAGTTACAAAATTTAAAAATGTAAGGAAGCAGGACTTAACGAATAAATCAAGTCATTTAAAACTGTGTAATTCACATATAAATTGGAGTGCCTGGGTGGCTCTGTCGGTAAAGCATTGGACTCCTGATGTCAGCTCACATCATGGGATGAAACCCCGTATCAAGCTCCACAATTCTAAGATTCTATCTCTCCCTTTCCTTCTGCCCTTCCCCGTACCCTCTCTAAACACACACACACACACACACACACACACACACACACACACACATATAAATACGTTGCATTTTAAAAGTACATTCATTCTATTTTGTTACACCAGTACACACAAAAACAGAAATATATTCTGAGAAAAAAGGATCACCATAAGACCATGGGATACAAAAGTCATTTTACAACTACTCCATACCACACACTGGTTAAGACTGAGGGTTGTAGGACCCTTAGAGAAATGGCTAATTCAAGTCTGGAGCAGGAACAGGTAAGACAAACCTGGAATGTCGTGTCATACCAGGAAAACACGGAAGATATCAAAGGCTTCTAGGGTCTTATTGAAAAAAACTCCAGAATTGCCGTGAAAAAGCTCTCTCTGGTCAACCTTAGAAAATTCCAAGCATTTATCCTACCTTTCCTGTACCAACCATACCTCAGGTTAACCACATAGTTGAGGAGGTAAAGATCTTCTTTACTGAAGAGTTTTAGCTAATTGAGAAAAAAGGAAAGACTTTTGGTATCACCAGTTTGCCATCCCTATGGAAATAATGGATTCAGGAAATGATCATTAATGGTTGCTAAAGCCAGCTAATTCATAACTTGATGGGGATGGAATTTTATAATAAATGGATCAGAGTGGTAATACTTAAGAAGAGAAAGAAACATAGTGCTTCCTGATGGACGATAATAGTAAGTCCATAACAACATCCATGAAGTACTTTCCCCCAAACTGAACTTGAATCTGATCTGAAACAGGATCATAGGAGCATGTTAAATAACACCAGGGAGAGGACCCATTTACACTCACTCACCAGGTGACTTCATCCTGTCTCAGGGCTTTAAATCTCTCTGTAACCTATTAACTCTCAAAATTAAATGCCTAGCATCAACCATTCCCCTGAATGCCAGACTCCTATCCAACTGCCTACTTTACATCTTCCTTTGGATGTCAGTTGGCACCTCGAACAAGAGCACTGTTGCTCCCCCCTAGAACCCACTCCTCTCCCAGCACCCGCTTTCTCAGCAGATGGCACCAAACTATGGCGGCATCTTCTCATGCCCCACATCCAATCCATCAGAAGAGCCCACTGGCCCTTCCTTTAAATATTTCTTCTTACCATTTGCAGTAATACTGCACAACCAACCTCTATCTCCTTGCTGAGGTAACCCATCTCCTGATTTCCATTTTGGACCAAAGCAGCTAGAATGATCTTTTAAATATAAATCAGATCATGTCATTCTCTCAGCGGCTTCCCAACACCATTCCATCACCACCCACAAGGCCTTGTCAAATCAGGCTCATATTATTGTTCCATTCTCATGTGCTATAACTTTTTCCTTTGCAAATTACCCTCCAATCTAGAAATCTTCTTGTTATTTCTAGAATACTAAAATCTTCCATCCTGAGGTTCTTGTGCTGGTATTCCCTCAATCTGGAAAACTCTATGCCTGGCTATTCTTAGGGCTAGATCTCTTCATTTTGTTCAGGTCTCACCCCAAATACCCTTTTCTCAGAGAGGCCTTTCCTGATCACATGAACTGAAACAGCCCCACCTGGCTGTCACTACTCTATCCTCTTAGCCTGCTTCATTTTTTGTCACTGTACTTACCCCTATCTAATAATACATTACACACTTACGTACTTTCTGTCTCCCAAATAGAATGTAGGTTTCAAAAGCACGGTGGCTATTTTAGTCACCATTATATTCCAAGAGTACATTTAGTAGCCACTCAAATATATGTTAGATAAATGAATACAGCAATTAATTAGGAAATAACTTGTTCAGGGTCTATCTTCTCAGATAAACTATAGACTCCAAGAAGTGAGCAAGGCCAGAGCTGACATCCAGTATACTCGATCTCATTTCAGTGAACAAAGAACCGGAGGTAGCACAGTGCATCCAACATCTCCACATGTCTGAAACCTGTCTCTCAAGACCATGTCCAGTTGGCTTGGATCTTCTATAACCCAAAGTCCATTACACAATCTCCCCAGTTCCTCCCCAGCCTCCACTACCTGCCCCAGACAAGAGTAACTGCTCCCTCTTCTGATGTCCCAAAGCAACCCATATGTATGCCTTCTCAGCACTTCACAATTTCTTCACCGTTATTCGTGTTATCTACGTACAGGATTTACCTCGTCTGTTAACACTACACACTCACCATTTGTATCTTATGCAACTTGTATAATCAATCTAGGTGCTCCATATTTGATAAATAAATAGGTGGATAAATGGGCTAAAAAAATAGTATAAAAGACAAGTGATATGCAAAAGAACGTTCAGAATAATTTCCAGACACAAGAGTATGTGGGTTAGAAACCAGTAGCGCAGTTATCCACAGCTCTGTGAAGTAAGAGATCTTCTTCTGTAGGATTGACCTTGAAAATGTTGATAAGTCCAGTTCAGGGGGTCTCAACTCTGAAGTTTAGCAGACACCTCTGAGAATCCAAGGAAAGCTATAAACCCTTCCTCCACAGAAAAATGCACATCTATAAACAGAAAGAAAATATTCCACAAGAAAGCACAAGAGAGGACAGTCAAGATTCTGGTGCTGAAGGCCACCCGGCCAGGTCAGTCAGTATTTTGGAGCTCTGGGCTCATAGTGAACGGAGGGGGGCCTGAGGAAAAGGATTTATTACTGACCTGTTAACTGAGGACTTTAAAAATTCCTCTGGGTTCCTCCACAGACCTGAGAGTGAGGCAGCTGACTGCACCTATTATTCCGAGTACGTGCTGCCCCTGGGGTTATTGTCCCTTGGAGGTTTAGTCTAGTCTCTAGAGGACAGGACAGAAACGGATTAGTGAGGGAAGCAAATGCTGGGTCACACAGAACTTTGTCACTCTCAGTCTTGTTCTATGAAGCAGGATAGAATGAACATCACATAAACCTTGCTAATGAAAATAAACAAAGGAAATATAAGCAGACATCAACTGGGGCATAGAAATATGAAATGAATTGTTACTTGAAGGTACAAAAATGCTCAAAAAATAATAGCACTCTACAATACTTAATAATTTTGATTTCCTTAACTCCTCCCTCCCAAACACAAATGCACATACACATACACACAGAAATGTTTGTCAGATATACCCTTCAGTTAATTTTACCAAGGATAAGTCTGTCATCTACCTATTGTCTCCTTTCAGAATGTAAAATTGGGCGACAGAGTGGTGTGGCAGTGCAAGGAGAGGACAAGATGATCCCCTTTCTCCATTAGGCTATAATCCTTATGCTCTGGGGGATGGGGAGCAGTAATCTGGCCTTTTCAGCAGTATCAGGGAGGAACCCTGACAACTATTATGATGAAATTAAGGGAGGCTATAAGAAGCTTACCATTGAAAGGAACAGGGTAGAGGCCTAAGCCCAGAATCTTGAGTTCAGAGAGCATGAGAGGAGACATACCTTTTGGAAAAGGAGACACACCTTTTGGAAAAGGAGGGTACGTGTAGCTTGACTTCTGTACTTTAAGAGAAATATAACCCCTGTGCTAGCAAAGAAATGACAAAATGTGTTGCAGAATTCTCCTACTTCAAAGACAAGAATGTTTGCTGAATCAGAGACCCTACAAAACTATGTAAGTGGAAAATGGCTAAGGAACACACTACTCTTAATGCCTGGCAGAATTTACAACTTCGTTTATTTATTTGCTAGCAGGCAGGGGAAGGGTAGAGAGAGAGGGAGAACCAGATTCCTGGCTGAGCAGGGAGCCTGACTCGGGCTCCCAGGACTCTGGAATCCTGACCTGAGCCAAGGGCAGTTGCTTAACCAATTAAGCCACCCAGGTGCCTCTAAAAGAAATTTTAAAGATAAGCCATAGATATGTTCATATCCAGAATACATAAAAAACTCCCACAGCTCAGTGAGAGATAGACAATCCAACAGAGAAATGGGTAAAAGGCTTAAAGGCACTTTACCAAATAGCCTAATAGCCAATAAAGATAGGAAAGTGCTCAGCCTCCTTAGTCATCAGAGAAATGCATATTAAAACTATAATGAGATATTACTATAAACCTACAGATAGGCAAAAACTAAAAATCCAGACAATACCAAATGTGAGCAAGAATGTACAACAACGCACTGCTGGTCTGAATGTAAACTGTCTAGTGAGGTAGAAAACAGATCCACTCGATTCCTGCGCAGACTTACACCAATATGCTGTCCTTCCTCCCTCCGGATTTTGACAGGTAAACCCAGGAAGAAAGAGAAGACAAAATTGGGAAAGGATATTTGTACAAAGGAGAGGAGATAAGAAAATGCAAATTCTCCTTTAGTAAAAGCAAGTAAAGGTGACAATGTTAAGAGTGAGAGTGAGAGTAAGAGTGTAGTGAGTGAGAAAGAAAGATGAAGGACAGATTCGAAGGGCCCTGAATGCCAACTTAATGAGCCTGGTCTTCACGAGAAAGTTAATGAAGTGGGGAAGTAGGAAAAAGTGGTAAAAAGCAGGAACGCTGGTCAACACAACTGAGCTTGCGTCAAAACTCTGCCACTTACTAGCGAGGGCACTTAGGGAAAGTTACTTAATCTCTTTGAATCTGTTTCATTATCTTTAAAATTAGGACACAAGTATCCAACATTATAAGGTTATTATGGAATTGAGAATTTATGAAAAACTCTTTGCACAGATGTCTGGGGTTTAATATTTGTCTAAGGGAGAACAAATCTAGTCTTCAAACTGCAAAAGTTCAAGGTGGTAAGGAACATCCCGGTGATGGCCAGAAATGCAGGTGTGGAGATCGGAATAGTGTCCTGGGAGGCAGAAACTGAAAGCTTAGGGAGCTAAACACAGTGGGAAGACAATTAAGCAAAGATGTCCCAGGGCCAAGTGTCAACTGAAAAGAGAAGCCGAGAACAGAACCCTGAGAAAAGAATCAATTTTTTTAAAGGTTGTTTTAAATTTATTTATTTTTGAGAAAGAGACAAGCAGAAGAGAGGGTCAGAAGAAGAAGCTGAGGGGGGAGCCTGATGTGAGACTCTATCCCAGGACCCTGGCATCCTGACCTGAGCTGAGGCAGATGCTTAACTGACTGAGCCACCCAGGTGCCCCCAAAAAGACTCATTTAAAGAGGGCTCAACAGGAAACATGAGTTAGTGAAGCAGGGAGAATTTAAATATAATTATGAATATGTTAAACACCAAAGCTTTTATTGTGACTCTTCATGCTCTTTCTTTTTTTTCTTTTTTTAAGGAAGGTTCCAAGCCCAGCATGGAGCCCAACATCAGCTTTGAACTCCCAACCCTGAGATCAAGACCTGAGCTGAGTCAGATGCTTAAACCACAAGCCGCTCACGCGCCCCACCACTCCTCATATTCTTCATGCACAACCTTCCCTGTGCATTTCGCATATCAACTGATTTGATCCACACAATGACCCTGAGTGATACACAGAAGAGTAATTATGTCCATCTTAAAGAGAAAAAAATAGCTCCTAAATGGCAGAGCTGTGACAGGCACACTGTCTAGGGTTCTACATCCGGTGCCCTTAGACCTGGACACGCCTTTGGAAGATTTCCCGCCAATGGACTCAGAGTCATCTTCTGCACATACAGCTCCCACCACTAACATCCATTGCATGAAATGCCTCTACATCTTTTGCCAGCCAGAAAACCCTCAAAATTCAAGATCCAACTCTTGGGTGAATGCTTCTCTGAGTAATCTCTCTCTCTTAAGAAATGTTCTATTTCTTTCCTTTGTTCTGCTGTTATTCCTTAACTATTCTTTCACTCTAAGATTTCTTGATCAGGCTATATTCCATTTATTTGTTTGCATATTTCTCACTTCCATCAGATAGCAAACCGCGTCACATTCATTTCTTATACTCCCCTGAGGATTCTACGGTACTTGGCATTTAAAACATGCTCAATATTCATTTCCTTTTCTTCCAAAGAGAATGAGAAAAACTTGAATCAATTATAAAAGAAGCATTCTTTTTTTAAAAAAATGACAAGAAATAAATAAAATAACTACAAGGCAGCAAGAGGCAGCTAAATTCGGATGCCTGCCTACATGATATTGCATCGACCTCCGTGAACGCACTTGTCTGCAAACCAGGCCAAAGTCATCAGTTACTTTATCACAGGTGAAACTTATCACCATAAGAAGCAAATATAAACATGTATCACATGGAGCACTGGGTGTGGTGCATAAACAATGACCCTTGGAACACTGAAAAAATAAAATAAATAAATAAAAATACAAAAGCAAATGAGTAAATCTGGAAGACATTTAAATAAATGCACTTTTCTAAAATAATTCTAGACCTTCGTACCTAAATTACAACTCCAGTTTCAATATAACCATAAACTTCATGCCCCAATTTGAAAACAATAGCTTAAGCAAGAAAAAGCACAAATGCCTAGATAATAAAGAGGAAGCCCAGATCTGGGCATAGCCTCCAAGGGTAATTCTGAATTGCTTAAGAGTTGTGAGGTACTAATCCATCCCTCAGAAAGGTACAACCACATCATCTGCAAAGTGCAATTGAAACTCACCAGAACCAAGAAACTAGTCACTTGGGGCGCCTGGGTGGCTCAGTGGGTTAAGCCTCTGCCTTCGTTCGGCTCAGGTCATGATCTCAGGGTCCTGGGATGGAGCCCTGCATCAGGCTCTCTGCTCATCAGGGAACCTGCTTCCCCCTCTCTCTCTGCCTCTCTGCCTACTTGTGGTCTCTGTCAAATAAATAAATAAAATCTTAAAAAAAAAAAAAAAGAAACTAGTCACTTCACCAACAGTTTGATATGGATTAGATGTCTCTTTCCCTTCCTTTTATAATTAATATGATGTATTTCAAAACTAGGGAGAAACAGAAAGAATTCCTCTAATGAAACAAGTCCAGTGGAAACCTAAATAAAAGTGCCAAGTAGCATTTTCACCATGCTGGCTTACCCAAATTCCAAGCATGAAACATTTCATAGTTTTCCCATTTACTGATAAAGAAAAACCCTTCCTTAAACATAAAAGCCATCTTTGAAAAGTGCTATGTTACCTCTTACAAAAACGAGCAAGTCCATATTAGCACTGGAAACTTCTGTTCCAAGCAAATAAATTCTATTACACTCCCCGGGGGCAGGGGTTGCTATCAACTTGGTATAACAAGCTTTTCCAAAAGATTTACATATACTTATGTCTACATCCGCTTTCTGCCCTAAGGGCAGCTTACCGGAAGGTGTCAGCTGAAAGCTTTGTTTAAGGACATAATGCCCTGCCTTTCCTACTACCTGAGCCTCTGATTCAGAGCTAATGCATCTCATGAAGTCTACCTAGGAGCTGCTTTTCATTTTTTGGCTGCTCTGGCTGGACTTTAAATGACAGCACTCACTTGCCACACATGTTTTAACAAACTTTCAAATCCCTTAATGGCACGCTTGGGACACAGTATAATACACGGTTCAGGAAATACGCTGGAGCCAAGAAAAGCAATTGATATTTCCACAGGGAGTTCTTGACAAGGCTTGCCAATAAGCTTCTTTCATTATAAAGTATGACCGTGGACATATCATTTTAAAGACGTATTACAGACATTCTTAAAGGCGTAGGTGTTATTGGGAACTTTGTTTGCCTAAGGTAGTTAATTCCAAAGTACCTTTTTATTTAGTTTACAAGTACAGAACAAACTATTTCCATTCTACTGGTTATTCGGGCAAAAAATTCTTTATCTTTTTCAATCAATCAATTCCTTCCTCCCTCCCTCGCCCCCCCGCCCCACCACACATCCATTCGCTCATCCTATCAACTCTATCTCCATGGCTATCACCACCACCACCCCCAGCTCAGGCCCTACTACCTCTCACTTGAGTAGAGGTAACAGTCTCATAAGGGGTCTCCCTGCTTCTACTCTCACCCTTCCGTCTGTTCCCAACCCAGCAGAGTGAGCCTATGAAATGTAAGCCCTATCATGTCAAATTCTTTGCTCTAAACCCTCCAAGGCTGCCCACTGCCATCAGAGCTAAAACTCAAATCCTGGCTGATGCACAGGCCCTCCTGACCCATACTCCCACCCCGTGAGCCTTCTGATCTCATCCCCAGCTACTCTCTGTTTCAGCTCTTTGCTAATCCTTGAACATGGAAGACATATATTTTTTGCTCCCAAAGATCTCCACAACCATAGCTCCCTCACTCCTTCCCATTCTTATCCAAAGTCACCTTCCCCAGAAGGTCCTCTTCAGTTGCCCTACTTAAAATCTCAACCCCAGTGGGGCCTGGGTGGCACAGCTGGTTAAGCATCCAACTCTGGGTTTTGGCTCAGGTCATGGTCTCACAGTCATGAGATCGAGCCTCACATCCAGCCCTGCCCTCAGTGTGTAGTCTGCTTGAGGTTCTCTCTCCCTGTCCCTGGGCCCCTCCCGCTCATGCCCTCTCTTCTCTAAAAGAAATATATAAGTCTTTAAAAAATAAAATAAATAAAATCTCAACCCTATCCCCAAAACGTAGATCTCTCTTCCATATTTTCCTTTAGTACTAAACACTATTGAGCATGCTACACACAGTATTTTATTCACATCATTGTATCCTTCCCACTGAAACACAAGCTCCACAAAGGCAAAGACTTGGCCTGTTTGCTCACTATTACATTCCAGCACTTACTATGGTACCTAATATAATGCCTTCCACATGATCCCATCTTAATGTGTTACTATCACCTTAAACTCATAACATCAAAACCACTCTGGTCTATTATACACCATTCTCGGGCCACAGCAACTTCTTTCCTCTCTTGGATCACAACTCAAAAACAGGTTTCTAGCAACTCAGAACAGCAGGATCGGTCTTCCTCTATTTATCCGTGACTGCAGTAAGGAAACTAATACAACCCCCTTTAAAAATGGTTCAATTTTGTTTTAAATATTTTAAGAAAAAAAGGGAAAAGTGCTCTTACAGAAATGATCTGTTATCTGTCAAGAAGCAGATAGAGCAGGCTGTGCAGACCAGGCTTGGATTGCAGGAGAGGAAGAGAGCAGAAGTCTGATTAGTCAGGGCTTAGGGTCTCTGGACATTGGTCCTAAGAGATCACGGGACTTGAAACAGAATTATGGGTGTCCTGTGACCCGTCCCCTCACTCCTCTTCTGTATGGCCACTGCAAGCAACTAACCAACCACAACCCAACTCTGGTACCACCAAGCCTGTGGATCTAGTCACCAAGAACAGAAAGAAGCAAATATGCTTCTCCTATGAACTTCTCCAGTTCATAAAACACAGTAGAATCTGGCTAGAGTAATCTCAGTAGCAACAATTGAAATATTCTGATGCCAGAAATGAACAGAGATAAGGAAAAGAATTTGGCAGAATGTCACCCCAAGTTCTGAAGCTCAGACACAAATAAAGAGAAGTCAGGCAAGAAGCTGGATAGAAGCAAATCTGGGAACGCAGACCCTAGGGAAGAGTTCCCAAGAAAGACAGAACTGGATGAAAGACCTTCCAAGAACAGAATCCATGGAAGGAATGGCCACTGAGATTTAGTGAAAGAATGTATACGGGTACATGTAACTCTGTACTGAGGGATTGCTTTCTTTTGACTCTGAATCTTTATTATATTTTTGACCTAAGTCTCTAAAACATACTCAATGTATTAATAATGACTAGGTTAGCTGCAAGAAATGGAAAAAAAAAAAAAAAACTTGAACTGGCTCTTTTTTTTCTTTTAATATTTTATTTATTTATTTGACAGAGAGAGATCACAGGTAGGTAGAGAGGCAGGCAGAGAGAGAGTGAGAGAGGGAAGCAGGCTCCCCACAGAGCAGAGAGCCCAATGTGGGACTCGATCCCAGGACCCTGAGATCACGACCTGAGCCGAAGGCAGCAGCTTAACCCACTGAGCCACCCAGGTGCCCCGAACTGGCTCTTTTTAAGTAATTATTAGCTTATATAATTGAGTCTATCTGTGAGTCTACCTGATCAGAGTATGAGGCTCACCTGGTATTTGTGAGAAAGAGAGAGAGAGTGTGTGTGTGTGTGTGTGTGTGTGTGTGTGCTCAGATGCCCTCAATATTAGCTCCATTATCGGCAGCCTCCTCCTCGTAGTATAAAGAGGGATTCCAGTAGATTCAGAATTATATCCTAGGGGGGAAAAGGGAGCAATTCTTACACAGGTGCTCTGCAAATGGTCCCAGGAATACCCTGTTGGGCTTGGTTTGGGCTGCATGCCCATTCGTGAATCAATCACTAAGACAAGGAGGTAGACTAGACCAACACAACCCTGTATGTAAGGAATGTGACCAATTTCTCAATACTAGTAAATAATAAAGCTAAAGTCTCCTTAGAAATGCTCGAAGTATGGGGCACTTAGATGGCTCAGTCAGTTAAGCATCTGGTCTGGATCTCAGCTCAGGTCTTGATCTTAGGGTCATGAGTTTAAGCACCATGGTGGGCTCCACGCTGGGCATGGAGCCTCCTTTTAAAAAAAAAAAAAAAAAAAAGAGAGAGATAAGAAAGAAAGAAAGGAATGTTCAAAATAGGCCTCTCTTTAAAAAAAAAAAAAATTATCTATATTTTTTCACAGAAGCCTACTGATATCATTTCCAACTGTTTCCCTGAATCAAGGATCATTCCCCTTTCAGAACTGTAACCATTTTTGATATGAAATCAAAGCAGGGATGTAACATCATGCAGGAAAGAAAATACCCCAAAAGTTTAAACAACATGGTCAAGAATATAGAGTACATGTCAAATAAAGATTATTTGTATTTAAAATTTTTACATGTATAGACACAGCTACAGTATCTGACCTCAGATTCCTTCATATCACAGCAATCTCCAGCAAAATGGATTTCACATACTTGACATATTTCAATATCCTGGACCTCACTGAAAAATAAGCTCAATTTGCAGGCCATTTCAGAAAACCATGAGTATACAATGAAAATTTTTCAGAACAAGGGAGATTCAGAACACTAATAATGTAAGGGGTACAATCCAAGAGCCTAATGATGTTCCATACAGTTTACTATTAGTAGATTAACCACAATCATCTAAAAAGTCAACCAACATCTAAACTACCACCTTATTATCAATAAAAACTGAAACCGTGTTTCTCTGACTCGTGCTTGCTGGCACATAAACTCTGTACCTACTGCTAGATTTTTTAAAGTAGATTTAAACTCCAAAAATCTACTTGTATCTGCAACTATCCTTTCCTTCTTTACACCTGAAGCCACAGACAGAGCGATCTAGCTGTGAATACTATTTCTCACCTTGAGGGTTTTGTTTACTGGGTAACGCCCCCCCCAACACTACTTCATTTCTCTCTCCCTCTCTCTGAGAAACCTTTCTAATATCCATCTCCATTTCTTTGAAAACATTCCCATAAAGCTGGAGTAATTATATTAATATTAGAGACAATTATTTTTAAAAAAGTATTACAGGGGTCAAGGAGGAATTTTTGTTAATAAAGGAGCCAATGCATTAGTCAAATAGAATGTTTCTAAATGTATATGTACCTAGTAAAAATGCCTCAAACTGGATGAAGCAAAAAACTGACAAAAGTAGCGGGAGAAATGAACAAATCCCCAGTGGTAGAAATTTTAACAAATAAGAATAAAACAACTACACAAATAAATATAAAAACAACAATTATAAATGTCAAAAGACTTTATTTTTTCAAAGGACTTTCACTTACCTTCTATAAAGTCTTAATTCATTAATGCAAAGATAAACCAATTTAATAACAGGGTAAGAGACTAGCACAGATATTTCAGGAAAGACGATCAATATATGTAAATGGCCAATGAACACAAAAACTGTTCACCAAACACCAAAAACTGTTCAAACTTCATTTTGTTGTCAGGAGGTGCAAAACAAAAGATAACAAACAACTACAACAATAAAAATCTATACTCTATGGGCCCATCAGAATGGTTTAAAACAATACTACTATGCCCTGCTAAGGATATAGAGAAACAGACTCTCCTATACATTGGTACAACTACCCTGGAAAAGAGCTTCATGGCTTCTTATAAAGACAAACACAGTGGGGCACCTGGGTGGCTCAGGGTTATTAAGCCTCTGCTTTCAGCTCCAGTCACGATCTCAGGGTCCTGGGATCGAGCCCCACATTGGGCTCTCTGCTCAGCGGGCAGCCTGCTTCTCTCTCTCTCTCTCTCTCTCTGCCTGCTGCTCTGACTACTTGTGATCTATCTCTTTCTCTCTCTGTCAAATAAATAAATAAATCTTTAAAAAAAAAAAAAAGACTCACTTACTGTATGATCCAGTGATTCTATTTCTTTAACCAAGAGAAATAAAAACATATGTCCATACAAAGACATGTACAGCAGTGGTCACAGAAGTTTCATTCTTAAAGGTCAAAAAAATGAAAATGATCCAAGTGTCCTTCAACTGGTGGATGGGTAAACAAACTCTGGGTCATCTAGATAGGGGAACAGTATTCAACAACACTGAACAACAGGGACAGTCTCAAGTGCATTATGCTAAGAGAAAAAGGCCAGACTCAAAGTAATTCCATTTATCTGACATTTCTACAAAAGGCAAACTCCATAGGGACATAAAGCAGATCGTGATTGGAAGAGCTATGGGGAAAGAGTAAGTAGACTAAAAAGGGATGCAAGGGAATCTGGGGTATGATAGGGCTGTTTTCTATCTTGACTATGGTAGAGGTTACAAAAATCTACACAGCTTTTAAAATTCATAGAACTGAATGCTAAAAAGGGAGAATTTGACTATATGTAGTAGATATGTGAACCAAATAAATCTCCTTTGTACCCAAGCCAAACAAGCTTAGCATCTATACGCACCAGGGAGCAAAAACTCAATTAAAACACGGGAAGTATGATCCAAGGCAATCAACTTATATCAAATATTTTTCATTCCGCCAAAATCTGAAATCCAATAAACATTTATCAAAATTTTATAATGTTAAAAGGCATCTACTAGGCATTAAATAACCCCTCCTTAACGAAGAGGAGATACTTAATAGTTAACACTCAAAGATATCATCATTTGTACCAGGCTACTGACACCTGGAAATAAGTAGGACCCACAAGGCGAATCTCCAAATATCTGTAACCAAAAGCATACATCATTCAAATGGCATAAACCCTGGGCAGTGAAAGGGAATGACTGCTACCTGCTGACATGATCAAGGAAGGGCATATAAAAGATGGTGAGAACAGCACTGAGGAAAATATGGTATGTAAAAAGTTCAGGAAGTAGGCATGTTGGAGGAATAATAAGCAGACAAGTATGAGAGCCTCCCACCACTTCCACCACAATACCCACACATACACAAAATCCACAAAGGAAGATTAAGCTCTTTCTTGCTAGAGAGAAGCCCGAATGTAATTCAGATGTAGACTAAAATGCACGTGCATATAAACACAAATGCAGAACTCATTTCTTTTTTCTCAATCTGATGCTTAAAAAAAGAAAGCTAGCCCTTGAGGCAGATATTAATATAGAAATGATATATCACACTCCAAACACAAGTAGAACTGAGGTTTTGTACACTGACTGCCACTGATCAACCGGTTATGCGATTCCATGCAGAAAAGCTCTAACTCCCACCCATGCTCAAAAATAAGGTGGTAAGGGGCGCCTGGGTGTCTCAGTGGGTTAAAGCCTCTGCCTTCAGCTCAGGTCATGATCCCAGGGTCCTGGGATAGAGCCCTGCATCTGGCTCTCTGCTCAGCGGGGAGCCTGCTTCCTCCTCTCTGCCTGCCTCTCTGCCTGCCTCTCTGCCTACTTGTGATCTCTGTCAAATAAATAAAAATAAAATCTTTTAAAAAATAATAAATAATGTGGTAAAACAGTGGAAAATCCAGGGCCTGAGTAAGGATGCAGGAGCCCAACAGGGTGCCCAGCAAGAAGGGTGACCTCGCGGAAACACAGGCCAGTAACATCAGCATACTGGTTACAAACGGGATGAGCAAAAAAGTAAATACAATGTGGACAATAAGAATCATCTTTCTCACTAGTAGAAGGAGTCACGAATATGGAAAGGGGGAAACTCTAAGGAACCCTGTGGTGTTGGAACTATCAGTGTGAACTCACAGTTTTCCCCAAGACAGGAAGGTGGGTAGACAGAGAGACAGACGAAAGGGGTATATACACATACATACACTTCCTAGTTCTGTTCATGGAGAGGACTTGGGAGCATCTGGATTTCTCTACTAAAAGGAATGAGGACTTCCTACAAAACAGCTGATTCCATGGCACAAGCAGGGAAAGATAAAGATGGAACATCTCCAGAAAATAAAGAAGGGTTCAAAGAAGGATGAGAACATGTCAAAATGATAAAGAAGCCAACTTGGGAGCTTCTATTGGCCAAATCTGGGGCAAATAGAATAAAATAATGATAGTAACAGATTATGCCTCTGGGAAATTACACAATCTGCTCTTTCCTAAAGAGCATCTATATATTAAACATACCCACTTTTCAGGAACTGTGAATTCAAACATTTGCTGGATAGCATGGTAGCACCCTTCTGTCCCTTTAAGACTCCCACTATCACTTCCACACGAGTGGGTCATGACAACACGAGTGCCTACCTCTCCCTATAATAAACTACATAAAACTGAACCAGGCAAGGCTAGAGAAGGCCTCTCAGCAGAGGTGACTCTGGAAGAAGGAAGATGTCTCAATCTCTGAAACAAGGCAGGCTTTCTTCTACCTCCAGCACACCCAGGACCAAAGTCCCCCAAACAGGTAGGCAAGATGACTCTAAGAATCTAAAGCAAATTTCCCAAGATTTTTGAATAAACACTGACTTGATTTTAAAAATACATTTGTCTAAGGACGTTGTTTTCTTTAAGAGCAAAAACTAAAGCACTGTTGTTCTTTTCACTTTATTTGGCCAGAAATACAGTGTACAGCATCAACATTACTTTATGATGGTGGAGGGGTTGTCTTTCACGGACGAAGTAGTTCCTTCCCTACCATGAAGACTGAATTTCGGAAAAACTCCAATACAATTTCCAATTTCTAATTCATATTTCACATAAAGTCATGCTTCAGTCCAAATCCAACAAGACCTCAAATGTGCCCTTGTGGGTTCTATGCCCATGAACTACACGTCCATGGTTCAGAAGCTGACACAACAGAGGAAGCTATTGTGAACCCTGAGATCGGTCTGGTTGCCACATACAAAATTATCCCTGGAGGTAATCTGCTTATGAGATTTAACTTTGAAGAAGTAGAAAAGAATAAAAAAAGAAACCTGGCCACAGGCTGTAAAGTGCAGAACTCTATGTGCATGAGTGTTCACAATAGTAGAAAAGCAAGGAGCTTATCTACATTGCAGTGAGTCTTTTCAAGCTAAGACTTGCGCAAAGCTTTAGGAACAAAGCTACGTTAACAAGAAGTTCTCTAGCTTCATTGGGTAGTTCTCCAATCATGCAAGAAACATGTCTTTGCTCTCCCATTAGTACTTCCTTCCTTGCTTTGCAGATAGCTAAGCCCAGGTAACAAACAAGCTATATTTCAACAAGAGGGGCCCAACAGAATTCCTTTGGGTTTACAAAATGAGCAGCCGCAGATACAGCTTTCAAAAATCAGCTGCTAAAATCTGGTCTTAAAAGAATTATTCTAAAGTCATTTAAATTTTGGACTTATGCTGATTTTGGTGGTACTATTATTTTTGATACTTAAGCCAGTGGTGAGTCTTCTGATGCTAACATTTTTTTAAACCAACAATTTTCTAAGAGCACAAGGCTGGAAATACAATTTTCATATTGTTTTATTTGAATCGTTTTAAAAGCTGTCATCTTTCCCCTACCTTGATAGAAGCATAAAAAATGAGTTCAATGTAAGCTGGTTCGGCCATATAACCTCACAGTTTATGCCACTAAAAAATTCTTCTGAAAATTATCCTGGGCAGAAATTTTTGTATACAAAGTATAAGCCAAGAACAAATTTTTACAGCTGACTTCTAAACCCTTTAAAATTGTATTTTATAATGGAAATACTGACAGATAACTTTACCCTAGAAGCACTATTTAATATTTCTAGCTTTTCCAAAATACAATACTATGAACTCAGAGATATAAAAAAGAAAAAGTCTTAAGTTATAAAGCTGTTTTTAAAAATAGGCATGAATAAAAATGTTTTATGGATCAAACACGTTTACATGCACTCAACTTTCATAACTACTACATTTAATTTTGCAAATGATTTCTTGAACCACTTAGAATTTCAATCTATGGATACTTCACCCCAAAGATTATTTGTGATCAGTGATTTGATCTCAGCCTGGCTTTATACCCATTCATCCATATACAGGTGGAGTCCAGGTCCTGTTTCCACATGCAGGAAAAGTAAGAACATTATCTAACTTCATATCAGTTCAAGCAGGAGGAAGGTTGTAAACCACAGTGAGCCTTAGAAAACTTGAAACAGTAGGAAGCCATTTCCAGGAAGTAGATACCCAAATCAAAGAAAATCTGTAACAAGGGCATCCCAATGCACCACATAAGGACAGGTATAGTACACATTTATAATTAAATTAATTTTTCTACCGTACTTCCTACCACCTCAATATCATCCTATAGCTCTAGAGAAAGTCACCCACTTTCAATACCCTCCATCCCAACCCAAACTGCATCTACTAAATGACATGCACTTACAGCCTCTGGATTCCAAGAGGTTGGTGATATGAGGAAATGGACACAAAACTAGAGATCTCTAGAACTGAGGTACTGGCTTTGATGTTCAACACTTGAAGCATGTCATGTTACTTTTCACTTGAAACATGCTCGAGTTTCATCATCTTTTAAAATAAGATTTAAGGGACACCTAGGTGGCTCAGTTGGTTAAGAACCAACTCTAGGTTCCAGCTCAAGTTGTTATCTCAGAGTCATGAGATTGAGCCCTGCACTGGGCTCCATATTTAGCGTGGAGTCTGCTTGGGACCCTCTGTCCCTCCTCTGGCATGCACTCTCTATCTCAAACAGATAAATAAATCTTAAAAAAAAATAAAATAAATAAAATAAGATTTAAGTTATACACAACACTAACAAAATGAAGGATAAAAATCATACAACCATTTCAATAAACACAGAAAAAGTATTTGATAAAATCCAATATCCATTTATGATTAAAAACTCCCAGCAAAGTATAGAGGAAACCTTACCACAACATAATAAAGACCACACATGACAAGCCCACAGATAATATACTCAATGGTGAAAGTTTAATGCTTTTCCTCTAAGATCAGGAACAAGACAAGGGTGTGTACCTTTGTCACTTTTATTCAATAGAATATTGGAAATCCTAG
Source organism: Mustela putorius furo (assembly GCF_011764305.1). Classification (NCBI taxonomy): domain Eukaryota; kingdom Metazoa; phylum Chordata; class Mammalia; order Carnivora; family Mustelidae; genus Mustela; species Mustela putorius. The sequence goes on along the minus strand of NW_025421341.1, from coordinate 33,743,387 downwards.
CCAGAAAACCAGGCAAAGAAAATATTTAAAAAACACCCAAATTGCAAAGGAAGAAGTAAAGCGGTCTCTATTTGCAGATGACATGATATTTTATATATGAAACACTAAAGAACTAATTAAAACCCTAAAGAACTAATTAAAAAACCCTGTTAGAACTAATAAATGAATTCAGTGAAGCTGCAGGATACAAGATCAATATACAAAAATTTGGTTTGTTTCTATTCTTTATTTCTAAATTTTTTTTATTTTTTGAGATTTTATTTATTTATCTGAGAGAGACAGAGCATGAAAGCAGGGGGAGGAGCAAGGGGAGGGGCAGAAGTTAAGGGAGAAGAAGACTCCTCTGCTGAGTAGGGAGCCTGGCATGGAACTCAATCCCAGGAGCTCAGGATCATGACCTAAGCCAAAGGCAGACAATTAACCGTCTCTGGGAGCCTGATGCGGGACTCGATCCTGGGACTCCAGGATCATGACCTGAGCCAAAGGCTGTCTTCCAACCAACTGAGCCACACAGGCGTCCCTGCTAGTTCATTTTTAAGGAATAGAAACAAACCAGAGACACAAAAGTGAAGTCTTGCCATTCACAACACCATGGATGGAGCTAACAACACGGACGCTGAGGGAAATAAGTCAGTCAGAGGAAGACAAATACTGTATCACTCCACTTAAATGTGGAATCTGAAAAACAAAACAAATGAACAGACAACAACAAAAAGAGAGCAAACTAGTGGTTGCCGGGGGTGGGGGTAAGGGGTATAGGTGAAATACGTGAAGGGGCTTTAAGAGGAACAAACTCCCAGTTATAAAATAAGCAAGTCACAGGGATGAAAAGTACAGCATAGGGAGTGTATTCAATACCGTAATGACTTTGAATGGTGACAGATGGTAACTATACTTATTGTGGCGACCATCTCATAATGTATATAATTGTCAAACCATTATGCGCCCATCTGAAACTAATATTTATGTTATATCTCAACTGTACTTCAATTAAAAAAAAAAAAGAAGACACATAGATCAATGGAACAGAACAGAGAGCCCAGAAATAAATTCACACATAAATGGTCAATTAATTTATGACAAAGGAGCCAAGAACATACAATGCGGAAACATGGTTTCTTCAATAAATGGTGCTGGGAAAACTGAACGGCCACATGAAAAAAGGAATGAAAATAGACTACTATCTTACACCATACACAAAAATTAACTCAAAATGCATTAAAGTCTTGAATGTAAGACCTAACACTATAAACTCCTAGAAGAAAACACAGGTGGGAAGCTCCTTGACATAAGTCTTGGCAATTATTTTCTGGAAATGACTCCAAAATCTAAAGCAACAAAAGCAAAAATAAAGTGGGATTACATCAAACTAAAAAGTTTCTGCATAGCAGAGAAAATTATCAACTGATTGAGTGGAAGAAATATTTGCAAATCATACACCTAATAAGGGATTAATATCTAAAATATATAAATAATCCATGCAGCTCAATAATAAAAAACAAAAAAGCAAAACCCCAAATAATCCAATTTAAAAAAATAGGCAGAGGATCAGGGCGCCTGGGTGGCTTAGTCACTTAGGCATCTGCCTTAGGCTCAGGTCATGGTCCCAGGGTCCTGAGATTGAGTCTCACGTTGGGCTCAGCAGGAAGAAGTCTGCCTGTCCACCGCCTCATGTTCTCTCTTGTTCTCTCTTAAATAAATAAATAAAATCTTTAAAAAAATAGGCAGAGGACCTAAATTTTTCCAAAGAAGACATACAAATGGCCAGCTGGTACATGAAAAGACACTCAACATCACTCATCATCAGGGAAAGCTAATCAAAACCATAATGAGGTATCACCTCAAACCTATTATAATAGTTGTTATCAAAGAAAAAGTGGTGGTGGGGGGTACTCCTGGGTGGCTCAGTCGGTTAAGTAGCTGCCTTCAGCTCAGGCCATGATCTCAGGGTCCTGGGATTGAGCCCTGTATTGGGCTCTCTGCTCCTTGGGAAGCCTACTTCTCCCTCTCCCTCTGCCTGTCACTCCTGCTTATGTACTCTCTCTCTCTCTGACAAATAAATAAATAAAATCTTAAAAAAAAAAAAAGTAGCAAGTGTTGGTGAGGATGTGGACAAAAAGGAACCCTTGTGCACGGTTGTTAGGAATGTAAACTGGTATAGCCACTATAGAAAACAATATAAAGGTGACTCAAAAAATTAAAAACAGTACTACCATATGATCCAACAATTCCACATTCATACAATGGAATACTATTCAAGCATAAAAAAGAATGAAATCTTGCCATTTGTAACAACACAGGTGGACCTTGAGAGGATTATGTAAGTGAAAAAAGTCAGAAAAAGACAAAAAACGTATCATCTCACTTACATGCGGAATTTGAACACACACACACACACACTGAGCTCATAGACACAGAGACCAGACTGGTGGTTGTCAGAGGTTAAGGCTGGAGCGGGGTGGGGGTTGGGGGGCAAATGGGTGAAGAGGTCAAGGGTACAAACCTCTAGTTATAAAACAAAAGTCAGGGGGATATAATGTACCGCATGGTGACTATAGTTAAACTGTACTGCATATTCAAAAGTTGCTAGGAGTAAATTTTAAGTCCTCATTACAAGAAAAAAAAATGTTGCATGTGACTACATAAGATGACAGATGTCAGCTAGACTTGCCCCAGCGACGATTTCACAATATATACAAATCAAACCATGCTGTACATCTGCCAATAATGTAATATTATATGTCAATTATACCTCAAGTTTTTAAAAATGGCAAAAAAAAGACTCCAAAATTAGACTGGAAAATTATTACATCTCCAGCTTTCAAAAGTCTGACAATTGGGTTAGAATTTGGAAAAATATCTATTTATCAGAATGAAACAACTGAGAAAAGAAAGAAAAATGTAAGTGACATGGCAATAAGAGAGAAGAGACAGAAAGTGAGTTCACTAATAGAAAGGGATATATAAGTTAATTTCATGACCAAATATGCTTGAGTTCAACAGGATGAGTATAATGATAACATAATTACTTGATTATATTTGTGTACTAGTTGAAGGTAATGCAGAGAGTGCTATTAACTTTTTCTTGTTTTAAAATGAACACTTTTGAGAGCCTGGGTGTCTCAGTGGGTCAAAGCCTCTGCCTTCAGCTCAGGTCATGATCTCAGGGTCCTGGAATCGAGTTCCTCATCGGGCTCTCTGCTCAGCAGGGAGACTGCTTCCTCCTCTCTCTCTCTGCCTGCCTCTCTGCCTACTTGTGATCTGTCTATCAAATAAATAAATAAAATCTTTTTAAAAAATGAAAACTTTTATTGAATATAGCCCATTTTTTTTTTTTTGTGCTTTAAAATTCTTTTTATTTTGAGGTTTTCTTCTTCGGGAACATTTATTTATTTTTTTTAATTTTTTTATTTTTTATAAACATATATTTTTATCCCCAGGGGTACAGGTCTGTGAATCACCAGGTTTACACACTTCACAGCACTCACCAAATCACATGCCCTCCCCAATGTCCATAATCCCAACCCCTTCTCCCAAACCCCCTCCCCCCGGCAACCCTCAGTTTGTTTTGTGAGATTAAGAGTCACTTATGGTTTGTCTCCCTCCCAATCCCATCTTGTTTCATTTATTCTTCTTCTACCCACTTAAGCCTCCATGTTGCATCACCACTTCCTCATATCAGGGAGATCATATGATAGTTGTCTTTCTCTGCTTGACTTATTTCGCTAAGCATGATACGCTCTACTTCCATCCATGTTGTTGCAAATGGCAAGATTTCATTTCTTTGGATGGCTGCATAGTATTCCATTGTGTATATATACCACATCTTCTTGATCCATTCATCTGTTGATGGACATCTAGGTTCTTTCCATAGTTTGGCTATTGTGGACATTGCTGCTATAAACATTCGGGTGCATGTGCCCCTTTGGATCACTACATTTGTATCTTTAGGGTAAATACCCAATAGTGCAATTGCTGGGTCATAGGGCAGTTCTATTTTCAACATTTTGAGGAACCTCCATGCTGTTTTCCAGAGTGGCTGCACCAGCTTGCATTCCCACCAACAGTGTAGGAGGGTTCCCCTTTCTCCGCATCCTCGCCAGCATCTGTCATTTCCTGACTTGTTGATTTTAGCCATTCTGACTGGTGTGAGGTGATATCTCATTGTGGTTTTGATTTGTATTTCCCTGATGCCGAGTGATATGGAGCACTTTTTCATGTGTCTGTTCGCCATCTGGATGTCTTCTTTGCAGAAATGTCTGTTCATGTCCTCTGCCCATTTCTTGATTGGATTATTTGTTCTTTGGGTGTTGAGTTTGCTAAGTTCTTTATAGATTCTGGACACTAGTCCTTTATCTGATATGTCGTTTGCAAATATCTTCTCCCATTCTGTCAGTTGTCTTTTGATTTTGTTAACTGTTTCCTTTGCTGTGCAAAAGCTTTTGATCTTGATGAAATCCCAGTAGTTCATTTTTTCCCTTGCTTCCCTTGCCTTTTGCGTTGTTCCTAGGAAGATGTTGCTGCGGCAGAGGTCGAAGAGATTGCTGCCCGTGTTCTCCTCAAGGATTTTGATGGATTCCTTTCGTACATTGAGGTCCTTCATCCATTTTGAGTCTATTTTCGTGTGTGGTGTAAGGAAATGGTCCAATTTCATTTTTCTGCATGTGGCTGTCCAATTTTCCCAGCACCATTTATTGAAAAGGCTGTCTTTTTTCCATTGGACATTCTTTCCTGCTTTGTCGAAGATTAGTTGACCATAGATTTGAGGGTCTATTTCTGGGCTCTCTATTCTGTTCCATTGATCTATGTGTCTGTTTTTGTGCCAGTACCATGCTGTCTTGATGATGACAGCTTTGTAATAGAGCTTGAAGTCCGGAATTGTGATGCCACCAACGTTGGCTTTCTTTTTCAATATCCCTTTGGCTATTCGAGGTCTTTTCTGGTTCCATATAAATTTTAGCATTATTTGTTCCATTTCTTTGAAAAAGATGGATGGTACTTTGATAGGAATTGCATTAAATGTGTAGATTGCTTTAGGTAGCATAGACATTTTCACAATATTTATTCTTCCAATCCAGGAGCATGGAACATTTTTCCATTTCTTTGTGTCTTCCTCAATTTCTTTCATGAGTACTTTATAGTTTTCTGAGTATAGATTCTGTGTCTCTTTGGTTAGGTTTATTCCTAGGTATCTTATGGTTTTGGATGCAATTGTAAATGGGATTGACTCCTTAATATCTCTTTCTTCTGTCTTGCTGTTGGTGTAGAGAAATGCAACTGATTTCTGTGCATTGATTTTATATCCTGACACTTTACTGAATTCCTGTATAAGTTCTAGCAGTTTTGGAGTGGAGTCTTTTGGGTTTGCCACATATAGTATCATATCATCTGCGAAGAGTGATAATTTGACTTCTTCTTTGCCGATTTGGATGCCTTTAATTTCCTTTTGTTGTCTGATTGCTGAGGCTAGGACCTCTAGTACGATGTTGAATAGCAGTGGTGATAATGGACATCCCTGCCGTGTTCCTGACCTTAGCGGAAAAGCTTTCAGTTTTTCTCCATTGAGAATGATATTTGCGGTGGGTTTTTCATAGATGGCTTTGATGATATTGAGGTATGTGCCCTCTATCCCTACACTTTGAAGAGTTTTGATCAGGAAGGGATGTTGTACTTTGTCAAATGCTTTTTCAGCATCTATTGAGAGTATCATATGGTTCTTGTTCTTTCTTTTATTGATGTGTTGTATCACATTGACTGATTTGCGGATGTTGAACCAACCTTGCAGCCCTGGAATAAATCCCACTTGGTCGTGGTGAATAATCCTTTTAATGTACTGTTGAATCCTATTGGCTAGTATTTTGTTGAGTATTTTCGCATCTGTGTTCATCGAGGATATCGGTCTATAGCTCTCTTTTTTGGTGGGATCCTTGTCTGGTTTTGGGATCAAGTTGATGCTGGCCTCATAAAATGAGTTTGGAAGTTTTCCTTCCATTTCTATTTTTTGGAACAGTTTCAGGAGAATAGGAATTAGTTCTTCTTTAAATGTTTGGTAGAATTCCCCCGGGAAGCCGTCTGGCCCTGGGCTTTTGTTTGTTTGGAGATTTTTAATGACTGTTTCAATCTCCTTACTGGTTATGGGTCTGTTCAGGCTTTCTATTTCTTCCTGGTTCAGTTGTGGTAGTTTATATGTTTCTAGGAATGCATCCATTTCTTCCAGATTGTCAAATTTATTGCCGTAGAGTTGCTCATAGTATGTTCTTATAATAGTTTGTATTTCTTTGGTGTTAGTTGTGATCTCTCCTCTTTCATTCATGATTTTATTTATTTGGGTCCTTTCTCTTTTCTTTTTGATAAGTCGGGCCAGGGGTTTATCAATTTTATTAATTCCTTCAAAGAACCAGCTCCTAGTTTCGTTGATTTGTTCTATTGTTTTTTTGGTTTCTATTTCATTGATTTCTGCTCTGATCTTTATGATTTCTCTTCTCCTGCTGGGCTTAGGGTTTCTTTCTTGTTCTTTCTCCAGCTCCTTTAGGTGTAGGGTTAGGTTGTGTACCTGAGACCTTTCTTGTTTCTTGAGAAAGGCTTGTACCGCTATATATTTTCCTCTCAGGGCTGCCTTTGTTGTGTCCCACAGATTTTGAACCGTTGTATTTTCATTATCATTTGTTTCCATGATTTTTTTCAATTCTTCTTTAATTTCCCGGTTGACCCATTCATTCTTTAGAAGGATACTGTTTAGTCTCCATGTATTTGGGTTCTTTCCAAACTTCCTTTTGTGGTTGAGTTCTAGCTTTAGAGCATTGTGGTCTGAAAATATGCAGGGAATGATCCCAATCTTTTGATACCGGTTGAGTCCTGATTTAGGACCGAGGATGTGATCTATTCTGGAGAATGTTCCATGTGCACTAGAGAAGAATGTGTATTCTGTTGCTTTGGGATGAAATGTTCTGAATATATCTGTGATGTCCATCTGGTCCAGTGTGTCATTTAAGGCCTTTATTTCCTTGCTGATCTTTTGCTTGGATGACCTGTCCATTTCAGTGAGGGGAGTGTTAAAGTCCCCTACTATTATTGTATTATTGTTGATGTGTTTCTTTGATTTTGTTATTAATTGGTTTATATAGTTGGCTGCTCCCACATTGGGGGCATAGATATTTAAAATTGTTAAATCTTCTTGTTGGACAGACCCTTTGAGTATGATATAGTGTCCTTCCTCATCTCTTATTATAGTCTTTGGCTTAAAATCTAATTGATCTGATATAAGGATTGCCACTCCTGCTTTCTTCTGATGTCCATTAGCATGGTAAATTCTTTTCCACCCCCTCACTTTAAATCTGGAGGTGTCTTCGGGCTTAAAATGTGTTTCTTGGAGGCAACATATAGATGGGTTTTGTTTTTTTATCCATTCTGATACCCTGTGTCTTTTGACAGGGGCATGTAGCCCATTCACATTCAGGGTAAGTATTGAGAGATATGAATTTAGTGCCATTGTATTGCCTGTAAGGTGACTGTTACTGTATATGGTCTCTGTTCCTTTCTGATCTACCACTTGTAGGCTCTCTCTTTGCTTAGAGGACCCCTTTCAATATTTCCTGTAGAGCTGGTTTGGTATTTGCAAATTCTTTCAGTTGTTGCTTGTCCTGGAAGCTTTTAATCTCTCCTTCTATTTTCAATGATAGCCTAGCTGGATATAGTATTCTTGGCTGCATGTTTTTCTCGTTTAGTGCTCTGAAAATATCATGCCAGCTCTTTCTGGCCTGCCAGGTCTCTGTGGATAAGTCAGCTGCCAATCTAATATTTTTACCATTGTATGTTACAGACTTCTTTTCCCGGGCCGCTTTCAGGATTTTCTCTTTGTCATTGAGACTTGTAAATTTTACTATTAGGTGACGGGGTGTGGGCCTATTCTTATTGATTTTGAGGGGCATTCTCTGAACCTCCTGAATTTTGATGCTTGTTCCCTTTGCCATATTGGGGAAATTCTCCCCAATAATTCTCTCCAGTATACCTTCTGCTCCCCTTTCACTTTCTTCTTCTTCTGGAATCCCAATTATTCTAATGTTGTTTCGTCTTATGGTGTCACTTATCTCTCGAATTCTCCCCTCGTGGTCCAGTAGCTGTTTGTCCCTCTTTTGCTCAGCTTCTTTATTCTCTGTCATTTGGTCTTCTATATCACTAATTCTTTCTTCTGCCTCATTTATCCTAGCAGTTAGAGCCTCCATTTTTGATTGCACCTCATTAATAGCTTTTTTGATTTCACCTTGGTTAGATTTTAGTTCTTTTATTTCTCCAGAAAGGGCTTTTATATCTCTCGAGAGGGTTTCTCTAATATCTTCCATGCCTTTTTCGAGCCCGGCTAGAACCTTGAGAATTGTCATTCTGAACTCTAGATCTGACATATTACTGATGTCTGTATTGATTAGGTCCCTAGCCTTCGGTACTGCCTCTTGTTCTTTTTTTTGTGTTGAATTTTTACGTCTTGTCATTTTGTCCAGATAAGAGTAAATGGGGCAAGTAAAATACTAAAAGGGTGGCAACAACCCCAGGAAAATATGCTTTAACCAAATTAGAAGAGATCCAAAATCGTGAGTGGGGAGAAAGGGGATAAAAAGAGGTTCAAAAAGGAAGAAAGAAAAAAAAAACAAAAAGAAAAGAAAAAAAAAAAGAAAAGAAAAGAATTTTTAAAAAAAGAAAACACCTAAGAAAAATGTAAAAAAGAAAAAATATATATATTAGATAAACTAGTAAAAAATCGTTAAAAAAGAAAAAGGTAACAGTTAAAAAAAAATTTTACCCGAAGGCGAGAAAAAAAAAAATGAAAAAGAAAAAATTAAATTAACTGCAAGACTAAAAAAAATCACAGGAAAAAAGCCATGAGTTCCGTGTTTGGCTTTCTCCTCCTCTGGAATTCTGCTGCTCTCCTTGGTATTGAAACCGCACTCCTTGGTAGGTGAACTTGGTCTCGGCTGGATTTCTTGTTGATCTTCTGGGGGAGGGGCCTGGTGTAGTGATTCTCAAGTGTCTTTGCCCCAGGCGGAATTACACCGCCCTTACCCGGGGCTGGGGTGAGTAATCCGCTCGGGTTTGCTTTCAGGAGCTTTTGTTACCTGAGCGCTTTCCGTAGAGTTCCAGAGGACGGGAATACAAATGGCGGCCTCCTGGTCTCCGGCCCGGAGGAGCCGAGAGCCCAGGGCCCCACTCCTCAGTGCGCCCTCAGAGAACAGCGCCCAGTTACTCCCGTCTGCCTGACCTCCGGCCGCGCTCCGAGCTCACCGAGCCTGCGACCGGTTCAAGGTAACACGGAGCTGCGAGCTTACTGTCGGCTCTGTCTCTGTAGCCGGCTTTCCCGTTCCAATACCCGCAAGCTCTGTGACACTCAGACACCCCCGATCCTTCTGTGACCCTGCGGGACCTGAGGCCACGCTGACCCCGCATGGGCTTCGCCCCGGTTTAGCCTCTGGAGCGATGTCCCTCAGTGGAACAGACTTTTAAAAGTCCTGATTTTGTGCACGGTTGCTCCGCTGCTTGCCGGGAGCCGGCCCCTCCCCCCGGGGTCTATCTTCCCGTCGCTTTGGATTCACTTCTCCGCCGGTCCTACCTTTCAGAAAGTGGTTGTTTTTCTGTTTCCAGAATTGCTGTTCTTCTTCTCTTCGATCTGCCGATGGATTTTCAGGTGTTTGCAATCTTTAGATAAGCTATCTAGCTGATCTCCGGCTAGCTGAAGCAGTCTCAGCTTGCTACTTCTCCGCCATCTTGACTCCTCCTCTCTTCAGGAACATTTAAAAGAGCGAATATAGCCCATTTTTGCTTACATACAGAAAAGTACACAAATCACAAATGCATAATACAGAATTTTGCAAAGTAAACACACAGGGCCATGTAAGTAGTACCAAGATGAAGAAACAGTGTTACCAGTGTGTTTGTTTTCAACGCTGCCCAAGAACTTGCCACAAATTCAGCAGCCCAATAACTTGCCACAAATTCAGCAGCTTTAAAAATGATATGAATCTCTTTGGGTCACGTATATAGAGGAGCTGCCTAGTTCGGCCCTGTGCTAAGGAGCTCCCAAGGCTGCCATCAAGATGTTGCCTGGGGCTGCTGTTTCATCTCTGGTTTAAGGATCTAACCCCTCTTATAAGCTTGAGCCACTGTTGGCAAAATTCATTTACTTGCCAACTGTAGAACTCACAGCAGCTCGCTTCCTTAAGGCCAGGAAAAAGGATCTCCAACCTCTGGACCTTTTAAATGGCTTATCTGATGAGGTCAGGCCTATAAGGATAATTTCTCTTTTGGTTAACTCAAAGTCAAGTGATTAGGGACTTTAATAGCATCTGCAAAAATCTCTTTACTTTTGCCAAATAAGATAACATACTTATTGGAGTGATAACCCATCACATTCACAGGTCCCACTCACACTCAAGGGGAGAGGGCCATATGTGGTATGTATATCAGCAGCGGGCTCTTAAGATCATCTGAACATTGTGCCTGTGGGAACCAATACCCCAGACACTCCTGCCCCTTTCATTCATTGCCCCTTCAAGAGTAAACGCCCTGACAAAACCATAACATAGTTTTATGTTTATAAGAAGAACACTACCATAAATCCTCTTTTGTGATGGGCTTCTTTGGCTCAACGTTTATGAGATTCATCCGTAATTGTTACACTTAACTGTACTCATCACTTCCTACAGCTCTAAAGCCTACTGTACACATATACCACAATGTATTCAACCACGCTGCTGCTGCTGAAGACTCAAGTGGTTTCTAGCTGGGGCTATTTTATACCATGTTGCTTTGAAGATTCTTGAATGCCGTTTTTTTGGTGCACAAGTGTACCCATTTCTGTTGAGCATATACCTAGGAATGGAACTTCTGGGTCATAAGGTTATCTGCAGCTTTAGTTATACTGACCAACATACCCACTGGCAGAGTATGGGAGTTCCAGTTTCTCCAGCCCTCTCCAATTCTCAGCATTGGCAGTCCTTTGCAATTTAGCTGGGTAGTGTAAGACATTTATACTTAGAACCAGTTGCCACACACATGAAAATGCTTGCTGGGACTGTGTTGAATCTATAGGTCAATTTTGAAAGAATTAACATTTTTGCCATACTGAGTCTTATGGGCCATAAACATTTAGTTAGGGCATCTTTAACTTCTATCAACAACACTATGTAGTTTTTAATGTTGAGGTCTTGAACATCATCCACAATACTTATCCTAAGGTACATGTTTTTCTATGCTAATGTAAAGGGTGCCATTTCTTATTATTATTATTGGTTTGTTGCTGATATATAAGAATAAAAATAATTTCTGGAGATTGACTTTGTATGTAGCAACATTCATCCTTTAGGGTTTTCCATGTATACAATCAAGTATCTGAACATAACAACCACTGACTTCCTTCTCCAGTCCTTACACGTTTTCCCCCATGCTTTATCATACATCCCCTGGTACAATGTAGAATAGAAGTGGTAACAGCATCTTTGTTTCATTCCCACTATCAGAAGGAAAGCTTTTACTGCTTCAATATTAAATATGATGTTTTGCAGAGTTTTGTTTTATTTGTAAAAAGCCTTTATCAGATTAAGATTTCCTCTCCTACTAGTCTGCTAAGAATTTTTATCAAAAATAGGTATTGAGGGGCGCCTGGGTGGCTCAGTAGGTTAAAGCCTCTGCCTTTGGCTCAGGTCATGATCCCAGGGTCCTGGGATAGAGCCCTACATCAGGCTCTCTGCTCAGCAAGGAGTCTACTTCTCTTCCTCTCTCTCTGCCTGCCTTTCTGCCTACTGGTGATCTCTGTCTGTCAAATAAATAAAATAAAAATCTTTTTAAAAAATGGGTATTGAGGGGCGCCTGGGTGGCTCAGTGGGTTAAGCCGCTGCCTTCGGCTCAGGTCATGATCTCAGGGTCCTGGGATCGAGTCCCGCATCGGGCTCTCTGCTCAGCAGGGAGCCTGCTTCCTCCTCTCTCTCTCTCTGCCTGCCTCTCCATCTACTTGTGATTTCTCTCTGTCAAATAAATAAATAAAATCTTTAAAAAAAAAAAATGGGTATTGAATTTTACCAAATACTTTTCTGCAAAAACTGAGATAATTGTATGATTCTTTCCTTTATTCTATTAAATTGGTTCATTATAGGGGCGCCTGGGTGACTCAGCTGGTTAAGCATCTACCTTCAGTTCAGGTCATGATTCCAGGATCCTGGGATTGAGTCCTGAGCCAGGCTCCCTGCTCAGTGGGCAGTATGCTTCTACTTTTCCCTTTGCTCCTACCCTCAGCTCGTACTCACTCACTCTCACTCTCTCTCTGTCTCTTTCTCTCTCTCTCTCTCAAAAAATAAAATAAAATAAAATGGCCTCTTAAGACATTTTTCAACTCTTCAAAAAGTTTTGTAAAATTGAGGCTATTTTACTGTCATAAATATTTGAAAGCATTCACCCGTAAAGCCATTTGATCCTGGAATTTTCCTTGTTTAGATATTAAATTATTCCATTCATCTATTTCTTCTTCTGACCATTTTGTTGTATATATCAAGAAATGTGTTTATTATATCAAATTTGGCCTTTACTTTTGAAATATACTTTCACTTTGTATAGATACCTAGGTTAGCAATTATCTTTTTCTTTTTTTTAGACTTTATTTATTTATTTGAGAGAGATAGAGAGAAAGAGCATGGGCATGAGCAGGAGGGAGCAGACAAAGGGAGAAGGAGAAGTAGACTTCCTGCTGAGCAGGGAACCTGACTCCAGGCTCAGTCCCAGGGCCCTGGGATTATGACCTGAACCGAAAGCAGATCCTTACCCAACTGAGCCACCCAGGTGCCTCAGCAGTTATCTTCTTTCTGCACTTTTCTCTTTTTTTTTTTTTTTAAGTAGGCACCACACCCAGCATGGAACCCAACACAGAGCTTGAACTAATGACCCTGAGATCAAGACCTTAGCTGAGATCAAGAGTCGGATGCTTACCCTATTAAATTACAAAATTATCAAATTACAATGATCAAATTACATAAATATAAGGTGTTTTCTTTGCATTTAATATCTATCATTTAATATCACCCAGGCATCCCATCCCTTCTGTACTTTACAAGACACCATTCTATCACCCTTTGGCTTCCATCAGATTCATTTGAAAAGTCAGCTGCTGTTCCTTTGAAGAGATCTTTCTCTCCTGTCTCTTGTCAAGAGTTTTCTCTTTGGGTTTCATTAAGTTTTACTCTAGTATGCCAACATATGATCTACTTTCTATTAATCCTGTTTGGGCTTTCTTGAGTTTCTCAAATCTGTGGTCTGATGTCTTTTATATATTTGGGGAAATTCTTAGCTGTAATTTCTTAAAATACTGTTTGAATTTCATTCCCTCTTTCCTCCTTAGCTCAAATTACATAAATATAAGGTGTTTTCTTTGCATTTAATATCTATTTAATCCTTTTATTTTCTCCATGCCTTAGTCCAGGCATGCTTTACTGCACTATTTTCCAGTCTACAATCCCTTCTTCTGTGGTATCTAATTTTATCTAAACACATACCCTGAATAAATCAGTTTCTATTGTTTTTTCAGTTTTAGAATTTCTATCCATTCTCTTTCTATAAGTAACAGTTCTCTGGTGAAATTCTCTATCTTTTCATCTATTATCTTGGGCATATTGACTCAGTTATTTTAAAATTAATTTCCTATAACACCAAAATCTAAATTACCCATGGGTGTGTTTCTATTGTTTTTTACTCTTGGTTTTTGATAATTTCTCATACATGATGCTCTTTTACTAAATTTTGGATGTCAATGCAAAATTGTAAGAGCTCTGAAAGATATTCCCTCCTTCCGAACAAGATGCACAGCTAGAATGGGAACAGATCATGCTGATAGAATCAGAAACTGATGTGATTTGAGGATGGATTTTCTGCCTTTTTTAAGTACACACCAACAGCCAAGCATTTTTACTGTGGGGTACAAAATGTATACAATACAATAAGTGAATTATAATTCAGTAATTAGTTGAGTTCATGTAACTTATAAGATGTACTTGGGCAGTTCCCATATATAGGAGTTCTATGTGCATGTTTATAGGAATTTTATCTTTCTGGGTTTTTTTTGGTTTTTTTGTCTTCTGATCCCAGGCCCTCTATTTGCAGATACCCTCCAAATCCCTAAAAAAATCTTCCCTGTGATGCATATAAGCACATGTGTACGTTCTGTGTCTCAACCCATGTTTGAGATTCAGGATGACACAGCCCAAAGAACAGGAATCCCTTCCCCAGTGCTGCTTCTAAGAAATAACAGCTATCAGTGGAAAGCTTCAAGGCAAAATTGAAGAAAGGAAAATAAAATGAACAGTGATTTACTCTTTTAATCAATTTTAGACCTCAAGAAAGTGTCAAATGACTCTAAAATGAATGGGCTAATGGATTAATTTATTAATCCATTATTTAATTTATTAATTCTAAGAAAAAAATTACACTGCAGGTATCTTTCTCCAAAGGAACTTAGCTAAGGAGATGACTTGTTTTCTGCTGAATGAACGGAATTTTCCTTTCAAATTAGAAAAATTTAAAGCACTCTGGCTTTTGCATTTGTTAAAGTAGTTTCCAAATGTTAAGATATTCCTTATAGTTCTAAACAAAGAAAAAAAAACAGGTTTTGAAAATAAGACTTCCTGGATCCATTCAGGTCTAAAAGAGAATATAAACTTCCTGTATGTTCCATGAGGGCACCACACTGTTTGCTATATTTGGTGACATATTAGTCCCTTATCTGGTGTGCCACAGATGTCCAAAATAATATTTGTTAAATAAATCATCAAATCAATGAATTAAGAGAAAATTGACATATCAATACCTTCTTACTTTAATTTTCTGTAAAAAATAAATATACATTTTAAACTACTTTTTAAATAATAATAATAAAACTGACATGAATATATTTCCTAAATTCCATACAGCCTTAAGAGAACTTAAAAGATGGAAGTATGAACAAAAACCCAAATTCAAGAATTTTACAATTTAGGGATTGACTTTTCCGCTGTTGCCAGACACTGCCCCCTCATGAATGAAATCAAAATGCTCCAGCCTGTTTAGAAATGAGTAAATGAACAATGAAAAGGAAATACCACAGTTCAGTCCATCTTGCAAAGTAATCTACACCAGCAATATGCAGTATTTACAAAGGCCCTAGAAGTGTACCTCTCACACAAAAGGTCTCAATAAATGCTAGTTGCCATTTTTAACATCAAATAGTGGGAATCATTCATAAGAAGCAACACAAATAATTCCCAGAAGAAAATATCAAATACCACTGGAATGTGAACAGAGACAGTAAGAAATGACTCTATATTACAGGTGAGAAACATGTGAAGGTTTTTCAATTAAGTAAAACAGAAACCTTGAGTAACAATTCTGGAGATACAAAGGAAAGGCCTCAACCTGTACAGGGGAGAGAAAAAGAGACACAAGCAGAGAACCGCAAGCAAAGGAAACCATGTGTGTGAGAAGAAAATGCAGACGTGCAGCCAGCCATATGGTGCTTATTCAAAGACCTCCCCTCTGCGGTACCTGAGCTAAGGGTACACTGAAGGTGGCCTGAGAGAGCAAAGGGTAGGTCACACAAAGGCCTTTATGTTACATGAAGAAATACAAATGGGAACAAAGAGCTAAAAGATTCTAGTCTAAGCTAGTATTAACTGAAAAGTAGGTGAGGATGGCATCTGTGGCCTCTAGGAAAAAAGAGACTATTCGGGAACAATCAAAATCTGCAAACATACTTACTTAACTCTCTACACCAAAGGAAATTAAGATGGAAACAAATAAAAACCAACTATAAATATTAATGAAAAAACATTAGAGAAGACATTTATAACCAACACAGTCCATCTTTGATTTTGGGGGCGGGGAATTATATCCAGCTCTCATATACAAACATCAGCAAACCTGTCTTGATCCCATGCTGTATTTTCTCTTCCAACTATAGTTCTGAAGAAAACAAATTTTTGCTTTGAAAGACCACTAAATTTAGTAAATTCACCCATGTTCTTCAGTCATAAAATTCTGTAATCACAAGATCATTCTTCTTACGTTGTCCGGAAATGATGAAATTGTTCAACAAGTATTTATCCCCAACTGCTGCATGTCAGTTACAGCTGCTAGATGCAAGGACAAGAAACTGAAAGAAGAACTCACATTTTTAAAGTACCTATTTGCCAGACACTATTTTGGGTGATTGTAGCTCCTTAATCCTTACCAAAAAAACTTACTTTCATTTATACATGAGGCCTCTGAGCCTCAGGGCCATTAAGTAAAGGGTCTAGAATGTAGACCCTAATCTGACTTGAAAAGACCATGTTCCTTCTCAAATTCCATGAAGATAAACATAAATAAAACAAAACTCTTGCCCTCCCCAGCTGAAACTTGGAAGGAATACATGCTTATAGTCCCTTTGCCTAAAATATTCTCCCCTCCTCTGAATTTTCATTTGGCAAACTCTTCTTTTAAACTGAAATTCAAATGTCATCTATTTTAAGAAATGTTAACCAGTTCCCTTAGGCAGAGCTGTCTCTGCCCCTCCTCTGAGCTCTGGCATCTGTCTTCAAATCCCTGTAAGGAATATATCAGATAGCACCATGGCTGCTCTGTTTATAAATCTGATCTTGGGCAAATTGTGTTCATTTTGCTCCCCTGGGATCCAGTCCACTGCCAGGCACGAAGTGGCCAATGAAAAAATGTTGGGTAAATGAACAGATGGTGGAAATCACCCAAACAGAGGTGTCAGTTTAAACTCTGAATGTACATAAAAGACTCTGTGAAAAGTGTATAAAGAAAAAATGGCTCAGGGCAAAAGACTGGGAAAGGTCTACAACAAGGTGGAGGAAAGAGAGAAATCAACTAAGAAAAAACAAACCAAGGAGAGAACCAGAATTGGGCCACAGATCAAATGGGGCATTATTACAAAGAGGATGGAAATCAATGGTCTTAAATCACTGTAGAAGCTCAAGGAAAACGAAAACTAAGAAAGTGACCAATGAAAATGGATAGGAAACCAGGAAATCATGGAAAGAACAACTTTAGCAGAATAGTGGGTTGGAAGCCAAACTGCAGAGAATCTAGACCACTGTCAAGAAAGAGGCAGTGGATCCAAAAAATCTAACTGTAAAGAAAGAGGAAGAGGAACAGAAGCACAAAAGACAAGTGCGCACAAAACAGAGATCTGTATTCAGAGAAATACACCCCTGTTCCTGACTTCGAAGTACAGATTCAACCTTATGCCTCAGTATCCACCAGAAAACTGAAATTCGGTCCAACTCAATGTGCCAAACACAGAAAGAACACATAGGAGAAAAAGCTAATATTGAAGATGATTAAACCAATGTTCAAAAAATCAACAAGGTCAAAGGATGGATGGAAAACAAAAAGCAAAATTTAAACAAATGCAATGCCTTTTTGAGTGTGGTTTCAATTATTTAACTAAACGACGGGTATGACCTGGCAATACACAGATACAATTTGAAAAGTTATCTCATCTTTTGACCCAGTAAATTGCACTCAGAGAATTTAACTTAAGGAAACAATCCTAAAAAATAAAAGTTATGTATTTAAAGGTGTTCTTGACAATATTATTTAGATAACAAAAAAATAAACAACTAAATGTCTTAGAACATAGAGAAGTTATTAAAAATAAAAAACATTCACTCAATGAAATACTATGCAGTACTTAAAAGTGACAATTTATTTAGACACTTTTTCAGTGCATTAACTTGTGCCGAAAAATCTTGGTAATAAAATAGGACAATATTTATAGTAAATAAAAGCTCACAATACTAAACCACATACACATAATATGAGTATTGTATACTCATTGTATAGAGGCACTTTGAAAAGCAGGGAACAATGACACAAAATGGCTAAGAGGAGAAGAGTACTTGTGTTTGGTAATGAAAAGAATGTACTTCCCACACTGAATTCAGTAATATGCTATCCCAAAACTGCACCTAATCCTCATGGTTTCAGATACACTACATGTTCATAGAAACTTCTCTAATAACAAATACAAATACAAATACAAATACAGAAATGATCCCTGAAAGCACAGTCTTCCCACATACAACATCTTTTTTTAAGAGTTTATTTATTTATTTGACAGAGAGAGAAAGACAGCAAGAAAGGGAACACAAGCAAGGGGAGTGGGAGTGGGAGAGGGAGAAATAGGCTCCCTGCCAAGCAAGGAGTCTATGTGAGCCTCGATCCCAGGACCCTGCGATCATGACCTGAGTTGAAGGTAAACGCTTAACTGAGCCACCCAGGTGTCTCTCATGGCAGCATTATTCATAATAGCCAAAATGTGTAAGCAACCCAAATGTCCATCAACTGATAAAAAGATAAAATGTGGTACATTTGTACAGTGGTATATTATTTAGTTAAAAAAAGAAAAAAAGGATGAAGACTTGATAAATGTTATAATATGGGTGAATCTTGAAAACATGCTTAGAACTCAAACACAAAAGAGGAAATATTATACGATTTCATTTACATGAACTGTCCAGAATAATCTACAGAGACAGAAAGACTAGTGGTTGCCAGAGTCTGAGAGGGAAGGGGAATAGGGAGCAAATGTTTAATGAGGACAAGGTTTCTTTAGAGGATGATGAAAATGTTCTGGAATTAAATAGTGGGGATGGTTATATAACATTATGAATATATTAAAATCACTGGATTGCACTCTTTAAAATGATTTTAAAAATAAAATGATTAAAATGTGAATTTTGTCTCAATAAAATTGTTAATTTAATCATTTGTGGCATAATCTAACCTCTTACCAAAGTAAATGTCAGAATGAAAAGATAATTCCAATTAAATGATAAATAATAAATCATTTTTAAAATGTGGGTACCCTACTTATTAAAAAACAATATATCCTTTTAATAAACTTCATTTATAGACACTGAAACAGTTTCAGACTGCTTTTATTTATATTTGCTTCATGTAGCTCTTTAACCTTCCAGCTATGTTCTTTTTCTTTAAAATCTCATCTGATATGGGGCACCTGGGTGGCTCAGTTGCTTAAGCATCTGCCTTCCACTCAGGTCATGATCCCAGAGTCTGCTTCTCCCTCTGCCCCTCCGCCTGTTTCTGCACTCTCGTACTCTCTCTCTAATAAATTAATAAAACACTTTAAAAATAAATAAATAAAATACAATCTCATCTGATCCAACAACATATGACACAACAACAGCACAGGGGAAAAGGAAAAAAAATAATGCTCATATTATTGGAAGCTTGTATTGTGGACTGTTTCAAGATACAAAATTCTGAACACTGAAATAATTTTTCAAAATCCTATAGGTTTACTTTTTTTTTTTTTTTAATTTTTTTATTTTTATAAACATATATTTTTATCCCCAGGGGTACAGGTCTGTGAATCACCAGGTTTACACACTTCACAGCACTCACCAAATCACATACCCTCCCCAGTGTCCATAATCCCACCCCCTTCTCCCAAACCCCTCCCCCCGGCAACCCTCAGTTTGTTTTGTGAGATTAAGAGTCACTTATGGTTTGTCTCCCTCCCAATCCCATCTTGTTTCATTTATTCTTCTACCCACTTAAGCCTCCATGTTGCATCACCACTTCCTCATATCAGGGAGATCATATGATAGTTGTCTTTCTCTGCTTGACTTATTTCGCTAAGCATGATACGCTCTAGTTCCATCCATGTTGTTGCAAATGGCAAGATTTCATTTCTTTTGATGGCTGCATAGTATTCCATTGTGTATATATACCACATCTTCTTGATCCATTCATCTGTTGATGGACATCTAGGTTCTTTCCATAGTTTGGCTATTGTGGACATTGCTGCTATAAACATTCGGGTGCATGTGTCCCTTTGGATCACTACATTTGTATCTTTAGGGTAAATACCCAATAGTGCAATTGCTGGGTCATAGGGCAGTTCTATTTTCAACATTTTGAGGAACCTCCATGCTGTTTTCCAGAGTGGCTGCACCA
Source organism: Mustela putorius furo (assembly GCF_011764305.1). NCBI lineage: Eukaryota > Metazoa > Chordata > Mammalia > Carnivora > Mustelidae > Mustela > Mustela putorius. Next base: position 33,723,398 of record NW_025421341.1, on the reverse strand, counting down.
GCTTGCATTCCCACCAACAGTGTAGGAGGGTTCCCCTTTCTCCGCATCCTCGCCAGCATCTGTCATTTCCTGACTTGTTGATTTTAGCCATTCTGACTGGTGTGAGGTGATATCTCATTGTGGTTTTGATTTGTATTTCCCTGATGCCGAGTGATATGGAGCACTTTTTCATGTGTCTGTTGGCCATCTGGATGTCTTCTTTGCAGAAATGTCTGTTCATGTCTTCTGCCCATTTCTTGATTGGATTATTTGTTCTTTGGGTGTTGAGTTTGCTAAGTTCTTTATAGATTCTGGACACTAGTCCTTTATCTGATATGTCGTTTGCAAATATCTTCTCCCATTCTGTCAGTTGTCTTTTGATTTTGTTAACTGTTTCCTTTGCTGTGCAAAAGCTTTTGATCTTGATGAAATCCCAGTAGTTCATTTTTTCCCTTGCTTCCCTTGCCTTTTGCGTTGTTCCTAGGAGGATGTTGCTGCGGCAGAGGTCGAAGAGGTTGCTGCCCGTGTTCTCAAGGATTTTGATGGATTCCTTTCGTACATTGAGGTCCTTCATCCATTTTGAGTCTATTTTCGTGTGTGGTGTAAGGAAATGGTCCAATTTCATTTTTCTGCATGTGGCTGTCCAATTTTCCCAGCACCATTTATTGAAAAGGCTGTCTTTTTTCCATTGGACATTCTTTCCTGCTTTGTCGAAGATTAGTTGACCATAGATTTGAGGGTCTATTTCTGGGCTCTCTATTCTGTTCCATTGATCTATGTGTCTGTTTTTGTGCCAGTACCATGCTGTCTTGATGATGACAGCTTTGTAATAGAGCTTGAAGTCCGGAATTGTGATGCCACCAACGTTGGCTTTCTTTTTCAATATCCCTTTGGCTATTCGAGGTCTTTTCTGGTTCCATATAAATTTTAGCATTATTTGTTCCATTTCTTTGAAAAAGATGGATGGTACTTTGATAGGAATTGCATTAAATGTGTAGATTGCTTTAGGTAGCATAGACATTTTCACAATATTTATTCTTCCAATCCAGGAGCATGGAACATTTTTCCATTTCTTTGTGTCTTCCTCAATTTCTTTCATGAGTACTTTATAGTTTTCTGAGTATAGATTCTGTGTCTCTTTGGTTAGGTTTATTCCTAGGTATCTTATGGTTTTGGATGCAATTGTAAATGGGATTGACTCCTTAATATCTCTTTCTTCTGTCTTGCTGTTGGTGTAGAGAAATGCAACTGATTTCTGTGCATTGATTTTATATCCTGACACTTTACTGAATTCCTGTATAAGTTCTAGCAGTTTTGGAGTGGAGTCTTTTGGGTTTGCCACATATAGTATCATATCATCTGCGAAGAGTGATAATTTGACTTCTTCTTTGCCGATTTGGATGCCTTTAATTTCCTTTTGTTGTCTGATTGCTGAGGCTAGGACCTCTAGTACAATGTTGAATAGCAGTGGTGATAATGGACATCCCTGCCATGTTCCTGACCTTAGCGGAAAAGCTTTCAGTTTTTCTCCATTGAGAATGATATTTGCGGTGGGTTTTTCATAGATGGCTTTGATGATATTGAGGTATGTGCCCTCTATCCCTACACTTTGAAGAGTTTTGATCAGGAAGGGATGTTGTACTTTGTCAAATGCTTTTTCAGCATCTATTGAGAGTATCATATGGTTCTTGTTCTTTCTTTTATTGATGTGTTGTATCACATTGACTGATTTGCGGATGTTGAACCAACCTTGCAGCCCTGGAATAAATCCCACTTGGTCGTGGTGAATAATCTTTTTAATGTACTGTTGAATCCTATTGGCTAGTATTTTGTTGAGTATTTTCGCATCTGTGTTCATCAAGGATATCGGTCTATAGCTCTCTTTTTTTTGGTGGGATCCTTGTCTGGTTTTGGGATCAAGGTGATGCTGGCCTCATAAAAATGAGTTTGGAAGTTTTCCTTCCATTTCTATTTTTTGGAACAGTTTCAGGAGAATAGGAATTAGTTCTTCTTTAAATGTTTGGTAGAATTCCCCCGGGAAGCCGTCTGGCCCTGGGCTTTGTTTTTTTTGGAGATTTTTAATGACTGTTTCAATCTCCTTACTGGTTATGGGTCTGTTCAGGCTTTCTATTTCTTCCTGGTTCAGTTGTGGTAGTTTATATGTTTCTAGGAATGCATCCATTTCTTCCAGATTGTCAAATTTATTGCCGTAGAGTTGCTCATAGTATGTTCTTATAATAGTTTGTATTTCTTTGGTGTTAGTTGTGATCTCTCCTCTTTCATTCATGATTTTATTTATTTGGGTCCTTTCTCTTTTCTTTTTGATAAGTCGGGCCAGGGGTTTATCAATTTTATTAATTCTTTCAAAGAACCAGCTCCTAGTTTCGTTGATTTGTTCTATTGTTTTTTTGGTTTCTATTTCATTGATTTCTGCTCTGATCTTTATGATTTCTCTTCTCCTGCTGGGCTTAGGGTTTCTTTCTTGTTCTTTCTCCAGCTCCTTTAGGTGTAGGGTTAGGTTGTGTACCTGAGACCTTTCTTGTTTCTTGAGAAAGGCTTGCCGGGACGACCCCGCAGCCGCGGCCTAGGTTTACTTTTCAAAAAGACTTTAACATGTTGGGAACTACTAAATGCAGGCCTTAAACAGTGGTTTAGGAAAAAAGAAATAGGAAGCGTACCCCACAACAAACATGCATTAAACAGAAACATGCATAAAAGCATTAATGAAACTGGAGACTAATGGAAATGACATGATTATTTGACCTTAACATAAAATGAACAACTAATGATTGAAATCTGTCTTTTTTCAATAAACTAATTAGGAAGTTTTTTCCAACTATACCTATAAGAATAACCCCTCAGTCCTTCATTTTGCTCTAAATAGAGAAGGGAAGAGTGGCAAGTGTGTGTGTGTGTGTGTGTGTGTGTGTGTGTGTGTGTGTGTTGGTGGGGGAAGGTAACCAGAGTCTGATTCTGCTAAAATAAGGAAACCATGGGGCACCTGGGTGGCTCAGGTCATGATCTCAGGGTCCTGGGATCAAGCCCCGCATCCGGCTCTCTGCTCAGTGGGGAGCCTGCTTCCCCACCCCCCTCTCTCTGCCTGCCTCTCTGCCTACCTGTGATCTCTCTCTCTGTCAAATAAATAAATAAAATCTTAAAAAAAAAAAAAAGAAGCCCTCCTTTCTTCTTAAAAAAAAAATATATATATATATATTAAAATAAGGAAATCATTACTTCAAATCTCTAATGAGTTGCTACACTGCACTCACAACTCTTCCCCAGGACTAGCTACAACAGAGTAATGCCCTATACAGATGCTCTCTCTACAGTGCCAAAGTAGTTTTTATTTTAAAAGAAAGAAGAGTTAATTAGCCACCATCGGTGGTTCTCAAAATTTAACATTCATGCAAATGATTTGGGGATTTCGTGAAGAGACAGGTTCTTCGCACTGGTGGTTGCCAGAGGGAAGGTGGGTAAGAGGATGTGTGAAACAGAGGAAGAGGATTAAGAGTACAGTATCTGGATGAGAACTGAGAAATGTATGGAATTTCTGAATCATTATATTATACACCTGAAACTAACACAGCACTTATGTTAATTATACTTGAATTTTTTTTTTTAAAGATTTTATTTATTTCTTTGACAGAGACAGATCACAAGCAGGCAGAGAGGCAGGCAGAAGGAGGGGGAAAGCAGGCTCCCTACCGAGCAGAGAGCCTAATGCGGGGCTTGATCCCAGGACCCTGAGATCATGACCTAAGCAGAAGGCAGAGGCCTTAACCCACTGAGCCATCCAGGCGCCCCTATACTTGAATTTTAAAAGGAGCTGAAAAAAGAAGCAGACTGTTATTCAGCAAGTCTCAGGGAACAGCCTGAGATTCTGCAGGGCTGCTGGTACCTAGAACACACTTCAAGTTGCAAGGATGCAGAAGGAATACCACATGTAACACCAAGAATGTCCTGAAAGGCAAAAAAAAAAACCCAGCCTGCAAGCCTTAAGCTCCTCACTGTCAAAAACCACCTAGATCTTATCCCAGAAGATCTGAGACTATGGTGCTTACAGACTGGAGATACTCTACCACAGGGCATTATAAACAATGAGACCTCACTCCGCCAATGGTTCCAGAAAAAGAAATGACCGTGCACCAATGATTCCAACAGTTCCCAGCTTCGTCCTAGCTTCATCCAGAAAGATCTGGGTCTTCAACTCTACAACTGGTCTCAGCCAGCATCAAATGAGCAGGAGCCTCTGGCAAGGTTGACAAAGACTTACTCCAGCCACGTGCCTTCCCCTCATAGCCTCCATTCCCACTCTAATAAACAACCTCTCGGATTGAGAGAAGGCCAGGCTCTCCTCTCTCTCCATCAAGCCTTCTGGTTCAAACTCACTTTACATTCAGACTTCATTTCCTCCAGAAATGTATTTCCAGAAAGCATTCTGCGACCCTTGGGAGGCAGGCAGGGTGTCCATACTGTGCACTCGCATGGCACTCCAGGACTCGACCACTCATCACTCATCACTGCTCTGCAAGGCTGGCTGTCTCAGAACGCTTTTCTCCTAAAGAAAATCCAGCCCTTCCACACTAAGGCACCCACTGTACATAATGAGTAAGCTTTCCTACTCAGCATCTAGAATGGCACTCTGGAAGTACCACCTCTGGGAGAACTGACAAAATAGCCACTCAAGTCTCTTTCTACGCTCTGTGGTTTAGAACCAGATCCTGCCTATCTTATTCCATACCATGTTCCCAAGGTTCGTAGCAAGCACTCAACAGCACCTTCACGGGGCGTAGCATGAGTGAAGGAGCCCAACAGTGCCTTCACGGGGCATAGCATGAGTGAATATGAGACCATATTCAAAACCATTTACCTCAATTATTCGTTCTGTGTTTCTAACCCATTAGAAATCTCCTTGGTTCTTGACCATCAGCTCACTTCCCGCTTAGAGCCTTACACTCCTCCCTTTGAACTGATCTTTGTCACCTGCCTCAAGCACTGACCTTTATCTGACCTACTACTGCCCTCCTCTACCACATCCCATACACCGGACAATTTTTCCAATAACAAATGGGCCTAGTTTGACACTAAAAAGGACTGAGTGAAGAACCACTTCTCTCTAATCACTGCAAACGCCAACTCCATGCTACCCCCTGCTCGAGTAAATGGAAGGCCTAAAGCATAGGGGCAGAGCCCGGGAATACTGGATGAGAAACCAAGAACGCAGCTATAAGGAGAGAAAGCCACGGCAGCAATTAAGGTGACCAGAGTGCTCTGCATTCAACTTCCCCTGCTTCCAAGAATATTACTTAGACCTTAATCTGCAACATTGATTTCTAACTTGATCAAAAAGGCACTCTTAACTATGCCAAACACATATAAACTCTTACTAGCAAACAGCATTCACACAGATCATTAAAGAGGATAACGCTTAAAAACAAAAACAAAAACAAAAAACAAAACCACAGAATCCAGTCAAATAACTTCCAAGAACCCACAAAGGTAAAGACTCTTCAGAATTTCTGACTCAAAACGAAAGCCTCAAGAACTAAAAGCTTGAATTGCTGCCCTGGAGTCAAAATAGGAAGACACAGTTGTCGTGCTGCTAGGCTGAGAGCAAGGGGCCCGAGCCGAGGTGCCCACAATGCTTTGCCAGGGCAGGGGCAGCGACGGCCTTCACAACGTCTAACCGCACCTCTAGAATACGGGTCCGCCAACAATTGCTCATGAGCCAGACCTAGCCATCTTTGTAAATGAAGTTTCACTAATACATAGCTGTTTTTACACTATGGAGGCAGAGTTGAGAAGTTGCAACAGAAACACGGTCAGCAAAGCCTAAAACATTTACTATCTGGCTTTTATAGAAGTTTGCCGACTCCTACTCTAGGATACGCTACCAAAAAAAATCACCATCGGGACATCTCCCTGCTCCTGACCAACTGTACCCAGTGGACTGTGCTGCTAACACCTGATTCTGGTCTTCCACAGAGCAGCTCTCTGTTTGCACGCTCGGTTCTGTGTGCTGTGCTCCCACTTCACCCTATTACCACCCAGACGCACCTGCATCCAGCATCGGTCTAGTTCATTCTCAGTAACACGTTCTCAAATGCTAACTCTGGATCCATGTTGTGATTCTATTAATTAAATTTTTAAGTTACTTAGGTATTTTAAAAATCTTTCACAAAGACACATTCATGTGAGCAAGAAACTCCACCAGGGGCCCCATCTCTGGGAAACCCAACCTAAGATAATATATAGTTAGGTCATGATTCTCTCACATCAAAAACAATTGTAACTGTCATCTCTGGGTCTTTTCCTTTTTCTAAGTAGGTTCCAGATCCAAGGGAGAGTTTGAACTCATGACCTCTGAGATCAGTAGCTAAGATGCTCAACCAACTGAGCCGCCCAGGTACCTCTGGGTCTTTTATTCTTGAATCACTCACCACCCATTCTTTTTCTTTTTTTTTTTTATAAACATAAATTTTTATCCCCAGGGGTACAGGTCTGTGAATCACCAGGTTTACACACTTCACAGCACTCACCATAGCACATACCCTCCCCAAGGTCTATAACCCCACCCTCCTTCTCCCAACCCCCCTCCCCCCAGCAACCCTCAGTTTGTTTTGTGAGATTAAGAGTCACTTATGGTTTGTCTTCCTCCCAATCCCATCTTGTTTCATTTATTCTTCTCCTACCCCCTTAACCCCCCATGTTGCATCTCCACTTCCTCATATCAGGGAGATCATATGATAGTTGTCTTTCTCTGCTTGACTTATTTCACTAAGCATAATACCCTCTAGTTCCATCCACGTCGTTGCAAATGGCAAGATTTCATTTCTTTTGATGGCTGCATAGTATTCCATTGACTCACCACCCATTCTTAACCTCCTTCAAGCTCCCTAGTGCCCGGATGACAACAGCTAAATTCCTTCACCAGCACGAAAACACTTCAGGACGTGAGATCCCTATCCTCCCGAACATCATCTACCATGTGGCCTAGTCTCCTGCCACAATAAATTCTACTTTACATTTTAAGCTCCAAAACACTAAAATCTCTGTACTTCTCCAAATCTACCATGTCCCTCTCCCTAGTTGCCTAAATTTATAATCTAGTTATATATATATATATATATATATGCCATAAATCATTACTAGTTTCTATAAAACATGGGATAAGATATACCTTTTGCAATTTCTAAAAGCTGAAAGATTTAACAACAGCAGTAGCAAGCAATAACTTCACAATACTACTAGCAATGGTAATTTATAAATATTACCAAATGTCAGTACATTCCCTTAAAACCTAACTTCCTTGCCTTTCACAAACAAAAACTGTACCATTAACTTAATTCAAGGATGAACAAATTTACTTTGCATCGCATATTTTACTTTCAAGCCAGAATTACATAACTAAAGGTGATCTTAAAGACCACCTAGATCTTCCAGCTATTTCTGAATTCTTTTTTCATTAGTGGGGATGAATTTGCAGTAAGAGATACAGAAACTGTTGCCTGATGTCCCCAATGACCAATGGCATATACTCATCAAGGCTATTAAGAACGCAATGTTAAGAGCAATCTAATTAATGCAGGGATCATCATTAGGGCAATTCACCAGCTATATCCTGCAATCCCTACTTGCAGACACTTGGGAGGATGACATTTCTTGGCCTTCTTGAGGTTGGGGAGGACCAGGTGAATCATTCTAGCCAAGATTGTAAGTAGAACTGATGGAGTCATTTCCAGGCAAAGACATTTGAAATGTCCAGGGCCCAGTTTTCTTCTGCCACAGAAAAGGGGAACGTTCCTGATAGCAGCTATTCCATTCAGCCTGGGCTCTGGGGTGAAGATAATAAAAAGCAAGGCCCTACCCGATCTTGATGGGCAAAGAGCATAAGAAAAAAAAAAATTGTTGCTCCACAGTATTACCTTATCTACCATATAACTTTGCAGCAATTTAGACACTTCAAAGGAATGCATAGTGACACATCAACATTTTACATCAACATTTTATAGTTACTATGAATAAATGTTATCAGTGGTAAATTCCAAGAGCTGGGAATAGTAAATTTGAGTTACTATGTGCTCTTAGCTAAACTAAGGGAAGAATAATAATAGTATGTGACATTTCTTAAGCAATTAAAATGTGCCAGCATTGCTGTTAAGTCCTTTATCTACATTAATTCATTCTGTACAATGAAGGTGAATTTCACGAAACCATCTCCATGGAGTTACAAAGGACTGAATTAGTTTTCTAGCAAATAATCCTGAAATATTAATTGGGAGTTTCCCAGCACAAATAAGCTACTCTATCCTTAAATGATACATTCCTTATTTCAGACATTTCAATTTGAATTATGGAGATCTGAAGGCATGTTTAGAGCAGGCAAGAACCTGAAATATTTGATCCCAGAGCTGGCAATAATGAAGAAGAAAAGAGGGTTGTTAAAAATAGGCTTGTGTATATAACAATTTGGGGAAAATCTGATCATGGTAGTAGATATACCTTACCTACCATACTCCTGTGGGTGGAGGCTTCAAAGACCTTGCCTTCCATCATTAAGTACCTTCCAAGTCTTTTTCAGGCCTGCCATATGGGCCAAGAAACCAAACAGTTCTAAGAAATCCTAATTCCACTGGAATTGAGAACAATCCAAAATGATAGTGGTTATATAAGAGATTGGATTAAATATAATCTAGTATGATGGGTGCATATTTAAAGAAGAACTTGGAAGACAAAACTTTAAAACAATCACTTGAAGGAAAAGCTAGTTGTCAAAGGAAACAATTTACTGTATGAGACCAATTTCATGTGACCATAAGAAAGTCTGGAACAGCCCCTGAAAATTGGGGATTAAATGTGCACTTTGATTTTTTTTTGTTTGTTTCATTTAGAACAAGAGTAGTAACTCCTATCAACACTTCCTTTGTTCTTTCAAACTCGTTATTTCTTTCTGTGCCAATCTCTTCTAAAATACCCATCCATACTTCTATTATTCTTCTGCTGAAGTATAAGTCTGCATAAAAATAAGTTTTCTTAGTGACTGTGTCATAGACATTTTAGAAAATATAGAATAATTATCCCCGCTTCTCCACCCTCCTTAATTCATGTATAGACTTTGCTCTGTTGTAAATTAAGTGAAATAATCCTATCCCAAGAGGAAATTAGACTTTGCTAACAAACTGCTTAATTGGTTTATTCCGACTGTATCTTCTCAGTCCTGCTGGAAGTACTCAATAGATATCTGGAGGATAAATGAACAGCATTAAGGTTCCCAGTGGGTATCAATATATCAAATCAACTTCAGCCTTTCTTACCATAATTTTAAGTATTCAGACAAAAAAAATATAGAAGCTAATTTCCTTTTTTTTTTCCTTTTGAACATTTTATCTATTTATTTGACAGAAAGAGACACAGTGAGAGAGGGAACACAAGCAGGGCGAGTGGGAGAGGGAGAAGGCAGGCTTCCTGCCGAGCAGGGAGCCTGATGCAGGTCTTGATCTCAGGACCCCAGGATCATGACCTGTGCCAAAGGCAGACGTTTAACATCTGAGCTACCCAGGCACCCCTGAAGCAAATTTTCAACTGTTATGCCCCAATAATGGGTCCGTGACTAAAGGAGCGAGACTGATACAAAGTGAAGGTCAAGCAAAGCTTTATTTCACGCCAAGCATCAAGAATCTAACCCAATGTTCGGCGACGCACCTCTTACAAGAGAGGAGCGACCCTTCTCTGTTTCACAGACTAGTTTTTGAGGGCAAAGGCCATGCAGTCAGGCCTGGCCAGGCACAGGTGGCCAATGAGATTGTAACACACACAGGAAACTCCACAGTGATGCTAGGTGACCAACTGAGTTACAATTTACCCTAATAGACATTTGACCCAGCCTATCACCTTGGTTGGGATTGGCGCCCAAAAGGCTCCCAAAGGGCGCGGTCCATACTCCTTGATAACCAGGGAGACAGTATGCATACCCCCACCAATCGGATGTCTCCACCTGGCCTGACCCACCCCTGTATTTGAGCTATGTTACCTGAGGCTGGTTTCCAGGACTTGTCTCCAAGTAAATCCCTTGGGTGAAGGGGAGCCGGGACAGTTTAACTTTAATGAAAGCCACTTGCTAAATAGGTCCTTACACAACAAGTAGGAATTTCAGTTGAAGCCCAGCCCTGACTCTTGAGCTAGTCAGATTCCGTTTCACACTATGGAATGGTATAATTGAGTCTCATTTTAATATGCTCCTGTCTTTCTCCTTTACTCTGATTTTCTCTGGGTTACTCACTATGGCTGCATCAACTAAGCTGCTCACCCTAGTTCCCAGTCAAGCAAGGTAGGCAGTATTTAAACAGCTTTGGCTCCTCCTATAGGAGACCTTAGCTTTTAACCCACCTCCTAGCTCCAAGATACCAGAACTTAACTCTGGGCTCCCAAATCTCCCTTGGTACAACCAAAAAGAGGCCCAGAATTCTGGCTCCCAGGCTTGGTCTTCTGCTTTGGTTCTTGCTCTCGGTACCACTCTAGCCAATTCTCCTAGCTCGGCAATCCCTGACTCCCAGCCCAGTGGCTGCCTCTACCAGTCTGTTCACAATAAGAGAGTCCCTATCTCTGAATTCAGGCCCCTGTCCCAAAGCGCCAGAAGGACCGACCTCTTACATGACAACTGCCCACTTGCCTTCTCAATATCTGAGCCACATGCCCCCAGGAATCTGTGATCTACTGCTGGCGCAGGATCATAGCTGGATCTGTAACCGCTTGTTCAGCAAGCTGTAGCTCTTGATTTAACTTTATACTTGGGTCAGCTCTCTCAGTATCTGATGCACTACCTCAAGAAGATGTCTGGTAAGGTTACAACACATTCCCAACACCTGCCTTCATAATGCCCTGAGAAGCTATCATACTTGTCTAGTCTTAAGATAAAACCACTAGAATTCTGGGGCACCTGGGTGGCTCACTTGGTTAAGCACCTGCCTTCAGCTCAAGTCATGATCCCAGAGTCCTGGGATCAAGCCCCGCATCAGGCTCCCTGCTGAGCAGAGAGTCTGCTTCTCCTTCTCCCTCCCCTCACTGATGGTTCATTCTCTGTTCTCCACAATAAATAAATAAAATCTTTAAAAAAATTAAAACAAAACAAAAAAACCCACTAGAACTCTAGTTAATTTTTCCTAAGTTGTCTGTTTTCTAAGAATTAATACTAGGCCTTTGGTCATTTCAATTGATAAAATCATCCTTTTTACCCATGATGGCAACTCAAGATACTACCTAATGCTAAGGCATGTATTATAATTTCCTGGATCTATGTTGATTTTTATGATACTTGACAATATCTAGCTATATATTTAATAACTCTCTTCTTTAGATCTCTGAAATAACAAATAGCAATGAGATCATGAAATAAGAAGAAACGAATCTGAATCCCAACTCAGCCATTCCCTACGTATATATTACCTAAACAAGTAAAATGTGTAAGCTATGACTCGAGTTTCTCATTTACAAAACTGGGATAGAGACAACAGCAGACTGAATGGTGTGGGGGCACTAAATACAGTTCCTGGTATACAGTAAGCACTGAAAAGTTAGCAATCATCCAGCATCCATAGGATCTATATATGCTTACTTGTGATGTACTATCCTGGAGTATTAAAAGAAGGAAAATAACAGGATAAGCTTATTATAGTTAATAAAAGATGAAGGACAAGGTTGTTTAATGAGTATGAGTGACCTTGATGGGACAAAGGAAAGAAAGGGAAAAAGAAAGTGAGTACAAGAGGCAGGGCGAAGATCAGATCAATTGCAAATGGAGGGGCATTTACAGAGAAGAGCAGTATCTGTGGGCTTCTGCAAAAGGGGCCAAGGCTGTTGGTCTCCCTGGAGGGCAGGAGCTTCGGAACTGCTTTCTTTACCAGTATCCAGGGAGCCAGGAGAGGGGCCGCAGCCCTCAGCCAATGACATGGCAGAAAGAGCCTTACCCCACATATTCCTCTCTGAAAGTGGAAATGTCCACAGTCCTCTCTTGCCCAATTGTTCTCAACCCAAGGTATTCTCATCCTTAAACAAAACCAAACCATCCTTCAAACCTCTCTGCAAATATAACCTCCTCTAGAAAATCGTCCCCAGTTCTCACAGAGTGTGGTACTCCCATGACAACATGTATTTCTCTTGCTATTTTGCAAACCATACTACAGTTGTTTCCATTCCCATCCCAGCCAGCCGACAAGCTCCTTAACAGCAAACCTGGGACCTTTTCCAGACAGTACCTCCAGCTTTAAACATGGGACAGGCTGGCAGGAGGAAGAGAAGCCAGTAGGTACACAGTTCTAGGCAGAATCCCCAGGATTCATGAAACAGCCTAATCCTTTGGAGGACATGTCTCCCAGACTTTGAAAACCTGAGGAAAACCACAGACCCTCTCCCTAGAAAAAGGCACACATACACACACACACACACACACACACACACACACACAAAGAGACAAGGGAAAAATAAACCCTACAAGAGCCATAAGCTAAAAGTCATGAGATCTGGGTTCTACTCCCTTGTCCTGCCAAAAGCTCCAAGCTCTCAAACAAGTCACTTAATGTCCCAACTGGCAAAGTGAAGAAACTACCTTTTGCCCCTCAACTATCCTTCTTGAGATGTCTGTAATAAAAACTACACACGTATGCTATAAACATGGAAGAATTCTGAAATTAAAATTGTTATATAAGAGCGAATTATTGTTTATGATTGCCTCACAGCTTGATTCTTTCACAGCTATCTATTTTGCCAAAAAAACATGCTGTGAAAGAAATTGACTATTTACTACTACAGCTAAAAGAATTGTTGTTTTTTTCTAAAACCCCAAAGGCCCTGTAGTTTACATACCCAAGAGGGGTGAGCAGCACAACAAGCATAAAGAAGCAAAGATGAATAATCCAATTAATTCACATTCGCTCACACCATTGACTACAAATTCCTCTGATAACAATATGCTTTTGTACTAACAAACCTGTAATACAATTGGCCAGTATGCTTTGAGATGTTTATATCCTACATGTCAGGGATGCTTGAGAACAGTCTGAATATTCTCTTCTCTCTAGTTTGACCCTGTCACCAACAACTGTCACAGGTCTCCCCGCTTCAGAATGGGAAGCTGTGAAATACTCTTAACTAATGAGGCCTAAGGGATATACCTAATGGGCTTGCTTATATGAAAAGCAATTATCAGGCAGTCACTGTGAAGACCCTTAGGAGCTCCACAGAAAAGGAATAAGCAAGGAGCCCTTGCTTTCTGAAAGCTAAAGAGGGCTTCACTTCCCCTCATCTACTACCAGCAACTCAAAGGGTCCTCCTTGCCAGTCTAAGCCTCACTCTGTATCCACAGCAATCCCCACCCAAGAGGATGTTATCAATAAAGACGGGGCTCAGGATCCACTAGATCAAAATACATCTTCGTAGACCTGAGCAGATCCCATGGATTCTGAAAGCCTGAGGTTGTTGACACCCATTTCACTGGACCTCTGCCCCTCTACACCCTCAGAATGCATCAGCCTTTGCTCTAAACCAGGCACAGCTGGGAAATTTTGTTTTGTTTCACAAAAGTTGTCTATTGAATGTTTGCAATATGTGATATCTGCTATTTCACTCCTGATATTGGTGACTTGTGCCTTTTTACATTTTGTTAGTTGTACCAGAGGCTTATCAATTTATTGACTTTATCATAGAACCAGCATTTTCTTTTTTAAACTTTATTTTTTTTAAAACTATCCATCAAGATCATGAACATATCCATCACCCTCAAAGCTGCCTTGGGGCCCCGTGGTAATCCATCTCTCCTGCTCCTGCCCCAGGCAACCAATGATCTATCTGCCTTTTGTCCATACAAATTAGTCTGCATTTTCTAGAGTTTTATATAAATGGATTATACAGAGTGTATTCTTTTTTGCTTAGCTTCTTTCATCCATCATAATTTATTCTGAGATTCATCCATGTTGTTGCATATATCAGCAGTCCATTGATTTTTCTTTTTTAACTGCTGAGTTGTATTCATTGAATAGGTATAGCAAAATTGGTTTTCATGCTGATGGACATTTGGGCTATTTCCAGTTTGGGGCTATTCAAAAAAAAGGCAGCTATGAATGCATGTACAAACCTTTATGCGGACAAATGCCTTCATTTCCCTAAGGTACATATCCAGGAATAAAATGGCTGGATCATGATAAGGTATGTGCTTAACTTTTTAAGAAAATGCAAAACTGTGTTCCAAAGTGACTATATCAATTTTTAGTCCCACCAGCTGTGTATGAAGGTTCCAGTTGTTCCATATCCTTCTCAAGACTGGTTTTGGTCAATCATTTTAATGTTCGCCATTCTAGCAGTTTTATAGTTCTACCTTGTGCTTTTAATTTGTATTATTTGTATTTTCTTTTTTTTTTTTTTTTTAAGATTTTACTTATTTATTTGACAGAGAGAGAGAGGTCACAAGTAGGCAGAAAGGCAGGCGGCGGGGGAGGGGTGTGGGGGGAAGCAGGCTCCCCACTGAGCAGAGAGTCCGATGTGGGGCTCGATCCTAGGACCCTGATATCATGACCTGAGCCCAACGCAGATGCTTAATGACTGAGCCACCCAGGCACTCCTTAACTTGCATTTTCTTAATGACTGATTATGTCAAGCATCTTTCCTATGCTTATTTGCTATCCCTATATCTTATTTAGTAAAGTGTCTCTTCAAATCTTTAATACACTTTTAAATAGTTGTCTGTCACTGACTTAAAAGAGTTCTTTACAGTCTAGATAAAAGTCTTTGGTCAGATAAATGTTTTATAAATACTCTCTCCTAGTCTGTGGTTTGCCTTTTTGTAACAGTGTTTACTGAAGAGCAAAAGTTTGCAATTTTGATTAACTCAAATTTATTGATTTTTTTAATGTTTCATATTTAAGAAATATTTGTCAAATCTAAGATCACTAAAAATTTCCCCTCTTACAGAAAGTTCGTGCTTTTTACATAAACATTTACATCTATAATCCATTTCAAGTTAATTTCTGCAAATGGTACAAGGTAAGGGTCCAAGTTCACTGTTTTTCATATGACTACACAATTATAATAACATATTTGTTGAAAAGAGATCCTTTCCACACTTAATTACCTTGACACCTTTGTAGAAAGTCAATTAATCATATAGGTATAGATCTATTTCAAGACTCTCTATTCCGCTCTATTGATCTATATGTCTATCTTGACATTACCATACAATCTTGATTCCCAAAGCTTTATAGTAATTCTTGAAATCAGGCAATATGCGGCCTCCCATTTTGTTCTTCTTTGTTTTGGCTATCCTAGGCCCTTTGCACAACTATATAAATCTTATAACCAGCTTGTTAATTTCTATAAAGAAGCCTGCTATGATTTTCTTTGGGATTGTGCTTACTCTATAGATCAATCTGAATAGAAATGGCATCTTAACAATATTGAGTCTTTTAATTCAAGAGCATGGTATTTCTCACCATTTACTGAAGTTTTACATAATTTTTCCCAATGATGTTCATAGTTTTAGTGTACATGTCTTGTAATTGGTCAAAATTAAGTATATCATAATTTTGATCCTATTAAACAGATACTTCAATAAATTTTTTAATTTCTAATTTCCCATTGCTAATATATAGAAGTAAAATTGATTTTTTTAATATCAAATTTCTGTCCTTCAACCTTGGTAATCTCATTACTAGTTCTAGCAGCTTTTTGTCAATTCCTTAGGATTTTATAGGTAGAAAATCATATCATCTGAGAATAAAGAGAGTTTTACTTCTTCCTTTTCAATCTGAATGCTTTTTTTCTATTCTTTACTGTACTGGCTATAAATATCCAGTACAGTGTTGAATAAAAGGGATGAGAAGGGACATTCTTACCTTACCTCCTTCCCAATATTGGAGAGAAAGCATTTAGTCTTTTACCTTACTAAGAATGGTGTTAGTTTTAAGTATCTCTTAAGTGTTCTTTTGCCAGCCTGAGGAAATAAACTTTTATTCCTAGTTTGCTGTGAGTTTTTATTATGAATGGTTGTGGACTTTTGACAATTGTATTTTCTGCATCTATTAAAATGATGACATTGACTGAAAATGGTGTTTATTAATCTGTTAATACAGTGAATTTCATCAAATTGCTTTTCAAATAGTAAACCAACTTTGCATTCCTGTGATAAAACCAATTTGCTCATGTTGTGTTACCCTTTTCATATAATACATTGTTGGATTCTATCTGCTAATATTTTGTTGAGGACTTTTTCAACTATGTTTGTGAGGAGTACTGGTCTGTAGCTTTCTTCTCTTATACTGTCTTTTCCTAGTTTTGATATTAAGGCAATGCTGCCTTTATAGGATAAGTTGAAAAAGAGTTCTTGTATTGTTATATAGGAAAGTTGTTAAGAGATTAAATTATAACAATTCTTATTTAAAAAAAGGAAAAAAAGATTTCTTCCTCTTGCATTTTCTGAAATCATCTGCGTAGACTCAGGATTCTTTCTTTCTTAAATGTTTAGTAGATTTTATGAGTAATGAGCCATCTACGCCTCCATACATTCTCAACATCCCATTAACATGTCTGAAAAGAAATTAAAACTTAACATGGCCAAGCAGAACTCACAATTTTTGCACCCAAACATGCTTGTCCCTAATATTCCTCATTTTAATTAATGACATCATACTCACCTATTTTGCTTAAACCAGAATTTAATCCTTGTGTCCCCCCCTCTTTTACTCATCCTACTCCTCAAATCCATCTTCAAGTCCCATCAGCTCTACTTTCAAAATGTATCCCTACCTCTCCATCTTTACTGTTATGACCCAGTATATGTCTCCTAACTGGCCATGCCAACACATATTGCCCCCCACTACATTCCATTCTCCAAATAGCAGCCAGAGTGATTTTGGGCTAAATAACATCATGTCACTCTCAGGCTTAAAACTCCCATGTGGCCCTTAATCTCTTCTGCTTTAGATATTAACTGTAAACCAGAAAAACAATAAGCTGTGTTAATGTAGCCTGCCTATACGGACTGTAGAAACACTGTAAGAATTTCAGCAAAATCTTACATGCCTAACTAGCTCCAGTGACCTAGGAATTACAAAATCACAAACATAGGCCTCCTGGGAAAAAACACAACTTTGCTGTGTTGAGTCTCAAGGAGGCAGGTTTTTGTCTAGAAGCAAAGGCACCAAGGCATAAATAAGAATGCCGAAGTCCTAAGCTATCCTTCTACAACTTGACAACTACACCTTCACCTCCAAACTACTCTCATCTTCTCAGGCTTCCTGCCCAAAGCAAGAGTACATCTGATAATACCAGAAAAGGCTATGCTTGATGGGCTTATATACAAATGGGGTGGGGGCGCCTGGGTGGCTCATTTGGTTAAGCAACTGCCTTCAGTTCAGGTCGTGATCCTGGAGTCCCGACACACTCATGCTCTCTCTCATTCTCTCCCTCTCTAATAAATAAATAAAATCTTTTTAAAATACAAATGGGGTGAAAAACAAAGAAAATAATTCAACAAATTTATTTAATCATATGTTTGTTTTTTTAGCCATCCCTTGCCCAGCCAAGGTAGAAAGGATGCTGGGCAACTTGGCCTTGCTCTCTTTGAATCAACCTCATCTACCTCTGCAGAGCACCACAGGTGCTCCACTGTGTGCTCTCCATTCCTATTGTTTCCAACAAGTCAACACCTTACAGCTGCTCTGGTCAGCTCTAGACTCACCCAATTTGCTAATTACTCTTCTATTTCTATTCTACCCATTCTCACTCCTTAAGTCAAAGGAAACCACCATCTTTCTTGTTCCTTCTATGCATCATCTTCACTCTAATTCTGCCTCTTTACTCCTTCAAATGACCTCTAGGAATACTTCTTTAGTCTAACGAGGCCCTAATGCACTCTTCTTGTCTTCTTAGATCTCAATAACACTGTGCTACATGTGTTCCAGAAAAGAGGAAGTGGCCTAAATCAATCTACCTTCCTAGGACCTGGAACCAACCATTAGCTGTGCTTTTGGGAAATCAAGGGAGGATATAACCACAGCTGGAAGCAACTGGGGTGGGCTGGGGGATCAGGACTAGGATAACTGACTCTTATAAAATGCTCTGCACTTAACTTCACAGCATTAATCATAATTATCCTTAATCTGTGTGTGATTAATACCTGTCTCTTCTTACCTGCACTCCCCATCAGACTAAAAGCTCCATGAAGGCAAGAGCTATATCTCTCTTGATCATTATTAACATACCTACACCCTACAAATGCCCATTCTAAGTCAGTTACTCTAGCCCTATCAGATAAAAACAAATTTGTCTTGACAAAGCTCTGATATAAGGTAGTATTTCTCCTATTTTTGTAAAAGCTAGTAATAAAAACTGACATTGCTTGAACTGCTACCATGGGTCAGACACCATTTTTACATGAATTCTCATTTAATCTTCATGACAAACCCATGAAGTAGGTACTATAATTATTCCCATTTTATAGATGAGGGCTTTGAGGCACAGAGGGGTTATATAATTCACCCACGGTTATACAGATGAGTGGCAGAAATGGGATTCAAACTCAAGGAGCCTAGCCTAAAAACCCATTCTACTAATCCCTCCAGTACCTCTCAACTGAAGGCACTATATTCCTCAATACCAGTGAACTGAGACAAATAAAATAAAAGATCTGAAGAAATGCTATAAAGAAATACCCAGATTTGGACCCACAAGTTGCCAGTTCTACATGACAATTCAAAGAAACTGCTACTATAAATCATTCTAGTGCCTGACCTTTATTTAAAACCATAGTCAAAAACCACATTTTTCTTTGCAATTGACAGACATATATGGAGCCTGAAACCCAGGATATTTTCCAGTTAAAAACACTTTCTTCTGCCACCAGATCTCTGCTTTATAAAAAGAGAGGGTCTATTTTTGTCTGCCAAGGGAAGCCCAATCACCAAAGTGGAACCTACAGAACGAGGTACAAGTCGCCCAGGTTTTCCTGTAGAGGAAGCAAGAACATGTGAAGACTGCCACCATGCCCATGCCTTTGTCTTTTCAGTTCTCCCATCATTAAATGTGGGAAAGTAATACATGACAGAAGTTTGAATGTACCCTGTAAGCTTTTCTTCTATCCTAAAAATTATCAGAAATCAATGCAATGCATATGACAAGGAAGACAGATCACAGAGAGGGAGCAAGGAGAACAACTCAAATCATTAGATGTCTGCCCAGCAGATGCTTCGAAGTTCCAGGCACTGCATGGCCTGCTTCTGAGGCAACCACAGGACCAGAGGGGTCTGTGACTGCTCCAATTTATGATGTCTCATGGATGCACCATGAATAAAAAGGGCCTGAGAAAAGGTTATTATTAGAAAAGGAAAATTTAACTCACCTTCCATTGCTCTTCTGGAAGCAGCTTCACGACCACCAGATCCCCATTCAAGGCTCTATTACGAGCAACAACCCCATCGATAAAAATGTCTCGATCACCATCCTAGGTTGGAGAGAGAAAATAGTCAGCTTACCAAGACCTGGAACCAAATATTACTTCTTTGGTTTAAAAACTGTAGACTCTATTATAATCTGTCCGCGGGCTTAATAAGAACATTAAGAGGGAAATCAGTCTCTGGAACTAATAGAAATGGGGATGAACACATAAAAGCAGGTTAAAAGAATGTTAAAGAAATTTCAAAAACATAAGAGAAGATCTCCTACAGTCAAGCCAAAACCAAACAAAAATAAATAAAGCAAAAAACTGAGACTACATGCTTTCATAACTGAAATGAGAAAGGAGTAAGTTATCCTTCCTTGTTTTAAACAAAGCATGATGATACCTTTTCTACACTAACTGAATTTTTTTAAGTATCAAAGAAGGGTAAAACTTAGAAGGCTTGCAAGAAAACAGAACAACAAAATATAATTCCCTAAGAAAACCAGCTGCAAGGACAGGAGCAAGAACCAACTCCTGGATTTGAGTTCTCCAAGGAAGAAACCAGCAAAATCATAATCCTCCCACTGAGAAAATGACAGAGAAAGCAAACTACAGCTACTTATATAGAGATCTAAGTAGAAGGCAAAGAAGAAAAGGAAAGGGACATGAGATTCATGAAGCATTCTCACGCTCCTTCACTCTCTGACTGAGGAGCAGGGTGAACTCCCCACCATGAACACAAGGCATGGACACCTTTGTCCTCAATCACATGCTTATAAATAACCCAGGTTAGGAACAGTGTGGTCTCAGGATCCTTGGAGTCACAGAAAGACCAGGGGTGCCTGAATGAAGCAGAGGTCCCAGGCATCAGAGCAGGGAAGCCGGCTGCAATCACCAAGCCCAGGAGTGGGCTCTCAACTTGGGGTTGCCATAAACCCCGAACCACAGCACAGTTGGGTGACCCCTCCTGGAGCAGGGGCCCAGCAAGCAACAGAACCAGCAGGAGATTCCCCTTCCACCCCCAAGTGGAGCAGCATGTTTGTGAGCTGCAGCAGTCTGCAGGGTTTGGAGACTCTAAGGGGGGTCATGTGCCAGAGGCAGAAACTATCAGTCACAGGCTGGGTGAGCACAGGGTACCGAGAGAGACGGGGGAGCGACTGACTGCTTTTCCCTGCGGGCCCCCAAACTTTTGGATGCAGGAGATTGGGATGCTGCCATTTTCATCCTCATCCTCTAAAGCTAGGTGGAAACTCTTCAGGGAACAAAGCCACCATAGGGCAATCTGGAGCAGATTAACCTGCCCCCCTGGCAAGGCTGGTGCAATTCTGCCCGTGGCAGGACACCTGAAAATCAGCATAACAGCCCCTCCACCCCAGAAGACCAGCAAGAACACCAGCTAAGGCCAAGTTTACCTATCACAGAAAACTGCAAAACTCCAATACTCCAATGGGGAAAATAGAATACAGAATTCATGGTTTTTTCTTCAAGACTCTTTAGTCTTTCAATTTTAAATTTTTTCTCTTTCTTTTTTTTTTTTAAGACTTTATTTATTTATCAGAATGAGAGAGAGAGAAAGCACAACTGGGGGACTGGGAGGCAGAGGGAGAAGCAGGCCCCCTGAGAAGTGTATTATTAGAAATAACTGGGGCTCTGAGCAAGGAACCTGAAGGAGGATTCCATCCCAGGACCCTGGGATCATGAGTCGAAGGCAGACACCCCACCAACTGAGTCACCTAGGTATCCCTCTCTTTCCTTTTTCAGTGAATTTCTTATTTTGTCAATTTCTTTTTTAAAATGGTTTTTAATTTTCATTTTTACAGTTAAATTTTATCTTTTAATTTTAGTTGTGTGTGTGTGTGTATGTATGTATATATATATATATATATTTCATTTTGGGATACAGTTTCTTCTAATAAACAGACCAAAATACACCCAGAATCTAGTGTATGGCTCTATTCTTTTCACCTGTCTGATCATATTCTTTTTTGTTGTTATTGTTAAAGTCTTTCATGTTCATCTTTACAGTTACATTCTATCCTCTCAATGTATTTAATTTAATTTTTGTATGTATATAAGTTTTTCTTTCTTTATGGTTTCAAGATGTAGTTTCTTCTAACAAACCAACCAAAATACACTCAGGATTTACAGTATTGCTTTGTTCTGTTCACCTATCTGTTTATATCCCTTTTATGTGTTGGTGGGGGTGGAATCTTTTAATGTTCATTTTTACAATTACATTCTATCCTTTCATTGTATTTAATTTGTGCTCGCTTCGGCAGCACATATACTATCCTTTCATTGTATTTAATTTTATTTTTGTACATATTTAAGTTTTTCTTTCTTTACAACTTTGGCATCTAGTTTTCTAACAAACAGACCAAAATACATACAGGATCCAATGTATTGCTCTGTTTTGTCCACCTGTCTGATTATATTCTCTTTCTTTTTTTTTTTTCTTTTTTTTTTTTTTCCACTTCTGGGTCCCCTCCAATTTGTTTAGTGTCTATTTCTCTGGGGTCATTGTTGCCATTTTAGTATTTTTTTCTCTTATTCATCTATTCTTCTCTGAAGAGAATGACAAGATGGAAAAATTCACCATGTTGGAACTAGAGTTCAGAATAACAATTAAAAAGATACCAGCTGGGCTTGAAAAAAGCATAGAAGATACTAGAGGATCCCTTTCTGGAGAAATAAAAGAACTAAAATCTAATCAAGTCAAACTTTAAAAGGCTATTAATGAGGTGTAATAAAAAATGGAGGCTCAAACTGCTAGGATAAATGAGACAGAAGAGAGAATTAGTGATATAGAAGACCAAATAATGGAGAATAAAGAAGCTGAGAAAAAGAGAGATGAATAACTACTGGATCATAAGGGGAGAACTCAAGAGATAAGTGATACCATAAGACAAAAAAATATTAGAATGATACCCAAGAGGCACAGAAAACTCCCCTCAAAATCAATAAAAATAGGTCAACACCCAATATATAGTAGTGAAACTTACAAATCTCAGAGACAAAGAAAAAAATCCTGAAAGCAACTCGGGGATAAGAGATCTGTAAGCTACAAGGGTAGAAACACTAGACTGGCAGCACACCTATCCACAGAGACCTAGCAGGCCAGAAAGGACTGGCATGATATATTCAGGGTGCTAAATGAGAAAAATATGCAGTCAAGGATACTTTATCCAGCTAGGACGTCATTCATAATAGGAGTGATAAAAAGCTTCCAGGATAAACAAAAACTAAAAGAATTTGTGATGGCAAGAAATATTAAAAGGGTTCTCTAAAAGAGAGAGTCCACGAGTAACAGACCAGAAAGGAACAGAGATGATATACGGTAAGAGTCACCGTATAGGCAATAGAATGGCACTAAATTCAAATCTTTTAGTAGTTACCCTGAATGTAAATGGGCTAAATGCCCTAATCAAAAGACACAGGGTTTCAAATTGGATAAAAAAGCTGACTCATCGATATGATGGATGGAAAACAATTTATCATGCTAATGGACATCAAAAGAAAGCTGGTGTGGGGCACCTGGGTGGCTCAGTGGTTAAGCCTCTGCCTTCGGCTCTGGACATGATCTCAGGGTCCTGGGATCAAGTCCCACATCAGCCTCTCTGCTCGGCAGGGAGTCTGCTTCCTCCTCTCTCTATCTCACTCTCTCTCTCTCTCTCTGCTGCTTCTCTGCCTACTTGTGATCTGTCTCTGTCAAATAAATAAATAAATTCTTTAAAAAAAGAAAGAAAGAAAGAAAGAAAGCTGGTGTGGCAATCCTTGAATCAGTTAAATTAGATTTTAAACAAAAGACCATAACAAGGGATGAGGAAGGACACTATATCATAATTAAAGGGTCTACCCACCAAGAAGATCTAATAACTGTAAATATTTATGTCCCTAATGTACAAGCAGCCAATTAATAGCAAAATCAAAGAAACACATTGATAATAATATAGTAATAGTAGGGGACTTTAACACCTCCCTACCGCAATGGACAGATCATCTAAGCAGAAGATCAGCAAGGAAATAACAGCTTTGAATGACACATGGACCAGATGGGACTTCACAGATATATTCAGAACATTCCATCCCAAAGAAAAAGTATACACATTCTTCTCGAGTGCCAATGGAAAATGTTCATTTTTCTTGAAGGAAGTAATAGCAAACAGGATTAAAAAACCACCATTCAAAATTTTGTAGGTAGAGACACTTGGTATAGATAAGATTAAGTACTCACCAGACTACAGTTGATTACTGTAACATTTCAGTTAAAGTTAAAATTAGCATCCCAAATTCACCAAACCTGCCCTGCCAACACCAAAAATGGAACTTTAAACACTCAGCATTTTTTATAATTTCCAATTACAAAACATGAGAGAGGTTTTAGAACAGTTTTTCTGTTCAGTTTCCAACCTAACCATGGGCAGACAGCTGTGGCCTACACACATTGCCAAACCTGCCCCACCCTAGTCCCTGAGGGACCGCTACCATGTTAGCCACAAAGACAGAATCACTGCAGTTGGTCTCATGTTGAGCTTCTCGAAGGAATAAGGAAGAGGCAACCACCAAACAGAACGTGTACAACTGCAGGGTGGCACATGGTCATCAATCGCTACCTTCTGCAATTTATGTACCAAATGGGGCTCTCCAACTTCCCCGGAATGAAGAGAGAGCTGTTTGGAGGTCATCCCAACCCATGATCAAAACACATGGAATAAAATGCCTCTCTCATAAACAGGTACACCACCCCCAGACAGCTCAGAGATTTAAGATGATAAGGTACTGGTATTGCCACATTCCCATCCAAAGAAATCCAGAAGAGCAGGGCCGAGCTGAACCTCAGACAATACACCAATCTCCAGGTATTGTGTCACTCAGCTCTTAGTGGATTCACTCAGAAGCCCATACCTATTTAAGGAATCTCTTAAAGACCATAAACTTGGTAACAACTCAATATTAAAAGTTCAATTCATCACACTTAACTACTTTTAAAGGCTAAAGAGTTCAGCTCTTTATTTGAATGTCAAGACTAACTCTACCAGAAAAAAAGGAAAATGGATAATGAACCATCCTAGAGGAAACATAATGGGATCTGGGGGTAATCAACTAAATACTTAGGAAGTTTCCAAGCAGGGAGGACAAACAAGAGCATTCTCTATCGAGGGAATGGCTCCCTTTGGACAAAATACATTCCACAGATGTTCAAAGGGTGCCTCCCATGACAAGATGCACAAAAAAACTTATAAAACTTCTTGCATCAACATAATTCAGAATGGAACCTGTGCTTTTTGTAAAAGTCAGCAAGAACCTAAATAAACAAATCTAGTCTATTTTTGTCTCTCTAAAAACTTTATAATTTTAAATTAGAATTCAGAATGTTAAAGTTGTAAGGAACATTAGACAATTTAATCCATTGCTAGTTTTATAAATAAGTAAACTTTTCAATTTCCTATTGTCAGAGCAAAGGCTACATCTTCTTTTCTAACAACTCCTGTCTTTACTCTCCCTGAACTCAGGCCCTGGTTCTGCTATTCTACTCCTAATCCACCAGCGAACATTCTTCCAGTTCATACCAGTTCACACTTGACATAGACATGAGCTACATATACCCATAAATCCAGACCAATGGTGATTGTGGGATTTACCTACATATAATTTATTGCCTCTACTATCCCCTCCCTCAATGCTTTCTAGAATGCCTCTAAGCAATGAAACTCACCAAAACCCCCACAAAACTAGAATGTAGGATTGTTCCAGTATCTACAACCAAAACTCACAACTGGGCCTTGATAGAGCTTTTAAAGTCAGTTCTTAGTTACTTAGAGGTGAACCTTTTAACATTTCTTCTCCCTCTGAGACAACATTACTACTCTATTAGTAGCCAAATAAGAGAATAAGGGGCATAAAAATAAGCCAATTCTAATAACACAACTGTCTAAAAGTTTCTTAACAGGACATTCCAGGAATATAATTTCAAGTAGGAGAACAACTTGGGCTTTTGAAACATTAGTAACTTATGCTTCTTAACTTCCTTTAACAAGCCAAATTAAACTGTGGCAACAAATAATTTGCACCTATAAATCAGATGAATTTAAATTATAAACACCTAACTAGGCCCCGCAATTTAGAGGATCTCTTCCCTGGCCCTTCTCCAGTCACACTCCTCCCCAAAAGTGAAGAGATCTCAGGGCCAAATGAATGCGCATCCTGGGCTAATCAGTCCCAAGCCCACTTCCAAGGCATACATAAGCATCTTCCCCAGGTCTGTCTGCCTAGAGATAGACCACAGTCACTGGTGGCACCCATGGCACCCAGTGGACTTAACAGGTGGTTAAAGGGCAGGTATTTCTAAGGCATGTGGACAGAACTTAGACATGTGGGATAAGATGCTCAAACAGATGCATGCAAGGGCCCTTAATGAATGGGCGGGGGGAAGCAATGGAGACAGCAAAGAGGGGACAGGGAGTTAGGACTAGGAAGGGAAGAGGGGCAGGCCAGAGGCAGGCCCTCTCCATCTGGCCACACTTTAGGATGGAGCTCCAAGGAGTTTGAGAATTCTACATTTGAACCCAGGTACACAGAGGTATATTTAACAAGAAATATATTTTATTTGTCATGAATGTATTTTTCCTAACAGTTCAATAGTTTGATATATATATAACTTCTAAATTTATTTATTTATTTATTTATATTTTTAAAGCAAAGAGAAAGAGTGAGCACAAGCAGGGGGAGTGGGAGGCAGAGGGAGAAGCAGGTTCCCCACTGAGCAAAGACTCCCACATAGGACTCATTCCAGGACCCTGGGATCATGAACTGAGCTGAAGGCAGCCACCCAACCGGCTGAGCCTAACATCTAAATATTTAATATAAGGTGCCTCCTTTTGTACTCTTGTCCTAGGTCCCACACTTGTCAGGAACCAGCCTACCAGGGATCTAACGTAGGGAAGTTCAATACCATGTACTCAGGGAAGAAAACAAGCAAGCAGTCAAATTTTCAAAATGCTCTATGTAGTTCCCCTTAACATTCCAGTCAATGACAGCAAACTTCAGTGCACACAGGAGATGGGAGGCTTGTAATCTGCTCAGCTCCCAGCAGTCTCTCAGGATGAACTCCTTACTCCACTGACCATGATTTTCATGCTTAGTAACTCATATTCTTCATACTTCAGGACTCTATTATAATTGAGCTCCCTCAACTGGTATGCCAATGAAGAAAGATTTATTCTTTCTAAAGTAGAGAAAATGCTAGTTATGTAGGACTTACTAAGAGATTATCTGTCTCTAACATGGCATTTTCCTGATTTTCATGAGTAATTTTTAATTACTGAACATGATTTTTACCTCACAAGCAAAGTTGGGAATCAAACACCATGTCAACTGTGCTTCCGTGGGAGGACAAACCTGCCCCTGCAGTTAAGTCACTGCCTCAAAGCTGACCCTCAGCTGTCAGAATAAACAGCATGGTCTGTCACAGAAGCAGAACAGGGTTCAGAGAGTACACGGTGACATGTCAGTGATACTTTTTATCTAATCCACTGGATAAGATGGAACCTGAGATACAAATGTGGATCCTTGACTTTTGTAGGGCAAGGGGGAAAAAAGAACTAAACTGAGCTTGAGAACAGGCCTTAAGGTTACTGGGGAAGCACATGACTAAACTTGTATTCTCACTCAACTCGTTATTGAACATCATGAAGTATGTTAACTGAAATACATATACGTATTCCATTTCCTCATCTATAAGCTCAAGTTTACTCCTATGCTCTACTCCACTTCTAAAACATCTATAATTCTACAGCTATCCTATTTACAGCAGCCTGGAAAAGTCATGTCAGGAATTTGAGAACATTGCTATCCTAGCTTTGCAAAATCCAGCCTTATCCAGAGACCTCCTGTGAACTATATGTCAGAGCAAAGAGCTTGGTAAAATGAGTCATGAATGGAAGAAAGGATATAAAGACCCAACGGTGAAGAGCCTTGGACCAAGTCCTATCTCCTGCAGAAAAAGTGAAGTGAGAAACTCTGACCAAAAGAAAAAAGCATTCCACTTCTTTTTTTTTTTTGGACCAATCTGCAGATTAGCTCATGCAGTAGATCGAAAGTAGATAGCATATTTGTTTGGGAAAGATTAACTTAAATCAGTGAAAAAACTCATAAATCCCTCTAAGCTATAAACCAAGGGTGTCCAGCTACAAAAACTGGTGGGTGTCTGTGCAGGGTCAGCTGCTCGCCGCAGTCCTAGTAACAAACGCCATCCCCGCCACTCTCACTGTGAGTTTACTACTGGCAGAGGGTTTGTTAACCAAAGGCAAATTGTGCTTATTTAAATTTGAAACAAATCCTTGCCCATCCTGATTTTGTTTTACTACTCTGCTTTTTAGTTAGAATATATGATTTCAGTTTCAGAGCACACTTAAAAAATTAAATGTGACATTAAGTTTATTATGAAGTCATTGAACTTACCGGGGAAGGAATGAAGGCTTCATGAAACTTCTTTGGATTAATTCTCAATACACCCTTTAAAATAAAAAAATGAAATCTGTGAAAATTTAACTAGTTATCCACTTAGAAGATTACCATACATATGTTATTCTTCAATAAAAAGTTTCTGAATTAATTAAACAGCTCAATCTACAAAACAACGTAGGCATAGGAGAACTACTCATTAAATGCATGAAACGTGATTTCTACTGATGTCTGTAACAGGGTTCCATCAAAAACTGAAAGGCCACACTGGCACCTGGCTGTAAACAGGCAGAGAGGTGAGAAGGAGAAGAGCTTGGCCTGGAGTGGGAAAGTGGCAGTTACTGGGATTTTTTTGTGCCCCCATATGCTAGGCTTCACACTGCAACCTTTACTTTAAGAACAAGATTTTATGGGGATTACATCTCACTACATAATGGCCTTTTTTATTCACTGAGACCTTTCCACGCTTGCTTGTTTCCATGACAATTTTCGGAAGGATACAGGTTGATTTCCAACCTGGATACTTAACCTTGAGAGACCAGATGCATACTTTTTACTCTGGCCCTTCTACAGAGCTGAATGAGTCAATAATTCAAAATGGTCCAGAACTAGCTCTTAATGTAAATGGGAATCCTGGCTCCGACAGGCAGGCCACCCAGTCTGCCTTCACCTTCATGTTATTCCAGCACCAAATCAGGGTCTGCTTCTATTTACGCACAGGGGTGCAGACGGGGGCCGTCTTCAATAGCAGGTCAGTATTTTAGGCTCTTACAGGAAGCTGTAAGCCTCCCAAGGTTCCAGCTGCATTTGAAGGCCACTGGAACACATGGAGAGAGGCAGTTGTTTTCCTAAAAGCCAGCCTCAAAGGGTGTCTTGAGAAAGTGTTTCAAATAACATTTCCCCCCTAAAATGCTGGAAGACTCAAAGAGACATTAATTAGCAAAACAGGTGAGGGAATAAAATAAAGGAGAAAATATTCTCCCCTTCACTGGTGCACCATATGTGTTTACATTATGAATTTCCACACAACAGTTTATGCTATTGTAAACATCCCATGTAGACTTAATTCAAGAGTTATTGAATACTCAAGACACTGAGACAATGTGGAGAGAGAGTGGTGATCAAGCTCAGTCCTTGTTTATAAGGTAAAATATGAAGGCTGCCATAAATGAGGATACAGCTGACTTGCAGCTGGGGCCACCAGGAAAGGCTCCACGGACAGTGTCTGACTTGGTCCTTGATGGAGGAGAAAAACTTGCCAATAAATCAGAAGGGGAAAAGAGGCAAAGACCATGTAAGCAAGAGTGCTTAAGGGGGCAAACACTCGTCTCCCATCATGCTGTCACTCTGCTTAGGGTAAGAGAAAGAGGGGGTGAGAAACAAGGCAGGCAAAGCTCTCTGAGGCCACCCTTTTTTATGAATGTCACAGCAATTTCACAGCTAAAACAGCTGGTTTTGCTGTTGTTGTTGTTGTTGTTGTTGTTGTTGTTGTTGGAAGACAAAATGCTTATTACATTTATCCAAATCTCCTGAAGATTCGCATGGCAGGCACTATGCCTCCTGATGGGGAAACAATGGGAGAGGAGTAACAGCCTGCCCTCACAGAGCATGTGTCCGGTGAGCGGAAGACACTCCAAATAAATCAAGTCCATTCGCTCAAGTTAAATTTTTTTAAAAATTCATTTTCTGATTCTAGGCACTGCTTTCTGACCTAAGGTTTGTTTTGTTTTTTCCCCCTCAACTGCTATTTTTCTATCATCCTTTCCAGCTCAGGGAATGGTTACTACCTAAGGAAGTAAAGAGAGGCAAGAATGCCTTCTGCTGTCAGAGGCCTTTTAAGCACAAAGCACGTGGAGAAGCTAACGCTGGGCTCAAAGGAGAGAGGTTGCTCAGGGCTCTTCTAGGCTCTATTTAAAAGAACGGATATTAAAAGGACCTTCAAGATTCTGTTCTTGACTGTCTATCCCAAAGATCCTGATATATAAAAGCATACAAGGGAAGACAGAAGCCTTGTTCAAGAAAAACATTTGCAGGTTGAGTGGAGCATACTCTAAAGAAACCGACCTCAGGAACAGATTCCCTTGGGAGTGTAAATCATACTGAGGAAAAAGAAACTTCTACCAGAATTTCACAGCAGACCAGAGTCCACCCCACAGCCTAATGAAGGTAGCGGTCAGTAAACCATGTCAAGAAACGGTCTTTTAACTAAAAGAGACTTCCAGCAAGGTTCTGTCTTACTCACCTTCCAAAGAGCAGGACTTCCATTTCTACATTTTTATGACTATCACCTAATCTACTCCAATCCCTCTTCACTCATCTTCCTCCTCAACCCCTTCCTGCCTTGGGACTTGATCAGTGGGGCTCCTATGTGTTCCACCTCCTCTCTGAATGCTCCTCTGCTCCTTGACTTAAGGGAAACCTGGCTGTCCCATTGATGTGATCACTACCCTTGAAGTGCTCTCAAAGGGAGTCTATCTCTCCTGTGCCATGTGTCTCAGGGACCAGAAGAAGGTTCTCCCCTGCTTCCCCACTCTTGCTTTAAAATTATTTTTTTCTCTCCATTCTTGATCAAAATCCAGATCCTCTGAAGATCGTATCATTAGCTCCTGCCTTGTTCTCAGTGCTATCAACTCCAAACCTTTTGATAGTATCTGTGATACTATCAAAAGTGGAAGCAGTAATGCTTCCACTTGTAGCTCACTGTCTTCCTCTGTACCACCATTCTTATAAACACTTACAGAACTTCGTATCCATGTGGTTGATGAGACAACCCTAGCCAGTCACTCTAGCCACCTTTTTTTCTCCACCCAGCCTGACCACTCTCCCCCATGTTCACTGCTGTCTCTTGGCACCACTGCTAATGATACCAACTCCAGACATGAAAACTCAAATATCACACTTTCTAATCACAATCTTCTAACCTTCTATTTCACTTAAGGTAAAAACCCCACTTCAATAATTCTTTGTCTTCACTAAGACTTCCAACGCAAGGAGCTGACCGCATTTTGTCCCCACACTATGTTCAGTGTGGCCACCTAGCTGCCATAACCTAGTTGCCATAACCATGGCCACCTAGTTGCCATGACCTGCTATTACCTCCTGCCCTTGCAAACTCTGAGTCCTGGGTCCACTCTCCCTCTTCTATTCAACTAGCAGGCCCTCTCAGTTAACCCCAACTATCTGCCTTCTCCATGCCTATACCCAAGGAACTGAACGTTACTGTAGGAAAATACCACACAAACAGGCTAATTAGCCTAACTTGGCAATCACAAACATGTTTTATTTGGCTTACAGGATGTTTGAGAATACTTAAAGCAAAGGAATTTCACACATAAGTATGTATTTCCATATTTTCTTAAAAAACCAGCTAACCCTTCATGGCAGCAACCACCTGAGTTGAACAGCAAATACTTCTCTTTTTTTTTTTTTTTAAAGATTTTATTGATTTATTTGACAGACAGAGATTACAAGTAGGCAGACAGGCAGTCAGAGAGAGGAGGAAGCAGGCTCCCTGCTGAGCAGAGAGCCCGATGTGGGGTTCGATCCCAGGACCCTGGGATCATGACTTGAGCTGAAGGCAGAGGCTTTAACCCACTGAGCCACCCAGGCGCCCCGAGCAAACACTTCTCTTATATCAATAAAAAAAAAAATCTCAAACTTATATAAATATACTACACGTTATAGGCTGTTTTAAGAGTTTTATATCCATCAGCTAATTTAACCCTCAAATCAATCCTACTCCCTTTCACCAATGAGAACACCGAGGTACTGAGAGGTGCCCACCCATGCATCCTTCAAGCCCAGCCTTCCAGAGTCCTCGCTCATAAATGCCTCAGACTGCCTCTGCTTGACACGGTCATCACCAGGGCCTCTCTACTCATTTATGCCATCTGCTCCCTTCCCCCAATACCCCAGCACCACCTTCCAGCCCTCTGTCTTCCCTGCCTCAGTTAATGGCAACATCATCCATCTAGTGGCTCAACTCAAAATTTAGGAGTCCTGCTTTATTCCTCCCTTTGCCTCGCCTTCACATTTAAGCCATCAGCCTCCTGCCAGTTCCAGCTCCACCATCGTCCACTCCCTGCCATCTCCACTGCCACCACCCTTCTTTCCTTGCCCTGTTTACTCCAATGGCCTTCCACATGGTCACCCAGCTTCCACTCGAGTCTATTCACCTCACACCGGTCAGAGAGGTATTTTTAAAGTATAAAATACATCATGCCCTCTCCCTACTGAAACCCTTCAGTTTCAGTAACTGAACTACTCTCCTAGCTGTGGCAGTTGCCTGACTTTCCAGCTTATTCCCGTATCTTAATTCCCTTTGCTCACTGTGTCTAACAGCTCCCTGCATGTTCCTCAAAAACACCAGGCCTTTTTTCTGCCTGCCATTCTTCCTCAAGCTGGTCTCTCGGCCTGTGATGATGTTCTTTGCCTAATTCTCCTGAGAGCTGGCTCATGTCCACCCGTCAGCTCTCAGCTCAGAAATCACCTGCTCAGAGAGCCTAACCACCCCATGTAAAGTGGCTCTAACTCTTCTTTCTCATCTTTCTTACTTCCCAAGCAGTGGGAAGCACATGCTGTAATTCCCTCTTTATGTCTTAGGTTGTGTTTGCCCGGCTCCCCCAGTGAATTACCTATCACACTCACTGGTATGTGCCAGCACTTAGTAGTCAAGAAACATGAGCTACTTAATGAATGCTACAGAGTTGAAGCCCTCCCACCAGCCCTGCCTCTCATTTTATGAAGATTATTTGTGCCTTCTGAATGGTGGGGCAGTCCACTATAATGTCACTTCTATTTTTCCCTTTGATTCATACCCAAATGTTCTCCAGCTGATTTCACTTTAAACAAATGGTGAAGGTCCTAGAAACTAACCCATCTTGTCCTATCTTCCTGGACTAGGAATTCTTATAAGGTCCAATAACAACTTTATACCAATATTCTATTTTAGGGGAAACTGTGACATCATGCCTCAGGCTGCTCTAGGGGATCAACCCAAACCACCTTCAGCCAAAGTATCATCTGAGATCAGGAAACCAACCAATCCTACCATCATACCCATGTTACTCTGGTCATCACCCTGAACCTGAGTCCCCTCCAGGCCTATCCCGTACTTTCATTTCTTCCAACAAATCCTATAACAATCTCCTATACTGCACCTATGGAGAAAGGACATATGTACAATGTGACAACTTGTTTACAAAGAAAATTTTTTTCAAAATTATGTATATATGATCATGTGTTCCTGCTGGCCAGTTCAAACACAGGAAAGGGATTCCTTTGGTCACTATGGATTCGTCATTCCTACAGAGGGCAAAACACCAATGAAATGTCAAATTATTGTTCGAAGTACTGAAAGCAAAAGTATTATTCTACTCCCATTTTTAAAATAACTCCTTAGTATCTCTCAATAAAAGTTTCTTCTCTGGATGGAGAGAAAAAAAGGGATGTCACAATATACTTAAATTTGAATATAAAATTTAACAAATACTTACAAGTGTATCTAATAAGTTTACTTTTCTCCAACAGCATCTAAATAGCTTTTCTTATCTAGCTTTTTATCTTACCCATCAAGGCCTGCACACATAAAGTTCATATCAGAAAGCAGATGGACTCTGTTTCCCTGCTTATGAAAATCTTATTTACAGTGTTGTATATTTCACACGGTGACCTCATATCTGGAACCCATTCCTCTCCCCATCTGCAAAGAACAACTGTTCTCATCTGTGGGGGAAGGCTCTGGCTGCAGAGTCTCATGATGTCACAAGCCAGGAGGAATCACTTACAAACTCCTGGGAAAGAGTTGTTACATTGATCAGCTTTCTGTTTTGTTTTAATTTCAGCAAAGAGTTGCTTCAAAAGCAAAAGTTAATAGGAAGGAGCAAAAACTGTATCATTCCAGAATATTTTCCTCATCATATCTCTATAAATTCTATAACCAAAATTAGAAGCAATTTTTCTTCCAAGTAATAAGAGTTTCCTTCACCCATCTTCAAAAGACAGTACCTTGATCCTTTATTCACTCAGTAAATAAATATTTATTCAATATAAACTTATTATGCATCAATCAAATGTCACACACTGGGCTAATTTGTGGGAATAAGACACAGCCTTCCCCACAAGAAAGTGAATGGTCTATTTGAGGAAACATAAATACCAAGAAATGGTAATAAGTTTAGCATAAAGGGTAAACAACAAAGTCAGCTTCAAGAAAGCAGTCATGGCCAATTCTGCTTGGAGAATTAAAATAAGGCTTCTCAAAGGGGGTAACATTTAGGACTTAAAGTTCAAGCACAATTACATCAAGATAATGGGAGAAAGCATTCCAAGCACTAGGAACAGTACGTACAGATTCATGGACAAAGCAAATAGCAGAGTTTTTTTTACAGGACAGGTCTTAAAGATCAGGGCAGGGTGAACAGAGCAGCATGTACCTGAAGGAGAGTGGCAGGAGATGAAAGTGGGAAAGGCACAAAAGGGTCCTCATACATGAAACAAAATGAGGGCCAAGAAACTTGTAGATAAAATGGAGCTCAGTATGTGGACTGAAGGATAAAGAGCAAATGAATGGATTAATGAAGGGACAAATGTCCAAATGCAGATTCAACTCTCCTAAGAGAGGCCTCGTCAAAGAAATCCAAGGAAAGTTAAAGAAAAGGGGGGGGGGGTGGCTCACAGTACCTCCTAAAATCAGAAAGATCAACTTGTTTGTTAAAAAGTTTTCCATTCAAGGGCACCTGGGTGGCTCAGTGGGTTAAGCCACTGCCTTTGGCTCAGGTCATGAACTCAGGGTCCTGGGATTGAGTCCCACATCGGGCTCTCTGCTCGGCAGGGAGCCTGCTTCCCTCTCTCTCTCTTTCTCTCTCTCTCTTTCTGCCTGCCTCTCTGCCTACTTATGATCTCTGTCAAATGAATAAATAAAAATCTTTAAAAGAAAAAAAGTTTTCCATTCAAGTCAATAAAAACACTAACACAAAAAGATATGAGCACCCCATGTTCACTGAGGCACTATTTATAATAGACAAGTTATGAAAACAATCTAAGTGTCCATTGATGGAGGAATGGATAAAGAAATCATGGTGCATACATACACATACAATGGAATATTACTCAGAAATAAAAAAGGGATGATATCTTGCCATTTGTGACCACACTGATGGACCTCAAGTGAAATAGGCCAAACAAAGAAAGCCAAGTACTGTTGGGTCTCTTATATGTGGAATCTTAGGGGAAAAAAAAAACCTCAGAGATACAGACAGATAGTTGCCAGTGGAGGCGAGGCAAGGATACAGGAAAAGGGCAGAGAGTGGGTGGAGGGAGTCAAAAGGTTCCAATCAAAGAGTCTACATTAATCATATGTGCACTTGACTACAGGTAAACACAAAAAGGTAATTAAAAAGGAAAAGAAGATGACAGCAGCTGTTCACTGGCTGGATCTTTGGCCAAAATCACAAATATAGAAGCTGGGCTCTCAAAATGAGAGGAATGAGAGAATGCATTCAGAATGGAACACAACCAACATTTTCAAGCGAGCCACGTAACACATGGCCATGCCTCTATTTACCAATCCCATAATTCTAAAATACACTTAATTCAAAGAATATGTGCCCTGCCTCACTCTCTATCTCATTACGTACTTCCTACCTCATACTTCATGCCCAAGGAGACCTACGCTGCCTTCTTCCACACTGTTTCACCAATCATGTTTTCATCGGTGCCCACCTTCCCCACACCTCCTTCTCACACATAGCACTCATGTAATAGGCCCCAACTAGTCATCCTCCCATACCCACCAAAAAGTCACCTCCTCCAGGCTCCCAGTTCCTCCCAACACCCTCCCACATACCCCAGTAACACTTTCATTTGAGCACTTACCATCTATCCCTAAATCACTCATTCCCAAGACTGCCTGCCTTCCCTGGGCTGGGAGCTGGGAGAACAGAAAGCCAGTCTCATCCACCTTCGCCTTGGGAGCACCCAGGCGGCATACTCCTAACTGTGTACTGTTCCCAGCTCACTCCTCACAGCGGATGCTCAACAAACTTCTGCTGAGCCGAACCACTGACCTAGCTTGTAAAAGTATTCTTTAAACTATAAAGCGCTCAACAAATATTGTTTGGTGCTGTTGACTGGTTCCTTCTCAACCCTCGTCTCCATCACTTAGTGTCCATGTGCTCCCGGCAAACTCAACTATCAGCGCTCCTTACAGCAAAACCCTATTTTCCACTTTGGTCTTAGTAGCGCACACTGGTCTGTCTGTTCAGAAAGCTCTTTCTCTTATCGTCACTTGTTCCAACTGTACCAACTGGTCCAATACATCCCTTCAATTAAGCACTCCTAGACCAAATAAACAATTCATAGACAACCCTAACTTTAAGTAATGGCTCCTTCCTCTCAAATCTCAGAGCACTTGCTCTGTCTTGTGGTGCTTAGCACCCCAAACTGCACTGTGAGTGTAAGAAGTGGGAAGCCCTGGGCCTGCTCTCGAGCCATGTCCCTCAAGCACACAATGCAGAATAAACAGTTTAATGAGCCAGGGGTTACTTCTGATTCCACACAGCCAAGGAATAGCTGCCCAATACGTTTTAAGCACCTGGATAAGTGTTCCTCTCTTCAAGCCTTCTGAGACATCCTCCTTGGACATGTAGGTTTCAAATACGCTCTTTTTCTTCCCTCGTATGGACTTGTTCTTTGACTTTTTGTCACCTGGCGAAGCACCAACACCATGTGGGCCAACCACAGAGGACACACCTAGAAACATGAGGCAGCAATCAACTCTTTCCTCAACCAAGCATCTCTGTATTTTTAAACTGGAGATATTTTACCTTTTTTTTTTTTTAATGTAGAAAGACTAATAAAAGAATGAAATGAACAGATAATAATTTCAAATAGTCACAAAAAGGAAAGAATAGGTAACAAGCATAAAATAAGGAAACGTGCATAAAATGTACATAAATGAGACTTAAGTTTTAAATCAGCACCACAACATGCAGAGAACATAATCTGAATAATGGGTTCAATATGCTTTGCTGTTTATAGACACAAACTTTTTAAAATAGGAATTATTGAAAGAGTGTCTCTTTTCTAGAGGAAACTAAACAGCTGTACTCAATATAATAAATTAAGAAAACAAGAAACCACACTTAATTCTAGAATAAATAACATGGAAGAATATTTAATAGGTCACCAAAAGAATTACGGTGGCCCTCAGCCCTAGACCCGCCCTGTGCCTCCATTTCACTGTTATTTTATTTCAGGTCTCCAGTTGCTAGATGAGACTCCATTTTCCTTTTGCTACCTCTGGGGGTCCCCAAGGGCCGGAGGTTCAGCCTGAAGTCAGGATGGCTCATTACTGGTTCCAAGGTCACCTCTTCTCTCCAGATCCAGGGGGTCCTCCACTGCTCAGCTCAGAGTTCTTCCTGCCTTGAGTATTTCAGTTGTCACAAGCTGAAACCAAAGAGAGACAGGTGACTGATGAGCACTTAACCTATGGTGTCCTCTGTGCTCTCAGAAATGTAGTACATGCATGATAAAAACATTGGCGGGGGGGCGGGGGGCTAACTGGCTCAGTTGGTTAAGCGGCTGCCTTCAGCTCGGGTCATGATCCCAGGGTCCTGCGATTGAGCCCTACATTAGGCTCCCTGCTCAGTGGCGAGTCTGATTCTCCCTCTCCCTCTGCCTGCTGCTCTGCCTACTTGTACTCTCTATCTCTGTCACAGATAAATAAAATCTTAAAAAAAAAAAATTGTGGGAGGGAGGACCTCCTGTGTCCTTGTGTCACTCTCTCCTAGGCAGTTAGACAAGCACACCATCTGTCCTGAGTTTCTTTGTAATGTATCGCTAGCCTGCTTGTCTGGGCCACTTCAACTAAAAACCTCCACAAACAGGGCAATGAGGTGGGGATGAAAGATCTCTGCAGTTCCATTCAGCTTCTGAAATGGGTAAGAGTGGGAGGAAATAGAATTTTGAAAAAAGGTATAAAGATCTGGGATCTCAAGGCTATAATGAAATAGGTACTAAACTAGGACTTAAAAGATACAGCACTTACTAAGTTTCGCATTGGGCAAAAGACATTTGTTGATAAACTAAGTAAATTAATTCCTTTGTAATTCATCAACAAAATCTAATTCGCAGCCACAACTGGATATCCAAAACTATGGAGGGAACCCAGGTGGATTCACTAGCTTTCAAAAAATGGCAACACTGCAGTTAGGCATATATGTCCCTACTCCTACCTGACATCACTTCAAGCCAATCATCTGTCCGCAAGCTCAAGGCAGCTGCTTCTAAGGAATCTAAGGCAGCTGCCTGGATCAGTAGACTGGAGTCCAGGGCCGTGGAGCTGGCCGCTGGCCTTCCACCTGGATACTGAACACATCATCACAATTTCTACTTTCTACTCTCAGCTGGCCACCAGCCCAGGGATTCCAGCCTATACTTGCAAATTTCCAAAATCCTAGTGGGCAGGCTTCTTTCCCATAAAATGTATCAAGATGTCATTCTCAACACTAGCTTCCATTTCCTGTAAATTTCCCACATACACATACATCTTTCACTGAAATGATATAATTTTTCTCTAAAGTGAAATTAATACTTACTCAGGAAAAGAGAAACTACAACGACAAAGGGTAATCGGCCACATAGCAATACATGAAGAGATTCAGAGGTAAAGTGGAAAAAAAAAAAAAAGGCAAAAAGGGAGAGAAACAGATGGTCTTAGATAAATAACAAAAAAATGGGAAGGGTGCACACAGGAGGCCAGACTATCTGATGGTTTAATTCAGAAGGCATTCATCCACTTATTAACTCAACAAATACTTGGACAGTGTACTATACTAGGCACAGTGAAAAATATAAAAGCTAATTAGATTTCTAAAAATCATACCAATATAAAAATACAAGTTGGGAAGTGATAAGCAGTCTATTTTTTAAGTATGGGTAAATGTACCTATGATGGAAGAAAGAAAGTACCTGTGGATCAGAAAATCTGAGAGAACTTCAGGAAAGCTGTGAAGGAAGAACTGAGAATGTGAGAAAAGCATGCTGCTGACAAAAGGAAACAAAAGTAGAGACACAAACAGAAAAACACAGGCAGGTTCTTACAACATTAATTCCATTTGGAGAGAGTCCAGCCTGTATGGAGGAGGTAGTGGCAAGGCAAATAAAACAAGTTGGAAGGGGATGCCTGGGTGGCTCAGTTGGTTAAGCAACTGCCTTCGGCTCAGGTCATGATCCCAGTGTCCTGGGATCGAGTCCCACATCGGGCTCCTTGCTCAGCAGGGAGCCTGCTTCTCCCTCTGCCTCTGCCTGCATTCTGTCTGCCTGTGCTCGCTCTCTCCCCCTCTCTCTCTCTGATAAATAAATAAAATCTTAAAAACAAGTTGGAAGGTCTAGAAAACCAGCCCGCTTTTCAAAGGCAGTAAGGAATTTCTGAAGCATGAATGAGCAGAAGAGAAGAACGACAGATCAGAACTGTGTTTCAGGAAAAATGAACCTGGCACAGGAGTCAGTCATCTGGAATTGAGAAAGACAGTGGCAGCTGCACCTTAGGAAAGAAACAGAACAGACAGGAGAAAAAGAAAGGAAGGCCTGAACTAGAGTTGAGCAAGCACACACTGAAAAGAAGAAACCCATGACATGGTATTATTTATTACACTGGACAAATTGGCACCACATGGCAGGCAGGCACATCTGGAATCTTTAGAGCAAGAAGGTAGGAAATGTTCGAGATTTCAAACAAGGAGACTGGAAGATTATAACATCACTGAGTTAAAGATAATGAATTCCACTTAGGGTGTTCCCTATCTCTATGTGAACATATACCTCTATGCATACCTGTACACAAGGAAATGTGCCTCTATGAATACCTCTACCTCACGTCTTTGGAAACTGGAGCACAAGTTAGATATATTAGCCATCCATTTGCATAAAAATGGTAACCGAGAGTTTTCTAGAATGGATGAGACTGCCAAGAAAGGATGAGCTGATACAGAAGGAGCCCACAACAAAATCCAGGTTAGGACAACTTTTAGGAAATGCAAAGAAGAAGTAGAAAATATAACAAAGGAGCTAACAAAGATGTAGGAAAAGAACCAACAGAGTCAAATGTTAAAAAAACAAGATAGAAAATAACTTCCAGGGGCGCCTGGGTGGCTCAGTGGGTTAAGCCACTGCCTTCGGCTCAGGTCATGATCTCGGGGTCCTGGGATCAAGTCCCGCATGGGGCTCTCTGCTCAGCAGGGGGCCTGCTTCCCTTCATCTCTCTCTGCCTGCCTCTCTGCCTGCTTGTGATCTCTCTCTCTGTCAAATAAATAAATAAAATCTTTTAAAAAAAAAAAAAGAAAATAACTTCCAAAGGAGAACGAGTTAATGATCATGATTGACAACCACTACTGAGTAAGAATAGAATTCATGGCAACCAACATTAAGGGGAAGGGTTGGGGACAAGCTGCAAGTGGGAAAAAGACAATACAAAACCAAAGGCCAGAAATGGAAATGGATGCTTTGTATCAAGTCCTGATGCAGGCAAGAGCTCAAAACTATTAGTTAAGTGAAATGAAGACAAATCTCAACTCAAATGTCCCAAGATCAGCTGCATCTCTAACTTTCCTTCACAGCAAATACCACCCCACCCCCCAGATGGCGTGATTTATACCTACCTTGTCTCTCTAACTCAGGATTACAAGGGATTTTTGGTTGGGCTCATTTTTATAACCACAGTGACTCCTATAGTTCCTGGGGTGGAATACGTATTCATTATTCACTTCTTAAATGAGTAGATGAGTTTATTTTCATGAATAAGCAGTTTTTCATTTCAAGTTTTTTTTCAGTTCTTTTCAGTTTTTGTTTTCAAAAATGAGCAAAGCAGGATCATTCAGAGAAACTACATTAAAAACAAGTCAGCAGGATATGAGGAGTCAAGATGGCAGAGAAGTAGCAGGCTGAGACTACTTCAGGTAGCAGGAGATCAGCTAGATAGCTTATCTAAAGATTGCAAACACCTACAAATGCAACGGGAGATCGAAGAGAAGAAGAATAACAATTCTAGAAACAGAAAATCAACCACTTTCTGAAAGGCAGGACTGGCGGAGAAGTGAATCCAAAGCTAAGAGAAGATAGACGGGGGGGGGGGGGGGGGGGGGGGGGGGGGGGGGGGGGGGGGGGGGGGGGGGGGGGGGGTGGCCAGCTCCTGGCAAGCGGCGGAGCAACGGAACACAGAATCAGGACTTTTAAAAGTCTGTTGTGCTGAGGGACATCGCTCCAGAGGCTAAACCAGGGTGAAGCCCACGCGGGGTCAGCGTGGCCTCAGGTCCCGCAGGGTCACAGAAGGATCGGGGGTGTCTGAGTGTCACAGAGCTTGCAGGTATTAGAACGGGGAAGCCGGCTACAGAGACAGAGCGGAGGACAGGGTTACCTTGAGCGGTCACAGGCTCGGTGAGCTTGGAACACGGCCGGAGGCCAGGGAGACAGGAGTAAATGGGTGCTGTTCTCTGAGGGTGCACTGAGGAATGGGGGCCCGAGCTCTCGGCTCCTCCGGACTGGAGACTGGGAGACTGCCATTTTCATTCCCGACCTTCGGAACTCTACGGGAAGAGCTCAGGGAACAAAAGCTCCCAAAAGCAAAACCAAGCAGACTACTCAGACCGGCCCCTGGTAAGGACGGTGCAATTCCGCCTGGGGCAAAGACACTTGTGAATCACTACAACAGGCCCCTCCTCCAGAAGTGCCATTGTATTGCCTGTAAGATGACTGTTACTTGGTCCAGCCAGGACCAAGTTTACCTACCAAGGAGTGCGGTTTCAATACCAAAGAGAGGAGCGGAATTCCAGAGGAGGAGAAAGCAAAGCCCGAAACTCATGGCTTTCTCCCCATGATTCTTTAGTCTTGCAGTTAATTATTTTTTCAATTTTTTTCTCTCTTCTTCTGCTAAATTTTTTAAACTTTTACCCTTTTCTTTTTTTTAAACATTTTTAACTAGGTTATCTAATATATACATATTTTTTCTTTTTTATATTTTTCTTTATTTGTTTTCTTTTTTTAATTGTGGTTGTTTTTTTTTTCCTTTCTGAACCTCTTTTTATCCCCTTTCTCCCCCCTCACAATTTGGGATCTCTTCTGATTTGGTTAAAGCATATTTTCCTGGGGTCTTTGCCACCCTTTTAGTATTTTGCTTGCTCCTTCATATACTCTTCTCTGGACAAAATGACAATTTTTGTGGAAAAATTCACCACAAAAAAAAAGAGGCAGTACCAAAGGCTAGGGACTTAATCAATGCAGATATTGGTAATATGTCAGATCTAGAGTTCAGAATGACAATTCTCAAGGTTCTAGCCGGGCTCAAAAAAGGCATGGAAGATATTAGAGAAACCCTCTCAGGAGATATAAAAGCCCTTTTGGGAGAAATAAAAGAATTAAAATCTAACCAAGTTGAAATTTAAAAAGCTATTAATGAGGTGCAATAAAAAATGCAGGCTCTTGCCTACTTGTGATCTCTCTGTCAAATAAAAAAAAAATAAACCTTAAAAAAAAATGCAGGCTCTGCTAAGATAAATGAGGCAGAAGAAAGAATTAGCAATATAGAAGACCAAATGACAGAGAATAAAGAAGCTGAGCAAAAGAGGGACAAACAGCTACTGGACCACAAGGGGAGAATTTGAGAGATAAGTGACACCCTAAGACAAAACAACATTAGAATAACTGGGATTCCAGAAGTAGAAGAAAGAGAGAGGGGAGCAGAAAGTATATGGGAGAGAATTTCCCCAATATGGCAAAGGGAACAAGCATCAAAATCCAGGAGGTGCAGAGAAACCCCCTCAATATCAATAAGAATAGGTCCACACCCCGTCACCTAATAGTAAAATTTACAAGTCTTAGTGACAAAGAGAAAATCCTGAAAGCAGTCCAGGAAAAGAAGTCTGTAACATACAATGGTAAAAATATTAGATTGGCAGCAAACTTATCCACAGAGACCTGGCAGGCCAGAAAGAGCTGGCATGATATATTCAGAGCACTAAACGAGAAAAACATGCAGCCAAGAATACTATATCCAGCTAGGCTATCATTGAAAATAGAAGGAGAGATTAAAAGCTTCCAGGACAAACAAAAACTGAAAGAATTTGCAAACACCAAACCAGCTCTACAGGAAATATTGAAAGGGGTCCTCTAAGCAAAGAGAGAGCCTAAAAGTAGTACAGCAGAAAGGAACAGAGACAATATACAGTAACAGTCATCTTACAGGCAATACAATGGCACTAAATTCATATCTCTCAATAGTTACCCTGAATGTGAATGGGCTAAATGCCCCAATCAAAAGACACAGTGTATCAGAATGGATAAAAAAACAAAACCCATCTCTATGTTGCCTACAAGAAATTCATTTTAAATCCGAAGACACCTCCAGATTTAAAGTGAGGGGGTGGAAAACAATTTACCATGCTAATGGACATCAGAAGAAAGCAGAAGTGGCAATCCTTATATCAGAACAATTAGATTTTAACCCAAAGACTATAATAAGAGATGAGGAAGGATACTATATCATACTCAAAGGATCTATCCAACAAGAAGATCTAACAATTTTAAATATCTATGCCCCTAACGTGGGAGCAGCCAACTATATAAACCAATTAATAACAAAATCAAAGAAACACATCAACAATAATACAATAATAGTAGGGGACTTTAACACTCCCCTCACTGAAATGGACAGATCATCCAAGCAAAAGATCAACAAGGAAATGAAGGCCTTAAATGACACACTGGACCAGATGGACATCACAGATATATTCAGAACATTTCATCCCAAAGCAACAGAATACACATTCTTCTCTAGTGCACATGGAACATTTTCCATCCTCGGTCCTAAATCAGGTCTCAACGGGTATCAAAAGATTTGGA
Source organism: Mustela putorius furo (assembly GCF_011764305.1). Classification (NCBI taxonomy): domain Eukaryota; kingdom Metazoa; phylum Chordata; class Mammalia; order Carnivora; family Mustelidae; genus Mustela; species Mustela putorius. The sequence goes on along the minus strand of NW_025421341.1, from coordinate 33,679,642 downwards.
TCATTCCCTGCATATTTTCAGACCACAATGCTCTGAAGCTAGAACTCAATCACAAGAGGAAATTTGGAAAGGACCCAAATACATGGAGACTAAACAGCATCCTTCTAAAGAATGAATGGGTCAACCAGGAAATTAAGAATTGAAAAAATTCATGGAAACAAATGATAATGAAAACACAATAGTTCAAAGCCTGTGGGACACAACAAAGGCAGTCCTGAGAGGAAAATATATAGTGGTACAATCCTTTCTCAAGAAACAAGAAAGGTCTCAGGTACACAACCTAACCCTACACCTAAAGGAGCCTCGGAGAAAGAACAAGAAAGAAACCCTAAACCCAGCAGGAGAAGAGAAATAATAAAGATCAGAGCAGACATCAATGAAATAAAAACCAAAAAAAACCCCAATAGAACAAATCAACAAAACTAGGAGCTGGTTCTTTGAAAGAATTAATAAGATTGATAAGCCCCTGGCCAGACTTATCCAAAAGAAAAAGGAAAGGACCCAAATAAATAAAATCATGAATGAAAAAGGAGAGATCACAACTAGCACTAAAGAAATACAGATAATTATAAGAACATACTAAGAGCAACTCTATGCCAACAAATTTGACAATCTGGAAGAAATGGATGCATTCCTAGAGACATATAAACTACAACAACTGAACCAGGAAGAAAGAGAAAATCTGAACAGACCCATAACAAGTAAGGAGATTGAAACAGTCATCAAAAATCTCCAAACAAAGGCACCTGGGTGGCTCAGTGGGTTAAGCCGCTCCCTTCGGCTCAGGTCATGATCTCAGGGTCCTGGGATCGAGTCCAGCATCAGGCTCTCTGCTCAGCAGGGAGCCTGCTTCCTCCTCTCTCTCTCTCTGCCTACTTGTAATCTCTCTCTGTCAAATAAATAAATAAAATCTTAAAAAAAAAATTCTCCAAACAAACAAAAGCCCAGGGCCAGATGGCTTCCCAGGGAAATTCTACCAAACATTTAAAGAAGAATTCCTATTCTCCTGAAACTGTTCCAGAAAATAGAAATGGAAGGAAAACTTCCAAACTCATTTTATGAGGCCAGCATCACCTTGATCCCAAAACCAGACAAGAATCCCATCAAAAAAGAGAACTACAGACCAATATCCTTGATGAACACAGATGCAAAAATTCTCACCAAAATACTAGCCAATAGGATTCAACAGTACCTTAAAAGGATTATTCACCATGACCTAGTGGGATTTATTCCAGGGCTGCAAGGTTGGTTCAACATCCACAAATCAATCAATCAATGTGATACAACACATTAATAAAAGAAAGAACAAGAACCATATAATACTCTCAATAGATGCTGAAAAAGCATCTGACAAAGTACAGCATCCCTCCCTGATCAAAACTCTTCAAAGAGTAGGGACAGAGGGCACATACCTCAATATCATCAAAGCCATCTATGAAAAACCCACCACAAATATCATTCTCAATGGAGAAAAACTGAAAGCCTTTCCGCTAAGGTCAGGAACATGGCAGGGATGTCCATTATCACCAGTGCTATTCAACATAGTACTAGAAGTCCTAGCCTCAGCAATCAGAAAACAAAAGGAAATTTACGGCATCCAAATCAGCAAAGAAGTCAAACTATCACTCTTCGCAGATGATATGATACTATATGTGGAAAATCCAAAAGACTCCACTCCAAAACTGCTAGAACTTGTACAGGAATTCAGCAAAGTGTCAGGATATAAAATCAATGCACAGAAGTCAGTTGCATTTCTCCACACCAACAACAAGACAGAAGAAAGAGAAATTAAGGAGTCAATCCCATTTACAATTGTACCCAAAACTATAAGATACCTAGGAATAAACCTAACCAAAGAGGCTAAGAATCTATACTCAGAAAACTATAAAGTACTCATGAAAGAAATTGAGGAAGACACAAAGAAATGGAAAAATGTTCCATGCTCCTGGATTGGAAGAATAAATATTGTGAAAATGTCTATGCTACCTAAAGCAATCTACACATTTAATGCAATTCCTATCAAAATACCATCCATTTTTTCCAAAGAAATGGAACAAATAATCCTAAAATTTAGATGGAACCAGAAAAGACCTCAAATAGCCAAAGGAATATTGAAAAAGAAAGCCAAAGTTGGTGGCATCACAATTCCGGACTTCAAGCTCTATTACAAAGCTGTCATCATCAAGACAGCATGGTACTGGCACAAAAACAGACACATAGATCAATGGAACAGAATAGAGAGCCCAGAAATAGACCCTCAACTCTATGGTCAACTAATTTTCAACAAAGCAGAAAAGAATGTCCAATGGAAAAAAGACAGCCTCTTTAATAAATGGTGTTGGGAAAATTGGACAGCCACAAGCAGAAAAATGAAATTGGATGATTTCCTTACACCACACACGAAAATAGACTCAAAATGGATGAAGGACCTCAATGTGAGAAAGAAATCCATCAAAATCCTTGAGGAGAACACAGGCAGCAACCTCTTCGACCTCAGATGCAGCAACTTCTTCCTAGGAACATCGCCAAAGGCAAGGGAAGCAAGGGCAAAAATGAACTATTGGGATTTTATCAAGATCAAAAGCTTTTGCACAGCAAAGGAAAGAGTTAACAAAACCAAAAGACAACTGACAGAATGGGAGAAGATATTTGTAAACCACATATCAGATAAATGGCTAGTATCCAAAATCTATAAAGAACTTATCAAACTCAACACTCAAAGAACAAATAATCCAAACAAGAAATGGGCAGAAGACATGAACAGACATTTCTGCAAAGAAGACATCCAGATGGCCAACAGACACATGAAAAAGTGCTCCATATCACTCGGCATCAGGGAAATACAAATCAAAACCACAATAAGATAATCACCTCACACCAGTCAGAATGGCTAAAATTAACAAGTCGGGAAATGACAGATGCTGGCAAGGATGCGGAGAAAGAGGAATCCTCCTACACTGTTGGTGGGAATGCAAGCTGGTGCAATCACTCTGGAAAACAGCATGGAAGTTCCTCAAAATGTTGAAAATAGAACTACCCTCTGACCCAGCAATTACACTACTGGGTATTTACCCTAAAGATACAAACGTAGTGATCTGAGGGGGCACATGCACCCGAATGTTTATAGCAGCAATGTCTACAATAGCCAAACTATGGAAAGAACCTAGATGTCCATCAACAGATGAATGGATAAAGAAGATGTGGCATATATACACAATGGAATACTATGCAGCCATCAAAAGAAATGAAATCTTGCCCTTTGCGATGACGTAGATGGAACTAGAGGGTATCATGCTTTGCGAAATAAGTCAATCAGAGAAGAACAACTATCATATGATCTCCCTGATATGAGGAAGTGGAAATGCAACATGGGGGGTTAAGGAGGTAGGAGAAGAATAAATGAAACAAGATGGGATTGGGAGGGAGACAAACCATAAGTGACTCTTAATCTCACAAAACAAACTGTGGGTTGCTGGGGAGAGAGAGGTTGGGAGAAGGGGGGTGGGGTTATGGACATTGGGGAGGGTATGTGCTATGGTGAGTGCTGTGAAGTGTGTAAACCTGGCGATTCACAGACCTGTACCCCTGGGGATAAAAATATATGTTTACAAAAATTTAAAAAAAAAGTCAGCAAAGAATAGGAAAAGAACACAGGACCCAGGAAACAAAGTTGAAAAGAGTAAGCCAAATAGCTGGGCAGAAAATCAGCTTGCCTCTGGGTATCAAAGTACTAGAAGGAGAAGGAATGATTTCAAACAGAGAAGATACTAAGCAGAGTATGAATGAACAAGAACCTTCCCAACAACATAGGTCGAAAGGCCCACTAACCCAGGAGAAATCCTGGGCACCCCTACCTTAACACACTGAAAGGACAAGTCAATTTCTAATCCTCACCAGTGAGGGACACTGATGTATTGCCCAAATGCCCACTAATTCCCAGAGAGGGTGTCTTATCACGGAAATAGCTGTATATTCTAAAGAGATGGGCTGGGGTTAGGATGAACAGGCAGTAATGATCAACAGTGCCCCGTGGTACAAAAACGCAGAAACGAGGTGGAATGGGGGGATAGGCACTAGACTTGAGAAGGAGTAAATCTGAAGAAACAATGGAGCGGTGTCTTAAGACCCTTTATATTCCCCAAACCTGGCACAATGATACTGCAGAGTGGATGTGCCCAAAAATTTGAATAAATGAAATCTATTTAGAGCAGAAACAGGTTATAATGAATACTCACTAATGAGAAATTTAAGCAGAAGAGCCAGGACTATGGTAAGGCATGCCACGCACCTAGGATGCAAAATTTATAAAGGCAAAATCATGCCAGTACCAACCCCACACCCTGCACTTGCAGGACTTGGAGAGAGACTTGTGAAATGTTCATCCCCTAGGCATCTTATTCGCCTTAACCTCTATCTCGGCCCTGATAAGAAACAAAAGTTATGAACCCGGGCAGTAAAAAAAAAAAAAAAACGCAAGGAGATAAAATTGAAAGAAAAGTTTAAAGAGAGAAAATGTTGAGCCTATTCAGAAGGTAAGATGGAGCCAACAGAAAGCATGACACAGTAAAACAAATGAAAGAATGCACTATTGATGGAATAGACTTTTTAAAAGTTTAAAATAAACCTCACACTGAGGCAGGAGCAAGAGGGCAGAGGAGTAGGAAACCTAAACTTCATCTAATCCCAGGAATTCAGCTTGGTAGTTATCAAACCATTCTGAACACATACAAACTCAACAGGAGATCAAAGAAAAGAATAGCAGCAATTCTGTGAACAAAAAGCGACCACCTTCTGGAATGTAGGATATGTGAGGAAGTGAATCCAAGATGGGGGTGGGAGGAGGGCAGCAGAGCACAAAATAAGAACTTTTAGAAGTCTGCTCCACAGAGGAATGTTGCTCCAGTGGTTAAGAGGGGGGTGAATCCTCACTGGGTCAGTGTGGTCTCAGGACCCTTGGGGTCACAGAAAGACCAGGGGTGCCTGAGAGTGGCAGAGCTCCCAGGTATTGGAGCAGGGAAGCCAGCTGCAAAGACAGATTCAAGGAGGTGGCAGCTTGGGGTTGCCATAAACTAATTTCCAGCACAGTCACACCACTGCTCTTCAAGCAGGGACCCCACAAGTGGCAGATCCGGGGAGAACCCCCCTTCCTCAACTGAGAGGAGCAGCATGGGAGCACACTGCAAGAATCAGCTGAGTTTCTAGATTCCAAACAGGGCCATCTGCTGGAGATAGAAACCCTGGGTCACAGGCCGGGTGAGCACAAAGTGCAGCTGGAGACCAGGGCAACAGAGGAGTGACTGACTGCTTTTCTCAGAGGGCTCACTGAATGGGGGGGGGGCCCTGAGCTCTCAGCTCCTCCAGAGTCAGAGATTGGGAGAGGCAGCCATTTTCATTCTCTTCCTCCAAAGCTGTAGGGAAAGCTTTCTAGGAACAAAAGCTATCTAGAGCTAACTGAAGCAGATTACTTAGCCTAGCCCCTGGCAAGGGTGTGCAGTTCCACCTCCAGCAAAGACATTTGAGAATCACTAAAACTGGCCCCTCCCACAGAAGATCAGCAAGAACATCCAGCCAAGACCAAGTTTACCAATCAATGAGAACTCCAAAACTCTAACACTACAGGAATACAGCACATAGACTTCATGGCTTTTTCCCATAATTCAAAGTAAAATTTTTAAATTTTTCTTTATTTTTTTCTTTTTCAATTTTCTTTTTTAATTTTCCTCTTTCCTATTTTAACCAACATCTTATCTATTCCTGTTCAAAAATGGAGGCTCTTACTGCTAGGACAAATGAGGCAAAAGAGAGAATTAGTGATATAGAAGACCAAATAATGGAGAATAAGGAAGCTGAGAAAAAGGGAGATAAATAATTACTGGATCACGAGGGAAGAATTCAAGAGATAAGTGATACCTTAAGATGAAACAATATTAGAAAAACTGGGATCCCAGAAGAAGAAGAAAAAGGAAGCAAAAGGTATATTGGAGCAAATTATAGCACAGAACTTCCCTGATTTAGGGAAGGAAACAGGTATCAAAATCCAGTAAACACAGAGAAGCCTCCTCAAAATCAATAAAAAATAGGTCAACACCCTGTCATCTAAGAGTAAAACTTAAAATCTCAGAGACAAAAATAAAATCCTGAAAGCAGCTCAAGACAAGAGGTCTGTAACCTACAATGGTGGAAATATTAGATTGGCGGCAGACCTAGCTACAGAGACTTGGCAAGCCAGAAAGGACTGGCATTGATATATTCAGAGCACTAAACAAGAAAAATATGCAGCCAAGAATACTATAACCAGCTAGGCTGTCATTGAAAATAGAAGGAAAAATAAAAAGCTTCCAGGACACACAAAAACTAGAAGAATTTGCAAACACCAAATCAGCCCTAAAGAAATTACTGAAAGGAGTCCTCTAAGCAAAGAGAGAGCCTAAAAATAACATAGACCAGAAAGGAACAGAGACAATATACAGTAAGAGTCACCCAACAGGCAATACAATGGCACTAAATTCATATCTCTCAATAGTTACCCTGAATGTAAATGGGCTACATGCCCCAATCAAAAGACACAGGGTATCAGAATGGATAAATAAACAAAACCCATCAATAAGCTGTCTACAAGAAACTCATTTTAGACCCAAAGACACCTCCAGACTTAAAGTGAGGGGGTGGAAAACAATTTACCATGCTAATGGACATCAAAAGAAAGCTGGGGTGACAATCCTTATATCAGATCAATTAGATTTTAACCCAAAGACTATAATAAGAGATGAGGAAGGACACTATATCACACTTAAAGGGTCTGTCCAATAAGAAGACCTAACAATTTTAAGTATCTATGCCCCTAACACGTAAGCAGCCAATTATATAAATCAATTAATAACAAAATCAAAGAAACATATTGACAATAATACAATGATAGTAGGAGACTTTTAACACCCCCCTCACTGAAATGGACAGATCATCTAAGCAAAAGATCAACAAGGAAATAAAGGCTTTAAATGACACAGTGGACCAGATGGACATCACAGATATATTCAAAATATTCCATCTCAAAGCAACAGAATACACATTCTTTTCTAGTACACATGGAACATTCTCCAGAAGAGATCCCATCCTAGGTCACAAATCAGGTTTCAACCAGTACCAAAATACTGCAATCATTCCCTGTATATTTTCAGACCACAATGCTTTGAAACTAGAACTCAACCACAAGAGGAAAGTTGAAAGAACTCAAAAACATGGAAGCTAAAGAGCATCGTACTAAAGAATGAATGGATCAACCAGGAAATTAAAGAAGAATTTTTAAAAATCATGAAAATGAAAACACAACTGTTCAAAATCATTGGGATGCAGCAAAGGCAGTCCTAAGAGAAAAGCATATACCAATAAAGCCCTTCTCAAGAAACAAGAAGGGTCTCAAATACACGACCTAACCCTACATCTAAAGAAGCTAGAGAGAACAGCCAATAAAGCCTAAACCCAACAGGAGAAGAGAAATAATAAATATAGAACAGAAATCAATGAAATACAAACCAAAAGACCGCAGAACAGATCAACAAAACTAGGAGCTTGTTTTTTCAAAGAATTAATAAGATTGATAAACCCCTGGCCAGACTTACCAAAAAGGAAAGAGAAAGGACCCAAATTAATGAAATCATGAATAAAAGAGAAGAGATCACAACCAACACGAAAGAAATACAAACAATTATGAGCAACTCTACGCAAGCAAATTCGACAATCTGGAAGAAATGGGTACCTCCCTAGAGATGTATAAACTACAAAAACTGAACCAGGAAGAAATAGAAAACCTGAACAGACAAATAACCATTAAGGAAATTAAAGCAGTAATCAAAAATCTCCCAAAAAACGAGAGCCCAGGACCAGACAGCTTCTCAGGAGAATTCTACCAAACATTTAAAGAAGAATTAATACCTATTCTCCTGAAACTGTTCCAAAAAATAGAAATGGAAGGAAAACTTCCAAACTCATTTTATGAGGCCAGCATTACCTTGATCCCAAAACCAGACAAAGACCCCATCAAAAAGGAGAATTACAGGCCAATATCTCTGATGAACATGGATGCAAAAATTCCCATCAAAATACTACCCAATAGGATCCAACAGTACATTAAAAGAATTATTCACCACGACCAAGTGGGATTTATTCCAGGGCTGCAAGGTTGGTTCAACATATCCAAATCAATCATTGTGATACATTACTAAAAGAAAGAACAAGAACCATATGATACTCTCAATAGATGCCAAAAAAACATTTGACAAAGTACAGCATACTTTCTTGATCAAAACTCTTCACAGCATAAGGATAGAGGGAACATACCTCAATATCATAAAAGTCATCTATGAAACCCCACAGTGAATATCATCCTCAATCTTTTATCCTTAGGTCAGGAACATGGCAGGGCTGTCCACTATCACCACTGCTATTCAACATAGTACTAGAAGTCCTAGCCTCAGCATCAGACAACAAAAAGAAATAAAAGGCATTCGAATCAGTGAAGAAGTCAAACTCTCACTCTTTACAGATGACATGACACTTTATGTAGAAAAACCAAAAGACTCCATTTCAAAACTCTGAGAACTCATACAGGAATTCAGTAAAGTGTCAGGATATAAAATCAGTGCACAGAAATCAGTTGTATTTCTACACACCAATAAGACAGAAGAAAGAGAAATTAAGTAGCTGATTCCATTTACAATTGCACCCTAAACCAAAAGATACCTAGGAATAAATCTAACCAAAGAGTCAAAGAACCTGTATTCAGAAAATGAAGGGATACTCATGCAAGAAACTGAGGAAGACACAAAGAAATGGAAAAACATTCCATGCTCATGGACTAGAAGAACAAATATTGTGAAAATGTCTATGCTACCTAGAGCAATCTACACATTTAATGCAATCCCTGTCAAAATATCACCTACTTTTTTAGAGAAATGGAACAAATAATCCCACAATGTATATAGAATCAGAAAAGACCCCAAATAGCCAGAAAAATGTTGAAAAAGAAAACCAAAGCTGGCGGTATCACAATTCCAGACTTCAAGCTCTATTACAAAGCTGTAATCATCAAGACAGTATGGTACTGGCACAAAAACAGACGCATAGATCAATGGAACAGAATAGAGCCCAGAAATGGACCTTCAACTCTATGGCCAACTAATCTTCCACAAAGCAGGAAAGAATATTCAATGGGAAAAATCAGTCTCTTCAATAAATGGTGTTGGGAAAATTGGACAGCCACATACAGAAAAATGAAACTGGACCATTTCCTTACACCACACACAAAAACAGACTCAAAATGGATGAAAGACCTCAGTGTGAGGCAGGAATCCATCAACATTCTTGAGGAGAACACAGGCAGCAACCTCTTCGACCTCAGCCACAGCAACTACTTCCTAGGAACATCACCAAAGGCAAGGAAAGGACAAAAATGAACTATTGGGACTTCATCAAGATCAAAAGCTTTTGCACAGCAAAGGAAAGAGTTAACAAAACCAAAAGACAACTAACAGAGTGGGAGAAGATATTTGCAAATGACATATCAGATAAATGGATAGTATCCAAAATCTATAAAGAACTTATCAAACTCAACATGCAAAGAACAAATAATCCAATCAAGAAATGGGCAGAGGACATGAACAGACACTTCTCCAAAGAAGACACCCAAATGGCCAAAAGACACATGAAAAAGTGCCCAGGGAAATACAAATCAAAACCACAGTGAGATACCACCTCACACCAGTCAGAATGGCTAAATTTTAACCAGTCAGGAAATGACAGGTGTTGGTGAGGATGCAGAGAACGGGGAACCCTCCTACACTGTTGGTGGGAATGCAAGCTGGTGCAGCTGCTCTGAAAAACAGTATGGAGGTCCCTCAAAAAGTTGAAAATAGAGCTACCTTATGACCTGGCACTACCTAAAGATAGTGATCCAAAGGGGCACCTGCTCCCCAAAGTTTATAGCAGCAATGTCCACAATAGCCAAACTATGGAAAGAGCCTAGATGTCCATCAACAAATGAATGATATGAGGAATTTGAGAAACAAGACAGAGGATCACAGAGGAAGGGAGGGGAAAATGAAACAAGACAAAATCAGAGGGGGAGACAAACCATAAGAGACTTTTAATCTCAGGAAACAAACTGAGGGTTGCTGGCCGGGGGCAGGGCAGGGGAGATGGGGTGGCTGGGAGATGGACATTGGGGAGGGTATGTGCTATAGTGAGTGCTTTGAATTGTGTAAGACTGATGAATTACAGACCTGTACCACTGAAACAAATAATACACTATGTGTTAATTTAAAAATAAATAAATAAAAATAAAATAAACATCTTTGAAAATAGAGAAGTAAGCAATTTACATTACAAATAATTGAGAAACATAAAATAGTCAAAAAGTTGTACTCAAAAAACAGATAATCATGTCGAAAAATTGGGCAAAAGACATGAACAGGCACTCATCCAAAGAAGACATACAAATGGCTAACAGACGCATGAAAAAATGTTCACCATCCTTTGCCATCAGGGATACTCAAATCAAAATCACATTGAGATACCACCTTACACCAGTCAGAATGGCCAAAATTAACAAGACCGTAAACAACAAGTGTTGGAGAGGATGTGGAGAAAGGGGAACCCTCTTACACTGTTAGTGGGAATGCAAATTGGTGCAGTTACTTTGGAAAATAGTGTAGAGATTCCTTAAGAATTTAAAAATAGGGGCGCCTGGGTGGCTACCTTCAGCTCAGTTCATGGTCTCAGGGTCCTGGAATCGAGCCCCACATCAGGCTCTCTGCTCAGTGAGGAGCCTGATTTCCCCTCTCTCTCTCTCTCTGCCTGCCTCTCTGCCTATCTGTGTTCTCTGTCAAGTAAGTAAATAAATAAAATCTTTAAAAAAAAAAAAAAGAATTTAAAAAGAAAGTTACCCTATGACCCTGCAACTGCACTACTGGGTATTTACCCCAAAGATACAGATGTAATGAAAAGAAGGGCCATATGTACCCCAATGTTCATAGCCGCAATGGCCACAATCACAAACCTGTGGAAAGAACCAAGATGCCCTTCAAGAGATGAACAGATAAAAAAGATGCAGTCCATTTATACAATGGAATATTATGCCTCCATCAGAAAGGATGAACACCCAACTATCAACATGGATAGGTCTGGAGGAGATTATGCTGAGTGAAATAAGTCAGGCAGAGAATCAATTATCATATGGTTTCACTTACTTGTGGAGCATAAGGAATAACATGGAGGACATTAGAAGAAAAGGAAAAGTGAATTGGGGAAAATCGGAAGGGGAGATGAAGCACAAGAGACTGTGGACTCTGAGAAACAAACTGAGGGTTTGGGAAGGGAAGGTGGAGGGGAGAGGTGAGCCTAGTGGTGGGTATTAAGGGGGGGCACATATTGCATGGAGCACTGGGTGTAGTGCATGTGGTGTATCTTGGAACACTGAAAAAAATAAAATTAAAACTACTTAACCAAACTGCCAATACAGTGATACTTTATAACATGTTCTATAATAAAATTCAGTTTGAGTAAAATTTAAGTGTTTAAAAATGAGGGAGACAGGGGTGCCTGGGTGGCTCAGTCAGTTGGACATCTGCCTTCAGCTCAGGTCATGATCCCAGGGTCCTGGGATCAAGTCTCATGTCGGGCTCCCTGCTCAGCATAGAGTCTGCTTTTCCCTCTCCCTCTGCTCCTCCCCATACTTGTGCTCTCTCTTTTTCTCTTTATTCCACTGTCAAATAAATAAATTAAATTAAATCTTAAAAAAAAAAAATGAGGGAGAAAGAGGGGTGCTTGGGTGGCTCAGTCGGTTAAGCGTCTGACTCCTGATTTCAGCTCAGGTCTAGATCTCAGGGGGGTGAGATCAAGCCCCGAGTCTGGCTCCACACTGGGCATGGAATCTGCTTAAGATTCTCTCTTCCTCTTCCCACTCCTCACCATCACCACACACACAAACACACACATGCTCTCTAAAAAAAGTGTGTGTGTGTGTGTGTGTGTTTATGTGTGTGCACGCGCGTGTGTGTATGTACAAGAGACACAAAGAAAGAGACAGAGGAAGAGAGAAGACAGGGTAAATGATGCCCAGAATGGCTGAATAAGGAATTTGACATATTATCCCCTAGAACAAAAATAACAACAAAACCAGATAAAATTATCAAAACCAACCATTTAAGGATCAGGATATTGACCAAAGACATACAAAAAATTGAGAAGTGTTTACTCAAGAAAATCTACTGAATCTTGTTAAAAACAAAGAAAGTGTATTGTGGTTTAACCTGGAGTTCCCACTATCCCACACCCACTCCCAATCCCTTGGTATGAAAGTCCCACCACAGCAGGGCAAGTTGTGAAGACTGGCAGCTTTGCTTAGCCAGAGGGAGCTAAATTTCTTTGGAGCAGAGCAAGAAGAATTCCATGCCCAGGGGCATTTTCAAAAACAATAATAATTCCAGGCACACAAACACACACACACACAAAAATTAGGAATGCCAATATCACAACTAGCCTGAATCTGCAACACTAGTTAGGGCAAGTTACAAATAAGGAAACCAACCAGAAATTTAACAGGGAGAATTAGCAATGAGACAACCAAAGTGGACCTTGACAAGAATCTATTTTCTTCTGCTATGTGCATGCACATGACTTTAAACATGCAGGAAAGAAATGAGAAGGCCCTAGAGAGCTACTCATTCCAACATGAATATGCCTTGCAAACACAGAAAGCAAAAGCCGGAGCTGATGAATAAACTGTCTGAACGTCGAGTACATTCCCCCAAGTCTCATGAGAGCCACAGACAAAGGACACCTCTGAGAATTATAGCTGACTATTGTGTTTCTGTTTTTTGCTTTGTTTTGTTTTGCTTTTTTAAGATTTTATTTGACAGACAGAGATCACAAGTAGGCAGAGAGAAAGGAGGAAGCAAGCTCCTTGCAGATCAGAGAGCCCAATGCAGGGCTCAATCCCAGGACCTGGGATCATGACCCGAGCCGAAGGCAGAGGCTTTAACCCACTGAGCCACCCAGGTACCCCAAATTATAGCTGACTGTTAGGATATACTGACCCAAGGGAAACTACAAGAAAATTAGACTTAAAAATAAAAACAAGAAAGGAAGAACTAGCAGAGACATCAGCATCCACACACTGTAGAAAAACAGACTCCAAAGAGTAAGTCCAGACAAGTCACTACACAAAAAGAACAACCAGCTCTGAGGGGAAAGGAATCAGAATGCTAACGTATTATCAAAAAAGTGCAGGTTTCAACAAAGATTATAACCAGGGCAAAAAACAGACAAGTGTGACCCATACATGGGAGACTGAAGGGAGAGGCAGCAGTTTCAATTAAAAATGTCTCAGGGTGGGGCACCTGGGTGGCTCAGTGGGTTAAAGCCTCTGCCTTCAGCTTGGGTCATGACCCCAGAGTCCTGGGATTGAGCCCCACATTGGGCTCTCTGCTCAGCGGGAGCATGCTTCCCCACCCCCTGCCTGCCTCTGCCTACTTGTGATCTCTGTCAAATAAATAAATAAAATCTTAAAAAAAAAAAATAAAAAGTCTCAGGGAAAGCCTAGATTTAAGACTTAGGCAACAGAGGGGTGCCTGGGTGGCTCAGTGGGTTAAAGCCTCTGCCTTTGGCTCAGGTCATGATCCCAGGGTCCTGGGATCGAGCCCCACATCGGGCTCTCTGCTCAGCGGAGAGCCTGCTTCCTCCTTTGGGCGCCTGGGTGGCTCAGTGGGTTAAGACTTAGGCAACAGAAACTTCAAAGCATGTATAACAAATATATTCAAGGAACAAAAAGAAGTCAGCCATATAGTAAAGTATGACACAATGACTCACCACATAGAAAATATCAATACAGAAGGGCGCCTGGGTAGCTCAGTCGGTTGTCTGACTCCTGATTTCAGCTCAGATCATGATCTCAGGGTTGTGGGAATGAGACCCGCACTGGGCTCTGTGCTGAGCAGGGAGCCTGCTTGGGTTTCTTTCTTTCTCTCTCTCTCTCTTCCTCCCTCCCTCCCTCCCCCTCTGCCCCTTACCCTGCTCGCTCTCTAAAAATAAAATTAAGGGGCACCTGGGTAGCTCAGTTAAATGTCTGCTTTCAGCTCAGGTCATAATCTCAGGGTTCTGGGATCAAGCCCCGTGTCAGGTCTTCCTGCTCAGCAGGAAGTCTGCTTCTCCCTCTCCCTCTGTTCCTGCTCTCTCTTTTCTTGCTCTCTCATGTGCACTCTCTCCCTCAATTAAGTAAATAAAATCTTTATTAAAAAATAATGAAAAGAAAATTTAAAAAAGAAAAAGAAACAATAGACAAAGTGAAAAAAAAAAGTAAATTCCAAGTTGAAAGACAGAACTAAAATGAAAAATTCACTAGTAGGGTTCAACAGCAGATCTGAGTTGGCATAAAAAGAATCAATAAACCTGAAAATAAAAATGATCAATCAAGATGATCCAACAAAAAGAAAGGAAGAAAAGAAACATGAAGTAAAACTATTTTTTAAAAAATCCAAGTTAAAAACTTGTGATAAAAAGCCTGGCTCTATATTTCAATGTTTGACTACTGACTTATTTTAAGCCTTACCTCTCTTTTACGCTTTGATCCATCTGTAGAGCTTGACAGGAAGTCCATGTGCCCCCAACCTTTGACCCCAATGGGAAATTTGAATTTCACAAATGCCCAGTCTGCACATAGGAACTTCTCACCAGTCCTCTAGGCATTATAAAGAACTAACCCACTCCTTCTGCTTCACTCAAGCCCAGGCCAGACATGCCTGTACCCACCCTACTCTGCCAGGGAGTCTCGTAGGTGAGTAATAAGTTCTCAATTTCTCCTGTTATCTAAGAAGCAATTAACATACATCCTACTAATTGGGAAGGGGTCCATTCCACCTCTACAGGGTGACCACAGAACAGGAGTAAAAGAGGGTACCTCTCTCCTAACTGTACAGAAAAGGATTATAAGGCAATACAATAAACAGCTTTAGGCCAAAGAGATAACTGAAATGAAATGGACAAATTCCTAGAAAGACACAAATTACTAAAGCTGACTTAAGAAAAAAATAGAAAATAGACACAAAATAAGAAATTGAATTAGTGTGCTCGCTTCGGCAGCACATATACTAAGAAATTGAATTAGTAATTTTAAATCTTCTAATAAGGAATGCTAAGGCAAATTCTACCAACACTGAAAGAAAAAATAATAGTAATCCTTCACAAACCCTTCCAGAAAACAGAGAAAATATTTCCCAACTCATCCACGAGGATAGTATTTCCCAATACCAAAGGCAGATAAAGACGTCATAAGAAAAAAAAAAGTTTTTAAAAATAAAATAATTTTATTTTTAAATTTCTTCAGTTTCAGTAATTTGCATCTTTCTAGAAATTTATCAATTTCATCTAAAGTTTCCCTTTTTGAGGAGGCAGAATGTTGCTCAAAATATCCTTGTGATTTTCTTAGTGCATATAGTAATGCTGTCCTTCCAGAAATTATGGAAATTTTTGATACCTGTGCTGTCCAGTATGGTAGCCACAAGCCACATGTGTCTTTTGAGCACTTTAAAGGGTTCTGTCAAGTCTGAATCATTTGAATTTCATCTTTATTCTCCTAGGAAATTTTTACAGGTTTTAGAATTCTAGATTGTCCATGATATTCTCTTGGGAATTTGAAGGCATTCCATTGTCTTCTGGCCTTCAATTTTTCTGTTCAGAGGTCAGTCTTAAATTTAATTTTTTATTCTTTGAAAGTGTACTATTCCCTCTCTCCATCTACAGCAGCTTTTGAAATTTTTCTCTTTATCTTTGGTTTTCTACCAATTTTCTACAATATACTAAGGTAGTATTTTTTTAATCCTGCTTATTGTAAACAATACTATTATTTGATAGCTTTTATCAGTTATGAAAAGTCTTCAGCCCATCTTGTCCCATAAGCCCTTCTGCCCCATTCTCTCCCAACGCTTTGTGTGGAACTTCAGTTACACACTTTTGACCTTTCAGTGTCTCTATGTCTTCCTCAATCTCTTCAGTAATCCTTCTACTTCACTAATTCTCTATCAACTCTAATCTTCCATCAAACTCACCCATTACTTAATTTTTTAATTACTTACTTTACAATTACCTAATTTCAGTCTTGATGCTTTCAAGTCTAGATTTTTCCATTTTTTTCTTTTAGAAGTTTCTTTTTCTCTGCTAAAAATGGTAAATCTTGTCCTTTGTCTCTGTGAACAATGTAAGCATAGTTCTATTAAACTTGCTCCTCAAGGGGTGCCTGGGTGGCTCAGTGGGTTAAAGCCTCTGTCTTCAGCTCAGGTCATGATCCAAAGGTCCTAGGATTGAGCCCCACATCAGGCTCTCTGCTCAGCAGGGAGCCTGCTTCCCCTCTCTCTCTCTGCCTGCCTCTCTGCCTACTTGTGATCTCTGTCAAATAAATAAATAAATAAAATCTTTAAAACAAACAAACAAACAAACAAACCTTACCCCTCAAAACTCCAATAACAGAGACCTGGATGGATCTAATACTATCTTCTGTTGCTTATACTTTATTTTGTTCATGTTTGATCATTTATGCCTGATTTTTTTATTATGGACTAGACATTATATTTCCAAGATTTCTATAGTGATAATTTGAGGCCTAGTATAATGTTACCATCTTCCAAACAGGATTTCATTTGCTACTGCCAAGCACCTGAGACAAACAAAACAATAAATTACCTCAATCTGCTTTCAGTGTTTAAATTTATTCAAAGTAGAGATATAGTCTCTGTGAGGGCCTATACATACCCACTTCAACCTTACTTGTAGACTGTAGCCCTTCAGGATCTCAATCCCAAATAACAGTGGTACACCAGGACCACACACTCCCCACATTAGCAGGGCCTAACTTCCAATCCCTATCTCTCTAAGCCTAAGATAATATTAGGTACACTGCTCAGAATCTGAAGCAGACTCCATGCTGAGCACAGAGCCTGATGCGCAGGGCTCGATCCCATGACTATGAGATCATGGCCTGGACCAAAACCAAGAGTCAGACACTTAACCAACTAAGCCACCTAGGCCCTCCAAGATCCTATTCTTAAGTCTCATTTCACTTATCTTTTAAAGAATTTTAAATGAACACCTCCAGCCCTGCTCTCTGAAGCACTTCTTTAACTTTCCAACTTCCTGCTTATTAATATTGGCAAGCACTTTGAATGTAACATGTATCTAATTCAAGTTATTATTCTCCTCAGACTAGCTTTTCTGCCTGCATACTTACTGCATCCAGATTAATGACATTATTATCAACCCTGGGCAGCAAACAGTAGTCATCTAATCTCTTTCTCTCCATTAATAATCCTCTATTACCAAATTCCATTACTTCTACCTTCAAAATGTATCCTAAATAGATTCCCTCCTTTCCAACTTGATCAGCACTGTCTGAAATTAGGTTGATGCAACAGAATAGCCTAAAGATTACAACAGTTTCTTAACAGGTCTCTCAACTACTAATTCCCTTTTTTCAATCCATATTTCACACAGGAAGTATCTTTTTTTTTTTTAAGATTTTAATTATTTATTTGACAGACAGAGATCACAAGTAGGCAGAGAGGCAGGCAGAGAGAGAGGAAGGGAAGCAGACTCCCCGCTGAGCAGAGAGCCCGATGTGGGGCTAAATCCCAGGACCCTGAGATCATGACCTGAGTCAAAGGCAGAGGTTTAACCTACTGAGCCACCCAGGTGCCCCCACACAGGAAGTATCTTATCAAGGCCTTTTTCAAAACCTTCCAGGGCTCCTCACTGCAACTCTGTAATCTAACCTACTGTAACGGTTAATTTTAAATGTCAACATGACTGGATCACAGAGTCTCCCGATATTTAGCTAAACATTATTTCAGGGTGTGGCTGTGAGAGCTTCTGGATGAAATTAGCATTCACTAAAGCAGTCCACTCTCCTCTGTGTGGGTATGTATCATCCAATCTGTTAAGGGCCTGAGTAAAACAAAAAGGCCAAGGAAAGGAGAATCGGCCCCTCCAGTCTGATCACTTGAGCTGGGACATGGATCTTCTCCTATTGTCAGCACTCTCAGTTCTCAGACCCTCAGACTGGACTGAAAGCTACATCACTGGTTCCTCTGATGATTAGAGCTTCAGACTGAGAATGAATTACATTACCACCTTGCCAGGATCTTCAGCTTGCAGACAGCAGACTGTGGAACTTCCCAGCTTCCATGACTGCATGAGCTAATCTGTATAATAAATATCTTCCTATATCTCTATTCTATTTGTTCTGTTTCTCTAGAGAACTCTAACACACCAATCTTTCAGGTCTCATCTCTTACTAAAGGTTTTTTTCAACATCACACTAGGTGAATCCCTAATGAAAATAGTAAGTTGGGAAAGCCCAAGCCTGGCATCAAAGCCTGAAAAATGATTTAAAAACAAACGGAGTTAACAACTATAAACTTGGGGCGGGGGTGGGGGGAGGTGAAAGAAAGAAAGAAATCAAGAAGTACCTAAAGATTCTGAAGAATAAACAAAACAAACAGATTGGAAGGAGACATCTGGAGATATGACTGGCTCCTAAATGAGTTTCATGTGTCTGGTTTCTGGTTTTTTGGTGTGGGAGTTTTGGAGGGGGGCACAGCTTTGCCCTAAGGACAGGCCACAGTCACAGGAGTGGGCAGTACAGGCCGCTGAAACTTCAAGAGAAATCCTTCAGACTGGCCAGAAGGGAGGCAAAAGAGCCTGGATGCCGAGGGCAATCTAGAATAGGAGAGCTGAAGAAGGGATTTCCCTAATTCTCAAGTCTCAGATAACCCCTTAACACTGTAGATATATAGGACAGACTCAACAGAACATCATAAAGGCTTTAAAAATTGAACTGAAATGTGAACCTACAGGAGACAAGACTTACAGTCTGAGCCTAATGCAGTCTGAGGTTAATTGCCAATGAAATTTTTTTAAAAACCAATATTCTTCAGTGGAATTTAACAGAATTCAGAGTCTACACAAAGTACGATTAACTATATCCAAGACACAACCCAAAATTATTTGACATACAAAGAACCCAGAAAATTTGACCCATTTTAAAGTGAAAGTAATAGATAACAACCTTAAAATGTCTCAGAGGTTAAAATTATCAGTTAAGGACTTTAAACCTGATATGGTAACTACACTCACTGAAGGAAAGGAAAAAACACCTGAATGACTGAAAAGATGGAAAATCTCAATAGAGAAATAAAAATTTCCTTTAAAAATGGAAATCTTAAAATGGGAAAATAAAAGATCTGAAATAAAAATTCTGTGAATGAGCTCAATAACAAACAGAGATATAAGAGTAAAGAGGTGGTGAGCTTAAACCTCATCAATACAAATTATATACTCTGAAAAAAGGGGGGGGATTGAAAAGATGAACAGAGCCTTATGGACTTAAGGCTTATTTTATCAAAAAGCTCAAACATATGAGTAACTGGAATCCCAGAAAATAAAAAATGAGCCAAAGAAGTAAAATAAACATTGACCAAAAACATCCAAGACTTGATGAAAGACAAATATATAAATTCAAGAAGCTCAATGAACCCCAAAGAGGAAATAAATTCAAAGAAAACTAGATCCAGACTCATAATCAAACTCCTAAAAACCAAAGAAAAGAAAAAATCTAAAGCAGCCAGAGGAAAATGCTACACTACATAGAGGTGAACATTTTCAACAGCACTAGATTTCTTATCAATTCCTATCATCTTCTTTCAAGGCATCTAGAAGACAGTAGAACAACATCTTTAAAGGGTTGAAAAGAAAAACTACAAACCCAGAATTCTACATCCAATAAAAAAGTCCTTCAGGAATGAACACAAAATAAAGACAGTTTTCAGATAAAGGAGAACCAAGAAAATCCATTAAAAGCAGAATGTAACTTTAAGTAACACAAAAGGAAGTTCTTTGGGATAAAAGGAAATGACAGCAGAGCAAAAACTGGATCTTCAGAAATGAATGTTAAGCATGAGAAATATTTAATTTAAATAAATTATACATCAATAAAGAAGAAAAAATTTAAGGAAAAGAAAATTTTTAAAGAGTTTATTTATTTGGGCACCTGGGTGGCTCAGAGGGCTAAGCCTCTGCCTTCAGCTCAGGTCATGTTCTCAGGGTCCTGGGCTCAAGCCCCACATTGGAGCTCTCTGCTCAGCAGGGAGCCTGCTTCCTCCCCTCTCTCCCTCTGCCTGCCTTTCTGCCTACTTGTGATCTCTCTCTGCCAAATAAATAAACAAAATCTTTTTTTTTAAGTGTATTTATTTGTTTTTTTAAAGATTTTATTTATTTACTTGACAAACAGAGATCACAAGTAGGCAGAGAGGCAGACAGAGAGAGAGGAGTAAGCAGGCTCCCTGCTGAGCAGAGAGCCCAATGCCGGGCTTGATCCTGCATGACATGAGCCAAAGGCAGAGGCTTTAACCCACTGAGCCACCCATGCGCCCCGCGATTATTTATTTTTGGACACAGACAGAGACAGCGAGAGAGGGAACACAAACAGGGGGAGTGGGAGTGGGAAAAGCAGGCTTCCCAGTG